>NC_081377.1:18314546-18945682 GCF_030684315.1 Stegostoma tigrinum
TGTTTCTCAATTTGTGCTATGTTAAATTCTTTCTTCTGAGTTTTTGTATTTCATACGATGTTGTAATTGGCCTTACTTGAAGAACAACAATGACTTGCACTTCTACGTTTCCCGAACAGAGGAAATAGAGTTCCACTATCACTGCTCTCTGATGGTTCAAAGGGGTTTAACCAGATAGAATTGTTTACTGGTTAAAGGTTTTTTTTGGATTAGTGATCAAAAGCTTGATTAAAGAAAAAAGTTTAAGGTGGGTGTCAATGGAGAGAGAGATGGGAAGACACAGGTCAGGAGGTTGGTATCTATTTGGTTGGAAAGATGGTCATCAAAGGTGGGAAGAATAAATGGAACCCAAATTGTAGGAATGCAGCTATCTGAGAGGATAGAAGGGTTGGAGATGCTTACAAAGGTAGGGAGTGAGTGGTGTTATTGAAGATAACCACAATGCATTTTAAAATCAAGGCTCTGGTCCCCTGGGAGCTAAGGAAATCTCGGATATGATGTAAGTTAGAATTTGAGTTTTGAAAGACCTTAAGCTTCTGGAGAATGGAAGATAGAAGGAGGGGAAAAGAAATAGGCCTGATGATGATCCCTGCTCCAAATTGACACATATGGAATATCAGTTGAAGAACAGTTGTGTTTGGCAATAAAATACATTGCCTGACAGTACTTAATATCTGGGTTCACTCATGAAAAATGGCACAAATGAGATCCAATGAAACTGTGTCTCTTCGGGAAATAATATCACACTGGGGAAGGAGGAAAAATGAATAAATTGGAAACAATAAAACCTTATTGTATTACACCACCAACTCAATACACTGAGTCCCCAATAAAATGTTATATGGTATATCTGCATATGGAAAATGTGCTTTACTTCACTTTGTTTTATGACATCAATAACTATAACATGTGGGGTTTTATTGTACTTTCACATATTGATTTTAATCCTTTTTTGGAATAATTCTGCATTGGACTTGCCCCTAATCTCAGCAGGTAAAGGCAGTGCTAACTGCAGCTCTGAGGCAAAGAGACCAGAGCAATTAATCCACGGTCTGTTTCGAATTAAGTTGTGTTAATTGCACTGGCAGAAGGAACAGTACAATTGGTTATAGCCTTCCTTGGCCTGAAGGGGAAAATATCCTGAAGAGTCTGAATGCCTGAAAAGAAAAGCACTGCGTTGACTGTTATATCTCGCTACTAACAGAGGCCTCTTCATCAAAATAATAAACAACTTTTCACTTATTCTATCTTTTGTGACAGCTGTTCTGAATAAAGATGATAAAATGTGAGGCTGGATGAACATTTATCATTTTATCATCTTGGAATCTCCAGCATCTGCAGTTCCCATTATCTCTGTTCTGAATAAAGTTGTTTTATCGGTGCAGCAGCATAAGTAGACACATGTTATGTTTTAAAATATTTCAATACATTTAATTTACTGAGAAAGAGAATAACATTTCCTAATTGTAGAAGAAAAGGAACTGTACTCCAAGTATAGGTACTCAACATGTGCGCGAGAAGGTATGTTTTATTGACACATCACATGGCACTGGATCACGGGTTTTCAGCTCCCAGTGTGATGTCCTCAATTAACGCCCCCTGGATCTAGTTGCATTCAATAATGCCTGTTGCTGGACTCATAGACTAGTGCAAGCGCACATTCATTGACCCATATTTGGTTGGTGCAAACATTTTTAATCAATCTGTTCAAACATGTTATGACATACCTGCAGGGCAGGTAGAACTTGAATCCAGACCTCTGACCCAGAGGTAGGGATTCTCTACCAATGTGCCTCAAGGTCATCATCAAAGGGAAGAGACATTCAGTCTCTGACTAGGAATCAAACCTGGGCAGAGGTGGTGCGATCGCCAAATTCTAACCACTAGACAATGGCCTTTGGGTAATATTGATAATATTCGTTGATCTGTTCAGAAATATTACACACCTCTGGAACAGGCAGTCCTTGAACCTGGGCCGGAGGCAGGGACATACAGTCCTGTAAGAGCCAGTCCTTTGGTTAGTGTCAGTAATTTTGTTTCAAGCTACTCAGCCATGTTGCTACACATGTCTGGAGCAGGTAAGTCCTGCACCTGGCCTTCTGTTTCAAACCATACCACAACAGCACTCTTTAGTTGTAAATGAATGTAAAGTAATTGCTACTTATTTATATTGACGGAAGGCACAGAGCATAGGCACTGAGCGTAATTTTGAGGCAAACTGATGTAAATCAAATTGTTAACATGTTGAAACAGTGACTAAAATTTCAAACTTTATTGAAGATGGTGGTAGAGTGGTAATGTGACTGGGCTAGTCAATCAGAGTCCTTGGCTAATACTCTGAGAACATGAGTTTGAATGCCAAAGTGGTGAAAGTTTGATTTATCAAAAACCTGGGATAAAAAGCTTGACTAATGGTGAGAATGATATCATTGTCAATTATTGTAAAAACCATTTCGTGCTTCAGGGAAGGAAATCGGCCATCCTTGTACAGTCTGGAACAAACGTGACTCACAGCAATTTAGTTGACTCTTAACTGCTCTCTTGACAATTAGGAATGGGCAATAAATGTTGGGTAAGCCAGTGACGCCCACTCTCATGATAGAATAAAAAAACCCACTGGCTATAACATGGGAAATCCTGATCTGCTGAAAGGCATCATGTAAATTGGACTCTACACTTTTTTCGTAAAAAAATAAATCCAGTAAACTACCTTGAGTTAGATTGCAAGAATGGGAAAAAGGGACATAAAAGCATGCAAGCAAAATTTAGCATAAACATAATGATGTTCCGTTATAAAGGAAAAGCGGTGCCTGTTAGAGCAGTGCAGAGTGAGAAAGTCTGGTAAAAGGAGGCCTTTCAATGCTTCAATCATAGTCATACAGTAAAAGGGCTCTAAAGCACAGTACAAGACCACTTGGCCCATCGCATCTGTGCTGGTCAAAAACAACCACCTATCTATTCTAGTCCTTTTCTTTAACACTTGGCCTATAGCCTGTATCCCTTAGCATCGCAAGTACACATATAAAAAATCTTAAATATTGTGAGGACTTCTGCCTGCGCAACCCTTACAAGCAATGAGTTTCAGATTCCCATGAGCCTGTACGTGAAAAAGTTTTCCCTAACATCTCTTTGAAATCTTCTGCCCTTACTTTAAATCTGTGCTGACTGGTCCTTGACACTTTCATCAAGGGGAATAGTTTCTTCAACAGGGCAGGTATAGGATAACTCTGCAAGGGTGAAGACAACTGAGCTAAGTTACTTTTCTCGTTCATACTTTTGTGATTTATTTCGATCTTCAAATTACCTTCTGCCCTCAAATACAAGAGGTCTACACCCATTATTACTTGTGGTTTACACTTTTGGTAAATGACTGCACCTCATTGTATAGCTTCAGTGTAACATTCTTTAAATTGTATCTTGGTTAGGCTAGAAATGAACAGGAGTCTTTCAGACAGCTGCCTGCCAGATTCTACAATTGAGAAAAAAGCCCACTGCTGTTGTACTAACATTACCTCACTTTCCACCAATCAGGACAGGCAGAATGTGGTAAAATGGGATAAACAAATGTGGGAATGGAGAATGGCATGTACGTACGGGAAATGTACAACAAGCAACTAGGCGACATGCTACCTGGAACAGCTCACCAGAAGGAATTTTTGAAAATTCTCCATGTGTAATTTATATTGGTTTGAAAAATAAGTTTGAGCAGTGTGCAGTCCCTGTGGCCTGCTGGGTAAAAACACTGCCTCATGTAGCAAAATTCAATACTGGCAAAGAAGTTCAGGGTTTCATTCCTGATTTATACAGTGTCGATTGATCTCTACTGACTGATGATAAGGATGATAATGGCCTCACCAGCAGCAGGCAATCATTGAACACCTTGAGTGTAGAAAAATGTTTGTAAATCAATGATGAATGCTCTAGAAATTAATTAGCAGTTAAATGCCAGGGATCAGAACTCAGAAGAAGCCCCAGAGAGCTGATAAATGGAAAGGTTACTGGCTGTCTGTTGTAAGAGCCATTAAGACTTCAATACAGCCAAGAGGAAGGAAGAAAGATCGAGGCAATATTGGAGCCCAGGGAAAAGGTGCAGCGCAGTTTTAGCTTGATGAGGCCAGCTGACGATGAAGAGATTGAGTTATGCTTGTGAATGAGTTCTGCATCAGAATTTCAGGAGTCCAGAGAAACATACATTCTGTTTGCTGAGGCAATCCATGACAAAGTGATTCTTGAGGGAGACTTTCAAAGCCAGGTCAGCAAAAGTGAGGATTAGAAGCCCCTTGTAAAATTTAATGAGGTACAAAGATCCACTTTACCAATTGGGAGTTGCTGTGAAATCTGTGGGATCTTACTTGATCGTATTTGTCATTAGATTTGTGCTCTAGGGTTTTCAATCACAGTCTATTCCCCATAATACATGCTGGGTGTTATACATTAGTGGTGCATGAGCTGTAAATGTTACTGTTTAACATTGCAGCGTAAAATTTATTGCTTGTTTAAAGCTGTGGAATCATGTCTTTATTCTCTTAGTAAGACCCACGTCTCGCATTTTTTGCTTTAAAATGAAAGTTACACATCCCTAGCCAGTTCATAACATAAAATTTGTTGGTCTGGTCTGTGATGCTAACATTACTTCTTATGACATTAGTTGCAATGGACAGCTGGCTATCGACCTTTGATTTGCTGTCTGATTAGCTGATTTTTGGGGATGTGATGGCTCAGCAGTTTTTTTCTTGGGCTATTAATCCAGAAACCCCAGTAATGTCTGGGGATCCTAATCTCTCATGGCAAATAGTGGAATTAGAATTCTGAAAAAAGAATCTGAAATTAAGTGTGTACCAACAATGATACCATTGTCAATTGTCAAAAAAAATCTAGTTCACTATGTCTTTTATGGAAGGAAATCTGCTCTCCTCAGTTGATCTGACCTAATGTGACTCCAGACACACAGCAATGTAGCTGACTCGTATCTGCCCCTTTGGGCAATTAGGGATGGCCAATAAGCAATAGCCTTGTCAGTGACACCACATCTCTTGAATGAATTTTAAATAATCTTTCGGTGAGTAAGACCTCTAGCAGCAGAATCTGGATCTCTTGGAAGGGTTGACAATGACCTGTTTAATACCTGAAGGGCAGTTATTACTGTCACGCCTCCACATAGAACTGAAGGGGCTTCCCTCTGGTTTTCCAATGAGACCTGACCAGTACAAATAACTCCAGCCCCAGATTTTGGACAGAAGAGATAAGCTTTAAAGGGGGAGCAGGACGACATATATATACTCATAGAGTCAAACAGCATGGAAACAGACCCTTTGGTCCAACTTTTCCATCCAATTTAAGCTAGTACCATTTGCCAGCATTTGGTTCATATCTCTCCAAACCCTTCCTATTCATAAACCTATCCAGATGCCTTCTAAATAAAGGTTGTACCAGTCTCCACCACTTCCTCTGGCAGCTCATCCCATATACACGCTACACTGCGTGAACAAGTTAAATTCAAGGGCCTTTTTAAAACCTTTCTCCTTTCACCTTCATTGTAGGCCCTGTAGTTTTGGACTCTGCCACCACAGGAAAAAGACCTTGCCTATTTACCCCATCCGTGCCCCTCATGAGTTTATAACCATTTATAAGGTCATGCCACAGCCTCCATTGCTCCAGCAAAAAAAGCCCTAGCCTATTCAGCCTTTCTTTATGACTCAAACTCTCCAGTCCTGGCAACATCTTTGTAAATCTTCTCTGTAATGGAGTTTAAGAAAGCAATGACTTGGGAGCAGCGTTGCTGTAGGTGAAGCTGCAGCAACTAATGGATAGCAAGAATACTGCACAAGAATTTGAACTAAACAGAATGGAAAACATGGAATGGGTGTGTGGGTGAGAGTCAAGGCTGATCCAAAAGACAGAGCCTGATTGGTGCAATATGCCTCAATCAAAAACTGAAATATCAGTCTGGGTTATATGTGCATGTTTAAAGTTGTTAAAAAGTATATTTTTTAAGTTTCTGCTCACCTTTTCCCTTTAAACTTTGTCGTTCTCTTTATCGCAGAAGTGACTTTTTTTGCTGAAAGAGGCCATTTGGCCCATCAACACTGCACTATCCCTTCATACGAGCTTCATTACCTACTGCCAATCTCCTTCTTTTTCCCCACTTACTTGATATTATTTCTATTCAAATCATCATCCTTTACCCTACTAAATGCTTCAATTGAGACTGCCTCCACCACACTTTCAGGTAGTGCATTCCACACGCTTTGTGAATCTATCAGTTAACAAAAATTAAAACTACAGAAAACAACTTGCAGAGGGGATAAAGAGTTTCTTTGGATTAGGTTCCCTACAGTGTGGAAACAGGCCCTTTGGCCCAACAAGTCCACACTGCCCCTTGATGTATCCCACCCAGACCCATCCCTCTATAACCCACACACCCCCAAACACTACGGGTAATTTAGCCTGGCCAATCCACCTAGCCTGCACATCTTTGGACTGTGGGAGGAGCCCACACAGACACGGGAGAATGTGCAAACTCCACACAGACAGTCACCCAAGGCTGGAATCGAACCCGGGTCCCTGGCGCTGTGAGGATGCAGTGCTAGCCACTGAGCCACCATTCCACCCCTGATGTGGTGCGATAATATTTTAGGGAATGGCTTTGACAGTGTTGGGAAAAACAGACTAGAGGGAGTGCTGCAAAATTAGAAGAGACAGGAGGCTTTAAATTATTAGATGGTAAAGGTATCATGTGATGTTGCATTCAGCTTAAAAAAAACAAGCCCAGTTTCACCCTTGCTTTTTGATGAATAAGTACTGTTGTGACTGATTTCAGAGCCTCTGGATGAGGGATGGGGAATAACTTGTTTTTCTTCCCTTGATTATTGTGCACTCTGCTGTGGTCATGGAAACACACTGCATTTGATGCAATTCATAGCTTAATAATTCCAACTTGCTGTCTAAACTTAAGTGCAAAATATATCCATTTGGGTAAAATAAAGGAGATAAAAGGCCTGAGATAGTATAATACAGTAGAATATCGAATCCTGGTGAGAGCCAAACAATGATAATATTTCCAGTGCACTTGTTAGTTTTGACAGTTATTGCCCAGTAAAATACTGTCTGAAGTTAAAATTATAATCAGATACTTTTCATCAAACTAAAAGGATTTTTATACAAATGTTGATCAAAGTGCTGAAAGCTTCAGACGGTCCCAACACAGAAAATGTTGAAGTAAATATTTAATGACAGGACAGTTAAATCATTGCCTTGTATAGTATCATAACTTCACACGAGGGGAACATGTGAAATATAATGTGAGGCTGGATAAATATTAGACCAAGGGAGTGCCGAGTAGACGTCAGAAGATCACTGTTAAAATTAAAGCACTTTTTCAACATTGTCAATTTGCATTTACATCTGAAAAACAGTTTCCATAAGCAACCTGAACCCATATGTCCTAACATAAGCCATATGAAGAATAGCAGACCATAGCACAGTTCATGTCTTAACAAAGACTTTGAGGTTATCTAAGAAACAAAGCACAAATTTTTTTGGCACCCAATCCAGATTAATTAGAGCAAGGTCCAAAAATATAACATTGAGTGCCCACTCTGGCTATTAGACAGTAATAACTGTTATGTTGTGTACATGCCTCGACTTGGAGGATGATGCAGTTCTCAGGCCAAGGCTCCATATCAATAAATGATGCAATTTACATTTGTTGGATACGTAAAAAGTAATATTAGACAGTAAAAATAACATTATTCTCTCTTCCTAGTATATCAATTATCATACAATCCTTACACTATGGAAGCAGGCCATTTGGCCCATCAAGCCCACACCAAACCTCTGAATAGCACTCCACCCACACCCACCCCTCACTCCATCCCTGTAACCTTGCTAACCCTGTGTCCCATGGCTAATCCACCTAGTCTGCACATCCCTCGATTCTGTGAGCAATTTAGCATGGCCAATCCACTTAGCCTGCGCATCTTTGGCTTGTGGGGTGAAGCCGGAACATGCAGACACAGGGAGAATGTGCAAACTCCACACAGATGCACCCGAGGGTGGAAGCAAATCTAGGTTCCTGGTGCTGTGAGGCAGCAGTGCTAACTCCTGAGCCGCCATGCTGCCCTTCAGTAGACATCATGTTCTTTTGCTCTAAATCTAGATTTTGAAAATGGGCTATCAGTTGCTTTCCTTGAGGACCCGACCAACAGTAGGATCCTGCGCTGAAGGCAAAGGCTGAAAGCCTGGCTCCAGTCCACCCGTTGCAGGGAAATTTGTTTTCTGCCCCTGGTGGGACATTCAGGCCCCTGGTTGCACGGGCCTGCAATGCCAGCACTGCCATCATTCACCTCTTCTACCCGGAGCCAAGCACCCAGCAATCCCTCAAGACAGATAGCTTCAGCATATAGTACTGGAGGCATCAGATGGAAAGGCTGCTGACCAAACTTGCTGAGACATTAAGACATGCCATCGTTGACTGTAATGATTGAACAACCAAAGAATACTGAATTGACCTGAATTGAATTGAATTGGATTAGCTTTTTTGTCACTTGTACTCACGGGAGTTCACATAAGTTTACAAGTTGCCATTTACAATGCCATTTTCAGTACAAGTTCTTAGAAAATAAGAATAGAGTATATTAAAAAAGTCCAGTATTGTAGATTGTAGGAATACATTAGTAAATAGAAAAACAAAAGTTTTGGTACAAAGGTCCCTTGAACCTACACTGTGTCGGGCCTGGCCTCCAGACCCTGATCGGCTTCACCTTGAAGTTCTCAAGTCTAGGAGACTGCTCTGGAATCACCTCGAGAATGGAAGTCCGTGCTGAGGCCATGTTTTGATGTGGCTATTTGCTTGGCCCTGAGGCACTGTCCCAAGAACTAGTTGCAGAAACGTATGAAGAAACTGAAGCTGTTGAGTGGAGATTAAAGAACCATCTTCATCTAACCCACATTGCCACAAAGAATCATGTCAGTTTCTCTGTACCCATTACACAGAACCATTTAGCCTGATTGATCTGCAACTGAAATCCCAGCTTGCCTAAAACAACCTGAAAAATGCGAGAAAAGCTAGATGACATCTGCTGGTTGTCCGGAAACTTAGGACCTTACCCTGTACTGGGCTGGGATTTTCAAGTGGATTGGGGGAGTGAAGTCTAGTCAGTCAATGTTGTGGAATACTGACTACATAATGTCTGTTGATTTTCATTCAGAAGAAAGTTTAAGTTGCAAGCTTGGTTCCCTGTTGTGTCAGCCCTTCCAGTGAAGACCAGGATTAAGTATGTTTCTGGCTCCTCGGTTAGTGATTGCTAATAGAGATGATGGAGGAGTTGCGGGCATGATGCAATTTATTCTGTTAATGGGATGATTCCAGGGTATTTTGAGAGAAAATAGAAAGAGAAGTGGGAGTCAGTAATCATAAGTGGGATGGTGATTTCAGGGGGGTAGTCAGTGATGTAGGGAAGTGGGGATGAAGGAAGAGACGGAGAGGGTTGTTGATCAGAGGGTTCATTTGTGGAATCTTTGATGTAGGAGGTGGGGTACAATGCAGAAAGGGAGGAGATGAGCTTGGAGGCTGGATAGGATGCATTACTGCCCCTCCATTTGGCCCAAAAGCAGTAAAGGTCATACTCTACTGTTATGAACCAGACCAACCCCCTCAAAATGTATTCAGTAGTCTGGATCCAAACATTTTCTTATTTTAAAGTTAAGTGTAAAGTGTTGTGTTCCAAATGCAATTTGATTGATCAAACTACCAGATTTGAAGCAAAATATGCTTTATTCATCCAGCATTGTATACGAATATAACGAAAGAAATTAAAATAACAACTCTATTGGAAAACTTAACAGAATAATAGATTATTTTATCACTAAACAGTAATTGTCCCAATGTTGTAACATCCCATAAATACACTCTTGACAAGTCAAATTCAGAAAAATAGACTGTCTCAGGTGTAGTTCTAGCAGCAGGAAGAGAACCCCAGCTTTTAGCTATAATCAGGAAGAAAAGCAGCTTCCGTATCTAGTTTCAGGATCCCAGAAGCAACAATTACTACTCAAAACGAAACTAAAAAACTAAAAATCCTAGTTCTGTAGGAGTTTGACCACAACCATTCAGGCTGCTTCTATTGTTCCAGCTTTTAACAAAAAACCCCAAGACTTCAGAAACTGTTTACGCTAATGGCTCTGCATAGACTGACCATTACCTCTGCCTTGAAACCTTTCTTCAAAGTAAAAACAGGACAAAATAGACCTCTTAAAGCCATAGTACCATCACACTATGCTTCTCATTAGATAATTGGTTTCCTGAGGTCCAGGAAAACATGCCAGCTGGTATGAATACTGGAAAAGAAGTAATAGCACAGGTATATATACATATATACATTGATGTTTGTAAATGGATAATCTAGCTCTTGAGACCAGGTTGGTCACCTGCACCACTGCCTGTCTCCACTAAAACCAAAGGTGAAGGGGTTTGAAGTTGCTTAGATTGAGTTTGAACTTTTAAAAACATTAACATTGTACCAGACCAAAACCATCAATTTTGCATTCAAAATTAACCCTAATGTACTGAGGGTAACTGCAGAGTTGTTTAAAATGACGGGTGTTTTCTGGATATCGGAAGTTCCGACCAATTTCTGGCAGATCACACAGACAGGAAAACCAAGCTCAGCAGTGCCATTAGAAAGTAGTGCTGAGATTAATCAGGCCTCACTTTCACTGTTCCATGAGTCTTAATCCTTAACATGGAAGTCACAGATTTATGGAGGAAGCATAAGCACTCTTGAAATATAATATCTGTTTCAGTGATATAATTAGACGTGATTTAAATACTGCAACTCTTAAAGAATAAAAATAACAGGCTGTAGCTTGCAGTTGGAGTAAAAAGGCACCTGCTGTTGGAGTTCGTAATTTAACATGCAATTTGGTTTGGCTTAGGGTAAAAAGATATCTGTTCCTACAGTTTCTATAGAATTCATTACTGACGTTTCACAGGAGCTGTTATTACAGCTGAATGCATTGTGAATGCTTGGTTGAGTTTCACTTGTTCCAAAACTACATTTTCAGTGTTGGTGGTATGGGTAGCTGGATCGTATTTTAAATGACATTTTTAAAAGGCTATTCAAGGATTACTTGTCATTGAAGTAGCTGAGGAAATTATGCTTGTTTGCTTTTGTAACAGATTTATACCTGAAGAGATTTAAAATTTTTGAATAAATTTCATAAATGAAAGTCATTTTTCCCAGTGTCAAGTGTGTGTGAGTGAGGGCTGTCTTAGGTTGTTCAAAGATTGTTCATGTCTCTATGGTTCCTGTTGTCAGCCAATAGTGGATGTGGGGTGAATTGTCATGATAGCAGGATGGGTAAATGTGGGCATTGAGATGGTATGGCAGCTGGGAGCATAAATGGTGATGACTAAATGGTGGTTTAAACAGCTTTTTATACAAATGGGACAAAGTTTCAGACAACCAGAGCAGACTTCTAACAAATACAACTTGACAATTACCCACATCAATGGTGCCTTCAGAGGAAAAATACCTTTCAGAATTATAGTGCCAACAGCTTTCTCCTTCTGCCGGCATGTCCAGACAGAGCTATATCCATGAATGAGGGCATCGTTTCTATAAAGATGGACATCTTCAGTAACATTTTCAACTTGATGGCAGTTCCTATCTCAATGGCCAAAGTCTGATCCAGAGTTTTTAAAAGTCCAAGTGCTAAAATTTAAATAAACCTAATCTGATCATGAAACTCAAAGTACTTCCAAAATTGAAGGCCTTTATCAGATAAATTATAGTCATTCAATTGCACTGCACCCTTCTCAGAAATCTCACACAACTGTCAATCAAATCATGAATCACAGATTCTTTGTCACTGTTGAATTGAATTAACTATACAGGTTAAAGTACTTGATGACTACAGCTCTCAATTTTGCATTCAGTCAAACAATTATTGTTCAATACTGAATAAATAACCAATGTCTGATAATAATAAAGATATTTGTGACTGAAATTAAACAGCTCTGGGCAAAGTTACAGTTCATAGAGAATCCATTGCATTGGTCAAAATCATGGCTTGTTAATCTTTTCTAGTTGATTTTTGTGAGTTAATGGACCCATTTGTCGAAAACTATTTTGTGCTTCATGAAATGTTATATCTTCTTTTATTGTTTTGCTGGAGAAAATGAGCAGGTGTTGTTCAGTCTGCCAAAATTGTTTGCTGAAGAAGAGTCAAACAGACTTGAAACATTAACTCTGTTTCTGAATCCATAGATGCTGCTGGACCTGCTGAATTTCTTCAGCATTTTTGTTTCTATTTCAAATTTCCAGCATCTGTTGTATTTTGCTTAAAAATGGACGTGTAGTTATGTGCATGTATAATACGTGCAATGTAAGTATTTCAATTCCACATCCAGTTGGTTAAAGTATGATTTGGTGCAGTGAATTTTCTGCCGAAACTGATATAATGACTCCATCAGTAAACCTTCCACCTAGTATGGCGCAAAACATTACAACAGAGATTATCCCAGAGTCCCAGAGTGCGCAGCATTAACTGATCTTGGTGGGGACAGTCTTCATTGCCAAGCTTGCTGCTCCTGATCATTATCCAGTCACCTCTGTTGGCATTGCACTTACAGTCCAGTACACAAAACTTTGAAAGGAAATGATAATCCTATTGGTGGAAATGACATGTTTGACAAAGAAAGAGCTTCTCTGCTGGTTTCTGTTGAATTTAGTTTCCATGCTGCTATATGTGAACCCAGAAGTGAATCCACCCAAATATGATGATAAGAACATTTCCAAGACTCTGCCTTTTCATCTGGTTAGCCTTGTTTATTTATTGATATGCAGCCATATCCTTTTAATAAGCAGGGAAAGTACATGGTTTGTATTTTAACTTATAATACGATAGTGTTTTTAGATATGTTTGCTCAAAATGGTTTATGCGCTACAGGAATAGATGATTACTTTCCAATAACAAAATATTTTTCTGATAATTTAAAGTGTACACTGTGTTTGATAGTTTTACAATGTAATTCTTCATTCACGTCATTTTTTAATTCTCCCCCGACTTTCTTATGTTCTATCCCATTCTACCAGCCATCCTCCACACAACAAAGCCAGTGCCTGGTCCCCCAGTGAGCCTGCAACAGGTTTTTAGCAGATATGGATCAATTATGAGAGCAAATTCTATATGGCTTTCCTCATACTACATAGGGAAGGGGATACCAAAAGCTCCTGTGCAAACTAATATCTACCTTCGATAGACCAAGCGTCTGAAATTATTTCATACAGGAGATTTTGATTTTTTCTGCTCTACACCTTAACTTCCTCAGGCAAATTGTGCCTAAATTCACTGGATAATATCATGGTATATCCTGAAGGGAATTGAGTGCATTCTTTATATTATGTTGAAATACTGAAATTCTGATGAGCTTGGTCTGAAACTGTCAATGGATTTGTGAGCACTTGGGAACACCCTGCTCACCAAAAGCTCCCTCCTCCCTCTAGAACCAATCAGATGTTTTTCAAGGGTGAGACAAACACAAACAAGCAGGGATTAACTAGCCAAGGATATTTTAAAAAAATAAAATAATACATGGAAATGAATGTGCTGGTCATACTGATCTCCAATTTGAAGTACACCACACAAGTCAGGCTAGTATGTCTTAGTTGCCATATTTCATGATTTTACCTTCAGGAAATCAAGGGATGTGATTTTTCTTTCATGTAGTATGGTCAGCTATGGTTTGACATGAACCACACAGTCTCAACCAATATTCCAAAAACTATTATGTGGCAATAGATAATGTCCTTATGTAGTGCATTGCGCATATATATGAACATTAATCTCGTTGCCTGCCTGTTTCCTTACTTCAGTCTATTCCTCAATCATGTTACTGCTGACCCCCATTCTCCACCCTCTATACACTTCAGCTCATCCAACATGTTATGATTATTGACTAGAAGCTTGAAGGCTTATAGATATGTTGAACTTTTAATTCCAACATGTGATTTTTTTAAAAAGAGTGCTACTCCAATTGGAAACTGACTGCAGGTGTAAATTCAGTGACTGTCTGGAAGGGTCCTGTATGGATCATACAATGTCCAGCTTTTACAGAGTTAGGGAAACTTCAACCTCTCTCTTACTAGGAAGCCATCCCGCACAGACTGTTTTAATCTTTTGGGGATATACAAAGCAATGTTAACAATCAATCATAGTCCAAGTGTGTGCCAGTGTCCCATGAAGGTCACAGATTAAGAACAGAGATTAAACATTCCTGCACTGCAGGTAAAGGAAGGAGAAATACTCTGTCTCACTGATTGCTGTCAACCAGCCACCATTGAAAGGAATGAGAACAAAAGCTTGATAACTTGCGAAGATTAGTCTGCAAAAACCTTCAAATTTGATTTCTTGAGTATCGGTACCATTCAATAGAACAGGCATAACATTCCATCGTCCATTTTCCACGTATAACTCTGATAATTATCTGCATGTTTTAGAAACTTTTTTTTTTGGATTCACATCTTATCCATAATCTCTGTGTATTTGGGTTCCGTTGTTTCCTCTTGTATTTAGTAACATTTAAACTCATTCTTTGTTAACTCATAGAAACCCAGTTAAATTGGCTCCTTTCAAAGCATAATTTCATTTGAGTTTGGGGAGAAAGGTATTCTGCTCCTAAGATGCTGCTTGGCCTGCTGTGTTCACCCAGCTCCACACTTTGTTATCTCGGATCCTCCAGCATCTGCAGTTCCCATTATCTCTCTCCACAAAGGAAGGGTTTCCTTTCAAATTAACCATGTTATGACCAACAGATGGAGTGGGTGAATAAAGATTGGGAGCCAGTTCATTCCTCCTCACCTGGGAGTTTAATGATTTGGGATATCCTGTCTAGAATGACAAGAAATTGGGGACCTCACCCGAGGACATACACAAAAACTCTATAGCCTAAATCCTACACAACATTTTTCCTATCACCTGCCTCATATGCCCTGCTTGTGTGCTTAAATTCTTCAAAGGTGTTGTCCTGCATTCCAAATTCTATTTATTTACTGTTAGCTTTTTGAGTGCCTTCTTTTCCCAGTATCTTCCTTCCACCTCTTGTAGCACCCACGCAAACAGCCATCAGGGCCCATTCTTAAACACTTTCATTGTAAAATCTATACAAGAGGCTGAGTATACTCAGAATAAATTATTTCCTGACACCCCAGATCTTGTGCACCAACAAACTATGAGTCAGGCGTGCAACGGAATCTGCTCCACTTGCATGGGTGAGTGCAGTCCCAAAAGCACTGAAGAAGTTTGACACCATTGAGGACAAATCAGCCCAATTGATTGGCAAACAATCCATTCCATTGAGTATTCACACCCTTCATCATCAATGCCTATTGGCAGCAATGTAGAACTTGCATTTCAGCTACTCACCTTCTGCAGCATCTTCCAATTCCACTATCTGTACCACCTAGGAGGATAATTTGAGCACGTGCATGGGGACAACACCATTTGAAAGTTCTCCTCCAAGCCACATACCATGCTCAACTGGAAATACGTTGCTGTTCCGTCACTGTTGCTTGGTTTTCATTGACCTCCCTCCTGAATAGCACTTTGAGAATAGCTTCACTATGCAGACAGCTGTGGTTGAAGATAGTATCTCAGAGCTACCTTCTCAAAAGCAATAAGAAATGGCCAATAAATGTTGGCTCTAAATTCCTACATCCCATTGAATGAATATAATTCCCAACTCTCTCTGTATTTTAAGACACTTCTAAAATTCACAGAATAGTTCCAGCTTCTAGTTGCTCCTCTTAATCTCTCCTTTGTTAGTGTCCAAATTTTCTTTATGCTTCTGTTAAACATTTAGGGATCTTTTTCTACGTTAAAAGTTCTACGTAAGTGTTGTTAGGTATTGATGTAGTACAAACATTGCTATGAAGGGATTTAGATGGCTTGGGTATTGTTCCAGAACATACACCACAGTTTAGAAATACCCTGGTATCCAAGTACACAAATATGCCAGCTGCTTAATCAGGATCAAGAATTTCATATTCATAGTAACCTAATTGTATATTTCTTCAAAGTCTCCTAGGATTTTGCTAAAATGAAGAAGAAATTCTACAACTCAGGCTGAATTGTTGTAAAGGATTGAATACCTGAAGAAGCTGTACTTTCATAAACTAACAGCCACTGTATGTTTTTAAGACAGTGTCTCAACCCATAATAATTTTCAGAGATAAAAGTTCAGCCTTCAAAGAAGTGTCAAAGGTAAATCTGTTAATGTTGCAATATTCAGGAATTTCATCTATCCAGCCTCTGCAGCATCTTGTTCAGGTTCAAAAAATCACGTACTGACCTTACTTCAGTCCTATCATGCCTGGTACTCCTGAACCCTTCCAAAAACCACAAACAACAATAATAGCTTTCGGACTTTATAAACATCACTTCTTGTAGATCTTTGTTCCGTGTGGAGTTCCATGATGCCCCAGAAGAATAAATTGACTTCTCAGGACTATTCCTCACCCATTTTCCAACCTTGGAAAGAACATAAAGGAGACAGTGTTATTATCTCATTGAAAATGATGTAAATTATGACAATAATGTACCACTTTATTTACTGCACACAATGGAGTGGCTCATTGTGACTCACTTTTCTTTGAGGTCGCTAATGGGCTCCAATGCTTCACCGTGAATACCTTAAGAACTGATTTCCCATGGCAACCTTTTGTCTCCCTGAGTGACGTTGCAAAAAAAAGCAAGTATGACACAGCGCTGAAATTCCATGAGGTGAGAGGATTTGATCTTCATAATTTATGTTGTGCACTGCAAATAGCACCAGAGAAATTCAGCTACTGATACAGCAAACAAATAACAAACAGCTACGTTATGTAGTGGATGGGAGGGAAACAATGACAGTGAGGGAAATTTTAACCAGGTATGCGTCTGGGAGTAAATGAGGGTTAAAGCCATCAAAACGCCTTAGCAAAGTGAAACTGGTGGCCGCCAGCCAATTCTCATGTTTGAGTCCAAGCCAGTAAGGCCACACCCTTGGGTGAGATAGGTTACCTATTAACATATGCTAATTGGTATGTGATCTAAATTACATTTTAAATGTAAGGACACATCCATGGGTTTCCCAGGATTCCTTAAACTTGACAGATGAGAATACAAAGTAACTGAGGAAGCTAAATTTTGCTTATGGAATTTTTTATTAATTCATGTGATTTGTGCACCATTGACAACTGATATACTTTTGTCTGGGTGCATGTGTATACTGCAACCACTTTGGGCCTCTGCAACTTATGTCCTGTACAACTAAGTATAGCTGCTGTGCTCATATTGAGTGAGTTTCAAAATTTTGACCCAGTGAAAATTTAGGAGCAGTGCGATAATTCCAAATTAGAATAGTGAAAGGCTTAAAGGGGACTTGACATTGATGGAGTTTTCATGCAGCTGTTACCCTTGTTCGGTTAGATTGTTGATGGTACATTGGAGGAAGCTTACTGAGTTACTGCAGTGTGTTTTGGAGATGTTGTAATAATGTAAAACCAACTTTTATGAAAACAGCAAATATGTCTTAATGAATACAATTATGTACAGAAGGTGGCAAGAATTGGAAACCTCCAGACCGAGGCTCCAATTCCACGTAATCTGATATTACTAAGGCACCGCTTCCTTTGCAGATGCTTAATAGCGGTATTTAGAATAAAAGTGCAATTCACTTTATCCTAAATTTCCCCTCAAGTTCTTCCTCAGCCCTGTTTTACAAAAATGTGTAACCATGAATATTTAACAATGTTACATCCTTTCCACTCCCCAACATTTCCCAGCCCAATTTTCTGCCTCCTTCGCTCTCTGATGAATTTTTTTCTCTTTCTGTAGATAGGGGTTACCAGTTCAACAGTTGCTGCAAGGCTGTCAAGATGCAGAAAAGGACATTTCAGGGACTTCATAAGAAAGTAGGACGATACAGTCATGGACAATAGAATAAATTGTGAAAACGGGCACTATACAAACTCTTATGTGGAAATGATTTGCAACGCTGTGCTTCTGTTTGAAAGACAAGGTGATCACTCATTAAATGTATTCTTCAGGTAGACATTCACTGTGATCTTGGAGTTCTGAATATTTCTGCCAAAGCCATGTCCCTTTATCAAATTATCTCTCTGTTGCGTCATTTGGGTGAGAATGTTAATTGTCTGAACGCAAGACATTTGCAAACTACTCATTTTCATCCAGCAAGGCCTGAATGCACTGTTTAACTGTTAATAGCTGGATTTGAGTCATTTCATTGGATAGTTAAATGTTGCCCATTCTTATTGAGTATTGAAATATTCAGGCTCGTTTCTATTTTCAACTTGAAACTTGGTAAAGACAATTTGTATCCCTATGAGCTTAATGAACGAATGTTGTAGGTTTTGGTTGAAAACGATTCCCTCATGCTGTCATTGCTTGCTGATGAATTTCTCTCGCACTTCAAGCTGCCCTCTTTTCAGATCAACAAATTTTGCAAATTGAACATGAACATTCTCCCTTTGGACTTAGGGATCTCTTTCTATTAGGGTAGCTTCATATCAACTAATTGTTACTGCTATACTTCTTGCTGATGGGATTTTATTAAGGGTTGACATTTTCCTTTGAACATGTCAAGCTTACATCGATGTTCTCTGTTCTTACTTGCAAAGATTTGATGTATACAAATGGGTTCTGTCCAAGTAAGCAGCATATCATCCACTCTGTTGGAACTCCAGTGGCAATGATTATGTTTGAAACTTCGAGACTTCACCTTGCATGACTGAAGAGCTCTTTGCATCTGCATAATTCATAAAGCCCCAATCTGTGGTTATGTAACCGACAGTAGAAATTTCTGAATCTTTGCTTGCTTTAGTTGCTGACTGAGTTAGCACGATAATGTGTTCTTTAATCTGCTATTGACTCTGAGAGGAACTTCTTCATCTAACTGTGACTGTGGATACTATTGCTACATCCCTTGGACAGATTCCATGCCTGATGGATGGTGTGGTACCCAATGCTAGACTCCTCAGGTCCTATGAGGAGAGAACCCTGGCTCTTGCAGGGGAAGAGCAGGACGCACTCTAACAGAGATACCAAGATATCCATGTTCCATCACCAAGTAAGTCCCACTTTTCACTTCACTTTCTCACAGTAACCCCATTGTTAGGCTCATTCAATGTGCACTGCTTCTAACCACTGGGCACGACACCCTCTCGCTCTCTCTTTGGCCTTGCAGGTGCTGCTGTGATATCCACTACCACTGCAGGGAAATGGCCTGCTCCACCAGAAGTCACATCCTCAATTTTTGAGGAAATGAGTATGGAGGCCACAGGGGAATCATTGACAATGCTGCCTCCTGCAGCCTGCACCAGGCCAGATACTGGTACCTCCATGGGAATGTTAGTGTTAGAAAGTGTGGGAACATAACCTGGTGATTATCTCCCTCTTCAGCTAGCTGAGATAAGAATGTCCCAGATAGCTAGCGTTTGGAGGACTGGGGTAGACAGGCTCCCGCTCAGCCCTATGCAGGAAAGTTTGTGGTTGATTATCAGGGGCTAAGTCTACATGTACAGGAGGAACACCTATACGTGGGATACAGTGGCCCTCATTGTTCAGAGGATGCAGGAGTGCAGTGAAATTTGCAGTTATCTAGTTGTATCTGTGAACAGGTTGGCAGCTGCCATGTACAACCAGGTTCAGCACTGACAGGGTCTGCTGGAGAGGTGTGCACATTTACACTGCAACATCACAGTCATCACTGTCCTTGAGACCAAAGGCATGGTAACAGGGGAATGGAAAGCTGGTCCACACTCCTGGCACCCCTCCTCACAAAGAATTGGGCAGTGCCAATAGTCAGCCAGCTGGAAGAGGGATCACGCAGAGCCTCCTTCACAGTTTCCTGTCAAGACACTCCAGAAGTGGCTGGGCCTTACACCTCCACTCTGTCTGCCTTCCCCCACCATCCCTGGCCCTTGTAATTTGAAGCCAAGGAGGGTTCACACCTTCAGCATGTCAGTGCCATCCAGCCACAAATGCCTCTGGGCTGCCCAACCAGAGCCAAGGCTAATGGGCTCAACAGCCAAGTGGGCTCCCTCTACCCCAGCTGTAGAAGCAGGGACTGGACTAAGATAGAGTGGAGGGGAGAAACAGAAGAAAACTGATTGAGGGCATGTTAATTGCATGGGCGACGTTGCACTGTTAATGAAGATTGAGGTTTGTATAAATATGCTTCCTTTTGGATTTTATCTGTTTGATTGAATCTCCATGGGGCCCCTAATGTAACTGTGCCAGCATGATGCCTAACTTCATGACAACACAGGATGTGCCACCAGTTGATCGCTGTGTTGAGAGCCAACTGTGGAGACGAGATGAATAAGGCATTTGCAGGGCAGTATGTTCTGTAGGTACTTTCGCACCTCGTCCTATAATATCTCTTTTCTTTTCCTGGCCTTTATGCCCAAAAGTGTTATGAAAATAGTGGTCAGTAATGAATGAAACAGGTACTCAAATCAAAAAGAAATAATATACTCAGATTGGCAAAGAGTAGGGACACCATAGGTTTGAACAGTGCTTTTTATTCATTCGTAGGATGAGGGCATCGCTGGCCAGGCAGCATTTATTGCCCATCCCTAATTGCCCAGAGGACAGTTGAGAGTCAACCACATCACTGTGGGTCTGGAGTCACATGGAGGCCAGACCAGGTAAGGATGGCAGTTTCATTCCCTCAAGGACATTGGGTTATGTGTAATGTTGTTTCTCTTTAAAAGACCTCACATTGTTGGGTCCTACTGCACCCACCATCACAGTTCAAGGTACTTAACCCTCCCACTCTGAGTGAGTGTGTTACAGCCATTTTCTCCCTATTTGCTTATTTTTGATTTCCAGCGCAGTAGAAGGCAACAGTGAGCATTCTTTGGCTAGCAACTTCTTACCTCTGCCTCTAACCATCACTAAAATTCCAAAGACCCACATTCTCTTCCTCGTAGTCCTTCCAGTGAACCTCACAGGCTTCACACCACCTCAGGTCCCCACCCAAACATCTATGAGGCTTCGTCTGTCCATCTTGTGACCCCCCAAACCCCCAGCCCTGCCATATGAGGTGACCCTGGTAATGCACTGTCCCCCTGTGGAAGGCTGGGTGCTCCTGACTATGGATGACCACCCCATCGTCCTCATGACTCTCATCCCACCCAAGCTTTCCCACACAAGCCACTGATCTCAATACCTCCCACCAGTCCCAGGGCAAAGCCGCCACCACATTTTATTTGTATACCTTGCCTTGAAGAGAACCAACCTTGAAGGATTCTATGTATGCAAATTTGCAACTCTGCTTGTCAGTTATCCTGCCCTGGGTTTGCAAGCTGAACACACAGACACCACTTGTTTTGCTGCTTTGTATGCTTCATGGCTTGGAACATGTTAAATGGACTTAACTGCTCACTCTACTATCGATCTCTTGACATGAATTAAGGTCCAAACCAAAATGGCTTCTGGCCGGAGGAAGAATAAATATTGACATATGCTAAGACTGCACAGCTTGGGGGAGGAGGCCAAAAACAAATTGCTGTGTGGTATAGGAATAGCAAAAATTTACTCTAGTCTTGGAGACAGGAATGGTGGAGTTAAAGTACTGGTTGATGTAGAATTGTTCTGGTTGTTTTGTGCAACAGCAGTAATTTTTGAAAATGCATTTCTGATTTACTTCACAGGATAATGAGATCATTTCTTTCCTTACTGCTGGCAGGTACCTGAAAGAGAAAACAAGGAAAGCATAGTTTATATTAACTGGACGAATGAAAACATAAATGTTTCCCAATCATTAGATAAATCGGCAGCCCACTTCCTGACTACAGCATGGAATTTCCAACAATAAAACACTGCAGGGTGAAATGGTATTTTGTAGCAGTCATACCAGACAGTCCTTGGAAACAGAAACTCTTGTTATAATCAAGGGCCAGCACATTGCTCGTTCCATTCTTGAAATCTGATCACAATTGGTTTTAGGTGTTACACTGACTCTGTTACACTCTGTAGATAAGTACACACAGAGGACTAAGTGGTTGATGTGCCTGGGGAGTATGTGATTCGGGTCACACTGTATCTCTGTATAATTTAACTGAATGCAGCTTCTCTTAACTGCCTGCACTGCTCATATCTCTCTATGTATAAGCTATACATGATCTGTAATCATGCACTCAAGCCGTATTTAGCCATAGTAAAAGGATTGGATGACAGAAATGCATTGAAACTGAAGTATTACTGACGGATCAGTCAGGCGATTAGAACACAATGACAACTTTCTAAATTTGTAAAAGGTAAGTTCAAAATAGATTTGTTTATGCAAAAGATGGTATATCTATCAGAAAAGGATTAGGAGTGGAATCAAAAGCATCAGATGCATCCCTGCCTTTGTTACTTTGACACGACTTTCAGATTCACTCCTGGCTAGTCTCGCACATTGTACCCTCCGTTAGGCTGAGGTCATCCAAAACTCTGTTGCCCATGTCTTTAATCATGCTAAGTTCCATCACCCTATGCTTGCTGACCCATATTGGCTCTTATCAAACATTGCCTAGATTTGAAAATCCTCATCATTGTTGAGCAAGTCCCTCTGTGATTTGGCTCCACCCATACTCTGTCACCTACTTCAACCCTACAACCCTCCAATTATAGCATTTTGCTTATTCTTGATTTTAATTGCTGTCATGTTGGTGGTCATGCTTTAAACTATTAACATCCAAAGCTCTGGGATACCCTCCCTAAACCTCTCAACCTCTTTTTTCCTCCGTGAAGACATTCTTCAAAATTTAACTAATTGACCTTTTTTGCCCATCTGCCCTAATATTGGCCTTTTGTAGTTCAAGTTCAAGCCTGCTTCACATTCTATTAGTGTGAATACACTACAAATACAAATTTGTGTAATGATGCACTTGATGCTAAATGGATGAGTTGAAATACAAGAGGATACGCTTCTGGGTAAAATGGCTCATTTTTCTCACTGAACTTTCTTTATGCATGGAAGAATGGCTAATGAAAAGATATCACTGATAATGGTTAGGGCTGCCACGCACAGGGATTTGGATAGGCAGCTGAATATTCAGTAAAGCATCTGGTAAACTGGACATCAAAAGTGTAAATGGGAACTACAGATGCTGGAGAATCCGAGATAACAAAGTGTGGAGCTGGATGAACACAGCAGGCCAAGCAGCATCTTAGGAGCACAAAAGCTGACGTTTCGGAAGGGTCTAGGCCTGAAACGTCTGTTTTTGTGCTCCTAAGATGCTGCTTGGCCTGCTGTGTTCATCCAGCTCCACACTTTGTTATCTCGGATTCTCCAGCATCTGCAGTTCCCATTATCTCTGATACAATTTTAAGCTCATTGTGAAGCCTCTTCCAGGGATGCCTAACCTTAAGAAGTTACCCTCCTCTGTCCGGACAAACCTCAGGGAATCTCTCTCCCGCTACACCTCTCTTTCAAGCCTTTTCTGATGAAGGGTCTAGGCCTGGAATGTCAGCTTTTGTGCTCCTAACATGCTGGTTGGCCTGCTGTGTTCATCCAGCTCCACACTTCATTATCAAAAGTATAAAGTTTACTTATGTTGGTGTAGAGGAGTTGATTGTTAATGGGCAGGGGTCCTGCTCAGTATGTCAGCTGGATTCAGGTAGGAAACATTTAAAACTGTCAGAAGGACTGGCTATATAATATCTTTGAGTTCTAAACCCACGTAATCTACTTAATTGTATTGAACAGTTGATTGATGTAAGATGAAAACAATTTGATCTTGTTCTCTGTAACAACTAGTGTCAATTAAACAGTGCAGTCCAGTTGCATCATTACTTTTCAATGTGTTGTTAGCTTATATGCTTTTCCTAGTTTCAATAATCTTGAGGAGACTTGAAGTCAGATTCAGGACTGATGGGCAGCTCTTCAAATTATCTAAACAAAGGTACTTGAAGAACTATTTGATGATGACTGTGCTCTTCTAACTCATTGTCAGGATGATAGGCAAACAATTACGAGCCACTTGTCTTAAGACATCTTGTCTTAAATTTGGTGTGACTATCAACCGTGAAAAGGAATGATGCTCTTCAAACCACCCGCAGGCAAGGATTACACAATATCTATCATCACTATTGGTGATTGTACATTGCTTAAACAGGCTTTGGGGTGAATCAGTCATGCCTCTTTAGCCCCTGGCCAAGTGCATATTTCTGCAAAAGCATCCTGCAGAATCCCTGAAACCAGCTTATCTTTCAACAAACTAAGTGAGTGCATCTGAAATAAGAGAGGTATCTATCTGCAATCCAATCTGAAAATATACAGGGATGCAATTCAATTCAAAATGGCAGCAGGCTAACACGCTCCAGCCAGAGCTCCTGTGCTCCACCCGTTCATTTTTCTCTTCTTATTCTCTTTCTTTTTTCAAACTTTAACTTACTGGAGGTTCATGGAAGAGGCCGAAGGTTGTGGCAAATCCCAGAGCTGGCCCCAAAGGCAACTCCCAGGCCAGGCTAGTGTGGGAGTGGAGAATCCAGGTAAATCCCGGCCCAGGCCGGTGTGGGGACGGGGAGCCGAGTTAAGTCCCAGGTCAGGCCAGTGTGGGGGTGGGGAGGTCAGGTGAGTCCCAGGTCAGGCCAGTGTGGGGGTGTGGAGAATCCAGGTAAGTCCCGGCCCAGGCCGGTATGGGAGTGGAGAGCCCAGGTAAGTCCTGGCCCAGGCCAGTGTGTGGCGGGGAGCCCAGATAAGTCCTAGCCCAGGTCTGTGTGGCGGGGAGCCCAGGTAAGTCCAGGCCCAGGCCAGTGTGGGAGTGGGGAGCCCAGGTGAGTCCCAGGTCAGGCCGGTATGAAGGTGGGGAGCCCAGGTAAGTCCTGGCCCAGGCTGGTGTGTAGCGGGGAGCCCAGATAAGCCCTGGCCCAGGCCTGTGTGATGGGGAGCCCAGGTAAGTCCAGGCCCAGGCTAGTGTAGGGGCGGGGAGCCCAGGTAAGTCCCAGGTCAGGCTGATGTGGGGCGGTGAGTGCCAGAGGCGAGGCTGCTGGGGACTGGAAGCAAGGCCTCGGGGTTCAAAGCCCAGAAATGTGGCCTGAGTTGTCTGAAGGCTGGCATGGAGTTGACAAAAATATTAAAATTCAAGTGCTTTTTAAAAAGAAAACTTTTTAATTCTTCATTCTTATGCTGAACTTTTATACATATTTAAGTATTCTGTACCTAGGTACCCTGTACCTAAGATGGTGCCAAAGCGGTGACATTACAAACTTTACTCTGCACTCATTCGAGTGCATGTGACAATAAAGGCTGATTCAATTCTGGCAATCTTGCTTTATTCTGTGAAATCTGGGCAACATTTATACATCAAATTAAGAAATTGAGATGATTAATGGTGATTCAGATGTGAGACAAATCCCTGCCATCATAGTTCTTAGACAAGTCATCAGACCAAGTATAGATGGCCTGACCAAGAAGGCTTAGCAATATTGGTCAGATTGTGCGGTGCTAAAGAAGATCATTTGTAGTGACTACTGGAAAACAATCCGATGGTGGACAGAAACAGAGATGATATGTGAAAAATCTTTCTATATCCGGGCAAATAGACATCTGTGAGTAGGAAAAGATATTGAAGAAAAACCATCTATAAAGGTACCTCTGACTCTGAGGCTGGTGGCATTCTTGATGCTGTAGTTTAATCTCTCTCTAAATGATGACAACTCTAGCAGTTCAACACTCTCAATATTGCACTGTTGTGTAAGTATAGATTTTTTTTTCAAGACTCTGAACTATGGCTTGAACCTAAAAGCTTCTGATTCAAAAGGATTATTCCTACAAATTGAGCCACATCACGTAATTAAGATCAGTGTGATCTATTTTGAGCCAAAGTGATGCCAAGATAGTGTGCTTGGAAACCACATTAACCCACTCTGGCAGGTTATCATGAAATACATCAACCAGGCAGGTGGGCCATACACCTGGGCACTGTTCAAGATTGACCAGTCAGCTTATTTCAAACATGAAACTGACCGAGATAGACTGGTTGCTGAAAGCTGGAATTCTCCCTGTTCTGCTCCAGACAAGTACATGAGCCAAAATTCTGAAATGTAAGATGCCTCGCTTGGTAAGCAACAAGAAGCTCACCATTGAACATTTTGGTAAATTATGTAGTTTTAATTGGCTAAACTCCAGCAGTTCCTTTGGGAGTTTCTAAATTCAACCTCCGCCAGCTTGTGCCAACGCCACCTACATTTTCAGATGAGAGATTAAACCAATGCCCTGCCTGCCCTCTCAAGGGTTGTAAAAGATTCCTCAGCACCACTGGAAGATTAATAGGGGAGTTCTCCAAGGTGACTTAGACACTATTTATTCCTCGATCATGACATAAATGAAGACAAAATTAAATAAGGAGTGATTTAATTGTACAGAAACAGTATTCATATTCTACATCTGGCAAATAAAACAGCACCTGCAGTTTCTCCATAGTTGGCATGACTTAGCTAAACATGGTGATGGGCTTCCATCAGCATGTCAGAATTCCAGCTGTCCACAAACAAAACATGGCCCTGCTCGGTGAGCCTTACACCCCACCAGGGTTATTTTAGTTAGAAAAAACAAACTTGATTTTGGATTTTTCCAGGCTTAGATGAAATTCACAACGCTTTTCTAAAGTTGATTCGGTAAAATTAATGCAAAATCCACACACTTTAGCAATGTGTCTTAATTCACTCCTTTTAAGATAATTGATCAATAAAGAAGAGGGCTAAAGCAAATTTTTGATAGCTGCACTTGTTATGTTAACTCTTGAATGTGGCATACGGTAATCTAGAATGACAGATTAGATTAAAACTGGTTACAGTTAACTTATGATAGATCTCGAAGGGGTCTAAGACTATCAGTCATGAACAGGTGATCGAATATACAGTCTGAAAAGAACAAGGCTGGCCACAATTTGCCATATGATGTCTGTTGTCAGGATTCCCTGAGATCACCTCAGTCAGTGCAAGACTGAGCCACCAGCAAAGCCACAACCACATCCTTTGTGGATTCAATGGGAGGACCATCAAACAAATACTAGTGTTCTTTAAACCGGCTCCAAAAGCAAATCTCCCGCAAAATAAATGTTACTGAACTGAACACTGTATCCAGACAGCTAAAAACCATATTCTCTGCCTGACCCTGTTTTCTTAACTCAACAAATGGCCAATGTTCCAAGGAGCACAAATAAAATGCTTTAAAGACATTGTGAAGCTCTCCTTGAGCCATTGGCCTGACTGAATGAGGGGAGTCATGACCAATCAATCGGAATGATGACAACTTCTCAACCAAGCCACATCATGTTGTGCCTCCCATTATCTTAATGTCAAGGCAGAGTTAGTGTCAGAAAAGCAAGTGCATTCCATCTCCCACTACCATGTGGGATGTCCTGCCCTATATGTGGATCAAAAATTGTCCTGCTCAGGCACATGAAAACATATGGCAAAAACTGTGACCTTGCATAGCTATCATCTTCAAAATGACAGACATCCAAGATAATAGGATTTGCAGCATTTATACCACTGTAGACTTCAGGTTTCCAGAGTACATCATTTGGAAGATTCAGATAGAGATGAAAAACATTGTGATTCTTCATGCCAAACACTGGTGGTCTTCCATATGTTAGGAAATTACTGTGTGGGAGGAAATTGTGCTGACAAATGCTCCTTGTGTATATCTTGCATGTCTCTGCATTTTTGTCACTGTAACCATTGACTTTTCCTGATGGTGAGCAATGCAGGAATGGCAGAACATTGCTGGCCAACAGGTACGTGCTAAGCACTTGGAAACAAAATAACACAGGTGCCTCAATACAGTCAGAAGCATGCAGTGTAAAAAAAAGTTTTGGAGTCTATGACAGTCTCACTTTTTTTTAGTGTTCTCTAGCCACTGTTGAATTAAAAGAGATAGGCCTCAATACCTTTCACGTAATACAGAAGTGTTCTTTCTAGTATGCAGTAATCATGTAACGCACGAGTCAGGGAAAAGAAACATTGAAAATTATATAAAATAAACTGTTCATGACTCCACAATGGATAGATGCAATGCTAAATATGACCCAGGCCACAGAAACTGGGGGTTTGAGGATAATTCATTCTCAGATTTGTGTGGGATTTACTGAGAGCTTATAACAATGAAAGGTTGTTAGGTGGCCCTAGTGACCTGGGCTGGGTAGGCAAATGTTGCAAAAATGCATAATTTATTCCCATTTTCCAATGTTCCTCGTAAAAGTGCAATATATCCAAATGCCAAATGTAGTCATGATGCAACTGAATTTCCCATGCATAGTTAATCCCTAAGCTTTGTGGAGATGTTACAAAATATCTTTCTTCACACAGTCATCATCCTTTGGAATAGATGACCAAAGCATATGTTGAGAGTGGATTCCCAATAGCCCTTCAAAAGAAAGCAGCACAAGTTCTTGAAATAAAGACTTTTCAAGTTTTGGAATAGTAACTTGCCAATTAACAGGGATTAGAAAGAATTATGGGCTTCTGGCATTTCTCAAGATTTTACTGATTGCATTGGGGATCCGATTAAAATATCTAAAGTACTTTTCTTAAATTCAACTCCAAAGACTTTTTTATACTCTCAGGTTTTCTTTTGCCTCCACATGCAAAATTGTGCATTCAGAGAAGTGAAGAACAATAGTTTTCAGTATCAATTGAAGGATAATGGGTCGAGGTAGGTTCATTGGACTGAATGGTTTCTTGTATGCTTGTATGACTGAATGGGCTAACAGGTTCTCACGTGAAGAACAATCATCTAGCCAGGGTTAGGGTTAGAGTTACTAGAGGGCGTACAATGCTTATCTGTCTAAACTGCACCAAAATCAAGATGAGAGGGACAATGAAGCAAGAAAGGAATGAAATCAGAAGCTATAATTCAAGGGATCTTCTGAAAACTGACTGCCTGTGACTAATGCATAATAAAAAAAATGACATTTTCACAGCATCCTTCACTTCTTACCTAAGTACCTAGTAGGATTTGTGATTTTCATCATTTAGAACGTTCAAGAGACATTCCTTCAGATATGATTTCCATATGTTCACTTGATTGTTCAGACTCTGAGCAAATCCAACTTCCAATTAATATAAATTAGTAACCAAAGCATTAATAAAACTGTGAACTTGATCAAAACAGTAGAATAAAAGTCAGTGAAAGCTGAAACCAAAATGTACTCTAAACAAGCCACTCTCAAAGTAATATCCAGTTCTGTCAATTAAGCAATAAGGGAAACTCTCTAATACTGAAGGCAGCTCAGTGAAGGGCCTTCAGGTTGACCTGAGAGTCAGGGGTTTGAATTATTAAGAAAGACTGTGAAGACCTCAGCCTGAGAAAGAGACATTTATGAGGTAAATTTGCAGGGGTATAAAAGATGAAGTGAATGGAAGCGAAGAAGAATAATTCTGCAGACAATTTTCAATGAAATTATAGAGAATGTCAAGGATATTGACTCCATCAGATGTAGAATTGAAATCAGGAAAGTCTTCACGCATCAACACTAGAGATAGACTTTTAGACAGTGATAAAAACAAAAATCCTAGGATTATTGAAGAAAGTGTCACAAACAAAGGAAAGTAGAGTTATTATGGATGTACTGAGGAGGCCAAATTGTCTTCTGGTCCATGATTGTCTTGTGATGTGTGGTTCTTAACAATAGGTTTCAGGAGCGCATTTGATCATTGATATTTCACAGCAGAAACTGCTCATGTGCTCACATAATATGTATCCTTACCTATACTTCTATCAGGGGTTATTATATAGCAATCAGAAGTATAAAGTCTATTCAATTTATCACCAACCTTCACAGTGAATAATGACACCACACGCAAAAACAGGGGACTAAGCCAAGGGAATGGATCTGAATGTATCTGAATTATAAACTTTAACTATTTATATTGGAACCAAAAATGAATATTTATATAACACTGGTTCTACACAGCATTTTTTTGTCTAATAGCAGTTTGTTTTTAATTCTAAAAGGAAGCTTTCTTGGCATTAGTGGTTTACAGTGTTAAGTGCAAAAGGGGTTCTGCTCCATATATAATTCTGTTCCTTAGACCATTTCAAGAATAATGGTGTTAGATCACTGAAGCATGGCATAGAAACATAATGTATCTGTAGGTGAAACAGCAGCTCATCAGAAATTTAGTGCAGCAGATGGTGAAAAAGAGGATAAGGAGTGCAGTAAGAGAATAGATAGATTACATTTCCTTGAGAGCAGATCTTATCTGACCTGCAATGTGTACCTACAATTAAGGCAGCCATATCGGGAAATTGCTGGATGGGAGAGAGTTTCAAAGAGTGGGCAGACATCTGCCTGGGATTACATGGACGTGGAATGATTTAACAAATTGTAATCAAAGGGACAGCTGTCTACGTGAAACTATTTGAAATTCTAGCAGGAGAACTGTATCAAAGGGCTGCTAAACTGTAGAGGTCCAAGGAAAGAGCAGACTCTCTTATTGCCATCTTAATGGACTGAGAATATTTGCTCAAGTCAATTGAAAACAGATGAAAAACATTTGGCACTGACAATGCAATATTTCGATCCTAACCCCATGGAAACATGGTTTTGTTTTAACTTTGAGTTTGCTTGCCTCTACAAATCCAACTTGGTTCTTCTTGAAAATTTTCATGCACATTTATAGAGTATTGTTTTACTTAAAAGGTTAGAAGTGAAGTGAAATACGGGAGAAGCCAGGATTTCTGCACGTATTTGCAGATTACAACATTTGGTTTCAATTGAGAGATGAGTGTTCCATGAATAGCTTACGTTCAGCAGTGGAATAGAAACTTTGAATGAGTCATGCATTTGTTCACCATGAATCTACGGAATACATTACAGTAATGTGAAACTGCAAAAGGCAAGTTTTTTAACACATCGATAGGCACACAAAGCGTAGGGACACAAAATACTCTCTTTTTTTTGTAAACTGCAGGGAATCCAATAACATCAGTGCCAACTTAGAAAATTAGTGACTGGCTAAACAATTTGTAAAGTGAGCAAATACATAAAAAGAGCAACAACACAGGAACTCCCTTGCATAACACTTTCAAAGTTTTATCTTCTTCCATCACATCTACGCACCAATATCTTTCTCCTTTCCATGTACTATTCAGACAGGTATCCAAATTCCCTGCCCATATTCAAGCTCCTACCCTTTATTCACCTCATCCCCACAATCCAGTCTTCCTGGCCCCTTACCTCATCTTGCCATCAAATCCCACACTCTTCACCAAGTAATCCCCCATTCCCCATCTCATTTCATGCTGAAACTGTTTTCCCTAAACCCACTCCATCAGTTCAAGATTGCACTCCAGCTCACCCTTCCAATTCAAACTCACATTCCTCCTGCCCTACAGTTTAGGCTGCCACAGCCCTACACAACTAATGTACCTTAAAGTGCAGCTGTCAGTTTCTATGTTCTTTCCTCTCCCACCGCATCCCTTCCTATCAATTTACAATGCTAATGGATGTGATTCTAAGCATTGTATGCTGTGAATAATGGTCTTATTTTGAGATTGCCACCTCTAGCAGAATGAATAAGATCACATCCAGGAGTAGAGTCACTAAGATAGGATTTGGTACTCATGGTGAAAAGGTCTAAGCCTGTATTTGCTATTGACAGCATGCCTCGGGCCACTGAAACATTGACTGTAAACAGGAAACCAAAGAGTGAAGTGCAGATTGCAGCAATGTTCCTCACTAAGAACAAAAAGAACAAGCACAGGGATTTTTCCCAAGCCTAGAGTAATTAAGACTATATACTTGTAGGCATCAAATGACAACAATCTCAATGCCCCACCCCATCGCCCACCTCCCCCATCTACTCACCTAAGTCCTTTTCCAGATGGCAGACAAATTTTCCTCATACCGTGCAAGGCATGAGCTTAGTTAGTCGGCTACTGTTCATTCTCTAGGTTTCTCATTTCTGTTTTCTTAGTGATTGCTTGCTTGTCCTCATTAGTGGGAATAAATGATGATTGAAAGCAATGATTTTCTGGATAGAAGTGAAATATTTCCATTGGCAGAACATAATTTGATGATATTTTAATTTCGGTAAATGACTGCTGAATAAATTCCTGAGAAAAGGAAATTAAAAAGAAATTGTTCGTAGTTAGTTGCTTAAGTTCCATGTAAAATGGAGAGAACAAAATGTCACCATTTGAGATATGGAAGCTTTATCTTCTGTTTGTTTCTCCTGTGAGGCTATGGACTGTATTCATCATTTGGGATGTTTGGAAGGGTTCCAGAGAGTAGATCTGAAGGAAACTGCTACCTGGAAGGTACATCTGCAAATAGGACTGGATGCTGCTGATGATTGAATTTTGAATGAATTGTTAACTTGCGATTTCCTGTCTTTGTGTTTTCACTCTGCCTTTGATATATACTTCTTACAAAGTAAGCTGTACCATTTTGTATTTGGTCATGCCTGGTTTAGCAATCCTGTGCCAGTTTCTCCCAGGGTTCAATATCAATATCAAATCTTCTAAATGAAACCTTCAGAATTTCCTTGTAGACCTTCATTTGATGTCATAACAGTGCAGCCCAGACCACGTTATCCATAGGAGATTTGTTTCTGTCAGTAAGTGTCAGACATCCCAGGACATGGCTAGCTAAAATAAGTTGTGACGGTGAAAATATGGTGTGGCCGTTTGGCATACCAGCTCATGGGCACTCCTGCATGTCTGGCATTTTGTCCTACCATCTGGTCATCAGGTACGGAAGAAGGAAGCTTAAGTGGAAGTGATGAAGCTTCTTGAAACGACTATGAACTACAATCCCAGTGTTGCATATGAGAGAACATTAGCAGGGCCATTTATATTATGGAATAAAATTCCATGACAGCCTGATCCCATTCCTCTATTATGCCAAACACCTCATTCTTCTCTCATAGCCCATTCTCATGCACTCATCAAGGATGTAACACTAACAGTTTTACTTCTTCCTTCTTCACTGTCCAAGAACACAAACTTCCTTTTGAAGCAGTGATTGTTTTTCTGGCTAGTCTTTGGTATTCACTGCTCATGATGTGGGTTGCTCTGCAATGGAGAGACCAAACACAGACAGGGTGGCTGATTTATGGAATGGTGTGGCTCAGTCCACAAACCCTCTGGCCACTTTCCATTTCAATTCACCTGCCTGCTGTCATGCTCACATTTCCATCCCTGGCCTGCTGTAGTGCTCCAGTGAAGCCCAACACAAGCTGGACAAACAGCACCTTAGTTTCCAATTATGCAATTCACAGCCTTCTGGAGGAGGCTGTGATTAATTGTGTACTTGACATTTCTGGCTGAAGATCATTATAAATGTTTCAGATTTATCGTTGGCACATTGGACTGGGCTCCCTGATCACAGATGATAAGAATATTTGTGAAACAGCCTCTCCCTGTTGTTTGGCTAATTGTCCACTATAATTTGTGACTAAATATGGCAGGACTGCAGAATTTATATCTGATCCATTTCCTGTGGGATTGCTTAGCTCTGTTTGTCACTTACTACTTTTGATGCAAGTCGTTCTGTGTTATAGCTTTATCAGGATGAAACCTCATTTTTAAGTGTGCCTGGTGCTGCGTGATAATGGTAGAGCAGGGCCATGAGGTTACAGATTTTAGCTACTCCTGGTGGTCCACAGAACCTCATGGATATCCAGTTTTGAGTTGCTGCATCTGTTTGAAATCTAACCCAATTAGCACATTGGTAATGCCACAAAACACAATGGGGGAAACTTGTCTCCAAAAGGATTGTGCAGTTGTCACTTCTACAAGTGCTATCATGGATTTGCAACTGGTAAGTTGGTCATGTTGAGATCAAAGAGAAATTTCTCTCTTGCAGTTTACCACACTACCTGCCACAGTTATAGCCTAGCATCTATTCCTTGCTGATAGGAGATTAGCGAACCAGATGGGGTTTCTTTTTACCAATAGTGAGCAATGGTTTCATTGTGGTCAGTTGACTGGCTTTAAATTTCAGGTTAACTAATAAAATTTCAGTTTCACCAGCTGTCCCTGAGATTCAGAGCTGTCACTGTGTCTGATATCTGAACCAATAGCCTGGATCTCTAGACTAGTCCAGTGACCCAACTACCAGAATGTATAGATTTGGAGTTATTAGGTAGCTTACTCCTCTTTATTCTCAGACTGATCTTCAAAGTCTACCAAAGACTACACTAGCTTTGGTAACTCTTATGTGTGCTTGTTATCAATATAGACAGCAAAAGTTAATGTATTATCAAGATAAGTAACTTGTCGACTGCTAACAGATTCTGGTCATTGTAGAAATACTGAACTTGATATCAGGCCTTTCTAGGGCAAGTCAGTACATTGCTTCCATTTATTTATGTTGTTTGCAGGTGGCACTTGCATTGGAGAATTTAGTTCATGCTGTGTTATACGTCCATCTCTGAAGTAGGAGCTAGTGCACAATCATCACCAAATAGGAGTTTACAAATTCTGCCCTTGAATTTGTACTTCTGATATGAAAAGAGCACAGAGCAAATTACATCCTTTGTCATTGTGATCTGCTACACTCATAAAGTTAGCTCTAGATCTCATTGATGTGGTAATCTCAGTAACTAAGTAGATCTTGGCCTAAATAAATCTGTGGGATTGTGTTGTGCAGCGTATTTAAAAGGATCATTTTATTAACTTTCTGATGAATCTTGCACTAATCATTCTTTGTTGATACTCCCATACTGAGAAACATGTGTGAGAAGCTCCCAGGCTCATATTGTTGGACATGACCTTTTGAGGAGTGTAGGAGATAAAGCAGTCACTGGATTTTGTCAAGCTTGAATTTTCAAAACCTGTATACTGTAGGAAGTAAGAGAATTTGCACACTCCTTTTCTGCAAACACATCCTGTTTCACTACAAATGGCAAAATGGTTACAATACCACTGAGACTCATATGGAGTTCACTCTGGGCAATGGACCAAAAACAATCAAAGTCACCTTTATCATGATGGTTTAATCGAGATGAGGGATTACTGGCAGCACCAATCCATTTTACTTTAATAAAATGAAAATATACACCTCCTACACTTTCTTTGTTGATATCAATAATGCTAAGCAATGACCAGCTCCTGGTGAAGAATAGTTGAGGGATAATTTATCCTGCATCAGGTTCTCTAATTGAAAGGGAATGAATGATACTTAAACCCCCAGGCTTCAAATTTTATACATTATCAACTTTGTGCAACGTTGGTTTTATGATCCACGTTAGAAATGACATATGGAAAAATTTAACCATTTTGAGGCATTTGAGGTAACTGCAAGCCTTTTGGTTTTATACAATTTTTATAATTGCTCCTTCACTTTCTCACTCTTGCTGTATGCATCTCCCCATGGCCTAAACATTCTTTTCTTGCCTTTCAATCCAATACTTTGCTGTGGTCTCCTGAAAATACAGACTCTTGAAAGAATAAAGCCAGCGCATTACCTCAGCATTGAAACATGGCAAGTACTGAAAACAGGAGTAAGAAGCAAAGTGACAAAATGCTATGTTACTGAGGGTAAGCTAATCCAGCCTAATATGAGGAACCTAAAATTCAGCTGACCATCTAACTTTGTATTGAGCTACTCAAAAAGAGGCATTCATGGGATCTGCAGGAAGGTTTTAGAGCATCCTTCCACTCCTCCATTAATTAGTCCCAGGATCAGAGCATGTCATACTGTCGCCTGGTTGGGACCCATCACATTCAGCACCATAGCGGAGAAAGGGGTGACTCTGCGTATCGGAGATGGTACTGTTATGTTATTGCATAGATCTTCAACTCTCAATAAAGGCAGCCAATTGCTAATATTGACAGGAATTATTTTATCACAGTAATAGGTAAAAGAGGCACCATGAGGCTGATTGCAAGTTATCTTGGAGCTAACCCTAGCCTTTCCACCAGGAAACCTTTCATTGGGTGGCAGGACAGGGAGGGTGTATGGGTGGATGCAAGGCTGTTGTAAATGTACTGCCTTTCCAGCTACAACGCAGGGAGGTAAATCAGTGTCCAGGGCTCTAGAGTCGATTCCAGCCTTGGGCGACTGCCTGTGTGGAGTTTGCACATTCCCCATGTCTGTATGAATTTCCGCCACGTGCCCTGATTTCTTCCCGCAGTCCAAAGGCTAGCTGGACTAGCCATGGGGAAATGTGGAGTTGCAGAGTGGGAGTCGGTGTCTGGGTTTGTGTAGACACAATGGACCGAATGGCCTCTTTCACCGCTGTAGGGATTCTATGTCTCTTTCTCCAGAACCACAGCACTGTTAATATATGTGAATCGGGGTCCTATGACATGCAATATTGCAATTTAAAATTACCTGACTGAAGGCATATTGCCTTTATTTGAAGGCTACGTCAAAATGGCTGAAGGCATGACTGCATCTCCTCTACCTGGACACAGTGTTAGGCCAGATTAGGCCATCGTAAGGGCCTGGCCAATCCACTGAAATTATAATGATCCACTCAACTTATTTACAGAGCAGTGGTGGGACTTCTAGCTTCACCCCAAGCCCCACACTTTCTTTCCCTACTCTCCATAGACCCCAGTAGGTAATCTTTCTGCTAGCATTTCTATTACTTGCCGGCAACTTCACAATTGTATTTTACTGATGCTGGGCCATGAAAATGGCTGAGACCTCTGATGAACCACAGCAGGAGAGTGGACTCCAACCACATCCTGCCTATAGAATGAACTCCGCATCTCTTCCAGGATTCTTCCTTGAAGAATTTCTGCTCCTCTCTCAACGGGATTTCCATTCCAATCCTTACTCTTGTCCATCAACATTAACTTCTCTGCCACTCCTGGTGTTTGCTGAGTAAGGGTCACCAGACCCGAAACGTTAACTCTGTTTTCTCCTTCAAAGATTCTGCCAGACATGCTGATCTTTTCCAGCAACTTTGATTTTGCACCTGACATTAAAACAGCTCTCAATTCTGACTAACATATACACTTTTCAGGAACTAATTGTACACAAGAGTGAACTCTATAAAGCTGTATTTAATGTCAATTTACTTAGTTAATGCCATTCCTGTCTCTGAATCAGATGATTATAAATTCCAGCCCTCTACTGAGTTCATAAAACATGGTTCTTCGCCTCATAAGATGTGGGTGAAGGTTACTTGCTGATGCTATCTTACCTTGGAACAGAAGCTAAACTAATCTTTTGTCAAGTAGATGTTAACACCCTTTGACAGCAATTGATGAAGAGCAAGATTACTCTCAATGTTCTGACCAATATCATTAAAGCAGCTAGGAATTTGTTTATTTACAGTGAGAACAATATTGCTGGTGCAGAATCGCTCCTACATAAATGCATTCACAATTCAGAACGACAGGCTTTGTCACATTAATTCATTTCATAACTGCAAGTATGAATATGAATTTGGATAATAGTTCTTATTCATTCTGAATCTCCTTTGTATCCACACTATGTCTTCTATTAATATTTCCTGTGGAACCTTTGCATTTCTTGTCTAGCTGGTTCACTCTCATGGCAGTAAAGATGTGCTTCTACTTCTCATTTCCTTCATTAATGGCATGTCAAAAGCTGAAAAAGAAGATTCATTTTATTTCTCCTACAAGTTTCACTTTGATCTTTTCTCTCCTGCAGTAAAAACCATGTACATGTGGATGACAGATCAGAAGGCAATGGGCTTGGATGTGATGTTTGCCATGGCTTGTCACAAATCATGGTCAACATGCACAAATGAAAAATAGGCAGTAGGACGAGGTCTTTACGCTATAACTGGGGCCTGCATGCCTTTAATGGGAGACAAGTGAAAACCATGCTGTCATTTTCATTTATCGGCCATTTATGCTATTTGCAATGTAGACTGTTGTAGGACTTCACCAGAACCTTTCTCAATCAGATTCCAGCTACATGGGACCTAACTTCACTAATGGTACACTCTAACAATTAACATAATGGTTATTAACCCCCTGTGCTACACACACTGGACACTAGAAAAGCATGATTGGGGATAATTCTCAAATTATCACTGGAACATTCAGTTGGTTTTGCTCATTACATGGTTATTTAAAAAAATACAATTAATAGAAAGGAGCATTGGGCACTTTCTATCATGAGTGCCTGACTTTTAATATCAATGTTAACTGCATTGGTATAGAAAATTACCCAATAGGCCTTCAAATGGGAAACACAAAAACAGCAACTTGCATTTATATAGCAGCTGTGATGCAGTGGAACATCCCAAAGCACTTCACAGGAAGGTAGCTTGACAAGTATTGTTACAAAACTAAAGCAGGAGCTATGAGGAGAGGCGTCCAAACATTTGTTTGAAGGGACAAAAGTGATTTGAAATAAAATAGAACACACTGGAAACGCTCAGCAGGCCAGGCAGCATCAGTGGAATGTGAAATGTTCCTGTTCTCTCTGCTGCCACATTTCTGGTTAGGCTTACCTCCAGCTAAAGGCACATCCACCAATGGTAAAGCGAAGGCAGTGGGAGTGGCACAAGGTGCCAAGAATTGGATGAACACAGCGTTCTTAGAGATTGTAGAGGTGAAGGAGATTACAGAGAAAGTGAGAGGTGAAATTAAGGAGGAACTTTAGAATGTCAGAAGCTACATGTTTGTGTGACAGGGCCATACAAGCTCTGATCAGGATCTAATGTAGTGTCAGAAGAACAAGGAAAGTAGGTGTGACAGACCATGTTGTGTGTTTCTCCTCCCATTTCTTACGCTGTTGAGTTATGGTGCGCAGGATAACTTTGACAGGCTTGGGTGAGGGATAAGGGACTGAGAATAAAAAGCTGGTGACTGAACAGTTGAGATTTCTCAAGAGGTGAGGCATTTGTCACTAAGGGACCTTCCACTGGGCACAGCATACTCAAACAGGGCAGAGCCCCTTCCCTTAGGCCTATATGAATGTCAATAAGGTCTGCATTAAAGCCTTAAAATATAGCCAAGGCCTCCCCAACCGCCATAGACAGAATACCAGCTAGGGGTGTTGGAATGGCAGGCAACAGGCACTACAAAACCCTCTCATCCCCCTATGATACGCACCTGCACGTTCCCCTCCACCCCCATCCTGAGACCCCATCAAAACACAATATTCACCTTCCTCTATTTACCGAGCTATATTATTTGATGGATTTCTCCTCTTCAGTAGAGCAATGAGTTCTAAGGAAGCTAACAGGCCAGTTGTTTTCCAGGTTTCATCCATATCAGAGTAGAGGTCACAGCACTCAGATACTGATCAGGTTTATCAGTGAGACTCTGCACGTTCCTCTGCGGCTGTCAAATGCTTTCTGTCCTTTGGCTTCCAACTTACTGTCATAAATCTCAAAGAAGAGAAATTGAAACATTAGTAATCGTTGTGAACTTTTCCTATCTCTTTTTCACTTCTCCCTTTTTGATAAGTATTTCTAATGTTCTGTTACTTCCTTCATATAGTGTTGTGCCCTTTGAGATGCAAGTCATACAAGACACAGGGCTAATCTAGGATATAGCCTTACACATCCTTATTTCCAGCATGACTCATTGCATTACAAGGAGGAATTGGAATGGGTGCCAATGATTCCCTTTCTCTGTCCATGGCACTGGATTTCTGCATAATTCACCAGTGTCCTAACCAAGATTCCCTGACACAGCAAAGGCATGGACACATATCTGGCCACTGTATTTCCAATTCATATCACCATGTTGAGTCATTGCTAACACTCATTCATAGATCATAGAATCCCTATAGTGTGGAAAGAGACATTTCAGCCCAACAAGTCCATACCAACCCTCACAGCATCTCAGCCAGACCCATCCCCTATAACCCACCTTACCTACACATCCCTGAGAACTCTGGGCAATTTAGCATGGCCAATCCACCTAACCTGTAGATCTTTGGACTGTGGGAGGAAACCGAAGCACCCGGAGGAAACCCACGCAGACACTGGGAGAATGTGCAAACTCCACACAGACAGTCACCCGAGGTTGGAATTGAACCCGCATCCCTGGTGCTGTGAGGGAGCAGGACTAACCACCGAACAACTGTGCCACCAATGACCCACCATGCTGTCCATTATGGTAATACAGGAAAGTTACACTTTGGTACAACAAGTTCAAATTGTTGGTGTTCTGCGGCTAATTGTAAACCAGAGGGGCTATCAACAATGGTGGTTGTGTCAGTGCATAAAGTGTGGTTTGTGCAGATCAACATAACACAGCTACAGTAGGTTTCCATTCGGAGATAACAAGAACTGCAGATGCTGGAGTCAGAGACAACACAATGTGGAGCTGGACGAAGAAGTGTCCTGACCCAAAATGTTGACTTTTCTGCTCCTCTGATGCTGCTAGGCCTGCTGAATTCCTCCAGCTCCACACTGTGTTTTCTCAGTAGGTTTCCAGCTGTCCAGGTGCACTGAGGCAGTCTTATTTCCCTGCTCTGCAGCACACTGTGCTTACTGAGGGACAGTGATACCACTGTCGCATTCCACGATTGGCTTAACCTGAATTGTGCTTTGCAATGCTTGAGAACCTGAGTGCTAAGAGGTTTCCATTCCAATGTTAGCAACCACATAGAACATAGAAAAGTACAGCACAGTACAGGGCCTTCAGCCCACGATGTTGTGCCGTGGAATAATCCTAATCCAAAAACAAAATAACCTAACCTACATTCCCCTCAATTCACTGCTGTCCATGTGCATGTCCAGCAGTCGCTTAAATGTCACTAATGACTCTGCTTCCATGACTAACAACATAAACTATACCTACATGATTGTTTAAGGATCACAAGATTTGGGCAGACGTTAGGAAGAGATATTGGAGATTCCAACATAAGAATAATTAACCTGGGGAGAGCCGACATCTATGGGACAATAATGGAGCTGGGCCAGATAGACCGGAGACAAAAATTGGTTGGGAAAACTCCATCTGCGCAATGGGTTAACTTAAAAGGGAAGATAGTTTGGATACTGTTGAAGTATATTCCCTCAAACAGGAAGGATGACACAAACAAACCCAGAACTCCCTGGATGAAAAATAGACTGAAATTTAAATAAAGAAGGGAAAGTGGCTCAAGTAAAAATGCAATTGAAATTCAAGCTGAGTATACATGTTCAGAAGATCAGTGAAAAAGCAAGGAAGAAATACAAAGAGGACTGACATAATGAGGAATACTAAAGTCTTTTATTGGCACATAAGTAGTAAAAAGGATTGTAAAAGGAGAAGTAGGGCCAACTAAGTACCGAGGCTACAGAGCAAGATGGAGCCAGAGTAGAACGCTGCTGTTGGAGCTCCTCTGCTCCACCTGGTATTTTACCTGCTTTTTCCTTTTTCATCCTTTTCTTTTCTTTCTTCTCTCCTCTCAGCACTAGAGCTGACAACAAGTCCAGAGCAATGAGCCCTTGTGCCCTGGAACTCTGTAAGCAGTGAGCCCTGCAGCAGTGTGTGGGCTGGGAGCCCCAGAGCAGTGCATGGGGACGAGCCCCAGAGTATCACTTAGAGAAAAGCACTGGACCAACGAGTGGGGAAGACCCCCGGAGTATCATTTGGGGAAGAGCGCTGAAGCAGCATGTGGGGAAGAGCCCTGGAGCAGCGCATGGGGAGGAGCCTGGAGCAGCAAGTGGGGAAGATTCCCGGTGCATCATGTGAGGGAGAGGACCAGAGGAACGTGTGGAATGGGAACCCCAGAGTAGTGCAGGAGGAAGAGTTCCGGTGCATCACGTGGAGAAGAGCCCTGGAGCATCACAGGGGGAAGAGCCCCGGGGCATCACTTGGAGAAGAGTCCCGGAGGAGCACGTGGGGAAGCAGCCCAGGAGCATCATGCAGGCACTGAGCGCGAGCCGTCAGTGTGAGTGGGAGCAGGTGGGAGAAAGCAGCCTGAGGGGTCAGATGGTGAGTGCAGGAGCAGGCAGCCCAGGATGGCGATGGAAGGGCCGTGTCCCCGCACCGTTGGAGAGGCTGAGTCCTAGAACCATTAATGGGCCGAAGAGTGAATCCCAGTAAAGCACAACTTACCTGGTTGCTGCTGTGTGCCAGTGAGGGGCAGATTGGAGGGTGGAGTAATGTAGGACAATTGCTGGATGTGAGCCTGTCACCACATGCTGTGCTGCTGTTATTGGACTGTAATTTAAAACCTTTTCACTATGTGTAACTATCTCTGTAAGTAATGCTTATGCTTTCTTTTAATCCTCTTTGAGTAAGACCACTATATTCTTTTTACTCTGTAAGATTTGTACCCAGGTACTTGTATCTAAGATGGTGTCATTAAAAGGCAGCCATTGTAAAAAACTTTTCACGGTACTCCTCTCCCTCTATATTGGAGTACAAGTGACAATAAAGGATATTCTATATTCCACATTCTAAAAGGAGGTAGACAAAGGTGGAGGCGTTACTGAGGTATTAAATGTATATTTTGCACTCTTCTTTCCCAAGAAAGTAGGTATTATCCAGGCCATGGGTCAAAGGAGGAAATTCAGACACTATAATGGTTCAAAAAGGAAAGAGGTATTGGAAAAGCTGCCAGAATTTAGAGTTGGCAAGATACCTGAACCAGATGAGCTGCATCCAGGGATAGAATTAGATTTTATTGTGATGTGTTCTCAAGTACAGAAGTATTGAGTACAGTGAAAGTGTATAATGTCACCATTCCTGACGTGATCTTAGGTACGAAGGTACTTAGGTGCAAGATCTTAGGTACAAAGTAGAAAAATAAAGAAACAAAGTTAAAAGTTAAACACAACTGCCCCTCTTAGTATAAAGTAGAAAACAAACAAATGAAGTTAAAAGTTAAACATCACAGTCCTTCTTAGCAGAGCCACAGAGTTATACATCATGGAAACAGACCCTTTGGTCCAACACATCCATGCTGACCAGATAACGTCAATAAATCTAAGCCCATTTTCCAGCATTTTCCCCATATCCCTCTAAGCCCTTCCTATTCATAAACCCATCCAGATGCCTTTTAAATGTTGTAATTGCACCAGCCTCTGGCAGATCATTTCATACATACACCACCCTCTGTGCGAAAAGGTTACCACTCAGGTCCCTTTTAAATTTTCACTCTCACCTTAAACCTATGCCCTCTAGTTTTGGACTCCCCCACACCTTATCCATGCCCCTCATGATTTTATAAACCCCGCCTCAGCGTCCAATGTTCCAGGGAAAATAGACAATAGCCCATTCAGCTTCTTCCTATAGTTCAAATCTCCAATCCTGGCAACATCCTTATAAATCTTTTCTGAACCTTTATAAGCTTAATAACATCTTTCCTATAGTAGGGAGTCCAGAAATGAATGCAGTATTCTAAAAGCAGCCTAACCAATGTACTGTACAGCTGTGACATGACCAATGAAGGCAAGTGTGCCAAAGACCCTCTTCACTATCCTGTTTATCTGCAATTCCACTTTCGAGGAACTGTGCACCTGCATGGCTAAGTCCTTTTGTTTGGCAACACTGCCCAGTACCCTACCATTATTTGCATAAGTCCTGCCCTGATTTGCCTTTTCAAAATGCAACACCTCACATTTATCTCTATTAAACTCCGCCTATCACTCCTTGGCCCATCAGCCCATCTGAGATAATCTTTTTCAGTGTCTATCACATATCCAATTTTGGTGCCATCTGCTAACTTACTAACTACACCTCATATATTCACGTCCAAATTATTTGTATAAATGACAAAAAACTGTGGACCCGCACTGAACCTCACGGCACATCACTGGTCACAATCCTCCAGTCTGAAAAACAACCCTCCACCACCACCTTCTTTCTCCAACCTTCAAAACAATTTTGTATCCAGTTAGCTAGCTTCCCCTCAAACTACCTTACATTGAGTAGGAAAATAAAGAAATAAAGTTAAAAGTTCTACAGTCTTTCTTAAGTGCTTAGGCATGCCAAGCTCGCAATCCCTACAAGGGTTCGACCTCCTCTGCTTTGGCCCACTGTCCAGGAGGTTTTGGGCTGTTTGCTCTCACTGTCAGTGCAGATGCCTGGGGACATCTCTCAAAGCTGTTTTGGGCTTGAAAGGAAAACAGTGAAAGAAGAAAAAAATGTTAAAGTGAACAGAGCAGATGAGCTCCGAGCATGAGTCCTCACACTGTGCTGCTACTCTGCTGTCATCTTGAGACATTCAGGGAGGTCACAGTGAAAATTGCAGAGGCACTGGTCATAATATTTCAGTCTTCCATAAACACACAGGTGATACCAAAGGATTGGAAAATTGAAAATGTTGCAACCCTGTCCTAAAACGTTTGTGATGAAAATCCAAGAAGTTACAAAACAGTCAGTTTAAGTTTGGTACTGAAGAAATTTCCAGATCAATAATTCAGGTTAGAATTAATAATCGCATGGCTTTCTTAAGGGAAAACCATGTTTCACTAACTTTGAAGAGGTAACCGAGAGGTTAAAGTGGGTAGTAAAGTTGAAGTGGTGTACTCGGACCTTTGATTGCAATGATACTACAAGGACATTTTACCCAGGGTCAAGGAACCCAGCTCATTGACTGAACTGGGGAGCATCTCAGGGCTACTTACTTGCTCTCTTAGCACCCAATCACATTAAGTGGAATTTTCGATCACTAATCCCTGCTTTACTTTTTTGCGCTTTCCCCCTTCAAACAGTGCTCAAAGGTTCACTTTACATCAGCCTGCTGTTTAACACAGCATGTTCTAGTTGTCAGCAGTGATCAGTTAAAGAGGAGGATATATTGCTGCAGGCCATTGTCCTATCTCAATGGTGCACTGATGGCTTGTACCAGCAGCTTATATGGTAAGCACACTACATATTGTACCAACCAAATGGCCATATCTCAAAGTTAAAGGGTAGTAGTCTTCAGTCTGTCAGGATTCGTTCCCACACAATCAGTGCATAAGACCATAAGACATATGGGCAGAAGTTAGGCCATTCGGTCCATCGAGTCTGCTCTGCTATTCAATCAGGACTGACAAATTTCTCAACCCTGTCATCCCACTTTCTCCCTGTAACCTTTGATCCCCATAACTATCAAGAACCTATCTATTTAACAATGACCTGGTCTCCCAGCCTTCTGTGGCAATGATTTCCATAGATTCACCACGCTCTAGCTGAAGACGTCTCTCCTCATTGCCATTTTAAAGGGCCTCCCTTTTACTCTAAGGCTGTGCCCTCAGGTCCTAATCTCTCCTGCTGATCGAGGTGTCTTCCCAGCATCCACTCTATCCAGGCCTTTCAGTATTCTGGATGTTTCAATTAGATCCCCTCTCATCCTTCTAAACTCCATCAAGTATAGGCCCAGAGTCCTTAAACAGTCCTGATATGTTAACCTTTTCATTTCTGGGATCATTTTTGTGAATCTCCTCTCGACCCATTCCAGGGCTAATATATCCTTCCTGGGATATGGGGCCCAAAATTGCTCACAATAGTCTAAATGTGGTCTGACTAGACACTGATAAAGCCTCAGAAGTACATCTTTACTTAGATGTTCTAGTCTTCTTGAAATAAATGTTAACATTGCATGTGTCTTCCTAACTGTCAACTCAACCTGCAAGTTAACTTCAAGAGAATCATGGACTAGGACTCTCAAGTCCCTTTGCACTTCAGATTTTTGAATTTTTCCTATCTACAAAATAGTCTATGCCTCTGCTCTTCCTACCAAAGTGCATAACCTCACACTTTCCCACATTGTATTCCATTTGTCACTTTTTTGCCCACACTCCTAATATCTCTAAATCCTTCTGTAGCCTCCCTGCCTCCTCAGTACTATCTGTCCCCCCACCTATCTTTGTATCATCTACAAACTTAGCCAGAATGCCTTCCCTTCCATCATCTAGATAATTAATGTATAAAGTGAAAAGTTGTAGTCCCAGCACTGACCCTTGCAGGACATCACTAGTCACTGGCTGCCATCCTAAGAAGGACCCTTTTATCCCTACTGTCTGCTTTTTGCCAGACAGCCAATCTTCTATCCATTCTAGTACCTTTCCTCTAACACCATGGGCCCTTATCTTACCCAGCAGCCACCTGTGCAGCATATTGTCAAAGACCTTCTGGAAGTCCAGGTAGATAACATCCATTGGTTCTCTTTTGTCTAACCTGCTTGTTACCTCCTCAAAGAAGGAATCCTAGCAGATTTGTCAGGCATGACCTCCGCTTGATGAAACCATGCTGACTTCGCCCTATTTTACCATGCAGTTCCAAGTATTCAGAAATCTCATCCTTCACAATGGACTCCTAAATGTTACCAACAACCGAGATCAGGCTAATCGGCCTGTAATTTCCCATCTTTTGCCTTACTCCCTTCTTAAACGGGGGTTACATTAATGATTTTCCAGTCCTCTAGGACCCTCCCTGCCTCCAGTGATCCTTGAAAGATCACCAGTAATGCCTCCACTATCTTGTTAGCTATCTCCTTCAGAACTCTAGGATGCTGTCCATCTGGTCCAGGTAATTTATGCAACTTCAGCCCTTTCATTATTTTTTAGCCCCTCTCCTTGGTGGTCAAAGGTTCGATCTGACATCAGACATCCATCCATAGGCTTGGACAATTGGCTACTCAACTGTAGTTGGGATCCTCCTCTCAGCGGAAGTGAGCAGTTGAATGTAGGGCACTGACCACTCACTCTGGCTGTTTCTACTCTACTGTGGGTGGTTTTTCTCCTGTACTGAGCCAAAGGGAGGAATTGAGTGAGATGGAGTTGGAGCAGCTGGTGGTGCTGTTGTAGGTGGGGGAAAGGTGGTGAGGTGCCCTGAGTGAGTAAGTTGGAGGTGTAGATGCCATACAGGGCTGCTTGTCTGGGGGATTAGCTGAGTGAGAGCAAGTGACGTAGATGTTGCACACAACAATGGGAGAGATGGAGTATGAGCATTCTCATGAGGTGTGTGCTATAGGAGAGACAGAGTTTGAGGTAGCACAAAGAAGATGGTAGCACTTACATTGGTGGAATGGAGAAGGCCAATGTCCCTCCTTGGGCACTGACCCAGTGGCAATGTCAGATGAGGCTAATAGGGTCTAGTGGTGTGGTCTCCTCTGCCTTTTCTGAGGCAAGAGAATTGTAGGGCAACTCTGGTCTGCCAGCAGAGATAATGGGAACTGCAGATGCTGGAGAATCCAAGATAACAAAGTGTGGAGCTGGATGAACACAGCAGGCCAAGCAGCATCTTAAGAGCACAAAAGCTGACATTTCGGGCCTAGACCCTTCATCAGAAACGGAGGATGGTGAGAGGATTCTGAAATAAATAGGGAGAGAGGGAGAGTGGACTGAAGATAGATAGAGGAGAAGATAGGTGGAGGGGAGAGTATGGGTGGGGAGGTAGGGAGGGGATAGGGAGTCTGGGGAGGGTGGGCGGGTCAAGGGGGCGGGATGAGGTTGTTAGGTAGGAAATGGAGGTGCGGCTTGAGGTGGGAGAAGGGGATAGATGAAAGGAAGAACAGGTTAGGCAGGCGGGGATAAGCTGGGCTGGTTTTGGGATGCAGTGGAGGGAGGGGAGATTTTGAAGCTGGTGAAATCCACATTGATACCATCAGGCTGCAGGGTTCCCATTCAGAATATGAGTTGCTGTTTCTGCATCCTACGGGTGGCATCATTATGGCACTGCAGGAAGCCCAGGATGGACATGTCGCCTAAGGAATGGGAGGGGGAGTTGAAATGGTTCGCGACTGGGAGGTGCAGTTGTTTACTGTGAACCGAGCATAGGTGTTCTGCAAAGTGGTCTCCAAGCCTCAGCTTGGTTTCCCCAATGTAGAGGAAGCCACACCGGGCGCAATGGATACAATATACCACATTGGTGGATGTGCAGGTGAACATTTGCTTGATGTGGAAAGTCGTCTTGGGGTCTGGGATGAGGGTGAGGGAGGTGGTATGGGGTCAGGTGTAGCACTTCCTGCGGTTGCAGGGGAAAGTGCTGGGTGTGGTGGGGTTGGAGGGGAGTGTGGAGCGAACAAGGGAGTCCTGGAGAGAGTGGTCTCTCCGGAAGGCAGACAAGAATGGGGATGGAAAAATGTCTTTGGTGGTGGGGTCGGATTGTAGATGGTGGAAGCGTCGGAGGATGGTGTGTTGTATCCGGAGGTTGGTGGGGTGGTATGTGAGGACGAGGGGGATTCTCTTTTAGCGGTTATTGCAAGGGCAGGGTGTGAGGAATGAGGCGCGGGAAATGCAGGAGACACAGTTGAGGACGTTCTCGACCACTGAGGGGGTGGGGTATGGCGGGGGGAGGGTTGCGGCCCTTGAAAAACGAGGACATTTGGGATGAGCTGGAGTGAAATGCCTCATCCTGGGAGCAGATGTGGCGGAGGCGAAGGAATTGGGAATAGGGGATGGAATTTTTGCAGGAAGGTGGGTGGGAGGTGGTGTATTCCAGGTAGCTGTGGGAGTTGGTGGGCTTGAAATGGACATCAGTTTGTAGGTGGGTGCCTGGGATGGAGACAGAAAGGTCCAGGAAGGTAAGGGATGTGTTGGAGATGGTCCAGGTGAACTTGAGGTTGGGGTGGAAGGTGTCGGTGAAATGGATGAACTGTTCAAGCTCCTCTGGTCTGCCAGCACTAGGCTCGGTGCGTAATGGACTTTTTAAGATGGCACCAGTGATAGGAACCCTGGGATGTCCGCGTAGTGGTGAGTATTTACAGCTACAGTGAGTGGGAGAATCAGGCTAGCATCAGAAAAGAAATACAATTGCAATGTGGTCGATCATTACTGAGTCAATGACAAAACTAGCTAGACTTCATGGAGATGAACCCTTCATGAAACTCAGCCAAAATGGCCATTAAGCAGATTATGGGAGGATTCTGCCCTCACAGCTGCAACATTTGTTGGAATATACTGGAACTGATATGCTTTTAATTAGTCCCAATTTCCCAGTATACTTGGACTCACTGATTTGCATCAACTGTCAGCTCAGCACAGCCTTGAGTCTAAAATTCTCATCCCTGTTTTCAATGTCCTTGTTATTCCCTATCTTTGTAATTTCCTCCAGCCTTACTCTACATTTCATCCACGTAGGTCTTTTATGCTCTACTAGCAGTTGTTGCAACAGCTATCTGCCCCTGCGATCTTGCAGTCCATCACTAAACCTCTACATCTCTCTACTTCTCACTTCTTAAAAACACTCCTACCTCTTCACCTAAGGCTTTGGTCACCTGTCCTAACACCTCCTCATGTAACTCTGTATTAACTCATGTAACTGTATTAAATTTAGTTTGGTAAGGTTTCCTGCAAAGTAGAAACACTGAGGCGCTTAACTGTGCTACATAAATGCACGCTCTTGTTAATATGAAGATTAAATGTTAAACATGCAGTTAAGATGTGGAGCTAAAAGGATAAGCCAGTGAGTCAGCCTCTCCATACCACCTAATGGAAAGATTCCAATTCTCCTCTGATTTACATCAAATATACACTCAAGGAGCAAGAACGGTCGTGTTTGCTGTTCCATAAAAATCATCTGGTGGGAAAAGTAAAACAAAAATTTCAGGGGCTGCCGAAACTGAGTATTTTGAGTGACTGGGTGACTTCCAGATATATCCAGAGCAAGTGTCACAACCCTTCAACGTGACTTCCCACCCAGCAACTTATTGAAGCTGAATAGGCAAATACTTCAAACAGCAAAGAAAAATAGACTGGGACTGCATTTTGTTTAAAAGCAAAGTTAACCATTAAATGAAAATGTTGTTCACTGCCAGGCAAGTAATGGAAATTCATAATTTTCCCATTTAAGGAATAGCAGCACTGACAAAAATGTGTTAATATAATGAACAGATCTGTCATCTGCATGGTGACAGATGAAAATGAGTAAAATAACTTTGTTCTAATTTAAGCATGCTGTTCCCTAACAATAGAAAGCTTAGTTATAATGAAAGATATTTGGCATTTTAGTTGAGAATTGAGATAATTAATGCAAAGAAGAGACTACATACAGAAAGTTAAAAGTCCGTGGATAGGTCAGGGTTCTGCAGAGGAGAAAAAGGGGAAACAAACTTATACTAAAATAAATTTCGGAGGAATTACACACCACTCATCCTTTCTCATATCATTGGCTATTAACGGAGGCTTGGGGACCGCTTTGTGGAACACCTATAATTGGTTTGCAACAAACAACTGCACCTCTCAGTAGTGAATCACTTCAACTCCCCCTCCCACTCCTTGAATGACATGTCCATCCTGGGCCTCCTGCAGTGCTACAACGATGCCACACGAAGGTTGCAGGAACAGCATCTCATATTTTGCTTGGGAACCCTACAGCCTAATGGTATCAATGTGGACTTCATTTGCTTCAAAATCTCCCCTCCCCCGGCCGCATCCCAAAACCAGTCCAGCTCATACCTCCCTCCCCATTCTGTCCTCCCACCTATCCACTCTTCCCACCTCAAGCCCCACCCCATCTCCTACCTACTAGCCTCATTCTGCCTCCTTGACCTATCCGTCCTCCCTAACTCCCCACTTACACTCACCTTTACTGGCTTCAACCCAGCTTCCTTGACCTGTCTGTCTCCTCTCCACCTATCTTCTCCTTTATCCATCTTCTATCCGCCTTCCCCTTTCTCCCTATTTATTTCAGAATCCCTTCCCCTCCCCCACTTCTGAAGAAGGGTCTAGACCTGAAACATCAGCCTTCCTGCTCTTCTGATGTTGTTTGGCCTGCTGTGTTTATCCGGCTCCACATCTTGTTGTCTCAAACTCTCAAACAGCATCGGCAGTTCCTACTACTTCATTGACTATTCTTCTGTTTAAGCAATTGTGGGTTTTGGATGGATTGAAAATCAAGAGGATAATGCATTTAACAAGTGTTTTTGAGGTAACATCTCCAGGAAAGCTTTTATCAGCTGCTTGTTTTCTTACACCAGACAGAAGAGTTACTCACAAAAGAAGAGAGAATGACATGAAAAAGAATCTACTTGCTGAATTGTTTACGTATCTGGTTAAGATTTATTATGCCTTGATAACAATACATTGTTCATTGTCCAGCATAAATACATCTCTTGTTTTAACTCAATGTCAGTGATGCCATGGAGATCTACCACTATTATTAAGTTCCCATTTAGCATGTGCTGGATTTTACAGGGCTGCCTCCCAGAAATAAAGTTCTCTCAAATCTAACATTTTTTTTAAAAAAAGCCTGCTGTTGCAGAGTGATAAGACACTGGGAGGCTGTCTAAACGAGTTGAGAATTGGACTTTCACCTCTTCCTGAAAGGAAGTCCCACCCTCAGGAGCTGGGAGTGTGATGGGGAAAGGGAACAGGTGTTTGCGTTTAATGGGTGTAGAATTCAGGAATAGTTTAATACTTGATTGAGTGCCGCAAGCACCACCTACTGTGATGATGTCATGAGACGGTGGGGAGTGTAGGATCTTGTGGGAGACAGACTTCAGGCTAGATCCTTCCCACAGTCTTGTAGTAATGTACAGCCTGTCCTTATAATCTTTAAATAGTTGCAGAGAAGAAATGAACAGCATCTTGTTTACAAGACTCTTCTTATTAGACTATATTATCCTCATACATAGTACACCATATTACACGCATTTAGCAATGGGAAAAAGATCATCCTATACGGAACAGGTTTCATTAGAGATTGTTGCTCAACAAATTGTTGTCTGCATTATCGTGCAGCAAAAAAGTCTTTATTTGATTGCATAACCAGCAAACTAAACCTTTCTGTGGTCATTCAAACAAGGTTTTTTGCTTTTTGTTTGATTTCTGCTGGCACAGACAGTATTCAATTAAGAAAATAAATCAAGGTTCTATTCAAACTGGGTACAGCCACAAACTCTGCTGAAGTATCACAATTAATGCAGCTATTTCAGAAAATTCCACCATCTGATGGTACTTGTTAATCTTTAATTGATTTTGATCACAAAAGACTTTTTTATGAAACTATTCTCGTGTCAGACATTAAATGCAATTTGGACATCAATGCAATTTGTAGATGTTATAAAATCAAACACTTAAAAGTACACTTGACATAATTAAATAGTCTTCCGTTATATAATGAATAGCTGGAATGATTAAAAGGGTGATATGTAATTGAAGGCTAAAGGTGATTAATATGGGAATAATGGATACTTAGGCTTAATTACAATTCAACAATTTTATCTTCATCTTTAATTGCTTTTGACAGAGACAAAAAATACTGGACAGTTTTTTTCTGAAAAGTGAATTCAACAGGTTTCAATAGCATGGAAAGATGGAAGCATAAATATTGCATAATTAGCTGTTATTCAAAGCTTTAAGTGGCCACTTTCATATTACTCCTGGATCCTGTGATTTTCAAACAACAGCAGCACAGAGTGATTAACATAATGACAAGCCTCAAAGAAGACAGTTAGACACTATATTTATATGCATAACTTTATGAATAATTTGATCCGATCTGGCATACACATAAAGACAATGCTAGTTATCAATGACCTGTACATTACTCTAATAAGTGGTTTATGGTTAAGTTAGGTATCCATAAAGTTTTAGGCTAGGTGGACCAACGTTGAGTTGATTGGCTTGATTTTCAGCCGAGAGGCATGGGAGTTGAGAATGTTCCCAGCTCTGTATGCCAACATTAGAAGAAAGTACCTGCAAAGTGGGATTTTTTGTTCAAATGTTGCTGTTCATTGGAGTTTGCTTGACAAACCCAGAAGTAGTGCAGAGGCAGCCATTGGATTTGCTAGGCCATGTAGTGGACTGGTTAAAAGGCCTCCCTCAATGATGTTGGACTTTACTCCAATTGTAATGATAACTGTAGAACAAAAACACCACTCTAATCCTCATCCCTTATCCACTCCCACAACCAGGACGCTCTGTACAGAACCAGTATGCAAAGAAGATTTCTTGAAAACTTCATATATTCATAATTTCAAATTTCCTTCAAAGAAGTCCTTTCACTACAGCCCTAAAAAGGTATCAATTATCCAGGCCTTTACATTTCTGATAGCAGAAAATAGAAGCATTTGTCATCTATTTATCCTGTATAAATAAATATTATGCAATTGACTGAATACTTCACAGATAAGGAGCTGTTAACCCATCAGTGTTTTCCCATGGCTCCAACTGTTTCAACAGTCTATCAGTAGTCTGATGTCTTAGCCAATCTTGAACACTTTTATGGGGCTGTTGCAAAATGAGTTTTGTTTTAAAGAAAGTTGCAAATAATGCTAAGATTACTTTTCTTTAAGAAAAGACTTTTCCACGCATGCTATTGTTTATTTCAGAGTTTATTGGTCCTTCGCAGTGGGTACACTGGGTGAATCGGCATAGGAGGGTCATAGGTTTACACTGTGGAAAAGTGGAGCCTGAATTCCTGAAAATTGCAGTCAAAGGTGCCCTTCCCCATTATGGAGGCAGCTAAGTGAGGCTTGTAAGGTGCCAGCTCATCACTTGCAACAGGCCATAACCTTTTCCCAGAATGGTGAAAGTTGGAATGAATGTGGGAACCCTGGAATCAGGTCTTGGCTCTACTTTTAAATATCCCTAACTCTACGAAAATCAAGCCACATTTCTAATTTTTTTTCTTTTAAAGTCTAGGTTTTCCATTGATTTCTTTATTTGATGATAAAGTTTGTTTTGTTTAAATGCAATAATATGTAACTGAGTGAGCCACAAGATCCAAAAAAATTTGTGAAATGAAATCCTGGCAGGGCTGTCACGTAAATCAAGTGAATGAGTCTGGATTGAATGGAGGGTCCTGCATGTATTTGGTCCAGAAACCAGAACTGCCTCTCCACTGCTATAACTATGGAAGAGATAGGATTGTGTGTCTGACCAGTGAGAATAAAATGGGAGACTTTTAGAGTTTCAGCAAGAAAGAGAGAATGGGATTATTTATCAAACCAGATCATTTTCAGATTGGCTATCTTTGTTAGAATACCATTTTTTATGTTGCTGTTTTTAAACTTCTAGAATATTCCATTTCATGATCCCAGCCTGAAAAGACTGGGGTGGGTTCACTTACATCATTTTAAGAGACCATTGTCCAATTCATTTGGAAGTCAGGAGGTAAGGGCATCAGGAAATCCAACAGACAATACCATCTTGCCAGCCTGGCCACTTTGAACAATGCTAGACCCACAGGAGCTGGATAAAACTTTCAACCACTACAGCTCCCACAAGAAATTCCCACAGTCTGCTCTTTGGGACTGAGTCCCACTATGATATCCCGCCTTTAATGGCTGGTGATATTCTGATCTCTTCTTTGTAACATCCTTTTGAATGGTTACAACAGATATTATTTTTTATCGTGGTAACAAAGTGTGGAGCTTTTGTGCCCTTAAGATTCTGCTTGGCCTGCTGTGTTCATCCAGCTCCACACTTTGTTATCTCGGATTCTCCAGAATCTGCAGTTCCCATTATCTCTGATTATTTTTTATCGTACAGCTTTGATTAAAAGGTATAAATGGCAGTATGTCTGGTAGAGGCAAGGATAATAAAGGTTACTTAGTTTTAAGAGAATGTCGGTTGACATCTCCAAAAAAAATCTCTCAGCACACTTGTGCAAAACATGCATGTGCCAGTGACATCATTCCATCCCATTCGCTCATATTTAGAAAAGCTCAATATACCACTGTGCCTTATTAACAGATAAAGAAAAGGCCATTTTTGCGGGTGGAATGACAATATACAGCATCCATAAAAAGCAAAGGATTTGGAATATTTCCCTTAAAGCCTGTCTTTCAAAGCCACAAGTAGTTGATAGATGGCTGCACTCCTTCCTCAAATTTTGAAGATTTGTAGGGCAAAACCTGTGATCCTGCTCAGTAGGGAAGCTTTCTTGGTTTTGTATGACATAAACATTTTCTGTGAACTGACGTTCTTTAGTTTAAAAGAAAATTTGAATATTCCTTTAATCTTGGGGATTGTTTCACCTGCACCATGTCACATTGTGTCAGCAGCTTGTAACATTATGTTGTTTAACAATGGATTTTCATTGGATAATACAATGATGTTTGCTCAAGCCTGAGTGGAGTTGGAATTCGCTGATGTAGAGGAGCTCCAGTCAGGTCTGTTCAAATGGGTAGCCTGTTTCACTGAGAAATGTCTGTGGTATTTCTTCTAAGGAAGTATGTCATCATCCTAATGGAAGGATAGCTTGGGAGTCAGAAATATTATTCAAAAATGCCTTACTCAGTATTCCCTTCTTTGCAAATGTAACCAGCATTGTCTCTGTTGTTGCAGGAACTGTTAGTGGATTTTGCACATCTTTTGAAAATGTCCCACTTTCTTTCCAAAGTAACAAGTATGTGACAGAACTGGAGAATGCTTTCTTTCTCATTCAGAGAATGCAGAAAGGATTTATGAGGATGTTGCCAGGATTGGAGGGTTTGAGCTATCGGAAGAGGCTGAATAGGCTGGGGTGATTTTCGCCAGGAGCATTGAAAGCTGAAGACTGACCTTATAGAGATTCATAAAATTATGAGGGGCATGGATAGGGTGAATAGCCAATGGGGTTTTTTTTACCCAGGGTGGGGGAGTCCCAAAACTTGCCCATCTTTGTTTAATGTGAAAGGGGAAATATTTAAAAAGGATCTGAGGGGTGAATTTTTCATGCAGAGGGAGGTGTGTGCATGGAACGCGCTGCCATTTAAAAGGTCTCTTTTTGGGTACATGAGCAAGAAGAGTTTAACGGGATATGGGCCAAGTGCTGGTGAATGGAATTAGGCCAGGTTGGGACATCTGGTCGGCATGGATGAGTTAGACCAAAGGGTTTGTTTCTAAGCTACATGACTCTATGTGTTGTTTTGCACCATGTCCTGGACACAGATTCCTAGCAAAATGATTTGAACACATTTTGTGCTAGTTCGTCGCATGATTGTTTGGATTACTTGTACTTTGCGAAGTTAATGGGTTCCAATCATCTTCTGGAATAAGTTTATCCTACTGTTCCCCAGATTTCTCTGTGGATTTTCTGAATTTGATCTTCTAATGCAATCCAAATAGCCATTGCCAGCATGAAATCTCCCTACAATTGTGAAAAATATGAAAGAAATAAATCAGAAATTCCATTGATAATTCTGGCTCTAGTTCATTCTGGTTGTTTTGTCCCATATTCACAAGATTCACAAAATGTAGAAAGACCACTGATGAGACATAATAGGAACTGCAGATGGTGGAGAATCCGAGAGACCAGTCATGCTTGGACATTGAGCAGTTTTTCTGCCGCCTCCGCCTCTCTGCCTATCTTCTCCTCTATCCATCTTCAATCCACCTCCCCCCCTCCCTATTTATTTCAGAACCCTCTCCCCACCCCCCTTTTTTGATGAAGGGTCTAGGCCTGCAACATCAGCTTTTGTGCTCCTAAGATGCTGCTTGGCCTGCTGTGTTCATTCAGCTCCACACTTCGTTATTTTTGATCACTGATGAGGTTGGCTGCAGGTTTTCCTGGAAACTATTTTTAAAAAGCATCAAAAGGCATCAATATCTTCTTTAACTTTTTAAATCTTTAATAATCTGGTCTAGTAATTGTCCTGCAGAATAAAGAACATGTTCTGGAGGTAACAAGGTGTAGAGCTGGATGAACACAGCATGCCAAGCGGCATCAGAGGAGCAGGAAAACTGCCATTTCAGGCCTAGACCCTTCTTCATGCAATTTTGTAGTTTATCAGTTGTTTCTTTATTGCTAACCAATTTAGTTCATGGTCTGAAGTATCTGTAACATTGAAACTGCCTGGAGATGTGATTTCCTTTTTTTTAACTTATATTAAATTCTGGAATCTTTTAGCAATTATTTAAATTCTACTGCATCTTCTTTAAGGTGATTTCTGCTTTGAAATCAATTACTTTAAAATTTGATGGAGAATTTACAGCACTTTTTGCTTTTGAAAATTGTAAGCTTTCAATTATAATTGATGGTTGTTTTATACTGTTTTCCATTGTTCTTCGGATTTTTCACCTGTGTTCTGTAAATTGTACAAGTTCTTTATAAAGTGATATACCAAACAGATATTTCTTCACTAAAGCTTTAAATTAATTTTTTTAACCATTTGAGTGTTATAAATAATTTAACAAATGAAACTTTATCTTCCTGATAGGAAAAGGCTAAGAGATGGTTGATTTCATGCCTTTTTTGACAAGATAGAAAACTCATGTCATTTCTCCAACTTGCCCAATCGCTTTGTGCCTTTTTTAACAGAGACAATATGTTTTACAATTTTTCTCACCTTTAAATAACTTCTGGTAGATAAATAAAGACAAATCAATGGAAGTTCTCTTTGGTGTCAGTGGAAGAATGTACTGTGTTGTATCTGCTTGATATCAATCAGGGAGTTGCAAACAGAGGCACATTGGCAGAGGATCACCCATGACCCCTAGTAACCATCCTCTAAGGATACTTGAAATGAAGAAGGGATAGGAGAGTTATAAGGTCATAAGCATCCTGTTAGCTACCAGGTACCTGACACAGACTTCTGAGATGTGGTACTGATGATCACAAATGATTTGCACATTGATGGAATCCATTCCTATTAACAAAGTCAACTATATTATGAGGTGGCACTTTCAGTGTGGTGAGTATACCATCTATAGCCCATAGAACCGGGGTAAGCCAGCGATGTTGGCAATACCTACTGCCTGCACTGCGTCTCTGACCTCATCCCAGGGAAATGAGATAAAGTGATGTGATCTTTCACATCAGTAACTGCCTTGATACATTTCCAGTTGAGGTTTGTGAGATCCCACACTGGCTGTTGGAGGCACTCAGTTGAAGAACAATTCAGCACAGCTGTTGCCTTGACGACCACTGAGTTTTGATGGCCACCTAGCCGATCCCAAGTCACAGGACCCAGTCCAGGAGTTAATATTGTTCTTTGCCAATGGCTTGGGACATCTATAGTCTGCCGCAAGACTGTGCCTCCCTCATCTACAGAAAATGACACCAGGACAGTCGTCTCCGGGCTTTCTGTACCACATGCACATCCTGAGGGAATGTAGAGTTGCAGCGTCTTCACTTGGAGGCAGTTTGACAGCTGCTGGAAATTGATCCTGGTGGTGGTGGATCTGATCCTCTTCCATTTCTCTGGCCTACTGTGGCACCCTGGCTAATGTGATAATGAGGCCAGCGGTGGTGGGATCCTTTGGTCATGGCTCCAATGTAGGGAGCCAGGGTAGGGAGATGGTTCTTAGTAATGTGAGCTGTCAACATTCGTATCACAAACGAATATTTAGCGTATTCCCCTATACAGCGGGACATGAAGGACTCTCACATAAAGGGGCCTCTATATGGATTTGGAGACCTTATTCAAATGAATTCAGCACATTGCACACAAACATAGGAACAGGATCTAGGTGATGTGTGATTAGTGATAGCTTGTTCACTCAACCCCACAACCCAAGAAAGACGGGGTGGCACAGTGGCTCAGTGGTTAGCACTGTTGCTTCACAGCGCCAGGGACCCAGGTTCAATTCCACCCTCGGGTGATTGTCTGCGTGGACTTTGCACATTCTCCCCGTGTCTGTGCGGGTTTACTCCGGGTGCTTTGGTTTCCTCCCACAGTCCAAAGATGTGCAGGCTAGGTAGATTGGCCATGCTAAGTTACGCATAGTGTTCAGGATGTGTAGATTAGGTGGATTACAGTGGAGAGGGTCTGTGTGGGATTCTTTGAGCTTCGGTGTGGACTTGTTGGGCTGAAAGGCCTGTTTCCACACTGTAGGGACTCTATGAAAGAGAGTGTTGTATATAAAGAGCATGATGGCAAATACCTACAGTTCAAGGTGAGAAGAAATCAGCTCTTAGTGAATTGTGGCTATCAGATGAGGTAGTAAATGCAGAAGACAGGGATGCTGTAAGCATCCGTGTTGGTGCAAAGGGAATGAGTGCCAAGAGAGCAAGTGATGTGCTGTAGGATGCACCCTGGTCCAATAATCCATAGGTTCCTGCCCTGGCAGCAGCAGCATTCCAATGAAAGGTGCTGGTGTGCTCTGAAATGTAGTATTGAAGCGCAGACTGTATTTTAAGTGGGTTGGAGATGTGCTGCAATGAGATAGTGAGGTTGATACAAGTAGGATGCCAACCTCCTTGGATGAGGGCGGTGGGCAGCTCATGCCTACGGAAAGTGCCCTAAGATGTTGGTGACTGCTGTCCAAGATGGAGGCATAGAGGAGCAAGCAGCCAGGTATTCCTGGCTTCCATTGTCAGGAATTGATGACATCTAGTTTCTATTCATGAATAGGAAACTGCGTATCAATGAGGTGAGATAGACAATAATGGGATGCAAAAGGTTCATACGGGCTTCTTGACACTCACTAGTGAGATCCTCATCTGGCTGTTCAAACCTTTGCTGCAGAATTGTACATTTTTCTTCCAATACCCGGAATCTCAATTCTTCCAACCTCACCAAGTTTACACCCCCTCTCTGTTGCTTATGTCACCCCGGGAAGCTTCCGCTCTTTGTTTGAATATATTCCACCTAATGAAGCCAATTTACAAGATCTAGAAAGTCTGAGGCTTCAAGGTCAATAGTCTGAGGCTTCAAGGTCAATAAACCAGCAACGAATGAGTTGAAAACAAGAGGAAAATAATTAAAAGAGAAAGATCTCAAGGGAATGCATTCTGTTGATTTATTTTTTCACTTTCCTCAGTTGTGCAATGTGGAGACACTGCAGGAACTTACTTGGATGTTGCTAGGTATAAATCATCAGATATATTTTATTAACTTCAAACCCACAAACTGAAGGAATATGCATTCTTGGTCCTAATGCAACTGCTAACCGAAATTCATTCCAGTAAGTTAGGCTGATTAAAGCTTTTTATTGCTTGAATGGCTGACAAACACTGATGCCTGTTGGTGGACCCGAGAATTGTAATTGTTACAAAAATTGAAATTATTTTGGTCACATAACTTTAACCTTTGAGCTGATCCTTCACTCAAAGCAGTGAATCCACAATCTAATTTTTATCTTCAAATAAAATGAAATTACAAACTTTCTTTTCCCCGGTTATTATGGTCCCTTAATTTCACAGCTCTGTCCACAGGTTTCGAAGAATCATAAAATTTCACAGTACAAAATACGTACAAAATTAACTCAGTAAGAGAACCATGTCCATCCACAATTACCTTGGAGAAGCTGCAAATGTGTCAACCACTGAATACTTGGAGGCTAGGGCCACTGGCAGTGCTGTGCAAGAGAAGGTCCAGGATTTTGATCCACTGACAGTGAAGGAATAGTAGTATAGTTCCAAGTTATCATGTTGTGTGACTTAGAGGGGAACATTCTGGTGGTGATTTTTCCATGTATCTGCTGTCGTTGTCCTTCTAAGTGATAGAGTCCATGAGTTTGAAAAGTGCTATTAAAGGAAATTCAGAGTTACTGTAGTGTGCATCGTAATGTTACACACTGCTGCCGCTGTGCACAGGTGGTGGAGGGAATGTATGTTGAAATAGTTGGATAGGGTGTCACTCAAATGAGCACCTTTGTCCAAGTGATACTGAGCTTCTTGAGTGTTGTTGGAGCTGCAGCCATCTAAGCCAATGAAGCGTATTTCATCACAGTCCTAATTTCTGCCTTACTGGTAGTGGACAGGCTTTGGGAGACAGGAGGTGTGTTACTCTCTGTAGAATTCCTAGGGTCTAACCTGCTCTTGCAGTCACGGTATTTGGACGGCATGTCCAGTTTCTGGTCATGGTAACCCTGAAATGTTGATAGTGAAGAATGTGGCGATGGCCATGTTACACATCAAGGGCTGATGGTTAGATTCTCTCTCACTGCAGATGGACATTGCCTGGTACTTGTCACTTTTCAGCCAAAATCTAGATAATTCAAAATTAAACACTGTTAAGCAAAGAAAATAAGGAATCCTGCAAAGAAAACATTGCTGCAAAAGTAATCTTTCCAGGAAGATGTAGCTTCAGAAATGAGGCAGATAGAAAACAGAACTGGACATCTTGGAGAAAATAAAACTTAAGATACAGAATAGCTTCCAAATTTGACACAAAATCAGAAGGTAAACAAGTTTATACATTTTTACATTTGTTTGGGAAAATAGCTTATGTCAGTGAACAAAGGAGGAAAAGAAGCAACAGGTACTTTTAGAGATAATGGGAACTGCAGATGCTGGAGAATCCAAGATAACAAAGTGTGGGGCTGGATGAACACAGCAGGCCAAGCAGCATCTCAGGAGCACAAAAGCTGACGTTTCAGGCCTAGGCTCCTAACATGCTGCTTGGCCTGCTGTGTTCATCCAGCCCCACACTTTGTTATCTTATAACAGATACTTTTGTTTGAGTTCTACAAGCTATGGACAATTACTATAGCTTTAGATCAAATACAACGCTTGAAAGAGAAAGTTTTAGTAGAGGAGTTGAGCATCATGGACAATCCATCAATAATTTCAATAATGATCACTGTATTGTAGTGAAAGCTGTGACTTTGGGGCTTTAAGTTTAGAATTCCTAACAGACAGAATTGTTGTTGGAGTTGCTGATGAGCTCTTGTCAGAGTTATTGCAGTAAAGTGGATTTAGTCTGGACAGAGACATTGAGAAGGTAAATGAAGTAGAGGTTCAGAAACAACACAGGTCAATACTCATAGGAGAGGATCAACCTTATCACGAGATCAGAAGAATCCAACCAGTTCCTAAGGAACAAAAGTCACATGCAAAAAAAACAGCTCAGCGTGTGGGATAAATACCAGATACTAAAAGCCAATTTCTGCAGTGTGAAGCAAGAAAACCTCACAGGCACACAGTACCCAATTATTAAAAGAAAATTCTACATCTGTAAATCACTTTCAGAAAATGTGCTGAAGTAAGAAAGTCACAGAGTAAAGAGAAGACTAATAGCTGCTCACACAAAGAAGCTAATGAGGTAGAACAGCATGCAAAGGGAAAAAAAAAGTCTAAAGTATTCCCAGGGGAAATAAATGATCCAGACCTGGACTTTATTTGGCAAGAAGATATTTATGTCAAAGGGTATCTTTTCAGTGTAATTTGAAGTTTGAACCAGAGGCAAGGTCCTTTTTCCTCACCCTTTCTCTCTCGAATCCTGGCAGACTAATCTGTCAGTTTCAGGAATATGTTAAAAATTTGCCTGGCTGAAAGAAAGGGTTATTCTCCAGAGTTGCCACTACTACAATCCATCTGAACGCTACAGGTGAGTGAGGGAGTGAGTCGCCCATCAGGTTTCAGGCAATTCAGCATTGGAGAAGCTTTTCTAAAATCCAGGCTAACCTGCTTCATGATTGTGGTGGTTTTGTTTCATTAAGTCTATTTTAGTCAACTACTTACTTTATCAACAGCTTGATCGAGCTCTGTCAATGGGCCTGGTACCACTGATCCCAGTATTCTCGGGTTAACGTGGGCAATGAACCAGCAATAATTTGTCATGCTGTCCAGAGGCACCACTGCATTCGGGAATGTTTGGCGAGGATAGTAATCACACTTAGCTATTTACTCAGTCACAGCAGAATGGAGTTTGTCAATATTTACTGTCGAGGCTGACATTAAATAAAACAGGCCCAAACCCTGAAGAAGGACAGCAACCAAGCATTAACTCCAGCAAATGGCAGAGAAAGTGAAGTAGAATGACCCCACTTGAACTTATTCAAACTAGCAGAAAGAGAGGTTTTCCTTGAAAATAAAGATGGAGAAGATTCCAGAATTAGGAACAGTCCACGTTAAGGAGAATAGTGCCATCTAGTGGTTAAACTATATATTGCACAGTATTGGAACAGTCTCATCATAAGATCAGACCTAACAAAGTAAATTTTACAATACATTGAAGTAAATTTTCCTCTTGATCATTTTTTTTCAATGAACTCATGTTTCATTCTTTGGAAATGGATGAGCCTATGTAATTGATAGACAAGAAGCCACCAAATCACCGAAGTGAGCTAGGGGAAATATAAGCTTCGGATGGTTTAATAGAGTTGGTGGAGTCACTTATTGAATGGTGGCAGATATTCAAAAAGCTTTCTCTGGTTCCTATTTCTTATGAGTGAATTTTATTGTATCCTGGAATCAAACCTTGATACCTATGTGGCTTTGTGTTACTTCAGACAGCACCTTTATCTAGGCCGTAGTTCAGTAACGTTAGCACACTTCGTTTCAACATCCTTTAAAGACACACTCCTGAAAGATAACAACCTCACAGTTATGATGTTCCAAATTTCCCCATCTATGTCTGTAGCACTGCCACCTTACTTCTGAAAACCTGCCTTTACGACCAAGAGATTGCTGACATCCATCATTCCTTCCAAGATTAAAACTCAATTAAAATATTTATTTGGGTTGGATTTTTCATTGTTTTGACCTCACTTGTTCCTAACCACCCAGTTCTTCCCCTGCAATTCCTGCCTGATCTCCATGCTGCCGACCCATTCTCATGGGGCATCTCCCCAGCTCTCAGTGACCTGTCCCAGCACTAACTGCCAGGTCATCCACTTTCACCTCGCTCAATTCCTCCCATTCTCTCACAGTACAACAATGCAGCACACAGTATGGCACACAGGACCTGTAAGGCTGGAGGGGAGCCTGATATTGGACACCTCACCCACTATGAGGAAGAATCCAGGCCCTCATAGGGATCACTCAAGCAGCATTGCCAAGATTACTAACTGCCAACTGAGGAAATACCATACTGCATGCCTCTGCAACTCTCACAGTAACCCCGCTGTCAGTCTCAATCATTGCTCACCACATTCTAACAACCAACCACGACATCTTCTCCCTCTTTTAGCTGGCACTAGCAGGAGGTCGACCACCATCTGTGAGAAATGGCTGTCTCTGCCACCTTCTCGATCTCTGATGATCACTGCACCAAGGCCATAGTAAAACATCAATAAGACTGCCTCCTGCAGCCCTCTCCACTTCAAATATTGACACCGTTGGGGGAATATCGATGTTAGAGAGTGTGGGAGCACAAGCTAGGGAGCACCTTCCTGCAACAACTCTGCAGCTGGTTAAGTAAACGTCACCCGGGTCTCTGGCAATGGGGGACTGCTGGAGACCACACATCTGCTTAGCTCTAGGCAGGAGGACACTACCATATGGTGCCAGTAGTCAAGGAGCTTGTCCACAGGCACAAGGAAGAACAGGAGCACAGTCTGGAATGTGGGACACAATGGTCCTCATTGATCACAGGCTTTGAAGAATCTGGCTGCCTCTGTGTACAGGTTGGTGGTTGCCTTGGAGACCTGGAGCTAGCATGCTCAGGGTTAGCTGGAGAGGCACACTTCATTTCTTGATGCACTGGCCCTTAGGCACGGGCTCCTTGTGTCCCTTCGTCACTAGAAGACAGGGCAGTGCCGAGATATACACAGCCAGGCAAGGAACCACTACCCGCTCCCCTAGCAATTTCCTCTCCAGACACTCCAGAGATGGTGGTTACCTCTGCCTCCACCCTGCCTGTCCCCACTGACCCTTGAAAGTTGTGGCTGCAGAAGGTTCACGTGCCTCTGGCAATGTCTATCCCATCCGGACGCAAATATGCCCTGGGCCACTGAACCAAACTTCTGGGGCCAACAGAATGTACACTGAATGTCGTGGGAAGGAGAAGAAGCATTATTGCAGGAATGCTGGTGGCATGGGTGATACTGCAATGTGTATTATTTGTTACATTTCTACAAGGGTCATTGTTTTGCCTCTGTGTCTGTTTGAGTCTCCAGCAAACTGCTGGGGAGCCACAGGATTGACCATGACCCACTCAGTGGGCTATAGAGGCGCAGACTCCCTGAACAAGAACACCCCAACTGGATGCCCGATCATCGCTAATTGTCTGCACTGGGCTAGAAAGCTGCTCTTAACTTACTGTGCCAGGTTGCCCTGGCTGACAGATGCCTCCATGGACTCAGTGAGGACTGCTCCCTTCAGACATTGGCAGCCTTCTTGCTACATATTTAGGGTATTTGCTGCATAAGCTGCTGGTACATGGTACAGGTGTGAGACTAATGTCTCACAGCAAGATGTACACCCTTGATTGAGGACTGCTGACAGCAAGGCAAGCTGCCCCTGGTTGTTTGACTGCACCAATTTGCATGGCCAATAATGCCATAAGATATGGGAGAAGAATCAAGCCATTTGGCCCATTGAGTCTGTTGCATCACTTGGTCATGGCTGATGTTTTTCGCAACCATGCCTTCTCCCCATAATCCTTAATCCCCTTACTCATCAAGGCAGGGCAAGACATGAACAGTGTAAGTATGCAGATAAGCTCTAAGGCAGCGACCACTAAGAGAGCAAGTGAGCAGCATCAAGATGCAGTTTGGTCTAATCCATGAACTGGGTGCCAATCTGTTGCTTTCATGGTGATCTTACAGCAGCTTCTCAATGCTAGCGATTGATCTGCCCTGCGTTATATATCTGTCCTTCCTGAGCAGCCTGTATGTGGATCACGGGAGTGCCATGATGTTCATGAGGGATTGGCAAATGTCGGATACCAGTGCCCATGGACATGCGTAATGTGGCCGGTGCCCCTGGATTCATGATAATAAAATGTGAGGCTGGATGAACACAGCAGGCCAAGCAGCATCTCAGGAGCACAAAAGCTAACGTTTCGGGCCTAGACCCTTCATCAGAGAGGGGGATGGGGAGAGGGAACTGGAATAAATAGGGAGAGAGGGGGAGGCGGACCGAAGATGGAGAGAAAAGAAGATAGGTGGAGAGAGTATAGATGGGGAGGTAGGGAAGGGATAGGTCAGTTCAGGGAAGACGGACAGGTATTACAAGAGAGTTGCAATGGGAGAGAGATTCCCTGAGGTTGGTCCGGAGGGAGGAGGGTAACTTCTTCAGATTAGGCATCCCTGGAAGAGGCTTCGCAGTGAGGTTAAAATAGTATCAGAGATAATGGGAGCTGCAGATGCTGGAGAATTCCAAGATAATAAAATGTGAGGCTGGATGAACACAGCAGGCCAAGCAGCATCTCAGGAGCACAAAAGCTGACGTTTCGGGCCTAGACCCTTCATCAGAGAGGGGGATGGGGAGAGGGAACTGGAATAAATAGGGAGAGAGGGGGAGGCGGACCGAAGATGGAGAGAAAAGAAGATAGGTGGAGAGAGTATAGGTGGGGAGGTAGGGAGGGGATAGGTCAGTCCAGGGAAGACGGACAGGTATTACAAGAGAGTTGCAATGGGAGAGAGGGTCTAGGCCCGAAACGTCAGCTTTTGTGCTCCTGAGATGCTGCTTGGCCTGCTGTGTTCATCCAGCCTCACATTTTATTATCTTGGAATTCTCCAGCATCTGCAGTTCCCATTATCTCTGATACTATTTTAACCTGACTGCGAAGCCTCTTCCAGGGATGCCTAATCTGAAGAAGTTACCCTCCTCCCTCCGGACCAACCTCAGGGAATCTCTCTCCAATTGCAACTCTCTTGTAATACCTGTCCGTCTTCCCTGGACTGACCTATCCCCTCCCTACCTCCCCACCTATACTCTCTCCACCTATCTTCTTTTCTCTCCATCTTCGGTCCGCCTCCCCCTCTCTCCCTATTTATTCCAGTTCCCTCTCCCCATCCCCCTCTCTGACGAAGGGTCTAGGCCCGAAACGTCAGCTTTTGTGCTCCTGAGATGCTGCTTGGCCTGCTGTGTTCATCCAGCCTCACATTTTATTATCTTGGAATTCTCCAGCATCTGCAGTTCCCATTATCTCTTGCCCCTGGATTCATGTCCTGAGATGCAGTTTGGTGCTGAGCAACATGGAGATTACCTCGCAGCCTGTAGGGAGCTGAAGTCACTCGATGCCAGCTCTGGTTTCATGTTGAGGATTTGCGTTGTCTAACTTTTTAAACGTATTTGCAAGCTGGAATGCTGAACATTAATAAGGTGAGTTGGGTCATCAATAAATCTAACAAGCCAGTAAAGCCCCTTAAGTGGCGATTCAGCTGTGAGAAACGTGCCTCTGTATTTGTCAAAAGCTTAAAAGATGCAGTGCGTTGCTTTGAACATTGAGAACAGTCTCACCAGACTTCTCATCCGATTCTGCCCAAAATCTCTCCATCACCCACGTCACTTGGACCCCTATCAGTCTGTGTCTTGTCCTTGAAAAGTGTTGGCTTCTTCTTGAGTACTATAGGTTCTTTTAGGAAGCAAGCATTACATAGTCTTGACCCATTTAAAAGTGTTGGACATGTGAACAAAATATGATTTCATAGTCTGGGTGAGTGCACACCATAAATAATATGAATAAATCTGCACGATTACACCATCTGCGTTGGGAACTTTGCGCCGCCAGTAGAGGAAAGGGTTGCAGTTCTCCGGTTTGCCGCTAGGGGGAGGGGGTTAGCTAGACTGGCGTTTAGACCCCGCCCACCAATGGGCGGATCCATTAACGTGACGCCCTGCCATCGGTGACGTTTCTAAAGAATCACCGCCCTATCCAGGGCCGTTCTCGGAGTAAGCCGCGCCTTTCTAGGCGGTCTCAAGGGGACCACGCGCAGTTTTTTCACCCGTGAGGGGGCGTTCCAGAGATATTCCCGCCCCCTCGGTGTTCGCCCTCCCCTTCACCCAGCTGGACTGTTCTGTTGCGAGCCGTCGTAGGGAAGCATCATGGGAAGGCGCCCCTTCTCCGCCGGAAATGACCTGAGATTCGTGAGTCGGAAGTAGTGTCCCGGCCAGCTGGGGGTCTCCGTCCGTCACGAGGGTGAGGATGGCGTCTGCCTTTCGGAAGGCGCAGAAGTCGGTGCAGCGCGTCCACCAGGAGCGGAGTCAGGTAGGTGCTCGGGTGGGCCTCTGGCAGGGTCCTGGGGAAAGAGACTTGAGCCAGTGGCTGCCAAAATGTCACTGATGGAGCTGGGATAAACAAGGCGTGGAGCTGGATGAACACAGGGGGCCGAGCAGCATCAGAGGAGCAGGAAGGCTGACGCTTCGGGTCTGGAGCTTCAGCTGAAGAAGGGTCTCGAGCCGAAGCGTCAGTCTTCCTGCTCCTCTGATGCTGCTCGGCCCCCTGTGTTCATCCAGCTTCACGCCTTGTTATCTCACTACTGGAATTGGAGCTGTTTCTGAATGGGAACTCGGTACCGACCTGCACAAAGAAAACAAACCCATAGTAGGAAGGCAGTGGGAATGGCTAGATGAAATGAGGCTGCTTAACAATGAGTCCATTGTGTTTGCGGTAGTATGCTAACAATGATAGAGGATTAGGTAACTAGAGAGTTGGGATCGGGGGGTGTGTGGAATTTTCAACATGACAGTCTAACTAGTGGAGTGCCACAGGGATCAGTCCTGCGGCCATAATTGTTGACAATATGTATTATGACTAAGATGTAGAAAGTGAAAATCCCATGGCTATATTTGTGGCTAACACAGAGTTTGCAGAGATAGCAAGAACTGCAGATGCTGGAATCAGAGATAACAAAGTGTGGAGTTGGAGGTACAACAATGGGCCAGGCAGCATCAGAGGAGCAGGAAAGTCAATGTTTAGGTAGGGACCCTTCTTCAGAAAACAGTTTGCAGAGGCTTGCAAGCAAATTGAGTGAATGGGTAAAACTTGCTGTGCAATATAATGTGGAAAAATGTAAAATGTGTATTGGCAGGAAGAGTAGAGGAGCTAAAAATTATTTAATTAGACTACAGAAAGCTATAAAGTGGAGGGATTTGGGAGATCATGAAAAGCTAGCATCCAAGTACAGTGGTAATGTAGAGAAAATTGGAATATTGGTGTTTATTTCAAAGACCATGTAATATAAAAGCAGGGAGGCTTTGTTAAAACTATACAAGACACTGATCAGACCACAGCTGAAATATTGTGAGCGGCTTTTGACCCCTCATCTAAGAAAGCATGTACTGACATTGGAGGTCGTTCAGAGAAAGTCATTAGGTTGACACTGGATGTGGAGGGTCTGTCTTATGAAGAGATGTTGAATAGATAGGAATTTTGAAGAATGAGACAACCTTTTGAAACATATAAAATTCTCCGAGAATTTGACAAGGTAGATGCAGAAACATTGTTTGCCCTTGTGGGCAACTAGAACCAGACAGCCTCAGTCTGAGAATGAGTGACACATCTAAGACACATGAGGAATTTCATCCCTTGGAATTTAGTGAATCTGTGGAATTCTTTACCGTAGTGTGTTGTTGAGATCAGGTCATTAAGTATATTCAAGTCTGAGCCAGATTTTTAATCAGTCAGGGAATTGGGGTGGATGGAGAAAACACTGGAAAATGGAGTTGAGGATTGTCAGTTGAACCATATTCACATTGAAAGGTGGAAATGACTTAGAATTGAATGACTGTCTCCTGCTCCTGTGTTTTATATGTGAGGAAGATTTACGAGTAATGCCAGTCAGTAATCCAGAGACCAGCAAAATGCTCTGGGGACAAGATTTGGAAGTCCATAGTGGCATGTTGTAACATTCCAGATTTTTAAAATTGAATTTGAATTAAAAGTTGGCCTGATGGTAGCCCTGTAACGTTTGATTTGATTGATTTATTGTCACATGCTCCTAAGCACAGTGAAAAGTTTTGTTTACGAGCAGTGCAAGCAGATCGTAGGGTGGCAATAAAAATCAACATTATTTGAAGTTAGAGAGTCCATGTATCAATATAATGGCCAGGAAGAAGCTGTTCCTGAACCTGCTGGTGAGTGTGTTCAAGCTTCTGTATCTACTGCCTGGCGGTGAGGTAGTAGGAGCGTATTACCAGGGTATGATGACTCTTTGATGTTGGCAGCCTTGTAAATGGAGCCTATGGATGGAAGATTGGCTTCTGTGATGGTCTGGGCTCTGCAACATAACCCCCGTAGTTTCTTATTGTCCTGGGCACAGCATTGCCATACCAGGCTGTTATGTTCCCGGACTGGTACATCTGTAAAAGTTAGTGAGGGGTTTTATGGACTTTCCAAATTTCCTGAGTCTCCTAAGTGAGAAGAGGTGCTGTTGTGCCTCCTCGACTGTCACATCTGTCTGGGGCCTTTCTCCCCTGGCATATAGGAGGTTGAGGGATGACCTTATAGAGATATTATAAAATCATAAGAGGCATAGATAAGGTGAATAGCAAAGCTCTTTTCATAGAGTAAGGAAGTTCAAAATTAGAGGACGTAAGATTAAGGTGAGAGGGAAAAGACTTAAAAGGGACCTGGGGGAGCAACTTTTCAGAGGGTGATGCATGTATGGAATGAACCACTGTAGGAAGTGGAAGAGTCAGGAATAGTTACAACATTTAAGAGACATTTGAACAGGTACATGAATAAAAAAGCTTTGGATGGATATCGGCAAAATGCAGGCAAATTGGACTACTTTAGTTTGGAAAACATGGTCGGCATGGATGAGTTGAAACAAAGGATGTGCTTCCATGCTGTATGACTGTATGACCTCATCTAAAAGATGGAATCATCTGCAGCGTGGCTTTTCCTCAACACTTCACTTAGGTCAAGATTGTGTTTGGTTCAATTTTCGCAGAAGGGAAAATCTAGCAGAAATGATTGACTGTTCGATAAATTGCCACGTGATTTTTTTTGTCCCATTGACGTCAAAAGAAAGACCGGGTGACCTGTATAATGGGTAGCCTGATTCATTATTGCCTGTGTTGTGCAGCTGTTGAAATTGTGTTTTACACTTGCTGTTACCTGTGGTAAAGCAGTCATTTTTCCTTCAGTGCATTACATGCTGGGACTAACTCAAATCTAGTCTCTGCTCTGAGAATATGTTGACAGCTGATTTCTGTGGTACACTCCTAAACAAAGCAGAGATACAATATTCCAGATTCCAATTGAAAACTGATCTGTATTATTTCATAGTGGATGGAGTGAAACATGACAGACTGAGGAAATGAGCCTTTCCAGAGATTATGTAATACTGTCATTGTTGCTCAGCAATATTATTGAAATCTCCACATTACCCACTATGCAGCATTTCTTTTAGATTTTAGGATAGCTAATGTAACCCCACAATTTAAAGAAAAAACTAGAGAAAATAAGGAATTGTAGGCTGGTTAGCCTAATCCCAGCAGTGGGAAAAGTGCTGGAGTCCATGATAAAAGACTTAATAAGAGGGCACTTGGACACAGTGACAAGATTGGGCAGAGTCAGCATGGATTTGCAAAAGCGAAATAATGCTTGACAAATCTATTATACTTTTTTGAAAATGTAATAAATAATGATAGGAGGGAGTCAGTGGATATGGTTTACTTGGCCTTTCTGAAGTCTTTCAGTAAGGTCCCAATAAGAGGTTAGCATGTAAACCTAAAGTGTATAGGATTGTGGGTAGTATACTGACATGAACTGAGAACTGGCTGGCAGACCGGAAACAAAGGGTATGAATAAAAGTGTTTTTTTTTCCCCAAAAGATATCCAGTGACTTGTATATCACAGGGATCGCTGCTTGGACCCCAGATATTCACAATATATCGAATTAGAATTAGGTTTTTATATATTTAAAGTATTAGTACAGATCTGTAGCTCAGGTTGTGGGTGAGGTTGTTGACTTGCTCGCCAAGCTGGCTTGTTCTCTTCACAAGTTTCATCACCATGCTAGGTAACATCATCAGTGGAGCCTCTGATGAACCAATGTTATTCTACTCCGCTTGGGATTTATACTGTCTGGTCTGTTATGGTGGGTTGTGTCATTTCCAGTTTTGATCTGTATGGGTTTGTATATGGTATATGGATATCATATACAAACCCATACAAAATGAAACTGGAAATGACACTACTCACCATAACAGACCAGACAGTATAAATTCCAAGCAGATTAGAACAATATTGTTTCATCAGAGGCCTCACTGATAATGTTACCTAGCATGGTGATGAAACGTCTGATCGAGAACAAGCCACGTCAGCAAGCAAGTCAGCAGCCTACGTTTTTACATATTGGTGATATTAGATGAGGAAACCGAGTGTAAAATTTCAAATAAAAACCGAAAGAACTCCGGATGCTGTAAATCAGGAACAAAAACAAAGTTGCTGGTAAAGCTCTGCAAGTCTGGCAACATCTGTGAAGAAAAAATTTAGAGTTAATGTTTTGGGTCTGGTGACCCTTTCTCAGAACGTACTGGACAGTATATACCATCTTTGTAAATGGCACAAAGCTTGGTGAACTTTGAGGAGGATGTAGAGATGCTTCAGTATGATTTGGAAAAGTTGAGTAAGTGGGCAAATGCCTGGCAGATGCAGCATAATGTGGCTAAAACTAGGGTTATCTGTTTTAGTAGCAAAACCAAGAAAGTAGATTATTATGGTGATAGATTTGTGCAACCAGTCTCAAAAAATGCAGATGACGGAAGGTTAAAAATTGCTAATGATATGCTGGCTTTCATAGTGAGGGGATTCAAGTGGAAGAGCAGCAATGTATTACTACAACTAGTTTGGGCCTTGATGACCCCATACCTGGAGTAATATGTGCAGTTTTGGTATCTGTATCTGAGGAAGGATGTTCTCAATAAGGAAGGAGTGCAGCAAAAATTTTCCAGATCCTGAGACTGCAGAACTGATGTATGAACAGTGACCAGATTACTGAGAGTGACATTCATGCAGTTTAGGATAATGAGGGAGAAATCTCATAGAAACCTGTAAATTTTCAGACAGGGTGGACACAAGAAGGAAATTCCTGATGTAGGGTGAGTCCACTCCCAAGGGTCACAGTATAATGAAACGGTCGTCCATTTAGGGCTGGGATGAGGAGAAATTTCTACACTGAGAGTGGTGAGCTTGTGGAATTCTCTAGCACAGAAAACAGTTGAGGCCAAAATTTTGAATGTTTAAGGAGTAGATCTAGTTCTTAGGACTAAAGGTCTGAAGAGAAAGTAGCCACAGCACACTGAGTTGGATGATTGGTTAGGATCATTTTGAATAGAGGAGCAGACTCGAAGGGCCAAATGGTCTATTCCTGTTTTTTATGTTTCTGTAAGGGCTTTAATGAAATTAATTTGCAAAGTCTCAACCCAGTTTTAACAAGTGAGAGAATACAGAATAAGAATAGAGTGTATTCTTACATTTAAAACCCTTCTGCTATGAGATTTTCCTGAGTTCCTGTCCATTGAGGTTAGCAGGTCGTTCATCTGTGCCTGTTTTATTTTGTCTTCCAATCTCACCTCTTCCTCCATTCCAAAACCAAAATAAGATTCCCCTTATCTTTAGCCTCCACATTCAATAGATAATTTCTGCCACCTTCAGCTGGACGCCAGTGTCAAACTTAACTTCACAGGTTCTCCTTCCCTTTGAGCATCCTGAAAGTACTGTTCCACCTTAAAATACCCTGCCATTTTGCTTCTGCCCGTTATGCAGTCCAGGACATTTAAACTCTCTGCCATCCGAAAATGATTACTACTTTCAGATCAGTTTACTATAATCATTGCACACAGTGCAGTATTCTCTACACCTGGGAGACTAAATGTAGTTTGGGTGATCACTTTGCAGAACACCTTTGCTTGGATTGCAAAGGGACCCTGTGCATCCTGGAACGTGTCTTTTTAATTCTCTGCTCAATTCCCCACACTCACCTCTCATGTTGTGACCTTTTCTATTATTATTGTGAAGCTGTATGAAACTGTGAGGAACAGTATGCCTGTCATCTTCCAATTAGGCACCACGTAGCCTCTTCAAATTTGAGTTCAGTAATCTCTCCCCCATTGCTGTCAGTCATTGTTGGTATTTCTGTTTCTTTTTCGTACATCTCTTATTTACGAGTATCAAAACTGGGAGATGTCTGACCACCATTTCCTTTTGTTTTGCACCATTATCCCTTCTATCATTAATTTCTCTCACTTTCCAACCTATCATAGATATTTGATTTTCTTTCCTACCACATCACTTTCACTGCCTCAGTACTTGCTTAAAAGCTGTTAAATCTCCATCTTTTTGCAGTCCCAATTAAAAACGATCAACCTGAAATGTTATCCCCGTTTCTCTTCCCACAGGCAATATTTAGCCTGCTATGTATTTTGAGCATTTTCAGGTTTTATTTCACATTTCCAACATTCATATTTGCTTCTAACTTGCTTTTTAAATTACTTTTCAAAACAGTTGCTATAATGTACCAGAGGAAAAAGCCTGGTCATAATTCTGCACCCATTTTAAAACTGGCTAATTGCAGGAAATTCACACAGATGACTCTTTTTTTCATCTACTGGAAGTAAGGAGGTTTTGGGATAGAGTCATTAACAATGGTATAGCGTAATTAATTGTGAGACACACGCTTGCACCCAAATTTCCTTGATCCTTTACGCTGAGTTTTGCTTCTCATCTTAATTGTTCAAGTGTGCAATAACACCACAAATTTCCACTTGCTTTTCCTGGGTTCCAGATGTTAAAAAGCAATCTCTTGAGATTGATAAATTCACTCACTAGCCCAAAGTTCACAAGCATTTTACAATCTGGATATTCAGCTCATTAATCAATTAACTTCTGGCCCAAGTCTATTCTACCTTGTTTGTTAGACTTGTTTTTAAAGGCATATGTCCTCATCTTAGCAGTGGACTCAAGATACCTAGTGCAATATGTCATAACATTAATATCCTTATGAAGAATAGTGTATCATTCTTATATAATGTTAAAAATCCTATTAAATATGTGCATTGAAAAGTAAATTGCCTTTTATTTATTTATGGGCACAGTTCCAACCCTGATATTTTCTCGTAACATTATCTCTTACCCATTTTGCACAGCCTGGATTTCGAAGGCGACTGGGTCTCTTGGAAAAGAAGAAAGATTACAAGCTACGTGCACAGTGAGTATTTCATAAAGTGAAGGTATCAGGCATTTGTCTTCAATTAAGTGCAATGTGGGCATACTACTGAATAGACAAAACTCTGCAAATAAAGTTACAGGATATCAAACTTTCCTATAGACTATACCTGCGACTCTTTCAAGTTACTCAAGGTTCTAGGGGAGAAAAGAACAAGAATAAGCCATTCAGCATGTCGAACGTTTACCCATCCGATCCCCATAACTGTGTATGCTTTGAGTAATCAGAAATCACTTGTTCTCTACCTTAAACATGTTCAAAGACTGAGATTCCACATCCTTCTGTCGTGGAGAATTCCAAAGGTACACATCCCTCTGAGCAAAACAATTTCTCCATATCTCGGACCTGAATGACAACTCCCTTATTATTAATTGTGCCTCTGCTTCTGGATTTCCCAGAATCTGCATCTACCCAGTCTATTCCATTAAGTATTTCATAAGTTTTGATGCAATCATCTCTCATTCTTCAAAACTTGAATAAATGTCTGATTTGCAGAAGCACTCTTCACGGCACATTCCTGCCATTCTGGGGACAAATCTGGTGAGTTTTTGTCCTGCTCCCTCTATGGCAATACACAGTACTCTCAAAGTGTAGTCCAATCAATCTCCTACACAATTGAAGCAAGACTTCATTTCTCCTATATGCAAATCCTTTTGTGATAAATGCTAACAATCCATTAACCTTTCTAGAGCTTGCAGCACTTGCATCATAGCCTTCAGTGATTTATTGACAATGCCACCTAGCTCCCTTTGTTCATCATTTCAGAAATGTGTTTCAAAGAAGGTAGGACCTAGGAGCTGGGTAGGCCATTTGGTCTTTCAACCCTGTTCCACCATTCAGTCAGATCGTGGGCAATCTGGTTGTGGTCTCAGCTCCACTTTCTGTCTGCATCCCATAATCCTCAACTCCCTTGTCTACCAGGAATCTACCAGTCCATTTAATGGTCTAGTCTCCATTATTTTCAAACTCTACCAACGCTCTGTTGTTCATCTCCCTCTTAAAAGGGAGGCCACCTTTTCTTATACTGTCTTCCATTGTGTTAGTCTCCCCCACACCCTCTTGATATCCACCCTATACAATCCCTTTCAACATTTGTTTCAATAAGATCAGCTCTTATTCTTCTCAACTCCAATGGATTTAGGCCTAACTTAGTCAGGCTTACCTTATGCATGAAGGTTATCACCCCAGGCATCCATCAAATGAACCTTCTCTGGGTGAAGCGTTATTTTATATTATTCATTGTTAATAATTACTGTTTATATCATGTCAAATATGGCATTTCTTTTAAATTTTTTAGCAAAGATAGAATAACTTATTTTTCTTGACTATGATTGTTTAAATTGCCATATTTAAGCTAACTTGGTGTCATGTTGTAGGTTTGTTATTTTTGTATTACAAAAGTCATGTAGAGTAAGCTATTTATGCCTATTTTAGGGATTATCATCGCAAACAGAACACTCTAAAGGCATTAAGACAGAAGGCATTAGACAAAAATCCGGATGAATTCTATTTTCGAATGACCAGCACCAAACTCCAGGTGAGGTTTGTTCAGTAATGTATACTAGATTTATTTTTTTACTGATGTGCAGTTTTGTGTATTGGGCAAGGTATGGCTTTTCCCTTGATTCAGCCTCCAATTCATTTTGACTGTATATGATTAGTACCTAATCTTTGGAAAGAACCATTTCAAAGTAATGTATTTTTTAAAAATATATGTACTGGATGCGTTTGAATTACAGGTCACACACGGTACACAAAGTCATCTTGCGTTGCTAATGACACATTTTGGAGCACAACCCCAACCAAATAGTTAGAGTTATAGAACTGTACAGCATGGAAACAGACCCCCTCAGTCCAACGTGTCTATGCTGACCACACATCCGAAATAAATCTAGTCCTATTTGCCAGTATTTGGCTCATATGCCTCTAAACCCTTCTTATTCATGTGCCCATCCAGATGCCTTTAAAATGTTGTAATTGTAACAGCCTCCACTACTTCCTCTGGCAGCTCATTCCGTACATGCAGCACCCTTTGTGTGAAAAAGTTGTCCCTCAGATCCCTTTTTAAATCTTTCCCCTCTCACTTTAAACCTGGACTTTCTCGTCTTGGACTGCCCCCACCCCCAGGAAAAGACCTTGTCTATTCATCCTATCCAGGCCCCTCATATTTTATAAACCTCTGTAAGGTCACCCCTCAGCCTCTGATGCTCCAGGGAAAAATTCCCTAGCCTATTCGGCCTGAGCCTTTATAGCTGAAACCCTCCAACCAGGGCAACAAACTTGTAAATCTTTTCTGAATCCTTTCAAATTTTACAACACCCTTTTTATAGCAGGAAGACCAGAATTGTACACAGTACTCCAAAAGTTGCCTAACCGATGTCCTGTACAGCCACAACATGACCTCCCAACTCCTATACTCAATGCACTGACCAATAAAGGCAAAATACCAAGTTCACCAAGCTTCTTCAGCGATGGCTTTAAATTATGCACATGGTATTTGGCATTCTTTCTAAAGCTGGTAGCAACTCTCTCCAAACAAAATGAACACTCATGGCATCCCTTTCAATCTACACAATAACCGTCAGACTAAATGTGTTCAGCAGGATCTTCAGATTATTTGATTCCAGCCAATCATCATAATGCATACTGAATTGATTGTTTATGTGACATGCTGTTTCCATAATCTTATTTCTAGAAAGAATGGCGCCCCTTTGATATAAGTGAACAAAGATTAAATGACTTATTTCAAGTCCTTTTTAGTATATGTAAGTGTTCACAAGGAGTAGTTTGAAGAACATGGTTTCATGTACAAGTTAGTATCCCTTCCTGCATATCTTGGGTATGTGGTACATTGTATGCTGTACATCACCCCAAGGCTAATTTAGATTACCCACATAAGTGAAAGCTGCTTGACATCCTGGACTCTGATGCATTCATGTAGCATCACGGGTGTTGTGTAATACTGCAGTTGAGTCCACTGATGGAACTGCTTATTATGTAATCCTCATATTATACAATTATTCCTTATCTGTGCTGGACTTGCTTCTGTTCATGAGTCAATTTCAGGGATTATAGATATTAGTTGTGATCTATCAGCATCGCTTCCTCACTAATGGACATTGCAGTCATCATAATGGACCATAATCTATGAACAAAGAAATAAATGTCACTTTTATTTCACTGGATTGTATTTTTATAATTTTTTTTTGTCCTTTGCATACTCATTCTACCTACATTATTTAAGTGTGTGACTTGTGTTTACTCTCACTCAGATGCTTTTTGCTCTCACTATAAAATAGTGTCTGTTCTCTTCTCTTTCACTGTATATTTTTAGACTAATTATCCTGTTTACTGTTTAGGATGGAGTTCATGTCATCAAGCAGCCTAGAGAGGAAGTAACAGAGGAGCAGCTGAAGATCATACGAACTCAAGACCTTAAATATGTGGAAATGAAACGGGTTGCAGAGTCAAAGGTGACTTCATTGCTATTGTTTTCACACCCTGCCATTGGTTTCTGAAGAATGCCTCTCTACTGCAACGAAATATACCAGTACAGACGTTTTGGAAAAAAATGAATTAGTTGCGCATTTTTCAGTACAACCTTTCAGATATTCACAGTTATGGAATGTATTATATCTGTTCCTTGGTTTGAAGGGAAGTGGGAAGCTGTATCTTCGACAAAGAATCTTCTTCTGACTTTTGCAGAAACATTTATTAGTGATTAACTACTGTATCTTCACTGGTGCCGCACCCTTTTGGGGAATGTTTATTTTATTGTAGTTGTGACAGTGGCCATTTGGTGGCACTAGAGCATTTTTGTTTGGAAGCTGAAATATTTTGCTGCGCCGGAAGATCCATAGGTCCAGTTGCTCTTTAAAAAGTACGTATGTATCAATTTCTGCTTTATAATGTTGCCTTGGCAAGTTGATGTGGGGAAAGTTTTGTGCATTGTTTCCTGAAACTTGCATTGCACTAGGGCAGTTTATAAGGGAAGAGGGTACGTGAGAGCAAGTATGCAATCAAACTTCCTACTGGAAATGATCTGGCTAACTGTCTATTATTAGCATTTTGTCTACTGCATAGAGTTCCCAAACTCTGACTTGTTCTTGTTGTTACATCCCTGGGTCCGTTTCAGTCTCCAGTCAGTAGTGACAACCAGGTAACGCTAGAAATGCCATGAAACATCAAGTGGAAACATTTAGATTCTGTCTTGTTGGAGATGGCTGTTGCCTGGAATTTGTGTGGTATGAATGTTATTTGCCTTAACAGCCCAAGTGTGATTATTGTCCTGCTATTACTGCATATGGACGGACTATTTCGTTACCTGAGGAATTGCAAATAGTGGCGCAATCTTCAGCGACCACCTCCACCTTATGGTGGAGGAGGATCTTTGAAGCAGCTAAAGATGGTTGGGCCTGGATACTACCCAGAGGAACTGCTACAGAGATGTCCTGGAACTGACTTCCAAGATCCACAACCATCTTCCTCTGTGTTAGGGGTGACTTCAGCTAGTGGAGATTTCTCCCTTTGATTCTTAATGACTTCAATTTTACTGGGGGTCCTTAATGTTAAACTCTGTCTAATGCTGCCTCACTCATAAGGGTAGTCACTCTCACCTCACCTGAATTTAGCTCTTCAGGTCATGTTAGGATTAAGACTAGGATGAAGTGAAGGGCTGAGTAGGGCAGCCATTCCCTGGTGGAACCAAAAGCGAACATTCCTGCTGAACAACAGTTGAACAACTGTCATTTTGATGCTGGAACATTGGCTAGGTTGCATTTGTCCCACTTTTTGTGAGGACCTTGACAGAACCCAGTGTCGTTGTACTGGAACAACTTGGCCAACACCATGACTAGCTGCGGAAAACAAATTTTCATTACTATTGCCAAAATATTTTCCAGGTCCTCGTTCTTTGTAGTATTGACTTCCTTCATCATCATCTTCATATTAAATACTCTGAAACTACGTAGCTGAAGGCCAGCATCTGTGAAGTTGGGGACCTCAGCACTTGGCGCTGACGATAGTTGCAAACACTTGTTGTTTGAACTGATATTCTGGGTTTCTCGATCATTGAGAATGTAAATATTTGTGCAGCATGCCTGTTTAATTATTTACCACATTTACAACTGGATGTGGCCATGCCAAGCTTGGATCTGATCTGTTCCTTGTGAGGTGATTTAACTTTACCTAAACATGTTGCTTATGCTGTTTCACATGCAAGAAGCTCCTCTATTCTAGGTTCACTAGATTAACATCTCAAGCTACTGGCATGCCCTCCTCCAGCATTCAGTGAAGCAGGATTGAAACATTAATGGTCATGGTAGAGTGAGGAGTATGTAATGCCGAGAGGTTACAGATTGTGATTGAGTACAGTTCTTGTATTGTTGATGTTTCACAGTGCTTCATTGGCCAGCTTTTTGTTATTAGATCTGTTCAAAATCCATGCCATGTAACACGGCGCTAGTGCCACACAAAATGATGATAGATATCCTCAGTGTGAAGATGGGTCTTTGTCTCCATAGACTGTGCAGTGGTCACCTCTGCCAATAGTATCATGAATGGCTGCATCTGTGATATTATCCTCACCGAGTTATGTAGGTTTTTCTCTCTTGGTTCCCTTACTACCTGCTACAGAACCAGACTAGCAGCTATATCCTTTAAGATTTGTACAACTGCGTCAGTAGTGGTGTTACTGAGCCATTTTTGGAATGGAAATGTAAGTCATCCAGACTGCCTTTTTGTACTTATGCCACCCTTCTTTCATTTTGTGTTTAACATGGAGGAGTACTTGATTCATCAGCTGAGGGAGAGCAGTTTGTGACAGTCAAGAGGTTTCATGGAGTCAGAGAAACAGAGCATGGAAACAGACCCTTTAGTCCAACTAGTCCACACTGACTATGTTCTCAAACTAAACTAGTCCCACTGCCTGTGTTTGGCCCGTAACCTTTCTTATTCATGTACTTATCCTGGCGTCTTTTAAATGTTGTAACTGTACCTGCATCCACCATTTCCTTTGGCAGTTTATTCCATACATGAACCACTGTTTTAAAAAAACACCCCCCCCCCCCCCCCCACCCCACCATGCCCTTTTTAAAACTTTCTCCTGTCACCTTAAAAGTATGCCCCTGGTTTTGAACTCCCCTACTTTAGAGAAAAGACGATTGCTATTCACCTTACCTATGCCCTTCATGATTTTATAAATCTCTGTAAGATTTCCTCTCAACTTCCTATGCATCCTTGCCCTTGTTTGACCTGATGCCTTGAGCCTTTGTGGATTTGGACTGAATATTGAAGAGAGCGCTTCCTTTTGACTAAATACCACTAAGTGGCTACTTATGTGGCTCTGTCCTGCCAATGGACAGGACATACCCTGGGATGGTAATGATGCTGTCTGGGATCTTGACTGTAAGTTATGATTCAGTGACTCTACTGTGCCAAACTGGTTGTGTAGTGTGTGAAAAACTCTTCCATTTTAGGCACAAGCATTAGGAAGGAAGACATTTCAGGGTCTCAGAGATGGGTTTTATGTTATCACTTCTGGTGCCTGGGAGCATGCAGAATGGTCAGTCCAAATTTTATTCCTTTTAGCCCCATAATGCTTTGGTCCAGTTATTAGCTAGGCCATTTGAGAGTGCATTTCAGTGTCAAACGTGGTGCGATGTCAGACGAGTAAGGACAGCAGATTTTGTCCTGTAAAGGAAATGGTGTATCAAATGAATTTCTACAGCAACTGACAATGGTTTTGTGTTCTTGTGTGATAGTTTGGGCTCTGCTTTTAATAAAAAGAAATCTGATCTAGCAAATCTTCTACATTCATGGTGATTTCATAAGAATACATTTTACTTGCTATCTCAGATACAGATCACATTTCAAAATGTCAAATCTTATATAATGGAACACGAGGCTGTGATTTTGTGCTGATTTTCTCTGGTTTCTACTTCAGATATTTTCAAGTATTGTCCAAAATGTAAGCATGTGTCACCAACAGTAATTAACCTAAAATTGACCCCAAGATTTCAAGCCATTCAGTGTTCCAGATTTAGAGACAGAAGTAAACTTGCACTTTAATATATATTATGGTATCAAATGCATTTTTGCATATTTTAAAAAATAGCTCTTATTCTGGGAGTGCAAATGGGAATATTAAGCCTGCTGTAAAGGTCCACGTGCATTGTTTCAATAATATATATTTGCAATATGCTTGCAGAAAATTGAACGACTCAAGTCTGAACTCCATCTTTTAGAAGCTGATGGCAAACCCCGCAATAAACACATTTTCTTTTGTGACTCTAAGAAGGAAGGTACTGTATCTCATTATGTATTTTATGGTCTGTTAAAAAAAAAATCAATTAAATTCCTCTTACCGTTTAGTTCTTTGAATGCTGGCACACTTTCTCCTGGTTTGCTTTACTGTAATCTGATTTCTGTGTGATCTACTGCACGGATGAGTGTCTTCTAAAATTGGAGGAGGTATGCCATGGTCAATCCTACTGATGGCCTCACTCCCTCTGTGCAAAATCAACAAAATGTGTTCGGAAGTGATTAATAGAATAAATCCTGACTGCTTTTTTTCCACTCCTTAACCTGGGAGCACCAAGGCCAGCTGACATCACCTGAGTCAACTCAGCCCAGAGACTGAGTAAGTTTCTTTGTGCAGTCATTGTACTCACTGGATAACCTTCCTGAGCCATACTGACAAGTTAATTATTCCTTTCAGTCTACAGCAATATTTCTCTTACATTCAAAATTAGACCAATGCATTCAATTGCGGGGAACATAAAACAATGGACAGGGAAATTTTCTATACAATTCTACACAAGTAGCTGAACTTGCGATGGAGAGCTAAAAATAATACAATCTTCTTTCACATAAAGCTTTATTTTGAAAGCAGAAAATGCCTTTCAGCTCTCAAAGAATTGGTCCTTCAGTAGAGTAGATCAGTTCAGCTGTGAGTGGCTAATTTACAAGGCCTTGTTGACAAAATCAGGATGGAAGTGACTGGTAGTTATGGAAACAAGGCATAGCAGTTAATAAGAAGTGGTGTGAAGGTGAAATGGAGGATTATTTGTTGGAACAATATGAGGAAACTTTTTCTATATCTGAGCTGGAAGAGAATATTATATGGCGATAAAATATAAAATGAGTAAATGCTCCATTGCCCAACATTATTGTCCATTGCCTCTGGAAGACCAATATTTGAAATATTAGTAGAAAGAAGTAATATTAAATTCTATCTATTTTACTTTCAGGCTTCAGAAGTTACTTCAGTTATCATGGTTGATTATGGGGCAGAATGGTGGCTCAGTGGTTAGCCCTGCAGCCTTACAACATTAGCGACCTGGGTTCAACTACAGCCATGGGTGACTGTGTGGAGTTTGCACATTCTCCCTGTGTCTGCATTGGTTCCTCTGTTGCTCAGGGTTCCTCCCACAGTCCAGCTCAAATGTGCAGATTAGGTAGATTGGCCATGCTCAGTTACTCATAGTGACCAGGATCGTACAGGCTATCTGAATTACCCATGGGAAGTACAGCGATAGGGTGGGGGGAAGGTCTGGGTGGGTTTCTCTGTGGCGAGGCAGTGTGGAGTCGATGGGCTGAATGGCCTGCTTTCGCATTGTAGGGATTCTGTGATTGTAGTGTCTAACTTGTGTATATTGCCCTCTTTTATTACTTGATGCACTCCAGTCCTGCTAATAAAAGTTAGAATACCAATGTAAGTTTCTAATATTTCATAAATTGTACTCAATACTGATACATGAAAGCCAAGTTTACCACGGTTTCTGACCCCTGAAAGAGTGATTTCTGCATTTTAGTTGCATTTCTGTTGCAGTTCACTGTTTTATATTTATAATATTGATTTTTCCTAAGTTTGTTTGTTTTTATTCCCTACTCAGTGATACTGCTCATGCTTTCAAGTTGTTTGAGTCATTGTCTAAACAGACTCTGTAGCTGAGGTGATAATGCTTCCCTTTTAATTGAAAAAGAAATAATAATTTGTTTTGATCCAACATGTATGATTTTTCACTTACCTATGCTGAAACTTTTCTGTCATTGTTTTGCCTGTTACTCAAGTTGTCAATGCCATGTCATAGTTTTCCATTCCACCCTATGATACTTACTACGTCCCCCTCTTGTGTCATTGGAAATCTTGCATACATGTTTTTCTATTATCACTGACTTAGAGAACAAATATGATTTACAATTAAGGCTCCAGCATTTATCCTTATGGGGTTCTACTTCCAAACCACACTCCTGTTGTCCGAATTTTGAGTTCTCATTCGGGCAGTCTCTTAACCAAGTCAATAATTTGTCTTCAATTCCAAGACTTTTAATTTTAGTTAATTATCTTATTGGTTGTCTTTGGGAAAGTCAGATAAACTACAGAATAGACATAATCTTAAAATCCTTGCTGTCTTTCCAAGTGACTAAAGTTTGTTGAAGTCATCCTGTCCTGAAATGTGGATTTCAGTAAATTTCTCTGTTGAGACCCTTACAAATTCTTCTCAATTTTCCTGTTTTATTTTTGGTGGAACTAAGAGTTGAATTTTTAACAGCAGTGTATTCTAAAAGAGAAAACAAATGCTGATGTTTGCTGTTGGTGACTGATCTGGAGGATAATGAAACTTAATTACTAAGCTAAGGAATACTGTGGACAATTTGTCATCGATTGTTGTTATGCCCAAGGTTGGCAACTGGTTCAATATCGAGTTGGTCAATCAAAGGAGAACTGCTGCTCTAGCCAACCATAGAAAATATTGATTTTTAAAAAAAGAGAAAAATGGTTCTGACAGGACTTGGTAGGTGCAGTGTGATTTTTGGTTGCTTCAGGACTAGCTGTTTTTTTTTAAAACTGTAGTTTTCTCTGTAGTTAATAGAATTGTTGAATGTTCTGAGAAAATAATCCCAGTCTGTAAGGATTAAGTAAATATTTCTGGAAGTCTACTGAAACTGTTCGCATTCACTAATGACTTTGAAATTAGGTATACAGTCATGTGCCTTTGAATAACTCTTTATCCAAGGATTACATGAAGATGTGGCATCTATCCTTTGACACGCTTTAATTGAACTCGGAAATTACAATTATTTTCTTAATTTATTCCTTAACTGTGTATGTCTGTCTGTGTGTAGAGTGGTGGTTATGATAAAGGGAGGTTGAGTTTAAATCATAGATACTCATATCAGTGTAGTTGTCTTTGTCCTGCTGAAGTTACAGTGTTAATAAATTGCTGTCAAAGGTGTTTTACACAAAATCTGAGTAATTGGGCAGGTTTGAGGGTCATTGAATATTCTTTTTCACTGTTGCAAATCCAGTGATAGTAAGCCAGATTTGGTTTGGTTTGCTATCCCTGGATCGTAACACCTCCATAATTCCTTCTAAATGAGCCAAGTCTGTGTTTTCCTGGTTTTTAAGTATCACTTTTTTTTAGTAGTAGAATTGAGTATATACGTTTCTAGTTTGAAAAGTTAATTTCTGAATTGAGTGTGCATTTCAGCTAAAGTTGTTTTCTCACTTATTTCTCTAAAAACCTGAGGTGGAATTTAATGCCCTTTCCCGTGTTCAGCTTGGTAGTGGAGGACATGAGAACAGCAGGAGACTGGGGGCAGCACCTCTGTGCTTCTTGAATCCATCCCAATTATATCCGTGGCTAGAATGCCTTCGAACAGCCTTTGTACCACGTTGCTTATTGTCCTATTAAAAGCCTCAACATGCCACGGCTGGTATTAAATGTAGGGGAAGCTGGCATGCGTGGACAATTACAAACGTGCAGGCTCCTCAGCAACTGGAGCTTCCTTGATTCCCGGGGCAGGTTTGCTGCCTGTCTGGTTATTTAATTCAATTAGCTTTCCCTCAAAGGGGTGGTGCAGCTCTCCAGCTGGTGGGAGAGACCCCTGTCACTTCCCGTAAACACTGCCTCTGAAGTAGAAGTTATCAAGCTCTGGGGGTTTGCCAGTATTTAGTGTCGTTATGTTCTCCTCTTTTTATCATCTTTTTCCACTGATGAAAGACACACAAGTAATTAGGCAATAAGTCTGGTATTTCTTTATATCTCTCTCTCAAAATTTTATTTGACCTGCTTTTTTCAAATCAACCAGTTCGGGGATGTTATTATACACATCTGGTGTAGGTGGGACTTGTACTGGGGACCCCTGGTCCAGGGGTAGGGTCACTACCACTGTGCCACAGACCCCCTTCTTCCGGTGTTTCTTTATTTTTATTTGCAGTATTACTTGCACCTACTTTTAAAATGTCTGCATTACCCTTGGCAAGCCTTTTTCTTTTGAACATGTACCCTCCTCTAACCATACTCCCCAGTTCCTCTTTCATGCCCGTAAGACAAAGCCAACTGTAGTGCTCCATACTCATTTGCTAGCTGTAATAATGAACTTGGTTGTCATTATTGTGTCTGAGCTTTCTTTGGCCTTTCTGTCACCTTACTAGCCCTGACAGATCTTTGTGTAATTGTGCAGTTCAAATTCTTAACAATGCTTGTTGACGGAGTGTCAAGCTTTGTAGATGTTTTGTTCTCATCGATCATTAGTTGCACAGCTATAATATTTTTAGACGATCTCCTTTAAATTTGTGCACAGTTGAAGAATTTGATTTGGCAAAACGCCTCAATACTGTACCAGAGCTTGTAGACCGGGTATACAATCGACCAACGATCGAAACTTTACAGAAGGAAAAAATTAAAGGAGCCACACATTCCTGGGATCTTAAGGTAATAGCAAATGATATTCAAATTAAAATGTACCTAAAATGTGAGTGATCATGTAGCGACCATGCATTGTTGGCATTTCAGAAAGCTGATTGGGGTTATTTTAGCATTTATATAGTCTTGACAGTCACTTGAAACTTGTGATTGTTAATTTGCACAGGGTCATTGTTCTAGCTGTGAGAAACAGCATGGACACATTTTTACAAGGCCATTGTTTTTACTCTAAAATACAGTATTGCAGAATTTGTCAGTATTCATTCATTTGGCCCATCAAGCAGGCTCAAGAGGTCAAATGGCCTACCCCTAACTTATTCATATTTGTTCATATTATTCAATCTTCAACCAAATTAAAGTATACTGCTTCACAGGAATTGTGTGTTACTGCAACAATTTTTGAAGTGAAAGAAAAATTGGCGGTTAATCAATTCCTATATATCTCGATCTTTTCTCTTTTGCACTTGCTTTGTTATTTGCCTGAACAATGATTATCACTTTCTTCTTACAATGATTTGTAATTTGTCCTTTTTAGAAACTTGCTCGACAGAGAAAGCACCAATATAATCTGTTACAACAGCACATTGGGAGAGAAAAGCAGCTGTTTGTCGTGGCCCAGAAAATACAGACCAGAAAAGACCTCATGGTAAGTATATAGAGTTCATAATTTTACAATATTTTATTAGATTTATACCCAGCATTTGGGGGAAGCCATTATTAATCACTACCAGAGATAGTAGGAACTGCCGATGCTGGAGAATCTGAGATAACATGGTGTGAAGCTGGATGAACACAGCAGGCGAAGCAGCATCAGAGGAGCAGGAAAGTTTGACATTTCGGGTCGAGACCCTTTTTGGGTTTCGAACCAAAATGTAAACTTTCTTGCTCCTCTGATGCTGCTTGGCCTGCTGTGTTCATCCAGCTTCACACCATGTTATGTCATTAATCGCTACCAACTATTTTTGTAATTTCAAGACTAAGGTAAAGTGTTAAATGTTGACTATCTCTAACAAGAATCTAGCTGTCACCCCATGACATTCAATAGCATTGTCATCACTGAATTCCCCACTATCAAAATCCTGGGGTGGGCTTACCAATGACATGAAAGTGAACTGAGCTATCCGTACAAGTATGGCGGCTACAAGATCTAAGAAACTTGAGTAGATACTCATCTTCTGATTTCTAAAGCCTGTCCACCATCTACAAGGCATTAGTCAGGAGTGTGATGCAATACTCCCCACTTGTCTGAATGGGTGCAGTTCCAACCACACTCCAGAACCTGAGTAAAAGTAGGCCACTTGATTGACACCATATCCTCGAGCATTCACTCCCCCATAAGAACAGGAGTATTTACCATTCAATGAGATCATGGCTGATTTGCGGCCTAACTCCATTTTCCTGTCTTTGGACCATATCGCTTAACATCTTTGTTTACAAAGAAAGGTTTAGTAGCAGCAGTGTGTAAGAATCTATAAGATGCTGTCCAGAAATTCCTCAAGGCTTATTAGACAATACCTTCCAAAAACACAATCACTTCCATCTAGAAGGACAAGGGAAGCAGATGCCTGGGGTCACCACCACCTGCAGGTCTTCTCCACCCCCACCCAACCCACTCTCTCCACCCACCCCCCCACCACCACCACCACCACCAAAACCACACGGCATCAGTGGGTAAAAATCGTGGAACTCTCTCCCAAACTGTGTTGTGAGTCTGACTGCAGCAGTTCAGGAAGGCAGCATCACCTTCTCAAGGATATGTAGGTATCGCCAATAAATACTGGCCCAGCCAGCATCACCCACATAACACAAATGTGTTTTTTATATCAAAAAAGTCTAATTTGAGGCCTTGAGTTCATCTGCCTTACTTGTAAGACCTCTTGCATTGAAATAAATGCACTTTAATTATTCAGAGTTACCTCGCTCTGTAAGTTGCTCGTGCCTGCCTTTTCTAATTAGCTTGCTCTTTTTTAACTTCAGAACCATCCTCATTTGTCTCTCCTCTAACTTATACTTTGGATCAAAAAGATTGAAGAGGGTAGAGCAGGTAGACATTGCCTACGTGGACTTTAGTAAAGCCTTTGACGAGTTTTCACATGGTAGACTGATTAGTTAAGTTAGGTCATATTGGATTCAGGGAGAGCTGGTCAGTTGGGTATAAAATTGACTTGATGGTAGGAGCTAGGGTGGTGGCGGATGGCTGTTTTTTTGGGTGTGTCACCAGTGGTGTGCCGCAAGGATGGGTGCTAGGTTCACTATTGTTTACCATTTGTCTAAATGATTTGGATGAGGATTTAGGAAGAATGATTAGTGAGTTTGTGGATGATACCAAATTTAGTGATATAGTCGACTGAGGAAGATTTCTAAAGTTTTGGAGTAGATTTGTAGCTTGGGTTGTGGATGTTATTGTTGGTTGGCTTGCCAAGCTGGCTTGTTTTTCCACAGATGTTTCGTTACTGTGCTGGATAACATCATCAGTGCAGCCTCTGATGAAGTGCCAGTGAGTTTTCCCGCCTGGTTTTTAAACTCTGGAGTCCGTTGAGCAGGGTTGCCTCACTTCCGAATTTCCTTCATAGTGGAGCATATATGGGGTCGAGTCGTGAAGTGCCAGGCTTCTGGGAATTCCTGTGCCCGTCTCTGCTTTGCTTTGTTTGTCCCGGGATTTTGGTGTTGCCCCAGTTGGATTAGTGGTTCTTCTTGTCCATGTGGATAGAGATGAGTCAGTGTTGGTCATGTCTTTTTGTAGCCAATTGATGTTCGTGTACCCTTGTTAGTTTCCTTCCTGCTTGTCCGAGGAAGATTATCAAGGATACAAAAGATCTTGATCAGTTGGCCCAGTGGGCTGAGGAATGTCAAATGGAGATTAATTTGGATAAATGCGAGGTATTGCACTTTACCAAAGTGAACAAGGGCAAGACTTGTGCAGTTGATGGTAGGGCCCTGGGTACTGTTGTCAAACAGACCCTAGGGGTTCAGTTGTGTTGTTATTTGAAAGTTGCATCACGGATAGGATGATTAAGAAGGTGGTTAGCCTGCTTGCATTCATTGCTCAGATCATTCAGTCCTGGAGTCGGGACGCCCTGTTGTGGTTGTCCATGGTGTTGCTGAGGCCATGTTTGGCGTACTGTTTACAGTTTTGGTTTCCCTGCTTCTGTTATTAAATTGGAGAGGGTTCCATACCAGGATGTTGCTAGGATTGGGGGGTTCGAGTTATACGGAGAGACTGTATAGGCTGGGACCTTTTCCACTGGAATGTAGGAGGTTATAAAATCACGAGGAACATATATTTAGGGTGACTAGCAAAGATCTTTTCCCTAGGATGGGGAAAACTAGAAGGTGAGTGGAGTATGATTTAAAAGGGACCTGAAGAGCAACATTTTCACACAGGGTAGTTTGTATATGGAATGAATTGCCAGAGGAAGTGGTAGATCTCGGTACAGTCACAATACTTAAAAGACGTTTGGATAGGTACATGAATAGGAATGGTTTAGCCAAATATAGGCCAAATGCAAGTAAGTGGAATTAGTTTAGTTTGGGAAACTTGGTCGGCATGGACGAGTTGGACGGAAGGGTCAGTTTCTGTGATGTATGACTTCATGACAGCAATAGATGAAAGGTGGAAAATGACCTTGCTGTATGAGATTTAATTTAAGGTTCCAAAGTAATTTGCTGTTGTAACGTAACCACATTTTGTAATCGGACTTTACTGGAATCTTACTTCCAAGCATGTTATAGGTAGCTTTTTTAAGAATGCACTAATTGTATTCATAGATGAGAGTGTGAAGGAAAGGTATTGCCAGTGAACATTTTAAGCAGATGAATTGGCTGTGTTGTATAACTTTGACATTTTGCCTTCAATTCGCTTTCCGTTTCCTAATTAATTCATTTGTGTAAAATTTCTTTGTGCGCTATTTTACTTCAGCCTTTAGGAGGAGAATAAATTTGATCTGTATTTTACAGAGTAGCTGTTACTTCATAAAAGCAGTAACTACAGATTCAATATGCTTTGTGAAATCTTACTAACATCAGAAAATCAAGCTTATAGATATCCAGAATAAAATGAATTCACATGTTGAATTGGCTGTGTTCCATGTTTTGTGTGTCTTATCATCTGTTGTTTTTTTTACCTGAATGGCCGCCTTTTACAGGACAAGACCCAGAAGGTGAAAGTAAAGAAGGAAACTGTAAACTCTCCGGCCATTTACAAATTCCAATTTAAGAGAAAACGTTGACATCTCTCCACTGAGCAGTAAAATTATTGCACAATGAGCTACTGTTTTCACGGAGATTTTCGGAGAAGATTGGGTTGTGAGCTCATGTGCTTTTTGTGACATTTAAGGTTTTATTGACTGGCTGTTACCCCTGTCACGTTAAATGAATGTGAAGAGAACAGGTTTATTTTGGGTGACGTGCTTTTTGTTGAATGCTGTTAATCGGTCACCGTAAAGTCAAGAGTTAGAATTTACATTAAGTTCAGATTCAGTTTAGAAGAATGGCATCAATCTTCGAATAAAGAAACAACACGATGTTTAGTTACAAAAGCAATTTTCTTCCAATAAACTCTTTTTCATTCTTGGTCGATTTTCTGAAGGTACTGTTTGGGGATAAAAACGCATGGGTATACTTCCAGCAGTGGCACAGTTTAAAAATTGTTATAATTCTAATATCCTGGTGTTTGTTTTTTAAAAAGTTTTTCTAAGAAAAAGCAGTTCTGTGCTGATTTGACCAATTATGTCCCTGATACAAGTGGCTATCTGTGGCCTTAATCTCATTAGGAAAAGAGGGGAGAAAAACAGCCATTTTGGGATGAATATCCAATGATCTCAGAATTATTTTGGCATGGCCATTAGTTCATTCTTCCATCTTTCTATTGAATAGCATACCAGCACTCACTGGAACCAAATCCACTATGTTGGCATATTTAGAAGAACAGCAAAAATTTGTCACAGAAAACAGATTGCTGTGATAACTTGAAGTCCAGTAAGTGAATGATCATTTGAAATGCATAATTGTTAGCTCTTAATTCCAATCAAGAAAATTAAATGCAGTGATCTGTATTTAGCATATACTTGATCATACCATTTTGTACAGTGTAAGCTGAGATGTGTGAAAAGCACAGCTATCATCTCAGGCTTCCTTGCACATTGGTGAGTAACAATGTTCTTGTTTTACTGCAAGTGTTTTCTCATACTTAACTACACCTCAGCGAATCTCTGGATGCAACACTGGATTTTTGTTGGCTTTCAGACAAGCTTGTTGTCCCACCCCGTTTTCTAAATGGATTTGATTATCCAAGCAGTAATCCCAGTGTCCCTTACCTGAGAAATACCAATTTATTATTCATTGTCGTCATGGAACAGCGAGAGTCTTCATTAGAGTCGAAGGAAGATCTGTTTTGTCTGCCTCGTCAGCATCACTGAGACTCATCCCCAGGAGGCTTGATACAAATTAATTAACCTAATTAAAAACACTGATTGCTGAGATGATTGGTGTGGTGCTGGCGGCAGTTGCACATAAGCTGTATGGGGCAGAACTGCAGCCAACTGATGTGTGACACTGAGATAATGCTGCAGAACTAAGCAAACCTCATAAAATCAGATTAATTTTGTATAATTTGGTCATCTTTTATTTATAAATACAAAGTTTGATCTGGTCAATATTCTATTCCATCAAATAATGCTAACTGATCCATGGGAGTTCCAATTCTGACACAGACCATTGCAGAAAATGTTGCAAAAGTCACCATTTGTGATTTTGTTTTTCAGCAATTAAGCAAAGTAAAACGGTATTTCAGTTTCTTAAATGTTCTCATTTATGGTCATTAAGGAGATTTATGGTTTAAAGTCCACAATTAAAGATGTAAATGCCCTTTTGTCCTTCCTGACCTGCAGTTGTGGTATGCTTAGAATAAACAGGTTACTGGATAGTTAGGGACTCATTATCTATGAGTAGCAGACAGGAGTTTAGCACTGTTATGTACACAAATAGAACAGCCAATGAGGGCCCACCCACACTTCAGTAATTCATCACTTAGCAGCTCTTTTGTGTAATCATTTTGATAAATGTGATGGTTTTACCAGAATGTAGTGTATGAATTGATTATCATTGTAAGCAGACTACACAGGTAAGCAGACGATAATAGGGCTGCTATTTTCAAAAAATAGATGAATTATGTTGGAAGGTGAAACTAGCAGTTCATTCCGGTCTAATATTCTGAGAATTGAATCTGAAATTTACAGGAGTTTCTTTCTTCAGTTTTACCTGAAGACATGCTGAGACATAAATACTGCACTGAATGCCAACAAGCCACTCATCTTTAGATTTTGATCTACCCTATTATTTTATGCCTCATCAATTGGGGACTTGAATGAAATATTTCATTCTAGTAGTTGTGCAAAGCTTCATAACAAAATAATCTTTTTGGCGTTACATATGTTAAATTTAATGGGCTGTTCTCATTTACTCAATGCAGTTTTCTTCCAAATGTCTTTTTTTAAAGAAAAGAAACCATCATACACAAAATTATTCTACAAGTTATTATTTTGTTTAAGTCAACAAATGAATGATAGTGCATGGTGAGTGAAAGGAATTCTGCATCTAGGCACATTCATTACCTTGTAAGCATAAACGTGCATTGTTAAGTAGCACATTTTAACATTTTCAAGATTGACCAAATTGCTTTGCAAAGAATAAACCTCTGAGCGCAGAAACAAAATATTGTGGATACCTGAAATCTGAAATAAAAAATTGGAAATGCTGAGTAGGAGGGGCAGTTAACATTTCATCAGAACAATGGTTACAAGGTCACAGACCTGAATGGTTAATTCTGTTTCAATCTAGCAGAAGTTATTTTTGAAGTTTCATCAGTGAAAGCAACAGCTTGTTTGTGCACACTGTCCCAACAAACTGCAGCCAAATCTGTGATGGGGACCAGAGAAGTTTGAGATTTCCCTGTTTTTAGTGCACAGGCAATTTACAGTTGATTAAATGTTGATCGTGGACAACTATCCCATCTAGTTTCAGCTTCCTGCTCCTGAGTAACCAATTGACACAAGCACGGTATCCCTTTAGTTTCTGCCTTGATCTATGTTGGATGTGAGGAGGTGGGAAACCTCGACCTGATCTTAAGGCTGATGATAGTCAGTTCACGATGTTGTCAGGGAGATAGTGTCCAGTCTTAGATACTTTTCAGTAGCCAGAGAAGAAAGTGAATTTGTTAATTCTGTCAGCTCCAGTAACACTTTATTTGACCTTAGAAACAGTTGTGTAGCATCAGCACAAACATAGGTTTCATAAGTTATCAAGACGACAGATGCCTGCAAAGAGAAATAGGCTAAGTACATGGAAAAATTAGTGTATAATGTGGGAATATATGAATATTGTAAGAAAATAGGAGTATAGTGCATTTAAATACAGATTGCAGAACGTTGAGATACTGAGGGATCTGAGCACTCCTCTGCAAAGTGTTAGTCTGCAAGTATTGTGAGTGATTAGAAATGCAAATCATATGTTGTTTATTGCAAAGGGAATAAAGTATTAAAGTAGGGATGTATTGCCACAGTTGTACAGGGCTTTGGTGAGGTCATTAGCAGGAGTACCACATACAATTTTGTCTCTCCTTTTTAAGAAAGGATAGAAATGTATTAGAAACAGTTCAAAGAAGATTCACCTGACTGATATCTGGGCTGGTGTCATGAGGAAAGGTTGAACAAACGGGGCATGTATCCACTGGGATTTAGAAGAATGAAGTGTGATGTTATTGAAACATAAAAGATCGTAGGGGTATTTGGCAGGGTAGTCACTGAAAGGATGTCCTCCCTTGGGATGGACTAGTATAAAGGGATTTTGTTTAAAAATCAGGAGTCTCGGGGAGAAATGAGAAGGATTTTTTTAAATGAGGGTTGAGAATATTTGGAATGCCCTTCTCAAACAAGTAGTGGAGGCAGTGTCATTGAATATTTTAGAGGCAGAAGTAGATTAATTTTTGACCACCAAGGGAATTAATAGTTGCAGTAAATGGGAACTTGGAATCCAGAATACAAATCAGCCACGATCCTATTGAATGATAGAGAGGGTTAGAGGGGCCAAATGGTTTGCAGTTCATCCTCATTCACGTGAGTAGATAACTCCATGTCTTGTCAGGATTGTTGTTCAGCAATAAGTTTCAACTTTAGGTAAAAGGAACAACAATAGTTTAATTGTATAACATATTTTATTCACTAGAAGGAAAAAGAGCCCTGCCTTTCCTAACTCAGTTTCTCAAAGGCACCATGCCATCCTTAACAATCGCCCCAAGAAGCACTGCAGTAAAATGTCAGCCAAATAGAGTCAGCATAGCATCATGAAAGAGAAATCATGTCTCATTAATCTATTAGAGTTTTCCACAGAAGTCTCAACCAGAGTGGGTGGAGGGAAAGCATTAGATGCGTTGAATTTTGAATTTGAAGGCTTCAGACAATGTATCTTACAAAAGATTGTCATAAGAGAAGAGCCCTTGGTATTGAAGCTAGTATATTAGCATGGGTAGAGAATTGGCCAATGTACAGACAAGAGCAAATGAGTATAAGGGGTACTTTATCAGGTTGGCAACCTGTGACCAGTGGGTACCACAGTGATCAGTGCTGGGCTTGCATCTGTTTACAATATATATTAATGACTTTGAGCAAAGAAGCAAATGTACTCTAGCCAAATTTGCAGGTGACACAAAAATAGGTGGAAGGGCAGGTTGTGAGAAGGATACAATCAGTCTACAGAGAGATACTGATAGGGTAAGTAAGTGAGAAGAAGATAGCAAATGGAATATAATATGAAAAATTGTAAAATAATTAATTTTGGAATGGAGAACAAAAGAATGGACGATTATTTAAATAGAGAAAAGTCGCAACACACAGGTACTTGGAGTACTTGCAGGTAATCAGGAAGTGAGTGAAATGTTGGCCCTTATTCAAGGGGCTGAAGCATAAAAGTAGATAAGTCTTACTGTGACTGTATAAGGTATTGGCAAAGCCACATCTGGAGTACTGTGAGCAATTTTGGTCCCTTTAAGAAAAGTTTTAATTTCATTGGAAGCAATTCAGAGAAGGTTCACTCGATAAGCTATCTTGTAGTAGGACTCCTATCCTCAGCTTTTCGACTCAATTAATATTGTTGCCAGCAGGAAAAGCTGAAACTTCGTGTGTAGATTTGAAGTGCAGCTAAAACGTTTCCTACCCTTAAATATCTGTTCAATATTTGCTACTAGGTTGGAGAAGTATCATGGACGATTTATTGCAATGCCACCTGGAATGAAGAGCCTTAACTATAGTTAGAAATCATATTTCCTATGGCTGAGGAGGTTCAGGTTTTTTCAAAAAAAGGGGATTAAAAAATGTATGAAATGACTCTTCTGCCTGAACATGAAACAATTTTTTCCTTTTAGCTCAGCACTATTTCAATTATCATGTGTGATTAAGTACTATTTATTTGCACAATGAACAAACATTTATTAAGAAGTTTATAAATTCTGCTAATATATCTTGCCATACTTACAAAATATATTTGTGTGTTAGGCTGGGAGAAAATGGTGTTGCAATCTCAATTACAAGTTGCAAGGCTGGGGAACAAATGAAACACTACTACTGTGAAAGATTGAGTTTAACGTGGAAATATAATGTTGACAAACACTCACCTAGCTTATGCATAGCTGACCTAGGCATATTCAAATTTTTGTTGTGTGTAATCTTCCATTAATATTATCGCCTCATAATGCCATAGTCAAAACTAAGTTGAAAACTAGCAACATCCCTAATGACGTGTGTTCCTGAATGCTACTCTATGCATGAAATGTCCTGGGGCATGTTAATGAAATGTGACTTAGTGTTCTCTTCCTTTGGAGGCAGCTGGCCGGTGCAAGGGTCTAATATGCAGTGTACATGCCAATCTGAACTTTGCAACCCTGAACTTAAAAAGAAAATGGGTCATTGGCTGAAATACAGAGAACAAGACAGTTCCCTTTGTGCACTTGTTGTACAATAAGTTAAAGAAGTAAAAATTAATTTAATGAAAGCTTCAGCCTCTGCGTGTTTGGCTTTATGTACAGTAATGAATTTGAACTTGCCTAAAGAGATAATGTTTCCTTCTAGTCCATTGCCATCCACCTACACAAGGGTCCAGTGCATAATATTTCAAAACAAGCCCCCATTCTTCCAACTTTTCTCAAGTCAAAATGCCTCTCTTGAGTATCTCTCTTGAGTATAATTGTCCCATGTATTAAGAGATAATGTGGTATGTCTTATTACAACCCACACTCATTGCAGTATCCAGCTGAAGTCTGCACGAGCCAGGTCACAAGGCTGCATACTTTTTATGAGTTCTCTTTTGTGTTTATTTGACTATTATTCAGGCAGAATACATCTTTTGTTATCTTTGAACCAGAGTGAAAGATCTAAACGGTTTAAATATAAAGCAATGCTTCTAATCCTTTTTCTTTAAACTATCTTACCTGAATGCACATCTTTTGTTCCATTAGCCTTTCATTTGATAGGGTGTAACTAAACCTTCTTGCACAGTATTTACTAACATTTTGGTGTTTTACTATGAATTAATGTTTCAGTTCTTTATTTTAATTTAACTCAAGAACACAAAGTTTATATACATATGTCAGCATGTTAACCCTTCAATTGTGGCAAATTCAGAGAAATTCCAGCTCTCTGTCTGTCAACATAAAGCTAATGAAGTATCAGGAGAAGCTTTTATAGTGACATATTGGCTGAAGTAATAATACAAAATATAAATTAGCATTTTGTAAATAAGCCACTTCACTTATCCTTAACAGTCTTTCCTACAACTTCCTTGGTGAGGTTTCCCAGTTCATTATGGTTCCATGCAGGATGTTCTAGAGTACTGAATTCACAGCTGAGAAACAATGAACGGCTCCCCTTTTAGAGTCATAGAGTACACAGCACAGAAACAGGTCCTTCAGTCCAAGCCTACCATTATCCCAAACTAAATTAGTCCCATATGCCTGCCTTTTAGACCATATTCCTCAAATTTTTTATTCAAGTACTTATCCAAAGGTCTTTTAAATGTTGTAACTGTGTCCGCATCCACCTCATTTAACCCCTCAAGTCGGTTGCAACAAATAATTTAAAAATTATCCCTTCCCTTGTAGATACCTATCTGCCAGGCCCAAATGCACTTATGTTTTAGAAGGAGCCAATTTAACTAGCCTTCGTTGAATTAACAAAAATAGTGTGTTTATTGATTATGACACGTGAGAAGAAACACTAATACAATACATGCAAACCAAGATTAAAAATAAGAGGTGAGTCCAAACAGGTTAAACAATTTAAGAAAAGATTCATGGATCAATGGCTGAATTGTTTACGAAAAGAAGATAATCTAATGTTGTGGCTATTGTAGTGAAGGTTACTGGTAGTGTGGTGATCTTTATTATTGAAAATATAGTTTCACAATCCTTAATTTTGCAAATTGATTGTGATTCTGAAGTTCTGATTCCTTTCTGTTGTGATTAAATTCCAGTATTCAGGGTGAAAGAGAATCCTTTTGTTGTCCTACTTTATTTTCGTATGACTGTTAGTTCGCTAATGTTTAACACACCGAGGAGTCTTTACCTGCAATATGGTGATAACTTCTTTGACTGTATCCGTCACACCACACTAATACTTGAAACCAGGGTGGTACATACATGAATATTCAGTCCCACTAATACTCCGCTGTAGAGTTGAAACTGGCTTTTTAACATTTATTCTTTAAATGCAAAAATACAATGCATCTGCCGACTAGGACATAATCTGCAAAGAATAGCATGCTGTGAGCAAGGGTCACCAGCCCCCTCATTACCTTTACAGTCACAAGAGATTTCAGTCCAATCCGTTGTTTTGCCCATTCTTTCCCTTTGAGGGGCTGTAGTTTAAAATTCCTTTCACATACACAGGTGTGAAAATCCCTAGTGTCTGTCTTTCCAGACAGCCACTTTAATTTACATCTGTAGCCATTTTTGTTCCTATCTTTTAAAAGAAAACATTTTGAAATAAGTAAAAATGTGACAGCTTTTAAGGGTTCTGGCTTGTTCTGATACTATTACCATTTTTTCTAGCTGAAAGTCGGTAAGTATCTTTTTAAAATAGAAATATTAAAAGCTATTAAGCGTTAATATTGACATGGCCAAAATGTAAATATGATTAGATTAACAACAGCTTGCATTTACACAGTGCCTTTAACAGAATGATAGCTCCACGGTTTTTTACAGATCCAAACAGGGCTAAGCTAAGCCTTAAATGTGTTACGCAGTTCAAACATGTCTGATTCATTTTGCAAGCAAACATTTTCAAATTCATTTTCAATGAAAAATGGACCTGATAGTAAGTGAAAACTGGGGATCTGAATGAGATTTCTTTTGGATGTGGCCTGTCTGTCATTCAGAAATCGACTCTATGTCAACAACAGTAGTTACTTAAGAAACTGCAAATATTCCAACTTTTTGTATAAAAAGTTCTCCCTCATTTTGTGGTCATTCATTATACAATGACCAACATCACTATAAAACAGATTATTTGGTTATTGTTGTTGATGGGAATTTGATGCAAAAGTACAGGGTACTGTGTTTCCCAGACACCTGTCGTTTTCTTTCAATGATTTTCATTGGCTGTGAAGTGGCCTGAGACATGCTAAACTCATGCTCAATGTTATATCAAGGTCATTTCAGTCCACCATTTTGAATTTCTTGTCTTAGTAGATGGTTTATATATAAACCTACTGAATTATCTATTTTGTATTGCTCAGCACAAATTATATTGATTCACTCGTGGCATTTACTGTGGAGATGACTAAAATAGTTTAGAGATAATGGGAACTGCAGATGCTGGAGAATCCAAGATAACACAGTGTGAAGCTGGTTGAACACTGCAGGCCAAGCAGCATCTCAGGAGCACAAAAGCTGATGCCCTCTGATGAAGGGTCTAGGCCTGAAACGTCAGCTTTTGTGCTCCTGAGATGCTGCTTGGCCTGCTGTGTACATCCAGCTTCACACTTTGTTAAAATATTTTAGAATTGTTGTTAGATATTTCAGGGTAGGAATTTCTTTAACTCTTGAGTTTTTATTCCCTCTGTCTCGTTGGTTTCACTTGGAATTTCTCCCAGTGCTAAATTCATCTGTCATGAATCTAACAAAGATAAATCAACACAATGTGTAAGAGAAGCATTTACTTTTCCCCACCCACGTTTCCAGGTATTAAACTCTCACTAGTTGACAAAATGTAAAGATTGAGCATTGCCACCTGATAGAAACAATCTGACTTCTTTGTCTTTGGTCACGTTTTTCATTTCTTGCCTTTTAAAGATTCTTTCCCGGAAATGGATACAGGTATGCACAGTGCACAGTACTGGGATTTGGCTTCTCAACAGTGGGGAGGTGGCTACTATTGAGAGATGCAATGTCACTGCAACTTCCAGTGAGCTCATATGCTCCCACCATTTCTATTGAATAAAACGACAGCGACAATTTATTTGGAAGCTTTGCCTGTTTGTGCTTAACTCCCACAACTCATTTCTGGCAAAATAGTACAGCTGAGAATCAGTGTGTAAATTGGGAAGCATCCTCTACTTTAAGAGAACAAATGCAGCAAGCACAGGGGTGCGTCACCAACAAGTTCCCACAGTAACCTGATTTGGAACAATGTTGCTCAGTCAAACTACTGGAACTTCTTCCCCTAACAGCCCTGCACTTGGACCTATACCACAGCGCAGCAACTATTTTCTGGGGCCATTAGTGAGAGGAACTAAATATTGACATGATACTCATCCTATAAACGAACTTAAAATTCATTTAGCATAAGTTTAGTGAGCGCAATGTTTAGCTAGTCTAGCACTTCTGCCACTTACCCCCTCTGTAGGTTCTGTATAACCTAATAATTGCTAAACACGTGTAGCATGCATAGGAACTGCCCCTGATACAAGGAAACTTATCAGGCTGAAAATTTAAGGGATTCACACAGTAAATACTTATAGCTCATCTTAGCTGCACGACGCATATTCAGTTCCTGACATGCAGTATAGGACACAAGTTAGACATTAAAACCCTGAAACATACATCTCCAAATTACTTTTCTACTTGTAAGACAAGATGTGGAATACTAAGAGGGAAGCAACCTGAACTGGAGCATTGCCCACAAATTGCGAGTACTGAATCTTCTAACAACATAGACAGAACCTGAGGGCTAATGACCTCACACTGAACTAACACACAAGCATGGAGCATCCTGCACTATAAGACCAGTCTAAAGGACTCTTTCTAACGTGTTTCTCTTGATATTGTAGATCTGTATGTGTTATCTGAAATCTAGTACTTGTTGACAAAATGGGTATTTGCACGAATGCGAAACTCCAGTGTTGCAATAGATTAGTATGTGAAAAAAAAAGTTCCTTTTAAGAGATTCTTTCTTGACTGATGATAACTTTGCTGGGCATTTTGTATGATGCATTTTAGTGCTAGATAGAAACTGGATAGGAAGCCAAGAAAATTAAAGTTTTTTTTATTTTAATATATCACCGGTGAACAAAACTCTGGTCAGTTTTTTTTTGTGTAAGTCTGAATAACACAGCAGAGATCCAAATCTGATACATTAGCATTACGAAAGCCATTGTTTCCAAACTCATCTATTCACCATCACTATTTTATCCAGATCTACTGGTAAATCCGCATTCACCAACCTATATATTTACCTTTTATACAGAGGACTAATTTTCTTTGTACATGATTAAAACAATTTATTTATTCCTGTTGGGCCGAAGAGCCTGTTTCCACACTGAAGGAAATCTAATCTAATCATCAAGATAATTTGCCATATTCATTGCATCTCATAAGCTTCCAATTCTGCAATGATCAGTCCCTTCTATGTGCACCCACCGCATAACAAAGTGAGTCTGCATGTTGTGGAAATATTGAAGTCGCATGCATATAGTAGAATATCAGGTGAGAACTTAATTTTTTACTAAACTTGTACTACCTCCCTCATAAAGAAGAAAAGTGTGCATTTTCAAACATAACAAATTGGCATAGTATGGCAGGGTAGGCATATTTGAAGACTTAAAACTACATGCACTCATATACTTGTTTAACATAGGTGACTTGTTAAGGGGAAAATGAATTAAATAACTGGACAGCAAGCTACTGAGAGTGAGATAGAAGTGATGACTAAAACTTGCTCAGAAGAAAGTCCGCAACTTTCTAAGATTTTCGAATGTCAGATTCTGATTTGAGCCCTTTGACTATAACAAAGATTGCTCTGGGACATTCAAATCAATCCAGTTTGGGTGGGACAAGCTTCCCAAAACCTACTGCCCGCACAGTACTGATCACTAATGGGAATTTCAATGGACGATTACTGAAAGGCCACCTTAGGACAATGTCTTTGACACTTCATTCATTTAAAATATACATTCCTTAAACTCTTCTGTCTCTGGTGAAAATGAATGGGTGTTTGTCTTCAGCTGTGTAATTGGATGGGAGTGCTGTAACATCTCTGAATGGATCACAGTATTTAAAGCAAGAGTACAATGAGGTTCTACTCTTAAGAAGTGATGCTACAGGCCGGTATAGACTGAATATCCATGTCAGGCCCAGAATACTTTTAAACTGAGTATCAATATTTTACAATCCAGTAAAAACACTAAATGCACATTATTGTGACCAGCTAAAATTACAAGAAACTCTGAAAAATCTAACACATTTTCCCCCAGCTCTGCTGAAAGCCATTTGAATAGAAAGATTAATTCAGTTTCTTCCTCCACAGGGTTTTCTTGACTGAGTGAATATTCCTGGCAATTTTGTTACATTTATTTCTCTTCTCCCTTGTTTTCCTGGGATAACAGTGCACAGGCCTTATCAAAACCCCATTACCTCACAAATAACCATTCTTTGTGTGTAACCCTGATGCTGGGTTTGATGAACAATAAGATTGCAGTGTGGTCTCTGTGAGTGTAGAATGATATCCAAACACACCCTGTCTTCCTAGGCTTATGTTGTGATGGGTAGATGAGCAGAAAAATAGACAGCCACACTGCATATCAGGAGCCTGGTTAATTTTTCATCTCTGTAGCTGGATAGTTTCTAATCAGCCTGTTCAGAGATGTCATGTCATTACACACCTTTGGAGCAGGTTGGACGTAAGCCCAGGCCTCCTGGCTTAGAGGAAGGGACACTAGCACTGCAGCACAGCAGCCCTTTATACCTCTATAGCTAAATGATCAACTGTAGAAGCTAATTGCTGTGCTCAAAAAGTCAGTTAACATAGCCTTTCTGCCTTATATAAACCACAACACCAGCGCTACACGGTTACTAAGCCACACAGAAATAACAAGATTTCTTATAGATGTATTTACCAAAATAGACCATTCGGCCTTTCCCTTTGTGCTAGCAGAGAGGAATATCCAAATGTACTCTGCACTTCCCCTGAACACATTCAGTTCTCTTTTGAAAGCCATTATTGAACCACTTCCATTGCCATTTTGAAGACAGCAACTTATAGCATGCAACGTTTCTCGTCACCTTCTTTCTGATTTATTTTTACAAATTAACTGAAGCGAATAGATTATTTTGAGAGAGCAGTATTATTTTTACATTCATAATCTTTTGAATGATTTATTTTCTGAGCTATACTCTGAAGCTAATTTGGAACTTTTAAATTGCCAAATATGTTCCAGTTTTGTCCAATTAATTTGAGATATTTCACGTAACTGCTGCAGTCATTTTCTAACTTGAATGATTGAATAATTAGAACTTTTTAAATCATACTTTTAAGTGGCATTTCATCAGTAAATATGCTAATACCTTAATGTGTTGTTATCTTTTGTCCTGAGCTCAATTAATCCCAGTAATCATTTGTGCTATAGGTGATGCTTTCATCGAACAAATGCCCATTGTACCTTTCAGTATGTATAAAAGAGGCATTTTTCCTTTTCAAATATAAATTGTGATTGTCAAAATATCACGAAAGAGGAATTAAAAACAAGGCACCAGGAATAGCAAAGTTCTACAAACTGTGGCTCTTTAGAGTGTGTAAAGTGCGTAAACTATGATTGTGTTGTTATAAATAGGACCTCACTATTCAGTCGCTCAGGAACCTTCGAATCTCAGCCAATTGATTATTCTTCATGCATAAGGTCAGGCAGTGAATGTTGGTCTTATAGCACTCGATGATGATGGCCAACTGGAGTACCCCTATTGTTGTATTGGATGCATCTGCTTAGTACAGTCTGGGGACCAAACGGAGTATAGCTTCATATTTACAAAATCAGTGCACAAGCCCCAAGAAGAACCCTTTCAGATTGCTTCAAGAGTTCCAGACCTGGTGGGAAACTAGAATTGTACTCAGCTGTTTAAGAGATTAGTTATTGGACTTTATTTAATGAATGCGTACACGCAAACAGAATTGAAAAGCTTGGGGCTGCCCTTGAATTACTCCTTGCGGCTGCAGCAGGAGAAAAATGACTGACACGGTTAATGAAGATCGTGGGTGCGGAGGAATTTGGCGAACATCCAGCCTGATGCAGGAAGCCGCTGTGATATACAAAGGACACTTCACATTCTGCTGCAGGTTTTAAGTACCATTTCCCCGTCAACACACTGCCCTGATACATTCTCATTTTATTCTCCAAACGAAAAGAATTTAAGCTCTGTTTACAGCTTTATATTCAAAGAAATGTGTTGGCAAACATGCTACATTTTTTGATAAAGTTTAGAAAGAAACATTCAAGGGTTTTTAACGGGTAGAGATATTTCACCTTCTGCTTATTGGGTCGTATGGAGGAATAGAAAATATGAAAGTAATGAACAAAACATACTTTAGCATAGCGGAGAAGAGAAAGCAGTCCTGTGTCAGCAGAAAAAAAATTAGTTGCCCAATTTTTAAAAAAATCAATATTAATTCAGTACTAACTTCTCTGAGGTGGCAAGACTAATGGCAAGTGAGATAACTTAATCAGGAAAGGGTCTAAACTCAATGTTGAGAAAAACCCACCTGATTTCGTGCTCAAGCCTTAGGTATTGAGTTCGGAATGCTGCATTAGCCGGTGGGCAGTTCACTAGCCATGCGTTTGTACCGCATTAATGCCTCAACACACCCTATTAACTTCCAATCTTTCTCTCCACAATGAGGAGATTCGATGATACGCAAACCTGACAGGTGGTAGAATGAGTGATAATGGGAACTGCAGATGCTGGAGAATCCAAGATAACAACGTGTGGAGCTGGATGAACACAGCAGGCCAAGCAGCATCTCAGGAGCACAAAAGCTGACGTTTCGGGCCGAGACCCTTCATCAGAGAGGGGGATGGGGACAGGGAACTGGAATAAATAGGGAGAGAGGGGGAGGCGGACTGAAGATGGAGAGAAAAGAAGATAGGTGGAGAGGAGAGTATAGGTGGGGAGGTAGGGAGGGGATAGGTCATTCCAGGGAAGACGGACAGGTCAAGGAGGCGGGATGAGGTTAGTAGGTAGGAGATGGAGGTGCGGCTTGAGGTGGGAGGAAGGGATGGGTGAGAGGAAGAACAGGTTAGGGAAGCAGAGGCAGGCTGGGCTGGTTTCGGGATGCAGTGGCGGGTGGGGGACGAGCTGGGCTGGTTTTGCGATGCAGTGGGGGAAGGGGAGATTTTGAAGCTTGTGAAGTCCACGTTGATACCATTGGGCTGCAGGGTTCCCAAGAGGAATATGAGTTGCTGTTCCTGCAACCTTCGGGTGGCATCATTGTGGCAGTGCAGGAGGCCCATGATGAACATGTCATCTGAGGAATGGGAGGGGGAGTGGAAATGGTTTGCGACTGGGAGGTGCAGTTGTTTGTTGCGAACCGAGCGGAGGTGTTCTGCAAGCGGTCCCCAAGCCTCCGCTTGGTTTCCCCAATGTGGAGGAAGCTACACCAGGTGCAGTGGATACAATATACCACATTGGCAGATGTGCAGGTGAACATCTGTTTGATATGGAAGGTTATCCTGGGGCCTGGGATGGGGGTGAGGGAGGAGGTGTGGGGGCAAGTGTAGCATTTCCTGCGGTTGCAGGGGAAGGTGCCGGGTGTGGTGGGGTTGGAGGGCAGTGTGGAGCGGACAAGGGAGTCACGGCGAGAGTGGTCTCTCCGGAAAGCAGACAGGGGTGGGGATGGAAAAATGGCTTGGGTGGTGGGGTCGGATTGTAGATGGCGGAAGTGTCGGAGGATGATGCATTGTATCCGGAGGTTGGTGGGGTGGTGTGTGAGAACGAGGGGGATCCTCTTTGGGCGGTTGTGGCGGGGGAGGGGTGTGAGGGATGTGTTGCGGGAAATGCGGGAGACGCGGTCAAGGGCGTTCTCGATCACTGTGGGGGGGAAAGTTGCGGTCCTGGAAGAATGTGGACATCTGGGATGTGCGGGAGTGGAATGCCTCATCCTGGGAGCAGATGCGGCGGATGCGGAGGAACTGGGAATAGGGGATGGAATTTTTGCAGGAGGGTGGGTGGGAGGAGGTGTATTCTAGGTAGCTGTGGGAGTCGGTGGGCTTGAAATGGACATCAGTTTCTAGCTGGTTGCGTGAGATGGAGACTGAGAGGTCCAGGAAGGTGAGGGATGTGTTGGAGATGGCCCAGGTGAAGTTGAGGTTGGGGTGGAAGGTGTTGGTAAAGTGGATGAACTGTGCGAGCCCCTCTGGGGAGCAAGAGGTGGCGCCGATACAGTCATCAATGTAACAGAGGAAGAGGTGGGGTTTGGGGTCTGTGTGGGTGCGGAAGAGGGACTGTTCCACATAACCTACAAAGAGGCAGGCATAGCTTGGGCCCATGTGGGTGCCCATGGCCACCCCCTTTGTCTGTAGGAAGTGGGAGGAATCAAAAGAGAAGTTGTTGAGGGTCAGGACGAGTTCAGCTAGGCGGATGAGGGTGTCGGTGGAGGGGGACTGGTCGGGCCTGCGGGACAGGAAGAAGCGGAGGGCTTTGAGGCCATCTGCATGAGGAATACAGGTGTATAGGGACTGGATGTCCGTGGTGAAAATGAAGTGTTGGGGGCCAGGGAATTGGAAGTCCTGGAGGAGGTGGAGGGCGTGGGTGGTGTCACGGACGTAGGTTTGGAGTTCCTGGACCAAAGGGGAGAAAATGGAGTCCAGATAGGTGGAGATGAGTTCGGTGGGGCAGGAACAGGCTGAGACAATGGGTCGACCGGGGCAGGCAGGTTTGTGGATTTTGGGAAGGAGATAGAAACGGGCCGAGCGGGATTGGGGAACAATGAGGTTGGAGGCTGTGGGTGGGAGGTCCCCTGAGGTGATGAGGCCATGGATGGTGTTGGAGATGATGGTTTGGTGCTCGGGGGTGGGGTCATGATCAAGGGGGCGGTAGGAGGAGGTGTCGGAGAGTTGGCGTTTGACCTCGGCGATGTAGAGGTCAGTGCGCCATACTACCACTGCGCCACCCTTGTCTGCGGGTTTGATGGCGAGGTTGGGGTTGGAGCGGAGGGAGCAGACGGCTGCCCGTTCTGCGGGGGGAGAGGTTGGAGTGGGTGAGAGGGGTGGAGAGGTTGAGGCAGTTAATGTCTCGACGGCAGTTAGAGATGAAGAGGTCAAGGGAGGGTAAGAGGCCTGGGGGTGGTGTCCCGGAGGAGGACTTGTGTTGGAGGAGGGTGAAGGCTTCAGTGGAGGGAGGGTTAGGCTCCCGGTTAAAGAAGTAAGTGTGGAGGCGAAGGCGGCGGAAAAACTGTTCAATGTCCAAACGTGACTGGTATTCATTAATGTGTGGGTGGAGGGGGACAAAGGTGAGCCCCTGGCTTAGGGCTGACCATTCGTCCTCAGTCAGGGGGAGGTCTGTGGGGATGGTGAAGATGCGGCAGGGCTCAATGTAGTGGAGGGGGACAAAGGCGAGCCCATTGCTTAAGACTGACCGTTCGTCCTCAGTCAGGGGGAGGTCGGCGGAGATGCTGAAGATGCGGCAGGGCTCAGTGTAGACAGACACACTGAGCCCTGCCGCATCTTCACCATCCCCGCAGACCTCCCCCTGACTGAGGACGAACGGTCAGTCCTAAGCAAGGGGCTCGCCTTTGTCCCACTCCACCCACACATCAACGAATACCAGTCATGTTTGGTCATCGAGCAGTTTTTCCGCCGCCTTCGCCTCCACGCTTACTTCTTTAACCGGGAGCCTAACCCACCCTCCACTGACCCCTTCACCCTCCTCCAACACAAGTCCTCCTCCTGGACACCACCCCCAGGCCTCCTACCCTCCCTTGACCTCTACATCTCCAACTGCCGAGATATCAACCGCCTCAACCTCTCCACCCCTCTCACCCACTCCAACCATTCCCCCGCAGAACAGGCAGCCCTCTGTTCCCTCCGCTCCAACCCCAACCTCGCCATAAAACCCGCAGACAAGGGTGGTGCAGTGGTAGTATGGCGCACTGACCTCTACATCGCCGAGGCCAAATGCCAACTCTCCGACACCTCCTCCTACCGCTCCCTCGATCATGACCCCACCCCCGAGCACCAAACCATCATCTCCAACACCATCCATGACCACATCACCTCACGGGACCTCCCACCCACAGCCTCCAACCTCATTGTTCCCCAACCCCGCTCGGCACGTTTCTATCTCCTTCCCAAAATCCACAAACCTGCCTGCCCTGGTCGACCCATTGTCTCAGCCTGTTCCTGCCCCACCGAACTCATCTCCACCTATCTGGACTCCATTTTCTCCCCTTTGGTCCAGGAACTCCCCACCTACGTCCGTGACACCACCCACGCCCTCCACCTCCTCCAGGACTTCCAATTCCCCGGCCCCCAACACCTCATTTTCACCACGGACGTCCAGTCCCTATACACCTGTATTCCTCATGCATATGGCCTCAAGGCCCTCCGCTTCTTCCTGTCCCGCAGGCCCGACCAATCCCCCTCCACCACACCCTCATCCGCCTAGCCGAACTCGTCCTCACCCTCAACAACTTCTCTTTTGATTCCTCCCACTTCCTACAGACTATGGGGGTAGCTATGGGCACCCACATGGGCCCAAGCTATGCCTGCCTCTTTGTAGTTTACGTGGAACAGTTCCTCTTCCGCACCTACACAGGTCCCAAACCCCACCTCTTCCTCCGTTACATTGATGACTGTATCGGCGCCACCTCTTGCTCCCCAGAGGAGCTCGCACAGTTCATCCACTTTACCAACATCTTCCACCCCAACCGCAACTTCACCTGGGCCATCTCCAACACATCCTCACCTTCCTGGACCTCTCAGTCTCCATCTCATGCAACCAGCTAGAAACTGATGTCCATTTCAAGCCCACTGACTCCCTCAGCTACCAAGAATACACCTCCTCCCACCCACCCTCCTGCAAAAATTCCATCCCCTATTCCCAATTCCTCCGCCTCCGCCGCATCTGCTCCCCGGATGAGGCATTCCACTCCCGCACATCCCAGATGTCCACATTCTTCCAGGACCGCAACATTCCTCCCGCAGTGGTCGAGAACGCCCTTGATCGCGTCTCCCGCATTTCCCGCAACACATCCCTCACACCCCGCCCCCGCCACAACCGCCCCCAGAGGATCCCCCTCGTCCTCACATACCACCCCACCAACCTCCGGATACAACGTATCATCCTCCGACACTTCCGCCATCTACAATCCGACGCCACCACCCAAGACATTTTTCCATCCCCACCCTTGTCTGCTTTCCGGAGAGACCACTCTCGCAGTGACTCCCTTGTCTGCTCCACACTCCCCTCCAACCCCACCACACCCAGCACCTTCCCCTGCAACCGCAGGAAATGCTACACTTGCCCCCACACCTCCTCCCTCACCCCTATCCCAGGCCCCAGGATAACTTTCCATATCAGAACAGATGTTCACCTGCACATCTGCCAATGTGGTATATTGTATCCATTGTACCTGGTGTGGCTTCCTCTACATTGGGGAAACCAAGCGGAGGCTTGGGGGCCACTTTGCAGAACACCTCCCCTCGGTTCGCAACAAACACCTGCACCTCCCAGCCGCAAACCATTTCAACTCCCCCTCCCATTCCTCAGACGACATGTCCATCATGGGCCTCCTGCAGTGCCACAATGATGCCATCCAAAGATTGCAGGAACAGCAACTCATATTCTGCTTGGGAGCCCTGCAATGGTATCAACGTGGACTTCACAAGCTTCAAAATCTCCCCTTCCCCTACTGCATCCCAAAACCAGCCCAGTTCTTCCCCTCCCCCTACTGCATCCCAAAACCAGCCCAGCTCATTCCCTCCATCCACTGCATCCCAAAACCAGTCCAACCTGTCTCCGCTTCCCTAACCTGTTCTTCCTGTCACCCATCCCTTCCTCCCACCTCAAGCCGCACCTCCATCTCCTACCTACCACCTCATCCCGCTTCCTTGACCTGTCCATCTTCCCTGGACTGACCTATCCCCTCCCTACCTCCCCACCTATACTCTCCTCTCCACCTATCCTGTTTTCTCTCCATCTTCGGTCCGCCTCCCCCTCTCTCCCTATTTATTCCAGAACCCCCTCCCCATCCCCCTCTCTGATGAAGGGTCTAGGCCCGAAATGTCAGGTTTTGTGCTCCTGAGATGCTGCTAGACCTGCTGTCTTCATCCAGCCTCACATTTTGTTATCTTAGGTGGTAGAATGGTTCAGCTGGCAGCTTGTGCCATCAGTGGGCAGTGCAGCTCACAGAATGGACATCCCAGCCTCTCACCTTGCAAGGGGAGGTGATGGCCTAGTGGTATTGTGCTGGACTGTTACTCCAGAGGCCCAGATATTATTCTGGGGACCTAGGTTCAAATCCTGCTATGGCAGATGGTGGAATTTGAATTCAATAAATATCTGGTATTAAGAATCTAATGATGACTGTAAATTGATTGTTGGGAGGAAAAAAAATCTGATTCAATTATGTCCTTCAGGGAAGGAAACTGCCATCCTTACCTGGTCTGGCCTACATGTGACTCCAGACCCACAGCAATGTGGTTGCCACTTAACTGCCCTCTGAGCCTTGCTCACAGCTTGGTGGCGAACACACTGCATGTGCTCACAGAAAAAGGCAATGTGTGAACATCAAAGATGATGAGTGTTTCGAGGGTTGAGGGCGGACTGCAGTCAGCGCCATGGGGCTGGTATGAATACAGTTCAAGGGCCTGACCATGTTCATTTTGGTTCTTAAACCAATCAATTTACAGTCATCATTAGATTCTTAATTCCAGATATTTATTGAATTCAAATTCCACCATCTGCCATAGCAGGATTTGTACTTAGGTCCCCAGAATATTATCTGGGCCTCTGGAGTAACAGTCCAGCTAGCATCCTGTGAATGAATAAAGAAATCTTTGATTTTTAAAAAAAATTATTGTCATATGCACTCAAAAGCACAGGAGAACAGTGAAAAGTGTGTAATGCCACTGCACGTGGCATCATCTAAAGTACAAATACCGAGAGACAGAATCTTAAGAAGAAGGTCGAAAGAAAGAGCAAAGCTAAAAGTTAAACATCGCAGTAACTACAGTGTAACATCAAACATACAAAATAAGGTTAAACATTACACATTGCAAACCTTCTAAGTTTTAAGCAGAAAATAAAGGAATTAAGATGAAAGTTTGAACATTGCAGATTTTCCTTAAGTGCTTAGCCACTGTGGGAACACACTTCGAGGAATCAACTCAGGATAGGGAGCCCATGCTGAGGCCACATCAAGCAGAGAAACCATCATGTCCCACCAAAAGAGCACCATGCTGGGCCAAACGAATGGGCACACCAAGTTAGGAGTTTGCCTTGCTGGCTCTGCTCCAGGCCCAACACCAGGAGTCAGAGGTTGGGAGCCCATGGCCCAAATTACATTGCCAGGAGAAGAAAGAAATGGAAACAGAAGGAGCAGAAGAGTTCCATCTGAAGCATCTTGCTCTTGCATATATATTCATTGCTTTTTCCACACAAGGTGCCTGCATGATCGATGGCCCGAGCTCTTCCTGGACTCTTCATTTATACATTCAGCATCTGTAAAACACCAGCCTCATAACATTGTCGTGGTTGGCTTTGGCCCAACTTAGCCACAGCTTAATTGCTTCAGGCATCTTTTTGGATTCTTAGGAACAGCCATAAAATGCATGCTTCTGCCAGGTGGCTTTAAACTGAGGGACAGCCAGGCGTTTTATCTATCTTTACGGGATTTTTGACACTGACATAGAGACAGTCATCTCCTATGCATTGGCCTCATTGTTAGTTCACTTCGAGGCAAGCATCCTCCATGGTTCAGTTTGTGTTTTGGCACACAATGTTTTTAGTGCTGAGTTAGAAGCTGGCTGGCTGTTAGAGTGGGTTACATCTGCTCTATAGAGCAGTAGGAGACGCATGCAGTATGTGGGTATGGGGATTGCTGAAGAGTAAATGTATTAGTCAGACAGGCGATGAGACAAATGACCAAATGGCTCGGTGCTTTTTCAACATAAGAGCTGCACCATTGTTCGCAGCTTGGTGGCGAACACACTGCATGTGCTCACAGAAAAAGGCAATGTGTGAACGTCAAAGATGATGAGCGTTTAGAGGGGTGAGGGCGGACTGCAGTCAGCCAGGGACAGCACTGCAGTCAGCGCCATGGGGCTGGTATGAATACAGTTCAAGGGCCTGAACATGTTCATTTTGGTTCTTGGTCCAACATTGGTCTGGGGTATCCATGTCCTCGCAGTCCAGGGATTGGGCCAAGTGCGAGCAGAAAGTGGATTACTGTAGGTCAATTGGAGACATCAGTCTGGGTGTTGGGCTGTGCTCAGCCAGGGCAGTTCACCAAGTCATGCAATCCAAAGGTTGGGCCAGGGTCACTTATGGGGATTTGTTTGATAACAGTCAAAGGTCCTGTCGGGGGGCTGCCATGGCGTCCTGGGGAAAGTGGCAACTCAAATCTGGGAACTGGCCCCACTGTACGGAGTTACTGAGGGAATAATAACAGGGACAGCGTGCAATTGCAAGTCGTGAATGAATACTGGGAGCTTTCAAATTTGCTGGTTCAAGCAAATTGCAGTTCTGGGCTCTAGCTGGCAGGGTATAGAGCCAGCAAGGACACAGATACCCCCAGAGTCATGGCAACTGGGCTTGTAAAGTGGGTACATTAACAGTAATGTAAAGGGACTGAATCCTGAAGAGTCATTGAGAGCACAGGTACAGCGATGTGAAAAATGGGAGGAAACTGGTGGGTCACAGGCAAAGCCTGCAAGCCACTGACATGAACCTTGCCAACTTAGATCGATGGTCAACTATGAAAGAAGCTCACAAATGCCTGGGACCACATGCAAATTTGGAGCAGTGAGTTACTGTTTTTCTCTGCAGGGGTGGAGTCAGTAACATTCACTGTGAGGCCCTGCAAGGGGCAAGTACAGTAACCGTGCCTCCATTGACTGAGCAATGCTATCCCTCTGTCTTCAACCCTCAATGCATCTGGAGGTTAGCAATTGTCATTGATAACAAATAACAAATTACGGCCTCAAGCAATCATGATCATTACAATATGCCCACTGATTGTGTCCTTGTCATGTAAGCTCAACAGGTTTCATTGGACAATGAATTGCAATCTATATTAATGACTGGAAGACTACAAACTGCAGCTGCCATATACCCACACAGAAAAATAAGTCTGCAAGGACATGGGCGGTGACGTTGAATGGAGGGAGGCCAACTGTCAGATGTCTACTTCAACTGGAGCATAGATACATTGGATTGTCCACTATGCAAATTGTATGGTCACAAATATCATTGCTTCCTATCTAGCCATGACAATGACCTTCTTCAGGAATTACCATAAGCCACAATGTGAGAGTAAAATACACAGCCTGATAGTTAATGGTGAGTAGGCTCAGAGACTCTTCAATAACATTGCATGATCTCCTTCAATTTCCCTACGGGTTATCTGCTCATGGAGCTGAAATGTCCAATGTACTACCTGACTGTATTTGTGACTTTGCTCTTTGATTAAGAAAACGCCAGAGAAGGTGACTGTAATGACAAAAGCTTCAGTGAGCACCAGCAGCTGCCACTCAGCCCTGCGAAGGAGGAACAGCCAGAAAACATTTGCCAAAACAGCACAGAGAAATGGTGAGGGCCAGGTTTTATTAACTTCACTGTAGTTATCCACAAATATCTGAATGGCAATGGCCCCAAACAGTGATGATGTTCTATCATCTCTGGACATCACAAACTGCTGAAAGAAGATTTGAGTCTTAATTCTTATTCTAGCAGCTCATTTCAGGGAGCAACTGGGTTCATCTGACCTCTGCCACCTCTTCCAGTGCTGTGAAATGATCAGCCATGCAGATACTGTTTCTCGCTCCCTGCTTCTCACTCTCACTGACAGACCTGATGCATATTTCTGAAATTATCTCTTTTTATGTTTGATTCCCAGCATCAGCCGCATTTTGATTTTTGTGCTAGGAATTTCCTGTGGTTTCCATGTACGTTGAGCTTTTAATATGCAAGAGGAGAGTGACATAAAAGGAATGAGAATCTGGTGAGACAAAGTGGAAGCAAAAGAATTAAATTCCCAAGGAGGAAGAGTTTGAATGCCAGGCTGCATTTTCCACACAGGTTAGTGTCAATCAAATCCCGTCAGCATCACTGAATAGACAGCTCGTACTGAGATTTGATTGGCAACATTGCAAGATATGCAGCTGTCACCATGCCATTTAATGACATTGTTTTGATTTAAAAGAATCCAGGCTCCACCATTCTATCGTTTTAATATACAGCACCATCTTGAGCTCCTATTTTACTATTAATAGAGTAGTATCCTACTATTCAAACACCTTTCTGTTCCTCAGGCTCCCAAATGAAACAAGGCAGCCACCACTTATAAGACACCTATAAAAATATCTTTATCTGTAATTAATCGTGCTAGAATTTCAATAAGTCATTCCCTGAATTTTCCATGGAATGCCTCCAAGTTTTAGTACTCAAAATATGGTAAAAGTGGCGCTCACACACGAAATCTAATGATTCTTTGATTAGTGGCATGGATTATAGTTTATAGGTTTTGTGTTCGGCATAACTTTGTGGAATGAATGCTCACTGTTATTATGGATTGTGTCGGACAGTAACTTCCACCATCCATACATGCACAGTGAAATGTGGAAATCCAAAGATATTTCTATTAGAGATGAGAGATGAGAGATAATGGGAACTGCAGATGCTGGAGAATCCAAGATAACAAAGTTTGAAGCTGGATGAACACAGCAGGCCAAGCAGCATCTCAGGAGCACAAAAGCTGACATTTCGGCCTAGACCCTTCATCAGAGAGCCTCTGTGATGAAGGGTCTAGGCTCAAAACGTCAGCTTTTGTGCTCCTGAGATGCTGCTTGGCCTGCTGTGTTCATCCAGCTTCACACTTTGTTATCTATTAGAGATGCCCTGTTCTTCCAAAGACTGTATTGTAAAGCTATTTCCCTCAATTGACTGGTAACGACATTCACGTAAAGACATGACACTGTAGTATTCACTGGCTAGTTGCCCAATTAACAGCATAAAAAGTTAGGATTTGTGCTATCAGTGACTTTTTTTTAATACCACAGTCAATTATAATTATTGTTCTGAAAATGTTTTCTTAAAAGTGTGGTGTCTGATTCCTTTAGAATGTAATGTTGGTAATTTTTAAAAAAAAATGTTGTGTCTCCTTTGCCTTCTAAGAAGAACATCAACTAAAAGGCCAAATGTTTTCTCAGAATTGCTCCTACTTTGACGCTACAACTTTGCTGGAAGTCACATGGAAATTACATCCCTGTGTGTGACTGGGACTTCTATCAGTTAATGCAATCGAGAAGCTCCAGGCACCTAACAGTAGATTTAGCTCCAATATCCTAAAGCCTCTTTTCTACAGTTGTCTCTAGCAATTGGCCTACATCTTCAATTTAAGAGAAGGTAAAGTTGAATTATGTAAGAATGTAAAATTTCTGAGGTCTTGGGAAAGGAGCTGATTAAGATAAGACTAAGATGAATAAGATAGCTGTGCTGATATCTAGACGATAACCAGGACTGGGAAGCTAGTTGAGCTTTGTGCTTACAACTGATAGGGATGGGGGGGAAGTTGGCTGCATTATACAATCAAGGAAAAATACTTTGCAAAATATGTGGTTAGAAACAATGTGAGACTTTGTTTCTTTTTGTATGTTAAGGAATACGTAGCATTACTTTATTTCCTTTTTTAAAAATTTGATTTTGTAGGCTTGGTCCTAGGAGCCTAGAGGCCTAATCGTCTTCATCCATTTTAATACGTTTACAAACTTCAAAGAGAAGAGATGTTGGCATTTAGTGCATTAAAACAAAAAGTAGAAAAATAGCTGTGCTGTTGCCTAGTGATAGAGGTCCAGGGACATACGGAGAAACAGAAAAATCAGTCAATCAGTGGATGTGTGCCAGAGACAAACTGCTGAAAACTAAATTTGAGGAACTTGTGTTCACTCAATGAGTTTAGTTTGCAACTTGTTTTAGGTGTCTCAGGAAAAGCTGAAGGAAACAAAATCATCCAGTGAATGTGCACAAATTTGGCAGAAGGAAACTAGTTGCAGCTGCAGTAGCCTGAGTGATAAACATTGGCGTGGAGATATGGTTAGCTCTTTGCTGAAGTTTGTAGAGATATGATTAAAAAATTGTCATTTTCTAATCTCTGTAATATTTTATTCATGGGATGGTGATTTGTTGGCTAGGTCAGCATTTATTGCCCGGGAAACTTTATTTATTATATATTGATTAGGGCAAGCCTAATTGTCAAGAGGGCAGTTAAGAGTAGACTACATTGCTATGTGCTTGAAATGATTTGTAGGCAAGCCTGGGTAAGGCTGGCAGATTTTCTTCCTTAAAGGAAATTAATAAACCCAATGCATTTTTACAGCAAATTACAGTGGTTACATTGTCCCATTAAAGTAACTTATCATCCCAGATGCTATTTATTTGTATTGTATTGGTGTCATTATTGAATTCAACATTCAGCATCTTCTATGGTCGCATTCAAACCAGTTTGCCAAGAACATTAACCTGGAGTTCTGGATTACTAGTCCAGTAACATTACCCCTGTGCCACCACTTCTCCTTAAGAAGGAAACATTTCCAACTGCTTTGTCTAGGGTTGCACTGCTCTTGCTTTTCTTGATTAATAAATAGCTTTGTCGTTGTAGGTATGTTCAGTGACTGACCTCGAAGTTCAAATAAAAACAAAGTGAGCATCACACATGCCTAGTTTTACTCTGAGGTCTGATTTGTCTAGTATTGATTTTGGAGGGCTATGGAGATAATGCTGGAGAACGGGACCAGCTGGGTTGCTCTTTCAGGATTTGGTACAGACGCAATGAGTTGAATAGCCTCCTTCTGTATTGTAAAATTCTACAATTCTATTAAATCAGCTAGGATCGTAATAAAGTGAGGGCTCATCAAGGATCAAAAACCATGGCTTTGAGAGGAATCTCTGAATCTAAAGCAAACATATGTGGAGATACTGGGCATAGGAACAGGAGTTGCTTTGAAGTGTATTACATGGGGTGGAATTTTAAAGTGGTTTTTAGTGTTGCCAAAACTTTTCTGGGAATCTAAGTCTCACCATCCTGAGAGGGAAATATATCGCTATTCCTTCAGCGTTGCTCAGTCAAAATCCTGGAATTCCCTTCCTAAGGGCATTGTGGATCTACCTACAGCACATAGACTGCAGTGGTTCAACAAAACCACCTTTTCAAGGACAACCAGGGATGGGCAAAAATGCTGGCTGGCCAGCGATGCCCGCATCCCATGTGTGAATAAATAACAAAAATTGTAAGACTGGATTATTTGAAATCTTTGACCAAAGGGCAAGAAGGAGAGTTAGCAGCTACATTAAATGTAGAAGCAAAAGCATAATCTGATATGGCTGGTAATATGAAGGTGATTAGCCAGCAATTACAGTTAAAAAGAAAGAATGGTGAAATTGAAGTATCACTGCTAGAATTAGCTAAAATTCAATTCCAAATGTAAAACAAAATACTTTGATTTGAGGTAAAGGAGTAGGGAGAAATGGAAACTGAGGAGAAAGGAGTAAAAAGAATTAGAAAAAAAGGTTTTAATTGGCAAGAGAGGAAAAAGGAGAAAAAGAAAGAAAGGAAAGTGGAAATGCAAGAGCTTGAACTCCAGGGAGAGAAAACTCAGACAGTACACTGAGAAGTCCTTAATGAATACTTTGCTTCAGTATTCACCAGTGAGAGGAACCTTGATATTTGTGAGGTCAGCACGAAACAGGCAGATATACTCAAACAGTTTGAAGTTAGGAAGGAGGATGTGCTAGAAATCTTGAAAAACAAGAAGATAGATAAGACCCCTGGGCCAGACAGGATATACCCAAGGTTACTACGGGAACTGAGGGAAGAGATTGTTATCCTTTTGGCAATGATCTTTGTGTGATCACTGTTCACTGAAGCAGTGCCAGAAGATTGGAGGGTGGCAAATGTTATTCCCTTGTTTAAGAAAGGGAATAGGGTAATCCTGGAAATTACAGACCAGTCAGTCTTACTTCTGTGGTGGGCAATTTATTGGAGAGGATTCTGAGAGATAGTATTTATGATTATTTGGAAAAGCACAGTTTAATTAGAAGTATACAGCATGGCTTTGTGAGGGGCAGGTCGTGCCTCATAAGCCTTATTGAATTTTCTGAGGATATGACAAAACACATCACTGAAGGTAGTGGATGTGGTGTATATGGATTTTAGCAAGGCATTTGACAAGGTTCCACATGGTAGTCTCATTCAGAAAGTAAGGAGGCATGGGATTCAGGGAAATTTGGCTGTCTGGGTATAAAACTGGCTGTCCAATAGAAGTCAGAGGGTAGTAGATGGAAAGTATTCACCCTGGAGCTCAATGACCAGTGGTGTGCCACAGGGATCTGTTCTGGGACCTCTGCTCTTTGTGATCTTTATAAGTGACTTAGATGAGGAAGTGAAAGGGTGGGTTAGTAAGTGTGCCGATGACACAATGACCCTTTCTTCGTGGACTTGTGGGCAGTGTGGAGGGCTGTCGTAGTTTGCAATGGGACATTGACAGGATGCTGAGCTGGGCAAAGAAGTAGCAGATGGAATTCAACCCAGAAAATTGTGAAGTGATTCATTCTGGAAGGTCGAATTTGAATGCAGAATACAGGGCTAATGGAAGGATTCTCGGCAGTGTGGAGGAACAGAGGAATCTTGGGGTCCATGTCCATAGATTCCTCAAAGGTGCGATGCAAGTTGATAGGATTGTAAAGAAGGCGTATAGTATGTTGGCTTTCATTGGCAGGGGAACTGAGTTTAAGAGCCATGAGGTTACGCTGCAGCTCTATACAACTGGTTAGACCACACTTGGAATATTGTGTTCAGTTCTGGTCACCTCATTACAGGAAAGATGCAGAAGCTTTAGAGAGGATGCTGAGGAGATTTGCCAGGATGCTGCCTGGATTGGAGGACTGGTCCTATGAGGAAAGGTGGAGGAAGCTTGGGCTTTTATCATTGGACCGAAGAAGGATGAGAGATGACTTCAATATGATGAGAGGCATAGATAGAGTGGATAGTCAGAGATGCTGAAATGTCTATTACAAGGGGGCAAAATTTTAAGGTGATTAGAGGAAGGTATAGGGGAGATGTCAGAGGTATCAGAGAGTAGTGGGTGTGTGGAATGCACTACCAGCAGTGGTAGTGGAGTCAGTTACTTTAGAGACTTTTAAGCGATTCTTGGATAGGCACATGGAGGATAGTATAATGTAGGGTATGCAGGGTAGGTTGATCTTAGTCGGATAATAGGTCGGCACAACATTGTGGACCAAAGGGCCTGTACTGTTCTGTACTGTTCCATGTTCACATTCTAGCCGGAGAAAAGCCAAGAGTAAGGGAAGAATGAAGGGATGGTATTTCACATGATGATTCTGATTCTACATAAGGATTTGACTTATTTTAAACATCTTCATTTAGTGGTTACATTTATGGAAAGATAGTTTATGTAATTTGGAAATATGGCTATCATGGTCAAAAGGTGCTTAAGTGTTGACGTTACAGAGTGTCCTGACAGGTACAGACTGTCAAGAAGAGGAGTGTGCTGATTATAAAGCTGCTAAATTGGCAATACTTGATGCTTAGGATCATGTCCTTGAAGCTTGTTAATTAAAATTTACAAATATAAGAAAGAAACCTCTTTGGACATTTCAAGAATTTGCAATACAAAATAAGATGCTCTGGAATCAGTAGTTTTGATCACTGAATTTAGAGAAAATGTTTGAAAATTTCAGGAAAATCGTGAATTTGGAGGAATTCCAAAGTAGCATAACCGTAACATTTATGACTTGTTTAGATGAGCGTCAAGTATCAAAGATCCAATAAGCAATAGCTCTGGCAGATACCTATGATATCTCATTTAGCAAAATAAATAGCTGGATGGGAATCTAGAAGGAAATTGGAGGAGTAGAAAATCTGTTATGGAAATGGTTTTAGTAATATGCAATCAGAAAGATGTCAATTGTAAAGCAAAAAGGCTAGAGCCTAAATATGATGTAAAGAACGTGAAATGCTTGCCTAGTAATATGACTGTACATGTTAAGTTAATTGCTTGAATTTAAATGGGAAGACTTATCACAATAATGAGAAGTGACTAAGGAATCCTCAAGGAAAGAATGCACCAGGAAAGGAAACATAGCAGCAGTGCAAGTGAAGTATGCTCCCTCCAAACCTACTAGGAAGGGAAAGATGGCTCAAGATAGTCAAGAGAATTCTTTCTCAATTATTGCTAAAGAGATCTAACCTACTGGAGGTTCTGGATTCCTTCCTCCTTTTTATTAAAGTTTTCAAATATCGTGTCAGATAACTGAATTTTCATATAATTCCCTTGAGCATAGTTTCTTCCTCTCCCTGTCTAATGCAATGGGGCTGAGATCTAGTCACAATACAGCCAGGAGAAAATCTTAGATATTCTTTTTCCCAAAGCAGTTCCATTTGTTTCACTTCCAGTGTTTGTTCCAAAATGTCAGTTTAACAGGTATTAAATTATTTGATTCTGTAGAGTGTTGTTGTATTTGTCTAATTACAACTTTTCCATTTACTAAATCACTATTTATTTCAACTTTATAGAGTAGAAGTGGTCTATAACTTCAATGTGAATCTATTAAGATTCTTCCTTCATTCGTCTCTATAGAAGGCATTTTACCATTAGCCAGCATCGGTGACTGACTTGGTCCAATGTCTCTCAGTATCAATATTGGTTTCCCTTCTTGACTAGAAGAATAACAGGGTGTCGCCCCTGAGAAGCAATATAATTAAACCCTTTCATATTTTGATTGCTTATTTCGTGAGAGAAGTAAGGGAACACTCTTTAACAATTAGCCAAAAAGGTAATTGAAGCCTTAAGCAACTATATTGCACATATTGGTTTTGTCCAGCCAACCTAGGAGGGACATATACAATGAACACTTTAACAAATGACTTTACTGATTTGGCTGCAATCTTGGCAATACGCGAATCTGCCAAAACAAAAGTAACTTATCTAGGCCACACTGTGTGATGAGAGCAAGTATTTGATGTAAATACAAATAGAAATTGCTGAATAAACTCAGCAGGTCTTGCAGAAAAGGTCTGAAGAAGGGTCTCTGGACCCAAAACGTTAACTTTGTTCTCTCTCCACAGATGCTGTCACACTTGCTGAGTTTATCCAACAATTTCAGTTTATGTTACTGATTTCCAGCATCCACATTTCTTTACTTTTATTTCGTTATAGTTCCATTGCCTCTGCTAGAGAAATTTGTGGAACTAAAATTGAAATTATCATCAACGGAGATTGGAACAGAGAATGAAAATGCTTCTTAAAGATGTATTTACATTATTGTGGACGCATATTAAGAACAATGTATGACTAATTTTAATTTATATTTTGTATTTTGTGTCAAGAAGGGGGCACATGGATGTAGTCTTTAAAGTTCTTTTACGGGCATGGCGATGCAGAGTATTGGTACTTACTTCTTTGCACGCCTTTTCAATGAGGTTTTACATTTGCAGGGACGAACTGGGGTCAGTAGTCTAATACATCAACAAAAAGAAGTTAAAAAAAAACTGTTACTGCTGAGTATCACAGAAAAAGTTGGAGATTTTAAATTATGATTGCTTTTCCTCCCTGAAGCCTGGGATAGTGAGATAAGTTTGATGAGCTCCTTTGCCTTTTGATACCAGTCCCTTAGTGTGATAGGCCGAAGGGGTGCATCTACCCCTGGTTTCCCAATTCCAATTTCTGAAAATATACCCACATTAAAACCCTTGGGGAATTGCTTTGCTATTCCATCTCCATGCAGAAGCACTCAGGAAATTAAGAAAGATAGGACAGGAGAGAAGATAGGTCACGAATGATGAATTTCGGTAAATCCAGAGGTATTAAAGATCAGTTCATGTGAATCACAGCTTTCTACAAGTCAGTGTCCAACAATAGTTTGTTTAATCAATGAGGTCCAGGTAAAATGTAGGGTTTTTTTTTACAGTCAGCCTGGAGAGAACAAGATGGTGAGTCTGAAGCAAGCTACATTCTGCTCTCCCTCTGGAAGTTAAAGTGAGCAACGGATGTGGAATCCCAGAATTGCATATTTATACGTTTTAACAAACTCAGATTTTAGACTTGTGACAAAATAGGTATTTTAGGTTTTCATGGCCCATTTCACTGGACTAACCGGAAGGTTATTACACAAACAGTGTAGTTTTACTTTTACTACTAGGGCTTCCATTGTAAGGTGATGAGGTCACTCTAAAATCATTTGGCTTATTTTTGCTGAATGGGTCATGATATTTTCCTTGAAATGGTCCATCACCAAACCCTTTATTTCAATGTTAGCTGGAACATCTATACCATGCTGTGGATTCAGAAGCTTCTGGAAATTCAATCATATGATCAGTTTCACCTATTTTATGAATTCCGTGTTTTTCAAGGAAACAGAATTTAAATGTGGAATTATAGAAGACAGTTTACTTTGGGACTTTTCTTCATGCCTTCTGGCTGGGGCCCCAATGATAATGGTCCAAGGACACATGGAGAAAAATCTAGAAGCCAGTGTGTGTGTTCCACAGAGACATTACTGCAGTCTGAGTTTAATGTTTCCTTTGAAATTAAAATAACAGTGAGTTTAATTGTAATTTGTTTTCAGTGATTCAGGATAAAAAAACATCATCTGAAGGAAAGAAGTATTTAGTAAATGTGCAGTAATTCATTGTAAAGGAAACATTTGCAGCAGTGCCAGTCTAATCAAAGCCTGGCACGGGAAAAGGGTAATCCTTTACTGAGGTTCCAGTGTTGTAAGGGTATTTCTGGAATAAAAGGAATAGTTTGAACCTGGATCCTTTTCTGATGTCTGTAATGAAACTAATTAAATGTCTCAACAATTTCTTGTGAATGTGTCCAGTAACTGACCTCCTTGTTTAAAAAAAAGGTAGGGCCTATCAAGCCAGTTTTTAAACTGAGTTTTGATGTGTCCAGTATTATCATCGGCTGAGATCGTAATCAAGTCAATAATATCACTATCTGGCTGTGCCCAACGTTGGCCATGTTGCAGGAAAAGAATTGAAGATTGAAATGAAAGGATGCTATCAAGCTTCAATTATGAGATATGTAAAAGGACCCATGGAATAGTGGAAGGGGGAGGGTAAATCATTCAGAGGTGAACACAATTTACTAGTTTTAGATGGAGAGATGTGAAGAAAATGAAGAGGAGATTTAAGGAGGTATGATAATATCCAAATAAGTCTAAATGATCTCAAGGAATGATCATTTCACACTTTGTGCTTTTAGCTAATAGTTAACATATCTTGGATGGCATGATCAAAAATTAAGTGAATGATTTCTTTAATCATTAAGGGAATATAAAGATATAGTTTGGCAAAACAGGAAGGAGTTGATATGAATGAATAGAGTCGATGGATTACTGTAATGGAATGATTTGGAAGAGTCGAGTAGCTGTTTTTAATTGTGAAGTTTTTTAATCTTTAAAGATCAATAGCATCAAGTCAGCAAGGTAAACTAGTCGGCTTCTTCAAAAAAACAGGTGGAAGACACTAACCAGTAAGAAGACAACAGAGCGCTCAAAGGGTAAATAATCTAAGTTCTTGGAACCTCCTAACGATTGAGTAGCTGTTCCTTATGAAGTATTGCTGTCTTAAGAGTGTACTTATACTGGATTGATAGAGTTCAGAATACACTGGGCTCAAATTGCTTTCTGTTTGAATGTCCAATTCTCATACACATGCCCAAAACCTGTTCTGGACTGGTGATATTGTGATAGCTGTACATAAACAGTTAGTTGAATACTTTGCTATTGAAATTATTTTAAAATTCATCTCGTTAAAAATCATAGTTACACATACATATACAGGAGTGGACCCATTGCCTCCTTAAGCCTGCACTGCCATTCAATAAGACTAGGCTGATTTGATTATTCCACACTTGCACCCACTTCTGATAACCTTTCACTCACTTGCTTATCCAAAATCTCTCTTGCTGCCTTAAAAATATTTCAAGACTCTGTTTCCACCGTGTGCTGGGGAAGAGAGTTCCAAAGGATAACAACTCTCTCAGAGAAAAATAGATTATCTTCATTTCTGTCTTAAGTGGGTAACTTTAACTTTAAACAGTGATCCTAAATTCTAGATTAGCCCACAAGGTGAAGCACTATTACCATATCCACTTGATCAAGATCCCTCAGGTCCTTATATGTTTCAATGAAGCTGACTCTGACTCTTCTTAACTCCAATGGATACAGGCCTAGCCTGTACAATTATTTCGCATAAAACAACCCACCCGTTTCTGTCCATAATCTGCAGTTTGGACTCAATTAAACCATTCAGTCAGAACATTGGTAACATCTGCTATTAACCCTGCCTGCATAACATTATTAACACCATTGTAAAGTGGGAAATGGTAGCAAAAATGGCCAAGCAAATCATCTCACAGCTTAAATTGATTAGGCTAACAATCATTATTAATTTACCAGATGTTTTTCATTGTAAAGGGGAATTATAATTAGTTAAGATTGTTAGAAAGATAGTTTTCTTATTATTATTATTTCAGAATTGTACCATGGTGTGGTATGATTATTATGTTAAATTGATTTAAATCTACAAGTCCCTAGAATATGATAGTATTGTATAACCACTTAACTGTTCAAAGGGCACAGATAGATCAGCTTTAATAGAACACAAATACTGTCTGTTCCCAGTATTTGGGTTTAGAGCTAATTTAATTTCTCATGGCTCATTCATGTATAGTAAACATTATTACCATTGGCAAATGTAGTGCAGTCTGAATGAATTATTTAAACAACAGTAATGACTCTGATTATTGAAATATATTGATGTGATAACCTATGCATATTTGGTTGTGCATAATTTAGATTGCCTGATTTAATATATCTTAAAGAATAGATATTTTAATAAGTTACAGTAAATCTTTGTGCAATAGTAATATGTTGTAATGTGCTCACGAAAGGAGCAAAGGATATTTTTCATTATGGATTTTACCACCTGAGATATTCCTGGCTATTTAATTCTTAAGCTGGTTACCAAATAAAAAAAGCTAAGATAATACAGCTCAATCAATGCTTGGATAAAAGCTAGGGAGACGTTAATACCAAATAAAGCTCAGGGATTCTGAATGAAATCTATAAGTACTGATTTACTTACACACTCCAAATGGCACAATGAATAAACACATTGATTGTTTTGATACATAGGCATTTTAACCTATCAAGACACCAGCTCTGATCTCCAGTCATGTTGTGTTGGCTGATCTCATGGTGGCAGAGATTTTGCAATTATTCTCTGCTCTGGATGCTGTGATCATTGGGCTTCAACATAGCAGAATTGTCACATCTGGAAGCACATGATGCAGACATAGTACATATTCAGCTATGTCTTGTACAGCTTGTTATTCCTGGAATAGCGCTCTAGCCTGAAGCCAGAGGCCATAGTTTGAAGAGGTTCCAACGTTCACCAAGCATGGCTAACCAGGAAACTCACTCATTCTTACTATCTGCTGTATTCATGTTAAAGTATTAGCAGGCTGATAAACAGCCTGTTTACGCATGTTAAGAATGCACTTTTCATTTCTATCTGACATTTGGCTCATGGCAATACTGTCCACGGTGCCACAAGACCCTCCAATTGTGTGAGACGTGTTATAATGAATTTAAGAGCGTAGGATCTTGGATAGGCCATTCATCCCTTTGAGCAAACTCCATTATTCAGTTAATGAAGTGTGAAGCTGGATGAACACAGCAGGCCAAGCAGCATCTCAGGAGCACAAAAGCTGATGTTTCGGGCCTAGACCCTTCATCAGAGAGGGGGATGGGGTGAGGGTTCTGGAATAAATAGGGAGAGAGGGGAAGCCGGACCGAAGATGGAGAGAAAAGAGGATAGGTGGAGAGGAGAGTATAGGTGGTGAGGTGGGGAGGGGATAGGTCAGTCCAGGGAAGACAGACAGGTCAAGGAGGTGGGATGAGGTTAGTAGGTAGGAGACGGAGGTGCGGCTTGGGGTGGGAGGAAGGGATGGGTGAGAGGAAGAACAGGTTAGGGAGGCAGAGACAGGCTGGACTGGTTTTGGGATGCAGTGGGTTGAGGGGAAGAGCTGGGCTGGTTGTGAGGTGCAGTGGGAGGAGGGGATGAACTGAGTTGGTTTTGGGATGCGGTGGGAGAAGGGGAGATTTTGAAGCTGGTGAAGTCCACATTGATACCATTGGGCTGCAGGGTTCCAAGCGGAATATGAGTTGCTGTTCCTGCAACCTTCGGGTGGCATCATTGTGGCACTGCAGGAGGCCCATGATGGACATGTCATCTAAAGAATGGGAGGGGGAGTGGAAATGGTTTGCGACTGGGAGGTGCAGTTATTATCCATTATTCAGTTGATGGGCTGCACCTATTTCCATACGGATATTGAATAGGGTGCAGATGGAAAGCAAGAATCCACAATTATTCTCAGTCTGTAGTCTTATAATTATTTCTGATCAATGAAAGAGAAATTAAACTCTTCTCAGCCAGTGGTGAGGTGCTACAAATATGCTCAGCACTTGGCACTTTGTTGGCAATCCTCCTATCTACTGACCACTGCTGGAAAAATATTACCATGGATACAGGATGAAGTCAAGTTAGGCTCAGAGATAATGGGAACTGCAGATGCTGGAGAATCCGAGATAACAAAGTGTGGAGCTGGATGAACACAGCAGGCCAAGCAGCATCTTAGGAGCACAAAAGCTGACGTTTCGGGCCTGGACCCTTCATCAGAGAGGGAGATGCATGTCTGAGAGCACAGTGAAAATAAAAGTAACCAAGTAATCGTGTCAATTAATCTTTGATAATTTATTTTTAAAAATGTTAGTACACTGTGGATAAAAGCTGTTTAATGACTTCCGTTATCTTGGCTGGTTGGAATGTAATTCTGCCTTCTCTGTTTTGATCTTACACTTTATAGTTTCTGATTAAGAACACCACATATTGAGTTATCTGTCATTCAGCTACGATACTCCTGCCCTGTTTTATTTAAAAATAAATCTTCCAGATGCTAATAATTCCCCATTCCCTGTTCATTCCATTCCCAGATACATCTCTATTCCCAGCTATTAGCTTTCGAGCTGAGGATTTTGAACAACTGTTTTCTCTCTGCTTTATGGTCCTCTCCCAGGAGATTGATCAACATTCCATTTAGCAATTCAAACTTTCACTCCCCCCAGTGCTTCCACGCCTTGGCTGCTTTGTGCACTATTACGTTCCGCATCTACTCAGTGGGTAAAAGGGATGGCGTTTCCCGGTGTAACTGATCAGGAATTATTTGATCATGATGCTCAAGCTGGTCTTTTCCTGGTTGCCAATCTAGTATGTTTGCAGACTTTGTTACACTCCATCATGTTTTCTTGCTCTGACATTGTGTTCCCTACTTCATTTAGGAAATGTTACATTCGAGCCTACCTTTTTCTAACACACTCAAAATTCACAATCAAATTCGTTATTCTTGCGTTTTAATTAGAATAACTCATTTTTTAACAAAATGATAGAAATACCAATCTGCTTTGTAATTATTATTTCTAGCATAATAATTACTTGATTCCTCTGTCATTTGAGGTATCTTACATTAGCCGTCATAGGCCTTCTTTCACTGATAATATATATGTTATATGTTATAATTATAATTATATATAATTTATATATTAACAATTTATATGTTAAATATTCTGTATTTAAACAAACACTGGCTGTATGCTGCCAATATTGCAGCATTTTCTGCAAAACTGCTGGAGTGAAGTTTGCAAGCTGATGTTCCAAGAGTAATTCTCCCTGTGTTACGGATTGTTTGGTCAAACTTATCTGATCGGGTCAGCACGGTGAATGGAACAATGAGCTATTTCTTGACTTACCTGTCAATACAGTTCAATAGTTGAACTAACAGGAGCTGTGTTGTTGTATAAGATGGACAAGTGATCTGTTTACTCATGCCTGGAACTGGCTTCTCCAAGGGCACCTCTGAGAACTGGCAGATGCCGCTCCACATCAGGAAGCTGCGTTGCTGTGCTCTCCAGTGAAGGAACATCAACACTTACTGCTGGTATAATGTCATCTTAAGGATTCTAGAGAAGATGAACAGGCACACCAGAGGACAGACATTTTAACTCTCATGAAGTCATGACACAGCTTTGGAAAAGTGCCAGCCTACCACCTGTGATTTTCCAATGTGTAACTGTAATTTACCTAACACTTTGCTGCACATAAAGGTACAGAAATATACCCTTAAATTCAAATAAGGAAATTGCTCGGCCTGCCACCCAGGATCCTCCAAACGTGTTTCCTTATACTGAGGCCAGAAACAACTTTTCCATCAAACTTTCAGCTTCAAATTTCAACACAAATTGTTGATATTTCCCAGGATATGGTTTGATTGCACAGTCAACCTTTGACTGTACTTCCATTCTTCATGGGGGGATAAGCATCAGCCTCAACCTCTGGCCAAACACTTAATCTTAATCCTGTCATCTGACCAACTTTTGCATATCACCCAGCAACAGAAATTTGTGGCTTAATGGTTCAGAAAACCCAGGCTTTTATTTGTTTATTTCCCAGTGCAATGGCATAGAATGCACTCAGTACCTTGCAATAAAGGTGAGGAAATTGTTTCCTTTTTCAATTACTCAGAGGATATGGGCATCACTGGCTGGTCCATAATTTACTGCCCATCCCTAGTTGGCCTTAAGAAAGTGGTGGTGAGCAGCCTTCTTGAATCAACAGTGCTTTGGTGTAGCCCACAGTGCTTGAAGAAAGGAGGTCCCAGATTTTGACTGTCTATTCCCAGTCACTGTGAAGAAACAGTGATATAGATAAAAGTCATTTAGTTTGAAGTGAACTTGCAGGTCGTGGTGCTCCCCAGCATCTGCTGCCCTTGACTTTTTAGGTGGTATAGGTCACAGTTTGGAAGGTGTGTCAAAATACTTTTGATGAATTCCTGGTACTCTCTTGTGGATGGTGCTCACTGCTGCCATTCATCAACTTGTCTTTTTAAAAGATTGTTTTCTATCTTACTGATCAGGAGTTTTCTAATAGAAAATGTGTTTGTTTTTGTTTTACATTTTATAATGTTTCTCAAAGAGAGAACCCTTGTGAAGATTGGAGTCAAAAGTGATTTGAAAACAAAGAAATTTGAAACAAAGAAAAAACCATATTTATAGAAAAACAAGTTGAATTTATAAAGTGTCTGTCATTACCTTAAGAGATCACTTAGCTGTTTCATTGCCAGTCAAATTTTCAGTAATTGAAGTGTCAATTTCAAGCCCTTTATGTTCACTTGTCAAGGAAACCATTTCTGTTGAATTCCCTTTGAAAGGTCAAAATGAAGTCCTGTGTATACTTTAATTAGCGATAGTTGAGGTTTAAACGATGATAATATTTTAAAGCTTATCAGCAGGTTTAACTGCAGTTCTTTGATGAGTTTATGGTTTTGGAGAGATAGAATTGGATTTCTTTTTGTTGTTCACTCCCATTCTCCCCCAAAATATCTGTTTAACAATAACAGAAAAGAAAGCCTCATATTTCCAGAACACAACAAAGCACATTACTGCCAATTAAATACTTTTGAAGTGGAATTACTGTTGTAATATAGAAAATATGGCAGCGCAAAACTCCCACAGACAGTGATGTGACAATTAAATATAATCTGTTTTTCTTATGTTAGTTGAACAAATATTGCCCCAGTCACCGGAGAAAACCCCTTTATTCTTATGGAGTCATAGAGTCATACATCATGAAAACAAATCCTTCAGTCCAACTAGTCCATGCCAACCATATTCCTTTCTTTATTTCAAAAATATACTTTATTCATAAAAGATCTCTTTGTAAATGTAGTTTGACATGAAAGCAGCTTGGCTCTGCACAGTTGCAAGTCAAGCAAGCTAACAAAACATTGAACTTTGACTCTATCCCAAAAATACCAAAGACCTCTCTTACACAAAACCAATATTTAAATATATTTGAGGTGCTAGAAGGGTTCAATAACTGAACAGATTCCTATTTACTTTCAGCAGAAAGACCTCCGGCAGTGGTCATTCCCCACCACACCTTGGTGGCAGCTGCCCCAGTGCATTCCTCAGCACATAGCCCTGGGCGTTGGAATATGCCAGTCAGTTGGGGTCAACTCATTGTTCTGGGACACCAGCAAGATTTAAGCAGATCAAACAGCATCTTTCACTGAGCTGATGGTCTTCGAGGCGTAGTTGATGTTTGTCACAGCGTGCGTTCTGGGGAACAGACGGTAGAGCAGAGCCTTGCATCACAGAACTGCTCGGGATGAACCTCGACAAAAACCTTTGCGTCTTCTTCCAGACTTCCTTTGCAGAGGCACTTCTCAGAAGGAGATGTGTGATAGTCTCAACTGCCCTGCAGCCACGTTGAGTGCAATGGTGCAGAGAGTCCAGGCGTACATAAAAGATCTCACCAGTAGTGCCGTTCTCACCACCAACTAAGTGACATCTTGGTGTAGTTGGAAAGTTCTGTTTAATAAGGCATTCTGCCAAATGCCTGACAGTTTGCTCAGGAAATTCTGCAAAAGGATCCACCCTCTCCTTTCCCGAAAGGTCTTGAGGATGCTACATGCTGACCACTTTCTGATGGACTTATAGTCAAAGTTGTTTTTCTTTGCAAATCTCTCTACGAAGGGCCGGTGATACAGAATGGTCCAACTACTTGTGGCATTCTGCTGCACTGAGGCCAATCCCATCCTTCACAACACAGGGGACAGATAGAACCTCAGTATTTTGTGACACTTGGTGTTTATGTACCAAGAGTGTATGCACAGCTTGTTGCAGCAGCCACATACAAAGGTGGCCATCAAGATGAGAGCCACAGTGGGTATGTTCTTCACTCCCATATCCAGAGTTTCGTGTATTGAGTCCCTGCAGATCTGATCTATCTTATGTTTCTAGATGAAACTGAAGAAGGCTCAGGTAGTTGAAGCAGCACAGTTTGGGCACTGGGACACACTTATGCTATGTACAACCATGTTGACCATGTTCCCAAATTAAACTACTCCACTTGCCTACGTTTGGCCCATATCCCTCCAAATCTTTCCTATTCATGTACTTAACCAAATGTCTTTTAAAAGTTGCAACCGTACCTGCATTGACCACTTCCTCTGGTAATTCATTCTACACATGAAACACTTGCTGTGTAAAAGTGTTGCCCCCATGACATTTTTAAATCTTTCTCCTCTCATCTTGAAAATATGCCCCCTAGTTTTAACCTCCCCAACCTTAGAGAAAAGTCCCTTGTTATTCATCTTAACCATGCCCCTACTTATTTTATAAACATCTGTGAGATCATCCCGCAACCTCCTATGCTCCAGCGAAAAATGTCCCAGTTTTCCCATTCTATTTTTATATCTCAAACCCACCATTCCGGGCAACATCCTGGTAAATCTTTACTGAACAATATCCTAGCTTTCTTATTGCGGTTGGAGGGTTCTTTTCCATCTAGTTGAGAGGGTAGGCAAGCTTTACCCATTGAAAAAGATGGCATCTTGGTACTGCACTGGAGCATCATTAGATTTATTTTCCTTCTTTATTCATGAACGGGATGAAGATGTGTCTGACTAAGCAGCATTTATTGTCCATTCCTAATTGCCCAGAGGGCAGCTCAGAGTCAACCACATTGCTGTGGGTCTGGAGTCACATGTAGGCCAGACCAGGTAAGGCTTACACAGTCTGGCCTACGTGTGATTGGTGCTTAAGTCTCCAGAGTGCAACTTGAATCACAATCTTTTGAATTGGGGCAACAACACTGAGTCACAGCTGACACCTACACTCTGTACACTTTCTGAGAAAGTGCCATAGTTCTTCACATTCAGTGCGTTACTTTTGAATTGCTCACACTGTTCTGCAGCTAAAGAGAAGAAAAGTGACATGTGCTAATAAAAAATAGTCTGGATGTGGTAGCTCATTGGATATTGGAGATCTCCACAACTTTAAAAGTTAGTGATGGAGGGTGCTCACAGGGAGGGGGATGAGGAATGCTGGTGGAGGGATTTTTTGACAAAATGGTGCTAACCTGAAATTACCAAGTGAACATATAAAGACTGACTTTGGTGCATTTCAGTAAATGTCAGCTGAAATAGTGCCAAAGCCTTTGACAGGGAGAGCATTGTTTTCTAATCACACTGTCTCCTGATCGTTTGAATGTCACTGATTCATACAGCGCAACACGTAGGGCCTTCAGCTGAAATGTGTTTCAAGAAAAGCCTAGTATAGAGCAACAATTCACAGAATGGCTAAAGGACATCTCTATAAAGCAATCAACCACAGAGGGCCTTCAGCAGACTGAGTGCTCTTTGTGCAAAGTGAGATGCCAGAGCCACTGGAGAAAAGAATGGCAGGACAAATCATTTTATCTATGCAAATACAAGTACTGACTGGCTGGCTGAATATGTTAGTGTCCTCATTATGGAGATGGGGACTTAAGTCTTGACTTGTAGGCGGTGACAAGCCCATATGCTGTCTTTGTGTTTTCACTGATATTGTACGTGGAATAAGCTGGCACATCACAGGAGATTTGCTCAGGTTCACAACAGCACAAACGACAAATTGACTTCGTTGTTTGCCTTACATAGCTGTTAAAGTCTTGTTTGTCTGCATCAATTATAAAGCATCAAAATAGAGAGAATTGTTGAATTTAGTTCAATGTAGATACTTCGAAATTGTGTGAAAATAATGTGAGGAATGTAAGGTATATTGGCATTTGTTTACAGACAGTATAGGCTAAATGGTCTCCTGTCATGCTAAGTATTATTCCATTCTTCCATGTGCAGTAAATCTTATTGTAGGAATTGCATTCTCCCATTCCCATTTCTCTTCAGTATATTATTTTCCTGCTATCTTCTTGCTGCCTCACTGCCCTTCTTCAGTTGAGAGAAAGGGATTGTCATTGCAGTGGTCTCTACATACACTATTCTACATTCAGTTTTGTGGTTCAAATGGACAAACGTCCACTGTGTTGTAGAATGGCAGAAAGCAGCAAATAGGAGTTAGGAATGGTGGGCCAGGGGAACGCAGGAAGTGAAGCATTCTTTCCTGGCCCCTAAGCAGATTTTACTGTCAAGTAATATAGCTGATATCAAAACATGAGCATTCAGGCCGACATTGGATTAATGTCATAATTTGATTCCAGTTGTGGGTATGAGTTAGAATTGACATTTAAAGAGACTTTAGTTGTACATTAAGAAAAACCTTAGGATTTTGGGGAAGTCAGCTTGGTTTTGTCAAAGGGAAATCACATTCTACCTATTTATTGGAGTTCTATGAATATTTAACATGTGCTGCAGATAAAGGTGAACGTATAGAATTCTGAAAGTTTGGAACCAGGCCATTTGGCCCAACAAATAACACTGACCCTCTGGATGAGTATCCCATCCAGACCCATCCCCCTATCCCATAACACAATATTTTCCATGGCTGATGCACCTAACCTACACATTCCTAAACACTACGGGCAATTTAGCATGGCCAATCCATCTAGCTTGCACATCTTTGGACTGTGGGAGGAATCCAAGTACCCATGGAAACCCACGCAGTCACGGGGAGAATGTGCAAACTCCACACAGACAGTTGCCCGAGGGAGGAATCGAATCTGGGTCCCTAGCCCTGTGAGGCAGCAGTGCTAACCACTGAGCCAACATATTATACTTTGATTTCCAGAAAGCATTTGATAAGGTGCCACATCAAATGATAGTGCGGAAAATGAAAGCTCGTAGTCTGGTGAATTATATATTGGCTCAGACAGAAGATGGGCTGTCTGGCAGAAAACAGTGAGTTTGCACAAAAAGGAAATGAAAATTGAAAGTGCTGGAGGAACTCAACAAGTCTGGTGGCACCTGTGGAAGTTTAATATTTTGAGTCCAAATGACTTCCTTTAACGTTAACTCTGTTTCTGACTGCACAAATGCTGTAAGCAGGTGCTGAGTTTCAACAACAGTTTCTGCTCTTATTTCAGGTGTCCAGCATCTAGAGTAATTTACTTTTATATGTGTGAATGGGTCTTTTTCTTACTGGCAAGGTGTGATGAGTGGTGGCCTCCAGGGATCTGTGTAGCATCCTCAACATCAGTGGTTCAAATGAGTGGTGAAGATATAACAACTTAACCTGAAGATGACACCAAGAGACGGGGTGTCTTGAAAGGGTTCAGAAAATACTTACAAAGATGTTACCGAGCTTGGTGGTTTTGAGCTGTAAGGAGAGAGTGAATAGGCTGGGGCTATTTTCCCTGGAGCATTGGTGGCTGAGGATTAACCATATAGTTAGTGGTTTATAAAATCAGGAAGGGCAAGGATAGAGTGAATAGCCAAGGTCTTTTTCCAAGGATACGGGAATCCAAAGCTAGAAGCAATAAATTTAAGGTGAGATGGGAAAGAGTTAAAAGGGACCTAAGGAGCAACGTTTTCAAACAGAGAGTGGTGCACGTATGAAATGAGCTGCCAGATGGAGTGGTGGAGGATGGTACAATTACATGTTTTAAAAAGCATCCGGATGGGTACATGAATGGAAAAGGTTTAGAGGGATATGGGCCAAATGCTGGCAAATGGCACTAGCTTAGTTTAAGATGTGCGGTTGGCATGGACAGGTTGGACTGAAAGGTTTATTTCTGTGCTGTACATCCCTATGGTTCTGTGACTCTAGGTAGTATGTAGTTAAGAAGTCACAAGGAAACTACAGGAAGATATAGGTCATTTGAATGAGTAGGCAAAAATCTGGCAGATGGAATATCATGTGGGAAAATGTGAATTTGTTCACTTTGGCAGGTAGAATTTTTTAAAAAGGTGTTACTTTTATGGAGAATGACTGCAGAATTACAAGGTATTTTGGGATCTGGGTGTTCTTTTGCAAGGGCCACAAAAAGTTTGCATGCAGACATGGCTTGTAATCAAGAGGATGAGTGGTATGGTACCATCATTATGAGAAGAATTAAACATAATAGAAAAATATGTTATGATTCAGTTATACAGGCCATCATTGAGGCCACATGTCGAATATCTTGTGCAGTTTTGATTTCCTTATTTCGGGAAGATGGAAATATGATGGAGCCAGTGTACACGAGGTTTTCTGGATTGGTAACTGGAAGGAGTTTGATTGAATCTTATGAGGATGGATTGGACAGGCTAGGCTTGTTTCCACTGGAGTTTCGAAGAGTGAGGTATCACTTGACTGAACTTATAAGATCTTGAATGGTCTAGACATGGAAGATGTGGAAAGGATGTTTCCTCTTGTGGATTAGTCCAGAACTAGGGGGTCTGTTTTAAATTGAAGGGTCACCCTTTCAAGGCAGAGAGTTGTATGCCTTTGGAAATCTCTGCCTCAGAAAGCAGTGGAGGCAAAGTCACTGAATATGTTTGAGACAGAAGTGGATAACTTCTTGTGAGGCCGACAGGTACTGAGAGTTATCAGGGCTAAATGGGAATGTGGAATTCAAAACAGAAGCAGATCAGACTTGATCTTACCAAATGGCAGAGCAGGCTTGAGGGGCTGAATCGTCTACTTCAGCTCCTGCTTAGAATGTTCTTATTTTACAGGTGTCATTTTCTTTTTCAATCAATTTTGTGCTCAGTACCTCAAGGACCTTATTGCTGGGAAAAGGGCAACCAGTGTCACCAGTTAGAGGGAGGATGTTATTAAACTGGAGAGGGTTCAGGGAAGATTTTCCAGGATGTTGCTGGTAATGGAGGGTTTAAAGTGTAAAAATAGACTGGAATGGCTGGCCAAGACTGAAAAGACTAACCAACCCCCACCCTAACTCCCCACCTACACTCACCTTGACTGGCTCCATCCCCGGCATCTTGACCTGTCCATCTCCTCTCCACCTATCCACTCCTTTATCCATCTTCCATCTGCCTCCCCCTCTCTTTCTCTTTATTTCAGAATCCCCTTCCCCTTCCCCTATTTCTGAAGAAGGATCCAGACCCAAAACATCAGCTTTCCTGCTCCTCTGATGCTGCTTGGCCTGCTGTGTTCATCCAGCTCTACACCTTGTTATCTCTGGAAAGACTGGGAAATTTTTCCACTGGACCGTAGGATGTTGAGGTATGACCTTTTGAGCTTTCTAAAATCATGAGGAGCATAGAGAAGGTGAATGGCAAGGGTTTTTCAAAATATGAGTTTAAAACTAGGCAGCATATTTTCAAAGTGAGAGGAGAAAGCTTTAAAAAGGACGTGAGGGGCAACATTTTTGCACAGTGAGTGGTTTGTGTATGGAATGAACTGCCAGAGAAAGTGATAAATACAGGTATATTTATGGCATTTAAAACATATTTGTATAAGAACATGGTTAGGAAAGGTTTGGAGGGATATGGGCTATATACAGGCAGGTGGGACTAGTTTAGCTTGGGAAAATGATCGGTGTGACTAGTTGGACTGAAGGATCTGCTTCATTGCTGTATGAATTTATAACGCTCTGATTCAATGGCTCTATGACCGTAATGTACAGCCACATCAGATACAGAGTGAAAGGATAATTTTGTGAATTGTAGAAACTCATTGGATGTAGCTCTTCCTTTGAATGCTGTTCAGTCAAACACTACTTCACTGTGTAGAAATCTCAAGGTTGCTCCATGAGTTTCTCTTCATTCAGTATCAAGAATATGAAGTTTCAGAAAAGAAACTTTTACTGCAGAATTGACTTTCTATTCCTCCCCAGCCAATCCTGTGCAATCTCACTGCCCAACCTTAAAAAAACCGCTGCAAATCAGGGGAAATATGGGGACAGGTTTGTAATATATCATTTATTGAAGTAGAGACTATCCAATCTCTTTTGTTTAAGGAGCCATCCAGTCACAGACAGAAGAAACTATCATACCATCAGTCTGGGCAGAATTCAAAGCCAAACCTCAAAAATGAAAGTGCAATGTGCTTCTCACACTGTGACACCCTGTTTCAGTTGTCTTAGCAGCTGTGGAAAGCAAAGTGGCAATAAACAAGATTTTCCATTCCAGCTCTTGATAGCAACTCTGATTAGTTACTAAACACAGCAGAAACTTCCTGGCAAACTCATTTACAGCAAGCGGCATAAAAAGCTCAAGATTCTTTAATCAAAGCAACAGTAATAACGTGGATGAATTTGTTTCGTCTATGAGCTTATGAAATTTTAACGAATCTTCAAATATATTGAACAAAGAAAAAGTCATTCTGGCAATATTTCCTTAATGTTGGGGTGATAATTTACAATGGCATCAATGAATAAATGTTTGTTGCTTAGATCATCTGCCCTTATCGTGTGACTGGCGAGTAGTTTAAACCGTAATCTGGAAAGATCTTTAGAGGGCAGCAAAAAGGCCTTTGATTTTAAAGTGGAGTCCCTGCAGATATGAACCTCATGAATGAGGACATTGTCTTTGATCCCTTGGTGTGTGACATACCACAGGGTGCATGTCAGCTGTGAGTTAAGGTTTTGCACTTCTTTGTGACCTTTGCAGACAGTGGCAGCAGTGGAACGCTGGACAGCAATCTAATCAGCCATTGGTCTACTGGGAAATGCAATGTAACCTGTAATGATTTATGTGATTCTCCTGCGATTGATATGTTTTGTGCCTTGGGACTGATTAGATTGTTTAAGCGGTGGTTTTGCCATTATTTTAGGCACAGGTTAAAGGTGATCAATAACAAGGGCTCCGTGCTCAATTGATCACTGTTCAGCCTCCACTTCCTCCCCTGGTGCTTTAGAATATTCTGACACATAGCAATTAAAGTTCTAATGATTATTCTGATAATTAGCCAATAATTAATTGCCAAAGATATTGATCTGCATGTTAGATTAATTTGTGTACAACTTAGAATTCCTTAAAATATTTACTTTCTAATGAAAACAAGAACAGAAGTAAGTGACTATTTTTACAGGTTTCAGATTGTAGCATTTTCTGTCCTGTCACAATGACACAGATTGGGAAGCAAAGGAGATATCCCCACTACTCACAAATATGGTCATTCAAAATTAATGTAATTTAACAAGATTTACCAACAACCTTGATTTATAAAATATCTTTTAAGATAAGTAAATGTCCTGAAGTGGTTTAATGGAAATATATACATCAAAAATGCTTTCTAAGTCCATGATCCCTGACATTCAGATGAATAAGGGCATCAGATACATAGGAACATTACCACATTCATATCCCCTTCCATGTAACAAACCATCCTTGGAGCAATATCATTGCTCATTTGGTGTTGGTGAGTCAAAATCTCAGAACTCCCTTACAAACAGCACCAAAAAGGCTGCAGCAGTTCAAGGAGCAATTAGGGATCAACAACTAATGTTCTAATCAATGACATCCACATCCCATGAATGCATTAAAGAAATGCGAACTGAATGAAAAGAGAGAATAGGAGACCTGACCAAATTTTTTGTCAAGTAAGTTGGCTATAGGAATTTATTAAAGGAAGAGAGTGAGTAAAGGTTTTATAGATGAACTTCATCGACTGGACCCTAGACAGCTGAGAGCATGATCACTGATGGTGGAATGATCGAAAGAGAGGGATACATATCAAAATGGTGTAGATACTTGTCAGATTGATTATAGAACAAAACTGCATTATTGAGATAAAGTGGGGTGATGGCATGTAGGCTTGAAACATGAATAAGCATCTTAACTTTAATGTTTTGTGGAATTGGGAAGTAATGACGGTTAGTGAGGAGATTTTGGTAGCTGACTGAGGCTTGATGATAGTTAAGGAGAAGCCTGGATTACTTGAAGTCTTTGGAGGAATTGAGGCCGGCCAAGAAAACTTGCAATAAAAAGAACAATGACAAGGAAAGGCATTCAGCTGCCAAAATCCAATCAGCCAGTACAGCAACATCTTATTCACAACAAAAACAGAAATTGCTGGAAAATCTCTGCCAATCTGGCAGCATCTGTGGGGAGAAATCAATGTTAACATTTTGGGTTAAGCGACCCTTCCTCAGAGCTTGTCCAATCTGGCTAATTGAGAATTCAGACATGGATTAATTGTATTCCTTATTGGTAAGTATAAAATGAGTAGTTTGCATCATTTCTGAGCATTTGATTTCATATTCAATCAACACATGGGTGTATACTTTAAACATTACTTTTGGTCTTCCACCTCTATTAAACTTCTCCTGCCTCAGTTCATTTGCTAAAGTTCTCATTAATGCTATTGTTAGACTTGACTACTTCAATGCTGTTCAATGTGCAGCCTCCATGTACTTGAGCTCATCAACAACTCTGCTGTCTATATGCCATGCTTCATCTAGCTCTGATCATCCATCAATGTCCCTATACGCCCAGATGCCTGTGCTCATTCACCTACATTGGTTCCTGATTGAACAATCAAGATATTAAGATTCTCATTGTTGTATTGAAATGCCTCAGAGTGTTGTCCCTCCTTATTCATGTAACCTCCTTGGTCCAACAAAATTTCAAGATAACTGCTGTCCTCTAGCCTCCTGAATGTCCCCAAACCTAATAGATCCACAATTGCTGCCTGTGCATCTAGCTAACTTACACCCGACTTGTGGACTTCCCTCCCTAAACCTCTGCATTTCTCTACCTTTCTCTCTATCTTTAAGAAATCCTAAACACATAGCTCATTGACATTGCTTTTAATCATCTTCTTGATATCTACTAATGTGGTTGAATGTTAAAAATTATTTAACAAAATTTGTGAGGGGGCTGTATATAAATTTAAGTTTTTTTAAATTAACTAATAAATATTAAATTGTAGAGTGTAGTTTGCAAATGTTTTTGTGATAGTTCAGAATGCCTTAGTTTGGTTACTGATGGTGGTAAAGTAAATACAAATGAGATATACATTGCCATTTATAATGTGCATACATGTCAGGTTTTTTCCAATAAAATTAGTTAATTGTTATATTACATCCATAGCTCATAACTCCTGACCAACTATGGACATATGGGAATTTTAATCCCGGCACATGCTTTTTTTTCAGAGGACTGATAGATATAAATTCTGTGGTCATTTGTAAAGGAATTCAGGCATGTCACAGCTGTATAAAGCCAGACAAACTTCAAACAGAAATGAAAAGATTTGCATCTCCAGGGATATACAAAAAAAGGATGAAAAGCAAATGTTTCCCTTGGTTAGGGTGTGCTAGTGGCCTGCGTTCCCAGCGTGCAGACTAGTGCACTGTGAAGGTGCCAGCTTCTGAGAACAGCCATGAAACACCTTGCACTGTAGTTAAAGAAAGGGAAAAAAACTATCTCTTGCTGCCAGCCAGTCACTGCTAAAAAGAACTGGGATAAAAAAATCAACCAACTTTCAAAGCCAAGAATCTCATTGCTACTACATAACGCCCACTGTAACAGCTCCAACTTTCTTACAGCTACTCTTTACACAGAGACTGACCTGCAATTTTTTTTTAACTGCTATTTTGGATTCACTTCTTACGTCTAATCTAAGTGTATATGTGTTGCATTCTCATTACTTGTCACGTTGATTAACTAATAAACTTGCTCTCTCATTAACTCAAGAAAGCCTGATTATATCAGCTACTTTTAAAACATGGATATATTTTGCCTGATAGAAAGGTATCCACAGGGAAGGGATCATTTTTAAAGTTTACCTTAAGGTGAACAAGTGACGGGGTGGAAGGATGAAGAGAGGGAGCCTTCAGCTGGGAGTTTAATGATTTGGGGTATCTTGTCTAGAAAGATAATGAATTGGGTCCAGGAATAGTCATAACAGCTGCTTTGGTGCACATGTGAGGCAGCACTGGTCTAGTACTCCACTGTCCTATTATAGTACCCAGTCACATTCGAAATGTATTCAATGTTTTTCACTCCATTACTCACACTGACAAGCTATGTTACATACTTGTTTTGATGATCTTCACTGCTGGTGTTTTAAATGAATCTCTCACTGTTCACCATTCTATACCTTATCATTTAGGATTTACATGTCTCATTAAACAACCTCAGGATGTCCCAAAATACTTCATAGACAATTAAGTTCTTTTGAAATGCATCACATTTGTAACCTAGGGAAACACAGCAGAAAAGTCATGTACAGCAAGATTCGAAAAATAGGAATCAGATAAAGGAGCAAATTATCTGTGTCCTGGCATTAATTAAGGATTAAAATGCCATTTGCTAATTTGTATTCATCCGAGACAGCTGAAGTAACCTCAGTTCAAAGTCTCATCAAAAAGACAGCACCTCCAACAGTGCACCACTCCCTCAGTTCTGTTCTGAAATGTCTGCTAGGATATTGGGTTCAGGCCCTGCCCCAGCGATTTGAACACATAGCCCTGGCAGACACTTGAGTTCAGCACGGAGGGAGTGGTGCACTGTTGGAGGTGCCATCTTTTGGATGAGACTTTAAATGCATTCACATCTCTGGGGCAGAGCTTGAATCCAAGCTTCTTTAGTCAGAGACAAGAGGGCAAGCAACTGAACATAGCCTTACACCTTGTAATAAGGTTTATTGAGTTAAAAACCTTGTATTACTGACATTGTTCAATTTGATACTCTTAATTATGCCATGTGAAATTTCTAACAATTCTCTCCACAGACACTTGGCAACTTTCACATTTTAAACTTGTGGAGCCGCTTAATTTCCAGATGGTCAGACATTAAATTTTATTGTTAAGCAGACAAATAAAACATGACAGCATGTTTCAGTTTGTGCTCGTGAATAGATTCACCCTTCAACTTGAATCATGGATCAAGAAGTCCCAGATTCAACTCTCAATCTGTGCTATAGTTGCCAACTATAGTTGAATGTCTTCCTGAAGATTTCATCACATGGATACCTGTCACAATCACTTGTCACTCAACATAGTCATCTTAACAGTGCACCACCTTCTTACACCAATAGCAAAGTAAACACTCTCATCATCTGATTAGATGGTTCCTGACTCTCAGTCAAACAGCCTTTTTCCCCAAAGCACCATAAAACTGAGAAATGAAAGTTTTTGAAGTGTTTATAAAACAATACAGTGTATTTTAAAGTTTAAGTAATTTTGTCAGCTAGATTGAATGTCCGGCAGTGTCTTGGATTTTAGTTATCAATCCTTGTAAAATCCAAACCTCCAGGACAATTTTCATCTATGCTGAGTTAGCTGATCTCAAATCGAGCCAGCCAACACTAAAGTTCATCATCACACCCTTAGTTTAGATAGTGGGAAGATCTGGAGAGATTCTATTCCTAATTGTTATCCTCTGCTGTAAAACGTATAGCTATGGACGAATGCGTACTTCAGCAAAGAACTTAGGAGTGGGGAATGACTGGTTCTTGAGAAGCAGTATAACATTGTCAGGAAAAACAGAAAAATACCGACTGTTGAAAGGGCCACTGCTATGTTTAGCACCGAAAGATCTAAATGCTATCCAACCAACAGATAACAAAGGTAAATAGTCGAACTACATTTCAAATCTGATGATGCATAAGGTGACTAACAGACAGACGAAGTTTCATGAACATCCCAAACCTCACCAATGATTGTTAATGAGAGCCAGAGATAAAGATGAATTGTTAGCAAGCATCCTCATCTAACTGGTGAATGGATAATCCAGTATCCACTTTCTTTCCTCCTGTGCTTCATATCTTCCATGATGCTGATATCAAATAAATTTGTTTAATTCCACATGTGAATTAAGAGCATTAGGAAGCTGCCGAACATTCAGAATGTAACCAAGGCTATATGTGCTGTCAGAATGCTGGCTAAGGATCTGTAAACTAGAAATCATCACTCCCTCACTGCCAAGCTATTTCAGTACTGTGACATTATTTGCAACTATACAACACCAGGAAAAATTATCCATATATCGGCTAGCCATAAAAAGCAGAAATTTAACCTAACTAATTACTGTCCAATCATCAACAAAGTGATGGAAGAAGCCATTAATAACACCAAGCAAACACTTACAAATAATAGTGAACAATATTTAGTTCACATTCCATTACAATTACTCAATTCCAGAAGTTGTGACTTTCTTGATCTAAGCATGGACTTGCCAGCTGAATGTCAAAGGAAAGTCAAGGGTAATTGACTCCAACACTAAGGCAACATTTCATTTCATTGAGTATGCCTCTGAGACCTCCTAGAACTCCCAGGTCAATCAGGCCAGTGACTAGAGCCATATATAAAGAAAGCTGGTTGTTAATGCTGGAGACCAATCATATAACTGATTTGGATGAGAATTCAAGAGGCATGGTTAGTACATGATGACACCAAAATTGGTGGTATAGTATGCAGTGAAGAAGGTTATCTAAGATTACAAAGAGATCTTGATCAATTGGGTCATTGGGCTAAGGAGGGGCAGGTAGAGTTTAATTTGGATAAGTGTGAGGCACTGCATTTTGGTAATATAAACAAGGACAGGTCACCTAATTAATGGAAAGGCCTTGGGTAGTGTTCTAGAACAGAGAAACCTAAGGGCTCAGGTACATAATTCTTTGAAATTTGTATCACAGATAGATAGGGTGATCAAGAAAGCATTGAGCACGCTTTCCTTCATTGCTTAGACCTCTGTGTATAGGAGTTAGGGATGTCATGTTGAGTTTGTACAAGACATTGGTGAGGCCTCTTCTGGAGTACTGTATGGAGCTCTGGCCATCCTGTTAAAGGAAGGATATTATTAAACAGGAGAGTGTTCAGAAAAGATTTACCAGGATGTTTCTGAGAACAGAGGGTTTGAGTTATAAAGATAGGCTAGATAGGCTGGGATTTTTTTCACTGGAGCATAAGAGGTTGAGGAATGACCTTATGGATGTTCATAAAACCATGAGAGGCACAAATAAGGTGAATAGCAAAGGTCTTTTCCTTAAGATGGGGAAATTCAAAACTAGTGAACGTATTGTAAAGTGGAGAGGTGAAAGATGTAAGAATGACATGAGGGGCAACTTCTTTCCACAGTGTGGTTAACGTGTGGAATGAACTGCCAGGGGAAATGGTTGGTGCAGGTACACTTACATTGATGAAAAGACATTTGGATAACTACATGAATAGGAAAGGTTTAGCAGGATGTAGGCCACATGCAAGCAGGTGGGACCAGTTTAGTTTGGGAACATGTTAACCAAGGGGTCTTTTCCCATGCTGTATGACTCCATGACTCTATCACCCTATATTGTTATTGTTGACTGCATTCAGCTCCATTCACAACTCACTCTAAAGTGAAATAATCCACATCAAACCACAGAAAGACTTGGTAAACGTCAGGATTTAAGGTGCAAGGTTGCAGATAACAATTGTGCTGATAGGCACAGGTACCCTAGCACTAACCCAATCTGCAAATGACATGGTGAGCTCTGTATGCTCAATCACTTCAAACTAGCGCTCTTCAACATTGTTGACCACAGCATCCTCCTTCACTGCCAGTTCTCACTCATCAAGCCGTGTGGAACTACCCTTAACTGATTCTGTTCAATTAAATATAGTCAAAGGATCAACTGAAATAGATTGGCTTTCCTCTCCTATACTATTATCTCTGGAGATCCTCCCAAGAATCTACATTTAACTCTGTTCTATTCCTGATCTAAGTATTGCCCTTTGAAAGCATTAACTAAAAACACAATATCAGGCTCTAATTGTACACTGATGCCATTCAATTCCTACTTACTTCTACCTTCACTGTCTCTGATTTATCACCTTGCTCGGCTCCATGGTTGCTCTTATTTATTTCTATTGCTTCTTTTCACCCAATAATCTTTTGAAGTGAACTTCCCCAAACCTTATTTCTTGTGCATCCTTGAGTTTAATAACTCCTCCAAGAATGACTACTCTTTCAGCTGCCTAAACCTTAGGTTCTGGTCAACTGGGAGAGCAGACCTGTGTGAGAAAGGCAGCAGCCAAGCTGAGGAACAGGAGTAGTGAGGCAGGAATTGGGATCCAGATTTTAGCATTAGAGGAGTCTCAGTCAGTTCTCTTGTCCAATTGTTACAAGCCTGCTAGTCACAGTGCTGGCAAACTGCAACAGACGCATGGAGAATGAATAAACTGACGAAAGCGCCATGGTGCACAGCACTATTCAAAAGGGGCAAGAAAGTAAAATGTGACAATGGCAGAGGAAAACAAAGTCAAAGGAATAGATACTGTTCTCTGTGGTAGTTTGTGTCACCTATCTGATGCCAAAGTTCAGGATATCTCTTCTGGGCTGGAGAGGAACTTGTTTTCAGATGGGCAGGATATAGCTGTTGGTGTCCAAGTAGGAAAGAGATTCTGACGAAGGATTATGAGTAGTTTGGGCTAACTTAAAAAGCAGAACCACAAAGGTAATAACCTCTGTATTTCTACCAAAGCCATGTGCAAATCGGCATCACATAAGTAAGATTAGAGTGATAAATGTGTGGCTCAAAGATTGATACGCGGCTCACTGTCCCGGAGAATTGTATAAATAGGATTATACAAAAGGCTTAAATGAATGAGTTGGGGGGAGGGTTCAAATGAATGGGAATTTTAAAAAAATGAAAACAAAATTGTGAGAACAAAGATATAAGGTAATGAGGAGAAAAACAATAATCAAAAGACCACAGGAAATATATACATAAAGTGGTGGAGCAGAAATTTGAACTACAAAATGCAATAATGGTAGTTAAAGCTTAAGGCTCTTTGTCTGAATGCACAATGCATTCGGAACAAGATCGATGAGATGATGACACAAATAGAAATAAATGAATATGACTTGTTAGCTAATGCAGAGACTTGGTTGCAATGTGACAGGATTGAGAACTCAGTGTTCAAGGATACTCAACATCCTAGGAGAATAGACAAAAAGGAAAAAGAGTTGGATGACTAAACACTAATTAAAAAGGAAAAATTTGACAATAGAAGTAAGCTGGCAAGAAATATAAAATCAAACGGCAAAGAGCTTCAGGGTGTATATAAAAAGAAAGAGAGCAGCTGAAGTGAGTGTGGGATCCTTGAAAAGTACAACTGGGGAACTAATAATAGGAACAGGGAAATGTCAGACAACTTAAATTAATATTTTACTTCAGATGTTATGATGGAGTACTCTGTAAACATTCCAAAGATGTTGGTTAAGCATGATGCTAATAGGAAGAAAGTCTTGTAACCATCTCTATCACAACAGACAAAGTATTTGACAAACTAACAGAGCTGAAGGCAAACAAATCACCAGGATCTGATGGCCTGCATTCAAGGGTTTTAAAGGAAGTGTTGCAGAGATACTGAGGCAGTGATTGAAATGTTCCGGAGCTCACTGGATTTGGGATGTTTCCATTGGATTAGAAAACTGTTAATGTGATGTTCCAGCTCAAGAAAAGGAAGGATTCAGAAAGCAGGAAAATTTAGGCCAATTAGCCTAACATCTGTCAATGGGAAAAGAAAGGAACTTCAGGACATTCAGAAAACATTAACACAATCGAACAGAGTCATCATGGAAAATGAGCGGTATTATTCCAGCTTGTGCTAAGCCTCAGTGGAGCACTGTAGCAGGCCCGAGATAGAAATGCTGGCCTGGGAACATGCTGATGTGTTGAAATAGCAGGCAACTGAAAGTTTGGGGTCATTTTCACATTTTATCCACAGCTTAGCTCAAGACCATTATCTCATTTTCCACTTGGGTGTCCTGCAGCCTTCAGGAATAAATATTGAAGTCAAGAATTTTAGACCTTGAGCATTTACCCACCCCCACTCCCCAGGCCTTCTCATCACATGGGCTGCTTTCAGCACAGCCCATGTTTTCACCTACTTGTGGTCCCCATTAGCTTTGCTTCTTGCCTGGCTTACTGGTAACCATGCCTTTGTCTGCCTAACTTTCTTTCTCTCTTCTGCTCACTCTTTCCCCCATGCCCTCCCTCACCTTGCCCACACTCCTGTCTTTCACATACATATTACCTCTTCCTAATTGCCATCTATTCAGAAGAAGGGTCATTGGACCCAAAACATAACTCTGCTTTCTCTCCATAGGTGCTGCCTGATGTTTTGAATTTCTCTCGCAATTTCTGTTTTTGTGATGCATACAGACTTGCTGATGATACAAAAATAGGTGGGAGAACATCTTGTGATGAGAATATAAAGAATCTGTAAGAGGACATAGATAGAGATGATATGATTGAGAAGGAATTTAATGTGGCATTTGTGAGGTCAGGTACTTTCCCAGGAAGAATCAAAAGGCAGAAGGAATTCCACAGAGATCTGTATGTTCATGTGCATGGAACATAAAAGGTTCAAAGATAGTAAGAGCTGCCGATGCTGGAGTCTGAGATAATAGTATGGAGCTGGAGAAACATAGCAGGCCAGGCAGCATCAGAGGAGCAGGAAAGCTGACGTTTCGGGTCAGAATCTTTCTTCAGAAAAAGGGCCCCGACCCAAAATGTCAGCTTTCCTGCTCCTCTGATGCTGCCTGAAAATAAAAGGTACTGTGCAAGTGCAGCGAGCAATTAAGGAGGCAAATAGAATTTTGGCCTCTATTACTAGGGGCTTCAAATTTAAAAATAGAGAAATTTGGGTACAAAATCATCAGTATATGTTGATGCAGCCACAGCTGGAAAACTGTGTACAGTTTTGGTCCCTACTTTAAGCAAGGCATACTGGCTTTGGAGGCAATTCAAAAGATATTCACTTCAGTGATTCCAGTGGTAAAGGGGCTGACTTATCAAGAATGGTTAAATAGGTTAGGCCTTTTTTCAGTAGGGTTTAGAAGAATGAGTGATGACCTCAAGGACTCATATAAGATTCTGAAGGGGCTTTACAGTGTAGATGTTCAGAAGATGTTTCCGTTTGTAGAGAAATCTCCTACTAGGTTTCAGTGTTGCAGAATAAGGGCACACTCATTTAAAACTGAGGTGCAAAGGAACTTTTTTTCTCTCAATGTCTAGAATGTCTAGGATTCTCTAACTCAGAGAGTGTAGAGGAGAGATCAATGAAAATGTTTAAAAAGGGATATTGATTGACTTTGGAAATATTGAAGCATTTAAGGCTATCAGGAGCTGCAATGAAAGAAGAACTGAGGCCTGGGGCAGATCAGCCATGATCCTCTGAAATAGTGAGACAGACTTATGAAGATGAATGTCATATTCTTTCTTGCAATTTTTATGTTCTGGAATTTCTTCTGTTAACCTCTGTATCTGTCTCTTCACTACTTTGAGATGCTCATTTAAACTTTTCTTCCTTCTGCGCTGATATTTCTTATGTAGCTCAATCTCAGAAACCTTTTTCGTAATAAGCCTCCTGTGAAGTATCTTGGCCCATTATATGTAAAATTGCTTTGGCTTTTGTAGTGTCAATTAGTGCCAAGTAGTGAAGTACAGATCCAACAATGTCTCTCCGAGTGCCAGTAATGTCAACATCAGTGAATCACCCACCATAAATATCCTCATGGGCATTTGCTGGTGCTGGTGATTTCACTCAAATGCTGCCCCAGTCCTAACACAAAAGGTTAAAAAAGGATTAAAATATATGTTAAAATTATATCAATGTATCAAAACAATTAGTCGATATGTCTCATCATGAAGGCATATGCTCAATCAGTTATTCATTGAACGCTGTTAAAAGTTTAACTAGAGAAGGGCATGAATGAGTTCAAGAACCCATTCTCTTGTATCTAAGGGATTTTCCCTAAATGCATCTGTTATGGTCCTTGCATGGGTGAGGCTCCCCAGTTTATTACAGGACTAAATGGGATACCACAAATTGTCAAGCCTCCAAAGGAGGAAGGATAAACAGGCTGCTATTCCTCACTCACCCACACTGTTAGAGTCACACATGGTTAATTTAAAGAGAATCCCTTCCCTTGTGGATGCATTTCCTCAAAACCAAATCATTTTGTGGTTTAAAAGCAGCCAATTTAAACAGGCTTTCTTGGGTTAATGAGAGAGTAAGCTTATTCATTGCTAAATATGAGAATAAATAATGACTCAATACATGGCTTAGAAATGAGAAGCAGTTGCATATAAAGATAATGGTTCTAAACAGCACGCAGATCAGCCTCTGAGCTCCTTGGAGAGCAGATGAAGAGATATTTCTTTGACATATTGGGTGATACTGGCAGCACAGATGCTGGTAGGTTAGCAGTTCATTTTGAGATGTGAGGCTTTGCATGTCAGCTGAAAGGTTTTTGGTCTGTTTCCCTTTTACTATGGTATCAACTGCTTTCTGATCTCCAACAGAGAGAAGGAGGCTTCCTTGCTTTTTATCTGCTGCACAGGGATAACTAGAGGTTTTCTCTGTTATGACCATTGCAGCACACATCTTTTTCCACCAACACACACAGTCCAGGGTTGATGGTGGACCTGGATGATGAAAATGAACCTACAAGTTTGCGATGAATCAAAATTAGATAGGAAGACAAGTGGTAAGGATGACACTAAGACTATAAAGAATACAGGCAGTTTAGTTTAATGGACATAAACTGGGCAGATGGAATATAATGTAAGAAAATGTAAGGTTATGAACTTTAGCAGGAAGAATAGAGGAGCTGAATACAATTAAAAGGAGAAAGACCACAGGAAGTTGTAGCACAGAGGGATTTGGGAGTCCATGTGAATAAATTACTAAAAGCCACCATACAAGTTCAGCGGCTAATAGGAAAGGCAAGTAGAATGTTAGCCTTTATTTCAAAGGGAATGTAGTATAAAAATAGGAAAGAATTGCTAAAATGTAAAAGGTACTAGCCAGAACACACTGTGATCAATTTTAAGGAAAGATGTAGTGCCATTGGAGATGGCCCAGAAAAGGTTCACTCGACTGATCTCAAGAATGGAGAGATTTTCCGACAAGTAGAAGTTGGGTTTGGATTTTTGAAGAATAAGAGGCAACCTTATCAAAACATGAGTCTTAGGGGATTTGTCAGGTTAAAATTGGAGGGGTTGCTTTCTCTAGTGGGAGAGTCTAGCACAAGAGGTTTATGGTCTTCTCAGTCAGTTTGGCTACATGATCTCTTTGTTTAAAAAAATGATGTAATTAAAAGTTTATTGCATCCATGGGTGATCTAGGGTTATGATCTATTGTATGGTCTTACAGTAATGCTGAGAAAATATATTCTTGATGATATATTTTACTTTCATCAAGTTCAAGGGTTTAGAAGTGCTGTAGCAGAAATCTTGGTGAGTTTGTGACAATACATCCTCTGGCTAGTACACACTATAGTCATGATGTGCTGGTGATGGAGAGTGTGAATTTTTGTGGTGATGGATGGGATGCCATTTGGATGAGTTGTTTTGAACTAGATATTGTTGAGTTACTTGACTGGTGTTTGAGCTTCCGTACAATTTGAGAGTATTCTACCACACTCCTGATTGTGTCTTGTAGATGGTGGACAAGCTTTGGTTGTCGGAAGCTGAATTAGTTGAATTCTTAGACTCCCACAGTTTTTATGTGGCTGGTCCCGTTCAGTTTCCGGTCAGTTGTAATTCCAAGGACGTAGTTGGTAGGAGATAGACAATGTAAATACCTTTAAAGATTAAATGGAGATGATTAGGCTTTCTTCTTGTAGATTGTCATAGCCTGACACTTGAGTTACACAAACATTACTTAGCGTTTGTTAGCTTATTATTGGAGAGGTTGCAAATGCTACTGCACCTGGTATAATCATCAACAAACATTCCCAGATCTGATCTAATGTGAGAACAGAACCAGAAGAACACAGAAACAGGCCCTTCAGCCCACCAAGATTGTGATGACACGCGATGTGCTTCTGAACCAAAAAGCTTTTGCCTCTATGCAGTCCGTATCCCTCCATTCCTTGCCTATTCATGTATCTATCAAGAGGCCTCATAAACATTGCTTTTGTATCCACCTCTACCACCCCTGGTGGCAACATATTTCAGGTACTTACCACCTTTGTGTAAAAGAAAACTTGCCTTTCACATCTCCTTTAAACTTACTCTCTTTCACATTAAACCTATGTCCCATAGTAATCGACATTTCTACCCAGGGGCAAGGACTCCAATTATCTACTCCATCCATGCCTCTCATAATTATGCAAACTTCTATCAAGTCACCCCTCATCCTTCAGCATTCAAGTGAAATTAAACCAACATTGTCCAGTCTCTCCCCATAGCTAATGCCCTCCAAACCAGGCAACATCCTGGTATATATTTTCTGTACTTTCTCCAAAGCCTCCACATCCTTCTTGTAGAATGGTGACCAGAATTGTACACAATATTCTAAACGTGGCCTAACTAATGTCTATTCTATTTTATATGGTATACCCAGAGAGGTGAAGGCAAGCATGTCATATGCGTTCTTGATCATCTTGTCCACCTGTGTTGCCACTTTCAGTGAATTGTGGACATGTACGCCTAGATCCTCTGTATATTGATGCTACTAAGGGTTATGCTATTTAACGTATGATTGGCTTCTACAGGAGACCTTCCAAAATGCATCATCTGTATTAGTTCGGATTAAACTCGGTATGCCAATTCTCTGCCCAGGTCTCTAGCCTATCTATATCCTGCTGTATCCTCTGACAATACTCCTCACTGTGCGCAGCTCCCCAAATCTTTGTTCATCTACAAACTTACCAATCAAGCCATCTATGTTCTCCACCAAATCATTTATATAAAACAACACAGGTCCCCGAACTGATCCCTATGGAACACCACCTGTCACAGATCTCCAGTCAGAAAAATACCCTTCCACTGCTACTCTCTATCAGCTCTGACTAAGCCAGTTCTGTATCCATTTTACCAGCTCACTATGGGTCCCATGTAAACTTCACCTGCCATGAAGGACCTTGACAGAGGCCTTGCTAAAGTCCATGTGAACAACATTTACTACCCTGCCCTCACCAATCATCTTTGTCTCCTTAAAAAACTCAATCAAGTTTGTGAGATATGATCTTCCCCGCACAAAGCCATGATGCCAATTGCTAATAAGTCCAATCTTTTCCAAATGTGAGTAAATCCTATCTCTAAAATCTTCTTCAACAATTTCCCTACTACCAATGTGAGGCCCATCGGCCTGTAATTTCTTGGATTACCCCAGTTGCTCTTTTTAAACAAATGAACAACGTTGGCTATCCTACAGACCTCCCCTCTGACAAAAGAGGATAAAATGATTTTGTACATGGTCCCACATTGGAGGGAAGGTGCTGCAGGTGAATGGGTCTCGGACATCTCCTGAGGACCTCCTACAACAACATCCCCTAATTGTATTAACTTATCCTTCAATCGATCTGTGAGATCTATATTTGCTATTGTCGAGGAAGGATGAAAGTTGAGATCTATAATTTCCCTGATCAACTTCACAATCTTAGCAGCAATAGGATGATGTGTAAGGAAATGGTTTATGGATTCTAGTATTCTTTAGATTGTCAAATGTGACATGTTCTTCAAAGGTGATAGAAACAGAGGGCACTGAGAAGCAGAGCACAAGGATAATGAGATTCTGTTCCTTTATGTCCTTCAAGACTGTCAGAATTAACTCCCTGGACCTCTGGCTTCAACATTCGTACAAGTACTACAACTACATGCGGCACAGGCACTTTATTCAAGTTACTCATTTTCATCATGATTCCATCTCATTGTTCATCATGACCACGCCAGCAAGCGCAGTACGATGAAACTGCTCCAGGTGTCAGATTAATGTGTCTGTTCCCAAATGAGCTTTCTGTCTGACAGTGACACAGTGCTGGAGGATGAAACTGCTGCAGGTATCTGATTAATGTGCTTGTTTCCAAATGAGCTTTCTGTCTCCTACTAATGGCTGCCTTGCAGTATGAACACAGTGTTTTTCAGTTCATCATTAGGACCAGTGGCAAATGGGTTCCAAACAGGAGATGCTGGAGGTTTTCAGTTTTGAAACATGTCAAAGACAGAGCTAGCAAAAGCAGAATTATGTTTGCTATTCAACTATCAGAGGCGACCATTTAGTTAGCCACAGAGACAGCAAAGTCCTGAATATAAAGGCAGAAATAGTGATAAATATGGAGAAGTTTTATGAAATTGTTTTGGTGCCCCATGAGGAGACTGCATGAGAACAATATGGAGTTGCTATACAACTACACTTTGGAAAAGCAGCAATGACATTATTCTTATTATTTAAGCCACTGTCATATGATTTAACCTCAACAGGTCCCTGCATTGAAAATGCTGTTTGATGAATTTAGACTATTTGGTGACAAACACATTAATCAGAGTGAAAATGGAACTTTTAGTTCGCCATTAGGAGAGATTGCAAAATTAGGTGGATAATGGTGTTTTGTTGCAATACATGGAAGTGGATGAAATGCTGAGAGTGAGGTTGTCTTGGTAATATTCCTCAGTCAGAGTAACAAAGGTATGAGCTACAGTAATTCGAGTAAAGGTGAAGAAAGGTTTATTTTAATATGTAAATGAGTTTTCAACCACATCAGGCTCAGAAGATTTACTTGTATCACTGGCAAGTTAGAAACTGACAGCAAAACATGCAGGATGCAGTAGGTCCAATATCCACTCAAGAAGTGTGCACTGTGTATGGAATGGTTTATGGTCTGTGACTCCAGTACAATGTATCTCTTACTGAGATCTTTTTAATTGGCACTTTCATTTACAAATGTCTCTGCTGTTTCAATACAACTCCATGTGTTTCTTCGTAAATGTCACTTTTATTACCAATTCTTGCCAACCACCACTTGGTGTTGCACAATCCTACCCTGCATGTATACTCAATTATCATTGCCTTGTTACAGTGGCCTAATGTCGGTATGTCTCTCTTAATTGTGATGATAAGGTGGCACTGTCTCCGTTAACATTGGTATCATCAGCAGAAGCATCCCTATTAAAGGGCCACAAATAAAGAAAACAAAACCATAAGCCTTATCAAATTGTAAACTTATGCTATTTTCACTGTTGGCTATGCACCCTAGTTAGTGCTGTGCCCTGCAGTCACTGAGGGCCTCGAAATTATTAACAGGTATCTGCAGAATAGCTTGGGCATGGTCAAAGACACTGAAAAGAACCTGGCAACGAGAGTGATCATTAAGTGGATTGCTTCACACAGAGCAGGCATGGATTTGATGTGCTGAATGGCCTCCTTGTGTGTGACTTTGTGGCTTTCTGACCACCATGACTTCTTCAACTTGGATTTGTGTATTTATTTTGTGACAAAATGGGAGCTTTGAGCAAGCACTTTACATAATATCAGCAGAAGCACTATAAAAGTAGATGCTGGACATTGGATATTATTTATTTCTCTGAAGAAAATTATATCAACTGAGTACCTAACTTACTGCACCCAAATTCAACTCTGAGACCTTTCCAAGTCTGTACAGTCAATTTCACACTGAACATTGTACCTATCAATAGAAGTTTAGGGTGCTTCTGTTTTGATGTTTTGTGCAAAATTCTGGTATCCCAGTACAATATAGAACTGCGGCCTTGTATTTAGTATACATGGCATATATCCCAAGCAATGTAGCTAACTTTAACTGAGATGACACACAGTGCTTTCTATAAACAACTGCAAGATGCAAGTCTACACTATAATCTGTCAAACTAATCTATTCAATGCATAGTAAAATACAATCAGTCCCTACTTGTCAGCTGGCCAGATTGAGACTTATTTATTCTGCATCCTGAATTTTTATGTTGCTTTTTTTTCAACCTTCATTTTTAGGTTCATGCACTATTCCGTGGTTGAGGACAAGGATGCAAACCCTGTACCTAGTTCTCTGTCAATGCTGATTCTGATCCAGCGGTTAAGAAATGCATGACTAAGCCCAAGATGATCCTCAGAATAATTCCTCATCCTTAACATGTGTAAGTGCCTGCCCTCCAATTATTACTGCCCTGAAGTGCATATCACAATCTTAATTCTAAGGCCAACATTATCCTAACTAAACACCCCTAAACGTACACATGGACTAAGGGTCACAGGGCAACAATTGGTTACAGGAACCCTGGTCGAATTCTTAATTCCTTTTCTTAGTCTGGGAAAAAGCCTATCTTTTTGGCTTTTAATTTAAATAGCTACGCAGTGAGTGGTCTTATAAGTGGCAATGTTGATTTAATCTCTTCAGCCTTGATGTCCATGCTTGTCATTCTTGGAGAATGGATACAATGCGGTAAGGAACTTAGGAGCAAAAAACTAAGAACAAAATGTCAGCAAAAAGAACCAAACAAACTAAAGAAAGAGAGGGGGATTTAAAGCAGGCAACAGTTGAATTACTACAATTGTATCATTAGCAAAATTCTGTTTTTCTCATCATTCAACTTGATAATAATACTTGAGTTAATTCAGTAATGCTGAATTGAAATATAACATTCAAATGCAAAAGGCAGTTGATTCAGTGCTTAGACAGTTTCAGTATAATCCTATGTTTCAGTATGATCCAGACATATGATATATGCCATCTCATTTCTGATATTGTGTTTTATATTGATAGTATTAACATACTATGTAAATACTTCTAAGATTTCCCCAGCAAGGAATTCCTCCACCTTGAGTAATATATTTTATATCTGAGCAATGTGTAAAAAGAATAATAGGATTATTATAAACATATGTATCCTTGCATCTTTGAATGGACTGCACCCTTTACCAAATTCTCAGTGGGCTGTTGGAAGAATGTGGTGATCAGTACAATTTTGAACTGAATTGACAAAATAACACAGATTCAAACCACAGTTATGGAATGAAAAGAAGGCAATACAATGTATCTGTATTCCCTAGAGATTTAGGAGGAATGAGTTGGTTTTAACCCAATCCGATGGTTGGGTTTCTGAATGATTTTATAGGAAGCTGTCTTTGACTTTTGGTCATTCATGAAATGTGGTCAACATCCCTAATTTCCATTGAGAAGGTGGTGGTGAGCCTGCTTTGTGAACTGCTGCCATAGTGCCTAGATCAGGCGTAATACGATTTTGACACAAGTACAGTGAAGAGATAGCAGCAGGGTTCTATGGTAGAATGACCTGTAGCTTGGAGAGGAATTTCCCAACGCCTATGTCTGCTGCCCTTATTCTTCTAAATGACTAAAGCTGCGGTGCTCAGAGATGCTGCTGGTGAGTAGCAGTATATCTTGAAGTTGATAGATACATCAGATATAGTTGAAGCTGGTGGCAGACAGCTTGCATGTTAAGATGGTGATGGGATGCTGATCAAGCAGACTACTTTTCTCTGGAATTTGTTGGTCTTTTTGAGTTTTATGTTTATATGGACCTACACCCACTTGCATCCAGGCACATGGGAAGTATTTAATCACCCTATTGACATGTGCGTTGTAGATGGTGGAAACACACTGGAGAGATGTTTTTGGCACAATATTTATTTGATTGGCCCGGTTAAGCTTCTGATAAATATTGAGGGGAGTTAAATATTGAATGCATTAGAGTTCCATTCTTGTCAGTAATAAAATGAAACAATCCAAGGACACATGTTCACCTGAATCACTGTTGGTCAATGTTACGAGTTGGTCCAATGTTTCCCACTGACTCTCTGCTGCACTAGCACCTCCCAGCAGATTCCTCAGCCACTATTCACTTGCTTCATTGTGTCATGTTTTGTTTTCCGCTCCAGTGTTACATGAAAAGTGCTGGAAATAAACTTTCGGTGAGAAATAAAGTGGATGTTGTGGTGGCAGTAGATTTTGTTTTCATGGATCTCGAGTAAATAAATCTTGCTGGTGCTCATGCAGAATGACATGGTTGAAGTATGGGAAAAGCTGCTTGTGGAACTGTACCACATTGTAAGCTGCTGCTTTCTTACTCTATACTGCCTAGGGAAAGTGAATTGACTTTGTTTTTAAGACAGCAGACCCATTGTAACTAAATGTTTTGTTGGAAAGTTGGTGAAAGCCTGAAGGCAAATAAACATGGACACACTCAATCCAATTCCTCCTGAGAACACAGCAGTAAAAGTTAGCACAAGCTGAACTTGGACAAACTCTGATAAACATACAATGGTGAAGTGATGCTGCCTAATTTTAGAGAAAATAGTCTTTCTGAAACATCAAAAATAAACTCCATCTGTAGATTTATTGATGCTCTTGGAATTTGCAGGTCTCCTTTGTTTTCTAGAGTATCATTCTTTACACAAAATTGGATGGTTAACTTAGCTAATTAGTCGTGCCTGGGTTAGATTTGCTCTGGCATTGAAATAGGACTAAGGTTACAAAGTACATGCAGTCACAGCTGTCTGTGATGGTTCAGTTCCAAGGCAGAAGGTTGAGCAAGAATTACTTCCATCTCCTTTAGAAGCTTTGGCATGTCTTAGGGATGTGTAGAAACCCAATATGATTTAATTATTTAAACATATTTTCCAGAGAGCTAGGGTCTTTTAAATCAAATATGTATTGCTCTCCTCTGTTTTCAATAGCTTAATGTTGCTGAGCTATATCTGCCGTCTGCTGTTTTCGGTATTGAGTTGTTCATTTTTTGAAACTTACAGTGGTAAGTCAGCATTCATTGCCAATCCCTTGTTGCACAGGAGGTATTAAGAGTCAATTATATATAATGGACTCTCGTCATATATGGATCAGACTTTTTTGAAAAGTCTTGGCAGCTTTGATGTCCATTTCTCTTGCTGCAAGTCCTCCAATTATTGGATTTATTGAATGCAATTTCCCTTCTCAGCATGGGGAGATTTAGACTCACTGTTAGTCACTAGTCTGGTACCATAATCACAATTATAGCATCATAGGTAAGATTATTATTGGGCCCCATTGCAGAGGAGCTGGTACAGACCTGTATCCTGATTTACTGTGTTAATCTCCAATGTCCCAATGTGGTTTAACCAGTTGGTGTTATAATCATTGTGCAATGAGAAGCTGGGAAGAGTATATTGCTGGAAACATATAGTAGTATTTAACACAGTGACAGGATATGCACCTTATAACTGGTGGGAGCATTGTGTCACCTGCTTTGCAAAAGGTCTGCAAAATGAAATGCTCAAAAGGTACTTAGGTGGCCTATGATGGGCCTTACCTTGTATTGTTCGGACTTTTGTGGCAGAAATCCCAGCTGTTTTTGAGAACTGTTAGACAACCAGATGCCAGCAGCTGTCCACACAGGCAGCAGGAGTGAGTGCTGTTGGAGTGCTCTAGGAAAGACTGAGGATTGTCAAAGGATCTAGAGCACAGGTAAAAGAGAGGCGGGTTGGAGATGGTGGAGTTGGCAGGGGGGCGGTGGTTGCATGATGTTGGAAGATTAGCAACAAAGGGAGGGGGTAGTATTCATTGTGATCCTCCTTCATGATATTGACGCCTGTAACCAAGCAATGACTCACTCGTGGCTTCCAAACTCATCTTGTGGAGGGGTGGGGGTTATTAAAATCGTACCCATAGTCACTCTGTCATGCAGAGTGACTTTAAAGATACTGTATTTCTTTGCCTTTGTTTCCTTCTGAAATCTTGCTTGATTTTATTTCTATGAGTCTGTTAGCCCCCTCACACCCATCCCAGTTCACTGCCCAAATGACTGTTCACTATACTTGAGAACGGATCATGAGAAATACTATCATTTTGATTGTTACAACTGATGCCAGTCTCGACCTCACCGAATATCCTTACACATCAGGAGTACCCAGGTGCATTTATTTTCTTTTCAACTCAGAATTGTGCAGAGTAGTTGTAGAAGAGTCACCCTGCTGAGATCATGGAAGCTTAAAGCGTGGAAGGAGACCACATAGCCAATTATATTTCAGGTGGCTCTTCACAACAGCAACTCATTTAGGTCCCTGTTTCTTTCCTGATAACCCGGACAATTTACTTTATCCAGTATTTGATCAAAGTTAGTACTGAACTTGCTTCCAGCAGGCTTTTACACAGTGCATCCCAGATCACAACAACTCACTGTGTAGAAGAATTCTCCTCAATTCTGCACTTATTCATTTTGCCAGTTATTTTAATTCTGTTCTCTTGGTTACCAGCCCTTCTATTAGTGATATCCGCTTCTTCCCAATAACCCATATAAAAATCAATTATAATTATGATCAACTCTATTAAATCTTACTTAATCTTCTCTGTTCTGTACAAAACAATTCCAGCTTCTCTCTCTATATATATATAAGAGAAGGCTTTCAACCCTGATATCTTTCCAGTAAATCTGCTTCGTGTTCTCTCCAGGATAGAATTTAGCAGATTCTGATCAGTATATACTGAAGGAGCTGATCACATTTCACTGCTGCAATTATTGCACTTCAGTCTCTCCTATTAAACCAAGGAACATAAAACAGGATGCTAAAACCTTAATGTAAAAGTCTTTATGAGATCACCGTTGACATCCACTAAATGAGTGATCCTACTGCTCACTATTTAATCATGAGAGTATAATTGATTTACATGGCAATGAATTGAAAAATTGCTACAGTGGGAGGGTGCACTTCTTTACCAGAGGTCAATATGTATTGCTGGGCAGCACAGAAGGAACTCTTAACCTGTCCCTGTCTGATCTCTGCAACCTGCCTTGGAATTGCATGATGCTGTCATTCAGTCTCAGGAGGGTAGACATCCCATTCACAGAACTGTCAGGCTTAACTTTGAATCAAAAGTAGAAAAGTATATTGTAAAAGTAAGCAAATAAAGCTGTCATTATGTAACCCTGGAGCAACATATGTAGCACAAGGCAGCATTCTGACAATAAATCAGATGGAAGTTCACTATTTGGGTAGCAAAACCCAAGATTAACACTCTGTGATTGCAAGGAACTAAAGATTTGGAATTGGATGGAACTATGAAGAGGAGCAAGCTAGCTAACTGACAATGTAGCTAACCTTGACACAAATGTCAAGGTTATAAATTCTGCTTTGACCAAACATACAGTATTTGGAAAAAGTGCCACCTAAAGGTCATAAGTAAAACGAAACACATTTTAAAAAAGCGCTCAATATAGAATTAATTCATATTTACTGTTTCATTTTCTGCTGAAATATTATTTCTTACAATTATGCATGATAAAGTCCTACAAATGCAATATTAACATACAATTAAATTAGGGCTGGGCTTAATTTATTTTCCATTATTTAAATGACAATATATTCACATAGATTACAGATTTAAGGTATAATATTAACCCAATCTTCTACCTCATAAGATGGTGCTCTCAGGCTTTGTGAACAGGAGACGGCCATTCAGCCCAAAGACCTCACTTCATCGTGTGAATAGGTCATGGCTGATCACATATCCCAACACAAATTTCTGTTCTATCCCGATAGCCCTTAATTAATCCTTTTGTTAAAAACTGGAAATCTGTAGACTTCTGTCTTCAACATTGTTAATGATTGAGCTTCTACAGCCCTATAAATTCCAAAGGTTCACCATTCTCTGAGTGAAAACACTACTCCTCATCATTGTCTTAAATGGTCTACTCCTTGTTCAGAGACCAAGTCCCCTAGTTCAAGATGCAGTAGGCCAGAAGAAATATTCAAACTACACCCAACATGCCTTATCCTGTAGGAATTCTGCACGTGAGATCAGCTATCATTCTTCCCAAATGACATCTTGCCTGGATATTTTGCAGCCTACAGCAATCTGGTTCCTGCGAAACGTAATGTACCTCTAGCATACAAATTTTCAATCTTTTCTGTTGACAAAGTTTCTTACTTGCTTTCAATGCTGTGTCTTATCATACAACCATCATTGTAAACTTACTGACTCAGTGAAGTTCAAGTTTAATTCTCAATCAGTGTAGGGATTGTGGTCCAGCTTTCTGAGCCGGTGATACAAAATTCACCTCTCATTATCCATTCTACCAGCCTACATATCGAACAGTCATTTCCATCACTTCTATTGAATATTATAATCAAACACATTCTCCCTCATCTTCATTTCCAAAGGGACCATTCTCTCCATGACACACTAGTTGTTGCTTAATATCCTCCACAACCCCACTCCACACTCTTTTCACCATGCCATCATGTCTGATGCAGAGATGCCACACATGTCCTTTATTCCTTTCTTCCCACCGTCCAGTGCCCAGACAATTGCTCTAGGTGAGACATTACTTTTCTTGTATTTCTTTCAAATCAGTATCCTGCATTTGCTACTCATGATGCAGTCATCCTTTTGTTCAATCCACAAGCATGAACAGTCTTCTGGTGGCTTTGATTCTCTATGTTATTCTGGCTATGGCCTTGCACTTCTCTATCTCGTAAACTGTTCCAATGAAATGTAACATAAACTGGACGGAGAGCAATTCATGTATTGATTAGGACCTTTTCGATTCAACATTGAGATCACAATCTCTTTATTTGTTCTTTTTTAATTCTTATTTGTTCTTTGTTTGTTCAGTAGGTAATTGTTGGTAATGATTCTCCTCATCTGCTTCACACTATTGTTCCTTTTGCCATTTAAGCACTCTTGCATTCACTAAATCGTAGACATTTCCTTTAGCTCTTTAAGGTCATAAAAAATTGGTCCCTCCTTCTGTGTCCCTTTTGCAAGCATTGTGGTTGCTTGGAAACTGATAAATCTTTAACTATAGAGATAGTAAGAACTGTAGATGCTGGAGTCTGAGATAACACAGTGTGGAGCTGGAGGAAACCAGCAGGCCAGGCAGCTTCATCGGAGCAAGAAAGTTGATGTTTCGAGTTGGGACCCTTCTTCAGAAATGGCTGGCCTGGTCTGCTGAATATTTCCAGTATTTTGGGGTTTTATTTCAGATTTCGAGAATCTGCAGTATTTTGCTTTCATGTTATTTCTGAAGAAGAGTCCCGACCCAAAACATCAACTTTCCAGCTCCTCTGATGCTGTTAGCCTGCTGTGGTTCTCCAGCTCCATACTGTGTTACATCTTTAACTTTATCCACTTCAGACGAAGTGTCATCCATTGTTTTCTTCGTACAGATGCTGCCTGGATTGCTGAATATTTCCAGTATTTTGGTTTTTATTTCAGATTTTGAGAATCTGCAGTATTTTTCTTTCCTGTTATTTGGCACATGATTAAGATCAGAGATAGAAACATGATAATTAATATGAAAAGCATATTCAAGCTGTTTGGAGCTGGAGTGAAGATTGCTAGGATGTCAGGATCCAGGTTTTTTTTTGAGAAGCGTAAGATTGTAGCAGTTTTAAAAAGAGAAACAGCTTCTGAGAAAAGTGAACTAATTACAATATCAGCTGCAGTGGAGCTGTGAAAGGAAATTGACAGGTTAATACTTCAGTGAGAATTGCGGGTATAAGAGAATGAAATGAATCTCATGGGCAAGATGTACCAACAAGCATATGTGGAGAGATAAAAGAGAAACTACAGGAAGACAAGGACCTAGAAGTCAAGCTAGGGAACAGACAAGTGTTTGACTTAAGGCAGAAATTGCTGGGGAAGCTCAGCAGGTCTGGCAGCATTTATGGTGAGTGAATTAGAATTAAGTTTCGGGTCTAGTGACGCTTCTTCAGAACAGGAAGTTTGACATAGTGGATAAGAAGAAAGTTGCACCAATGGGTGAACAGATGGGTTCGGTTACCATGGCAAAATGTCAAAGCATTCCTTGCACTTTGTCGCAGGAGAAGGAGGAAAGACATAACAGAGAGAGGTTTAAGGAGGAAGTTGATAGAGAAGTGAAAGTTATCACTGAACAAATATTCTTTACTGATTATCTGTTCATTGTCACACAACTGTCTGTGAGAACTTGCTATGCACTCACTGACTGCTGCATTGCATGCATTAGTGATTATTCTTCAAACATGCCTTATTGGCTGTAATGCACTTCAGAATGTTCTGGGCTCATAGAACATAGAACGTAGAACAATACGGCGCAGAACAGGCCCTTCGGCCCTTGATGTTGCGCCGACCTGTGAACTAATCTAAGCCCCTCCCCCTACACTATCCCATCATTATCCATCTGCTTATCCAAGGACTGTTTAAATGCCCCTAATGTGGCTGAGTTAACTACATTGGCAGGCAGGGCGTTTCACGCCCTTACCACTCTCTGAGTAAAGAACCTGCCTCTGACATCTGTCTTAAATCTATCGCCCCTCAATTTGTAGCTATGCCCCCTTGTACAAGCTGAAGTCATCATCCTCGGAAAAAGACTCTCACTGTCCACCCTATCTAATCCTCTGATCATCTTGTATGCCTCTATTAAATCCCCTCTTAGCCTCCTTCTCTCCAAGAGAACAGACCCATGTCCCTCAACCTTTCTTCACAGGGCCTGCGCTCCAGACCAGGCAACATCCTGGTAAATCTCCTCTGCACCTTTTCCAACGCTTCCACATCCTTCCTGTAATGGGGCAACCAGACTGCATGCAGTATTCCAAATGAGGCCACACTAGCGTTTTGATGGGAGATGTTCTACATGTGCATATCTTTGTTCTCTCTTCTCCTTTTCTCGGGTTCACTTTTCTTTCCGTTTCTTTCTTTCTAAGGTCCCTCATGCATCACTCTTACATTCCTTTGTCCTTTTACTTTGACTTTTGCTGTTTCCACTCTCACTTTCCCTATTTTCCTCCTCTCTTCTGTGGACTTTTCTTTATTTTCCTTTACTGTTTTACCCACATTTTCACTCTTCCCTTTTCATGTAATAATTGACAACAAAGGTCTGCTGTGAATTAAGAGATCATAGGAACTGCTGATGCTGGAGTCTGAGATAACAAGGTGTGGAACCGGATGAACACAGGAGGCTAGGCAGCATCAGAGGAGCAGGAAAGCTGAAGTTTTGAAGTTTTTCTGAAGAAGTGTCCAGACCCGAAACATCAGCTTTCCTGCTCCTCTGATGCTGCCTCGTCTCCTGTGAACTAAGTTGTTAACAGTGAGAATGGTTCATTTCCAAAGGTATTGAACTTTTTGTCATTGTTTTAAGAGCTGTGTCGTTTTAAGAACTAGATTTGCAAATGAGCCAAAGACATGCTTGAAAACCACACGACCAGTGCCATGTGTCATCCTACAGAAGCTTGCTAGCAGAAGGATAGAGGGATGCAGACATAATTATCTGTGACTATAGGTTGCAGTCTGAACTGCTAAATAAACCTGTATTATATTTTCAAGTAAGCAGACTTCACGCTACTTAATCTTTGTTACTGATAACACAAGAAATACAACATGCTGATGAGCACTGGGAATTTTTCTTATTAAAATATAGCAGTGGTGTGACTTTGAAAAGCAGAGGAGAAGGTCTTAGACAAAACTTGGAGTAGCACAGAATTTACATTTGCACTCGGGTCCCAGAGAGAGAAAAATCACTTCAGGAAAGTAAGTACCTGATTTTTGAGCTTATTCAAGCAAGATTATGTTTTTTTTCTGAAAAAAGCATGCAAGACAAACAAAATGCATTGAGCTGCAGCCAATAATAGCACTGGCCAGCATTTTTGAGCTAAAGAAAGACAGCAGCTACATTGCTGGGTCTTCATAGAAAGGATAGATGTGTTTACAGTTGATCTGATGAATTTTAGTTGGCATAAATCAGGACAACTTCAGTTAGAAACAGATAGTGACCCATGCTGAAGGCGTGCTGCAAGGTTATCGTAGGAGTGTGGCCCAACAGAATAACAGAGGTGCCAGGCATTTTCAGGTGTTGTGGGTCACACAGAGGTGAACTTGGTACCTCAAGAAGTATTACTTTTAGAGTGGTTATGAGTTCTTGTATCAAAAGCTCTTCACCAGGACATAAATGTTGCAGCTACATCAAGAATGTGCAGGCATATAGTGAAGAAGACAATTGGTGTGGGATATTCTGTGTTGGCCAGGGATCATCAATGACATAGAGAGGATAGTGAAGAGGTGTGAGGTGTGCCAGAACCACCAAGCAGCAAAACCAACCGTCATACCCTCATGAGATTTCATCAATCTCTGTCTAACATTACTACAGACTTAGGTACCCTACACGATGATGATTTTCTTCCAGTCACTGACTACCTTCCCAAATTTGCAATTGTCAGACATTTAAAGGACATGTCGAGAGTGTCTGTGGCAAACACAATGAGTACTATAGAGATAATGGGAACTGCAGATGCTGGAGATTCCAAGATAATAAAATGTGAGGCTGGATGAACACAGCAGGCCCAGCAGCATCTCAGGAGCACAAAAGCTGACGTTTCGGGCCTAGACCCTTCATCAGAGAGGGGGATGGGGGGAGGGAACTGGAATAAATAGGGAGAGAGGGGGAGGCGGACCGAAGATGGAGAGTAAAGAAGATAGGTGGAGAGGGTGTAGGTGGGGAGGTAGGGAGGGGATAGGTCAGTCCAGGGAAGACGGACAGGTCAAGGAGGTGGGATGAGGTTAGTAGGTAGCTGGGGGTGCGGCTTGGGGTGGGAGGAAGGGATGGGTGAGAGGAAGAACCGGTTAGGGAGGCAGAGACAGGTTGGACTGGTTTTGGGATGCAGTGGGTGGGGGGGAAAGAACGCCCTTGACCGCGTCTCCCGCATTTCCCGCGACACATCCCTCACACCCCGCCCCCGCCACAACCGCCCCAAGAGGATCCCCCTCGTTCTCACACACCACCCTACCAACCTCCGGATACAACGCATTATCCTCCGACACTTCTGCCATTTACAATCCGACCCCACCACCCAAGACATTTTTCCATCCCCACCCCTGTCTGCTTTCCGGAGAGACCACTCTCTCCGTGACTCCCTTGTTCGCTCCACACTGCCCTCCAACCCCACCACACCCGGCACCTTCCCCTGCAACCGCAGGAAATGCTACACTTGTCCCCACACCTCCTCCCTCACCCCCATCCCAGGCCCCAAGATGACATTCCACATTAAGCAGAGGTTCACCTGCACATCTGCCAATGTGGTATACTGCATCCACTGTACCCGGTGCGGCTTCCTCTACATTGGGGAAACCAAGCGGAGGCTTGGGGACCGCTTTGCAGAACACCTCCGCTCAGTTCGCAACAAACAACTGCACCTCCCAGTCGCAAACCATTTCCACTCCCCCTCCCATTCTCTTGATGACATGTCCATCATGGGCCTCCTGCACTGCCACAATGATGCCACCCGAAGGTTGCAGGAACAGCAACTCATATTCCGCCTGGGAACCCTGCAGCCATATGGTATCAATGTGGACTTCACCAGTTTCAAAATATCCCCTTCCCCTACTGCATCCCTAAACCAGCCCAGTTCATCCCCTCCCCCCACTGCACCACACAACCAGCCCAGCTCTTCCCCCCCACCCACTGCATCCCAAAACCAGTCCAACCTGTCTCTGCCTCCCTAACCGGTTCTTCCTCTCACCCATCCCTTCCTCCCACCCCAAGCCGCACCCCCAGCTACCTACTAACCTCATCCCACCTCCTTGACCTGTCCGTCTTCCCTGGACTGACCTATCCCCTCCCTACCTCCCCACCTACACCCTCTCCACCTATCTTCTTTACTCTCCATCTTCGGTCCGCCTCCCCCTCTCTCCCTATTTATTCCAGTTCCCTCCCCCCATCCCCCTCTCTGATGAAGGGTCTAGGCCCGAAACGTCAGCTTTTGTGCTCCTGAGATGCTGCTTGGCCTGCTGTGTTCATCCAGCCTCACATTTTATTACAATGAGTACTATATTCAGTCTGTTCACGATACCTGAACAGTTAATTTCTGACAATGGTTTACAGTACATAGGGATATATTAAAGGCAGGGGTGCCAACTGAGACATAAACCATGTGATAGTCTCACCAAGTTTCCACAGACCCAGTGGCACTGAACAAATGTTTGCACTGTCAAAGCAAAAGGCACAGTGTCAAAACAAGATTACCATATTGCTTTGTTCCACCAAAGAGTTACACCTCTGGCTATAGGCTTGCCAGTATCAGCAGAGATTATGTTTGACAAGCAGCTTAGAACAATACTTCCGTGCTGTCATCTTCCCAAGTTGCACAATATTTAGGGCAAGCTTCCTGAAAAACAAAGGAGAATGATGATAGCAAATAACTGACATGCAGCTATGAAACTCCTAAAACTCCAGGTCTGCCGGTCACAGTTATCCATACAACTGAAGCTTTCATGATTATTCGTGGTGGTATTCAAAATGAGCCTGGATGCTATGAGGCCACAACATTGAATGGAAAAACATTGAAGTGCAACAGGAGCAAACTCAGGGAACTGTACCATACTCCAACTGTGTGTAGAATATGCTCAGATATTGAAGGCATGGAAGAGCAACATTCAACACGCTAGCAAGACATAAGATTCCAACACACCAGTAGTCAAGAACAGCTAAGTGTGAAGTCTGAATTTCCTCAAACAACCCTTACTCAGTACCAAGTACTGGTAGAGGTAGCAAATACCACAAAATATCAGGAATAGTCTGGGAAAATGGCGCATGTTTGCAGTAGTGTGAATCTGACCCCACCAGGAGGAGGAAATGCATAGACCCAGAAAAAAAAGAAGAATAAATCAAGTTAATGTACTGATCACTTTAAATGCATCACCACTTTGAGAAGACACTCAGTGAGCAGCTGAAGCACAATTACTGATAGACAGAGATACAGCAGTGATGGAAGTAGCAAAAGAGCAAGCTTGGTATTCTAGAGGCTAAACCTGATCATAAGAAGTGCTGGCGCAGGAGTGATGATTGGAAAAGAGATAAAAGCCAGTTACACTTAGAAAATAAGGAGACATTACTGAATGAGGCTTTATAAGGAACAACTAAAGGTTCGAGGAGGTAAAGTTAGAAATTATTATTTAATAGGGAAGGGCTTTTATAAAAGAAATTGCAAAGACTAGAAATGGAAGACAAGGTCATATAAAAGGGAGTTCTCACTTCGCACTTCATTCTTCTGAAGAAGCGCCCAGTTCTGAAAAGTCAGTTTTCCTGCTCCTCTGATGCTGCCTGGCCTGCTGTGTTCATCCAGCTCCACACTGTGTCATCTCAGATTCTCCAGCATCGGCAGTTCCTTCTGTCTCTCACTTCTCCTAACAAGCTTTGCTGCCATCAACATCAGGCTCCATGAGGCAGGGAACATTGAAAGAGCCAGATCAGAAATTTAGACTGAGGCTACAGGACAGGAAAGATGTCAGATTTTATTTCAGCTAAAAATGAACTAATTTAAAGAGTTCCCTGAAAGAATCTAGCAGAAGAAGAACCAGGAACAAGTAACGGCTTACAGGACTAATAATTAAGCCATAATTTTTGTGGAAAGCTTTATAAAGGTCACAGTGAGAGAACTTATTTCAAAATCTGAGTTGAAGAAAGTGTTTTGGACTATGAAAGGTGGAAAGACATCTATTTACCTGGCAAGAGTGCAGAATGTGGACAGATCCTGAACAACGGCCATTCGTTGCTTTTATCATCAAACAATGCAGGAAAACTCTGAAAAGGATGGCGAAATCCCACAGAGCTGAATAGAGATACAGTCTTGTTAAGAATCAGATTTAAAAAGCTTAAACACAGTTAATGACTACAGGATAGTCTGTGATACAATTTAAACCTCTATTGAAGAAGTTAGTACTGCATTACAAAATACAAAATTAAAAAGACACTTTAAGAAAAGGAAAGGCTGTGGTACAAGTCAAGCTGACTCTTCAGTCATCAGTCATTCAATTCGACGTAGGCGAATACAAGACTACAAGCTTAAATCACAGCAGATTACACAGCAGAAAAACAACATTGAAATAATGCAGATGTAAAATACAAAGCTTCACAGTAATTATATTAATCAGCGCATTGTGAAGAAGTGGAAAAAGATATAACACTTCCTATCAGATTTAAGGTCATTGAAGGATCATGCCAAAAGCAAGATTTTCTTTCCTGGAGGTGATGGCTCTTAATATACTGCATTGTCTCAAAATGGAGCATCAAGTATAGAAGTATTACACAAGTGAAGAGCTGCAGAAAAGGACGTGATCACACATGCAAAGATCTCAATATGGTAGAGAAATCTCCTTTGGGAAAATAACCAAAGTATTCAGAATTTTTGTAATCCCAGTGATTCAGGTTTCACAGAAATTTTTAATGTCAATGGACATCCGGAAAATTTAAGGTTGATATCAGTGCTGAGGTTACAATCCTATTAGACAAGTCATCATAACTGAAGAAGTAGCAACTACAACGTATAGAGATGAGACTATGTAGCATGGAGGAAATAACTGCCAAGGGAAAAGGAATGCTATAGGTTACACTACATCATAACACATATAAGAGAGTAGAAAATGTGCACATCGTCCACAATCCACCACCTTTACATTTGGACCTGAACATGAGTCATGATTTCAATTTCCTTAGCAGAGTGGGAGGAATTTACTTACTTCCCAGAGGAAAACTGGTCCAGAAACAAACTGTTGCTGGCCATCTCATCAAGTTGCAATTTGGACTTCATAGACTTATGGTAGAACTAAAAAGACAAATCCATTCAGATTATCTATGAAGTGATAAAAAGGAATTTTTTCATACGGCTGAGAAAAAATAGTGGCCGATAAGCCAAAATTGAGTTGACAAAATTTAACAAGAGCAGAAGTGTGGCCAAGACTGTGCTACTATTCGCAAGTGTTGCTTTGAAGGATGGCCAGATCCTAAACCCAAGTTGGCTGAGAACCGCTACTTGAAGCACCAGCAACATTTGGAATCACAGATGATTTACTGGTACATGACAGAAGACAAGTATTTCCAACTATAAATCTACTCCAAAACATTACATTTTCAACTTCCCTTGGGGAAGATGTTCTGGAAAGGATACATAGGCAGTTCAGACATTGTCAGGTGTATAGCCAGGACTGAGGCAGTCCTCACATTATAAAGTCAGTGGTTATATAGGATTGCCAAGTCTGGAAAACATTGCTGTCATCACCGAAGGCAAATACGAAGCTAAAGTTCAGTAAAACACGCAAGTACTGAGAGCAAGAATGTGTAGTACAACCTATTTGGACATATACAGGAAATTTTCATTGATCAACTGTGATGGGTATCCAAAAATAAAGAATCCTCCAGTGGAGAAGTGATCCATAGATCAGAATCAGAGTCAACAGTCTTCAAGCATGAGAGTTACCATTCTAAGACCAAAGAGGATGTTTTCCAAGAAAAGTGTGAAACTTGAAGACCACTTCTATTTGTGAAGTCAAAGACTTGAAGGAGATGTGGTAATGGTAGATGTGGTATTATTTTTCACAACGAGTTGATTTGGGGCAAGATATTGCATAAGTTAATGTTTCTGAAGGGTATAATGTTACATTTCATTGCCTTCACCCATTCTACAGATCTCACACAGTCTGTGGGTGGAGATCCGAAGTTCTACTCTTGCTTTCAGAGGGAGCTGATGTATCCTTAACAGTTCCCCAAGGTCCTAGTAATTATGTCTGACCAAGTGCAGTTGTACTTCTTGCTATCATGCACTAAGCTTTCTTGTTATCTAAGAATGGTGCCACTTCTGAAAGTTGTCTACAGCGGTGTATCCTCCAGCACTATCCAGCAGATAAGCCCAAGTCAAAGCAAAGACAAAGGAAGATTGGTGGCAGTGAACTGTCTCAAACAATCTTCATCACTGCCACCTACTGGAAGGTGTGGGAAATACCACACATCCTTCACAAACAAGAGGCTGAACATTTATCAGAAACAGGTGGGAGTACGTAGTCATTGGATCAGCCATGAGCTTTTGAATGGTGGAATAGGTTCAAGGGGCCGAGTGGCCAGCTCCTGCTCCAAATTTGTACATTCACATGTGAGTAACTGTCAGCAGATTTGGTAAAGATTTGCATATACTGCAAATCTGCTGATACAAGGCCTTTCTGCTAAATTATGGAAATCTTGAGAATAGATCGTATCATAAAATTATGCTAGAGCAGAGGGGAAATATTTTTTAAAATTCCCAGGATAAGAGAAAAGTTAAGGTCGCATTGTTATTTTTTCCTATTCTTACAACATTCAGTCAGCTTTCAAAGAGTAATTCATGGCAAAATAAAGGTGTAAATTTTGCAGGAGTATTTTAGAGGTTAAACCAGACTGAAAGCACTCAACAGTTGGTGGTAGTTGTGGTCGAAGAACACATAACAATACAAACAGTTGCTAACACCAATCCTGTAGAAATGTAAATAGGAAGGATAGTTTCCAGTGCCAGTCTTTGTTGTTTATTGAATGGAGTTATTCTACTCGGAATTCAATGTGTTTTGAAATAAATACAAAAGCCTTCTCTTGAACAAGCTAAGCTTTTAGTTAGCTAGCAGAACTTGGTAACCAAGTACTCTAGAAATTACATATTAAGGGGTGAGAAAAAGAAAGGAAAACAACTGCAACACTGTGGTATTATTTGATATATTTGCAGACAAATCTTTTGATGGTGTACTTGAGTTGCAATTCAGTAGCACAGCTAAAATATTTGGCATTATCATTTGTCATGAGAATAAAACTCTAGGGCCTTATATAAACTTTATATGATCTCTGAGATGCTTCTGAATGTTTTTAAAGGGGCGGTATCATCCTGCAAAGGAATCTTTTGAGATGGAGATCTACTGAGTAAAACTACTCAATGTGGTGGCAGATATTTGGACAAAAGAGCAGTGGAGTCTGTCCCTTTCAGTTGCTCAATCCATTTATCAGCTGAGCCATGGGTGGGGTGGGCTGGATGGAGGTATTAGTAATATCTTGAAACATTTTGGAAGATTTAGAATTTGGAACGCAAACACTCCAAAACTAATTAGTGGCAAATTTCATGGCCAAAGGCATGTTGTACACCCACTGGATTTCTATCCAGCAACATTTTTGTTACTTATTTGTGGCTGACTTAACACTGTCTTGGACATGTGTTTCAAAGTAAAATGCATTCAATGTCATTCACTTGCCCTTTGAGGCACAGTAAACCTCTAGTATCTTGTCAATATCCAAGAGGGCTGGGAGCATGAGGAGGCTGGAATAAAATATAACATTTAATATAAAATATACTTTGAATTGTTGAGAACAGTTATATTATAATACCATGCTAGCCACTGTTTTGTAAAAAGCAATTAGGTACAGCGGTAGTAGGAACTGCAGATGCTGGAGAATCTGAGATAACAAGGTTAAAGCTGGATGATCACAGCAGGCCAAGCAGCATCAGAGGAGCAGGAAGGCTGACGTTTCGGGCCTAGACCCTTTTCTGTGTTCATTCAGTTGTAACCTTGTTATCTCTTGATTAAGTACAGCGGTTGGGTCTACCTCGAAAGGCACACACAGCAATGTGGAAACAATGCAGGGCAATTGCCGGTAGAGGGCAGTGCGTAATGTTTCCTCCTCCAACCAAAGCAAGCAAACACATTGAAAATCAGAGTCGAGCAGGCCTGGGTATTGGCAGCGTTTAGCTGGGACAGAACGTTTCTCTGTTACTGACACTTGGAGTTAACCAGTGGCGAAGTAAATATAACGGGGGTCGCACACACAATCATCTGAAATTTGCACCGAACTTCTTGCAACCCCAACAAAACATTGAGTACAATTTTAGCAATAAAAAAAAACTCGGTTGCACGTCTCACTTCAAAGCAAACTGTGAGCGAGGACGGGTTACGCAAAGTTTGGCAAGACAGCGTCTAAATAAATGTAACAAAAACAGAGAAACCCAGCAGGTCTGGCAACGTCTGAAGAGAGAAAAACAGAGGGAACGTTTCGAATTTGGTGTCGTTTATTGGCATCGATACACAAAGGCTCCGGAAACAGTATGAATGGGAAAACAGACTTTAAAAGATTTAGGTTGTAAAGTGTTCAGTTATGGTGATGGCTGGACGTGGCATATGACAGCATTTGAATGTTGCAGTGGTCATGCCAGCGCCAAACTGAGATCGGGCCCCTGTGTTGTACCTGTTTAACATTCAGGCCGGAGACTACACTGCACTCTGGTTGGGTTCAAGCTATGCACACGTGGACAGAGAGAGCTGTACTCGCTGTCATCTCATTCCAGGAACACTGTTCGTGTACGGACACGTCAACAAAAGTGACTTTTTGTTTCAAAGTCGATTTATATAATAAGTTACCCGGCAATTGGAATTGCAATTCCCAATACTTAGATTCTCTGGTCTTAATTTGGGCTACAGCTGACATCGATGCAAAGTTGATTCCGCTTTGTATTCATCTGTAATAAGTCAGACTTGTTAAAGTAACTGGTTGGGGGCGGGGGAGAGAGAGAGAGAAACCCCTGTCCTGGCAAGTAAATAGTTGCACAGTAAACGTTTCCTACCCTGGTAGTGAAGTGGTGTCATTCTGTCTCTAAACTGCAAACAGTAATTCCAATATTGAGGTTGTGAGCCTGAATCACTCTTTTCAATGTTACTGAATCAGAAACACCTAATGAATGTTTAAGCTCAACGATACGGAGCTTAAAAAAAATCCTTACAGCCCTCCTGGACAAGGAAGTGGGAATTCAGCTGTGAGTCTGGAGATTTTGGGGGAGTGGTTTGTTCTCCATAATTGAAGTTTAGTAGATTTATTAATTTGAACCTCTGAAAGGAAAGATTTTAAAAAATCAATTTGGATCGGATAAATGTTTTATCCAGTCAGTGTTTTGCATTGCTGATCGTCTCGATGAAGCGCGCAGCCGGTGTCTTTACCATCCCCTCCACATGTGTACATTTTGTCTTCCTGTTCGAATGTCCTAGTTTCCAGTAATCCAACTGCCTCAGAAGGTGACTTAAGAAAGACGTCCAGGCGCTGAAAGCAGCCGCTGTGTCGATCTGGCCTCTTGTATTCGTATGTCAGGCTACATCTTGTCTTTACTGTTACACATCGAAACTTTCTACTGAGTTAGAAACCTCTCCGACTGCTTTGCGATTACTTGAGCTGTTGGAGGAGGAAGCAACTGTGAATTTGGAGTTTAAATGCTGCTCCTGGCGCCGTATCCGCGCTAATTTAACTGAACTGGATGGGGTGTATAAAACAAAAATGAATACTACCCAGATCGTGAGCATAAGCAGCAAATTATGAAGCTAGAACTTTTAAACCTGAGATAGTAGGAACTGCAGATGCTGGAGAATTTGTGATAACAAGGTGTAGAGCTGGATGAACACAGCAGGCCAAGCAACATCAGAGGAGCGGGAAGGCTGACGTTTCGAGCCTAGATCCTTCAAAAAGGCCTGCTGTGTTCATCCAGCTCTACACCTTGTTATCTCAACTCTTGAACCTGACGTATAATCGTGACAAATTTGTTCTTCCCTCTTGCCTAACCTTTCAATAATAGGAAGCGGAACCATCTTTGCTTTAATAAATGCTGCATCTTTCTCTTAGTTTAGCAGGTATCTGTGAAATTAATTCTTGCTTTGCTAGTCAGCAAACACACTGGGACCAGCCAGGCCTGTAAAATGCAACCTAACTGGACGGATGTTAATTCTGCATACAATTTCATTCACAGGAGAGAGTTTTCATTAGAGTTTGCGTACTATTGCATTCCAGCCAATTTTTGTAAGAAACCTCAAGTCTAATTTCCATGTGATACATAAGTATTCATCTAAATTGAAAACCAAGCAGCAAAAGTTGTGTGTATTTACATCTGATCGAAAATCGCTTAATAATTGCCCAATACTATTTGATATTTAAGAAACAAAATGATTTGATTTTTTAAATGCCTCTTTCTGCGACCTTGAATATTTCACCACATTATGCTTATGTCCCTGTCTCTTTTCTTCCCTAATTTCATATTACATTTTGGATAAATTATTCATATTATATACTGCTTTTACCATTTTATAATATATTAATGTAGCCTTTGCAGGTATGTGCAATGTTTATCTCAGCAATCCTATGATTTATTTATAATAACTAGACTGCAGCACTGCTAATTCCCTATTGCTCTTTTAAAGATAAGAATATAATTTCATAATGTACTTACAGAAAAGGTTCCTGGAGATTCTTTATCTTTTCAAACAGAATGAGATTAACAATCAAATTTATACTATTCTTTGTTTTTTAAAAGTAACAAACCGTGCACAATAATACCTGCAATTGGAAATAATGCCAATAACCTTGCTTATGGCCCTGTGTAAATATCCTACTGATTCATAACAAAAAAACTTCAAAACATGATTACTGCTATCAGGCTTTTCTTTCTGTGTGGTTCTTGAGTATTGTCTCTTCAATCTGTTATTTGTTGTATGAACTATTGTTTGATGAATACTGAATATCATTATAACCTCATGCAAAATGTAACTTGATAAGGCTTCTAATTAAGGATGAGTGGAATATCCAGATTGATCCCAACTGAGCCTCTTCAGATTAATTGAGAGATATCTGAATGTATCCCTGTGCTCTATTTAGATGTGTTCCTTTGAGTACAACATTACACTCATATACACTGTCCCTTTACACATCTATGATACCAATTATGTTGTTTCCCAATATGTTTTTCTGTTGTATGTACATAGAAGGGTAAATCTCTGTGCACTGCATGTAGCTAGTATTGCTTAACATTTCTCCCACCATTATGAGTGGAGCAACAATGATGAAGGTGGGGCAGTATCTTATAATTTAAACATGCTTTCCCATCTAATAGAGAATACTGTATCGTATCGTGGAGGACGTGAATCAATCCTGTCATTTGTGTACATACTATGTGCTGGTGTGAATATGTGTATGCAGCACCGGGGGTTAGAGGTGTGTGTGTGTGTGTGTGTGTGTGTGACTGATCAATGCTAGTTTAATGGGGAAGAAAGGAAACACGCATCTGAGCCCCCTTGCTCTTTACTTGCAGTATGCAATCAGGCTCCCAGTGGAGTAGGCAAAGCAAGCTCTTTGCTTACTGTTGGAGCATTAATATTCAACCATTTTTACTTCCCTTCTGCTTGTTACTAAGCCTGTATCGCTCAGTTTCCGTTCAATCAGGAGTCAGCAGATTCTCTTCTTTTGAATACTTCAACCATATTATTAGTCACTGCACTGGTATGCAGTTTGTTCCATAATTTGGAAGAAATTAGTCCTCACTGGCTTTCATAACAGCTTGACAGTATGCTCACCACTCTTCAAGTTTTCTGCTGCTGTTTTCAGCCTTGTGCAATCTTCCAGTCCATCCTTAAGCTATTTTGAGAACTCAGAATCTGTTCTTTCAGTAAGGGCGAATTGCTCTTTAGCCTCTCTTCATGGCTCAAAATTATAAATCTCTGAAAGCTCTGTGTTGTACTTTGTTTGAATATTTTCCAACATCAGCAGTGGCAGGGACTGATTTAAAGTTTGGAACCCAATTATGAAAGCATTCATCATCCACATACCACTCAGAAAATTCTTTCATGGTTATGGCTTCACCATAAGTTATCAGCTGATACTTAATTCCTAGATATTCATTATTTCTTCATATAAACTTAAGTGGAAAAACTGATGTGGTGGACTTAATCCAGTGCAGCACATAAACACGAATTAAATAAAGACTGCTATGTATTTTTTAAAAGTATTAGAACAGTTCTAGACAGCACAAAATAATGCTTCATTCCTTGAGTATGTACAATTGAGGCAATTTTTGATTGAAGTACATTGCAATTTAAAATTGATATTTCACTTCTACTTGCTACTTCATAGAGGAGATCAATCTCAATTGATCATCATGCAGTTGTACTATATAATGGATGGACTACTACATCAACCATAATGGAGAAATTGACAATTTGATTATAGAATATACAATGTTGCAAATACAGTGTGCTATTCTCTAATATCATAAGATTTGCATTACTAGTTCAAATAACCTGCAAAGTTGGGATGTGTCATGTGTACAAATGCCAAAAACATGTGTGTGTTGCATGTACTAACACTACTAACATTTTATATTTTTTTGTTTTGTTTTCATTTATTCACTTGAAGTGTAAATAAATTTGAATAATAAAGTTTTTATTATTTTTAACCTCAGTAGCTCAATATGTCCTTTTTACAGTGGCCCACATAACTGAAGATTGCAAAGATTTCATATCCATGCTGAAAATGAAGAGTAGCTACGCAGAATTAAAAGAATGGCAGTAATCAGTCATAATGATCTAAGGTGAACCACATTGTGCAACTCAAATCCAAAGTTCCAAATCCAACCCATTAAATAATGTAGATAAACTGTCAGTCTGCAACTTAGGCTAGACTTTGCATTGCACCTAGCCTTTCACCTGATGTGACATTTGTGTTTCTTACTGAACAATAGATGCTGCTGATTTACATAAATGCAGAGCTTAGTCTAATATAGTTTTACAATGCATTTAAAGTTTGTGCTCAATCTATACACATTAATTTGGTATGAAACAAGTACAGATCATCAAACCTTGAATGAATTAAAGGCACTAATCAGATAGTTCTTTTGATGCTTGAAACGTGGTACAACAGTAAATGAAAAAGTTTGTGTTTTCAGTTGGTTTGCTCTGTAATGAGACAAAAGTAACACCAAATAGGAACAGTACACATTCTTGAGTTTGACTGTTGCTGCTATGTTGTGGTTATGTTCCTACTCATTACGAAAATATTTTAAAATATGCTTCACCATTACTCTGATAGTCTCACTTACTGCACAGTAGGGACTCTGTCCCCATCACAACAAAGAGAATACTGAGGAATAGTCAAATAATGTGCTGGGGATTTTCGAACAGTATTTCATTGATTAGAACCCTTTGTTATTGCAGACCATACTCTCCTCTTAAATGTGCACATGACAAAGATGCACAGTCACCAGGAAGAGAGACTTCCACTAATAAATAAGTCAAATTGGATGTAACATGATTTTGTTTTTGCCAGTAGGCAACAGAATTCTGGATATTTTTCCAACATCTCATGAAAGCTATAAATTATTAGCCTTGATAATCAGTAGTAAGAGCAATATATTTACATTCAGAAAGGAAATAGACGTGCTACAAAACAAACCAGTTATTTAAGCCAGTATAACTGTATTACTGATAATAATATTGATCTCAAAGTAATATTAACACATTCCACCTAACAATGCCATGTTCCTAATATTGATTTTCAGTTACTGTCAAAAGATAGATGTGTCCCAACTAAAAATGAAAACTCAATGCTATTTTTAGCCCTTAAATAATTGGTATTAATTTTCCACCTAAATTTCAGTAATTTACTTGATCATTTAAATTACTGCCAGTTCAGTTTGTGGCTCCTTAAGTTCCACTTATTCTATTTTACAATATGCAACTTTTAATAAGCTGTTTTATGACTGATAATCCACATAGGCTTACATTTTCTATTGTCCCATTTTCTCTATAAATCCAATACTAAAACCTAGAAAATGTTGTTATAATTTTTTTTTCCATCTTGGCATTTCTTACACTTCTGATTCTTCACCCTAACAGCATGCTAAGCAACATGATAACACAGCTGAGCTGCTCCAACCAGCAAGGTGATTATTTGAATGGCAAAGTTACTTGCATTTTTCAGACTACTTTAATCAGAACCCAGGTAAACTTGAATCAGTAAGACTGTAGGAAAATTCAACTTCCGCTCAAAAACACATAGCCTAGATGGCCTCAACTTGAATGGAAAACTTTAGATTTGAATCTCAGCACTGAATCCCAGACAATATGCTACTAAAATCCTGACCAAGTACAAAACCTCACTGAATGGAGAATGAAAAATCATCTTGGGTTTCAACATAGTTATGATTCAGATGCTTTCAACTGACTGGTTAATGACCACAAACTAGCAATCATGGAGCTAGTCAAGATATCACGGATACACCATCAACTTATATGAAGTAATGTAAATAGGGAGTATGTGAATAAACCCACAATCAAAAATAATTCACATTTATTAATGATAAAGTAAATCAATATTGCATCTCAAGTATGATCTGTAAAATGTGGCTAATTAATTGTTAGGGCTAACAGAAGGTTTTTGATTAATGAAATGTCTTGCAAAATCCTTCTCTAAGCTTCAGTCCTTCTGTATGGTCTGCATCAGGATACTGCAATGAAGCTAACAAAATCAACAGTTACTTATGGGAATAGGTATTAAAACATACACTAAGTAACCGTGGTTATCATATAACAGTGTTAACAAATTGCAAGAGTATACAATGACCTCTCCAGGGCATGATTTTTATTCCCCCACTTTGTTTGGTGTCACAAACCAGACTTCTAAAAACCCAATAATATTACATGCCTTCTCATTCATTACTGCCTCATTGATAAACTTCCTTTCTGTAACTATAACTTGGGGGGGGGGGGGGGCGGGAATAAACATTCCTTTTTATTTAAATTTCTAAACAAAAGTGTGCATGAGGTTTTGCAGGTAGTGCCGATTTTCAATCATACTCAAAAAACACAAAGTAAGAAACAAAATTGACAAACCAAGCAAACTATTAAAATTCAAGAAATTTGACCTTACATCACTTTTAATGATTTCTTGCCACTGCATTTTCTTTTTGCTAAAGTGACACTCATTTCAGGCAACAGCAGAAAGAATTAACAAGCAAAAACCAGCATGGTTTCAAACACCTCCCTGATCTCTTCGAAAGGGGACAGGGGGCAGCTGGATTTCGGTGTGTACATTTTATGCAAGTAATAAAATATTACTATAACAAAAATATTAATGTGACTCTGCAGTCTGTCTTTTATAAGATACAACAAAAAAGTACTAAAACAAACATTGTTTGAACTGCTTTAACATAACCCCAATGAGAGCTACAGGATAAAAGAAAGTTTCAAATATGTTTATGCAATAAATACAAGGGGGAAATTCACATGGAAATTATATTAAAATATCCTCTGGGAATTAGTAAGCGTACAAAAAAAATCTCCAGAAAAAATCATTAAATTCCAAAAACAAATACATATGTATACATATTCAACATATTTACATATTACATAGTGGTACAGTAAAAAAAAGCAGGCAATTATTTTTTCCCAATTTACTTAACGTCACTTTTTTCACTGCTTTAGGTCCTAAGTACTGTTTAATTCACCAAATTTAACTTTTTTCCCCAAACTTTCTTTTGATAAACTGTAAACATTCTAACACATATAATATACACTTTATTTTGGCAATTTTTGTCTATGTGTTTCAATTTTAAGAGGAAATATACAAGGTCAGTATCTTAGATGTGTGAAAAAGTACTATTCTGGATAAATCCGGATTAAAACAAAACAGAATTGTTTGGTAGGAGAACCCCATCATTTTTGTTCCACGCCTCAAATGGCAAATTAGTAGCGGTATAGCTACTTGCAATGGTTAAGGACTTCACTTCAATGCACCTTTCACTCCTGTATCTGCGCAGAAAATAGACACGCGACTGTAGGAGTGGAGATATTTTGTGGTAACCTGTTCTTTTAATTCCTGAGATTTGGGGGGGCGGGGGGGTTTAATTCACGTCCCATGAGAGTTGAGAGCCTGCAGATAACACTGGAACCGTGCCACTCAAACTTGTTTGTTATACTAACATATCTTGTAAACACAGAAAAATAAGTCGAAGTTAAATTATTGTTGCGTTAACAAAACTGTCGGTGGACGAAATGGATTTACAATGCGTCATCTCACTTCAGCTTAAGTACATTTTGACAGCAACAAGGAGTCCATCATTTCTGCTTTTAGGTCGTTTTGCTTTCCAATCGGGTAAACTAAATGCGAACTCAGTTTTGGACTATTGAAATCACTTCTCCTCGCTTGTTTCCGCTGGGACCTAACATTTAAAGACACATTGTTTTGTTTTGTCGACTGCTGTTAGCTCCTTTGATCTCTCAAACTCATCTCAACTTGTTTAATACGTTAATGACATAAAAAACCCTGCGTACGGAGATTTCAAACTTCAATCGGACTGACTTCCCTCCAGTTTTCAATAACTTACTGATTGAACTGAGTTTAGGGCAAGACGGTTCAAATCAGGGTTTGTTCTCTGAGCCCTAAGTGATGGCTGTAAAACATTACGATTTATCTGGAATGCCAGACCACTTCTCCAGTGAATCGATTTGGAATTTTATTTAAAATCACAAAAAGGCTCGCCAGCGCCAATAACTCACGAGATACCTCTGAGGGTGAACTACAGATAAATAAATCTTTGACCATATCCGTGGCTAGCTCTTTTCCGAAATAATAAATACAAGCTTTTTCCCCACCACCAGACTCCCTGATTTAACACGGCAGCCGCTGGAGGCGGACACTTCGATGACCATCTCACTTTCTGTTTAAACTCAGCTCATTCTCACCCAGTTCCGAAAAGCCGCTGCCTTTCAGGATCCCCGTGAAATAATTCAGCCGCGAACAGATATTTTCATTTCTCTTACAACTTATCCATGTCATTTAGCTACGAAAAAAAATTATTGTTCTACAGCAGGGGGAAATAACCACTCGGTTTACCACATTAAATGCATGAAACGTGTTTCTCGCTCTCTCTCCTAAGTATGAGTACAGCACAGTGCTCAATCAACATTTTTTGCGGCACTGGCTAGTTCCCTTTTTCAGACAGTTTTTTTTTGCTTTGTAAAATCCAGTTTGTGTCTTTTATTTTAGTCTTTTGTTTTCTTGGCAGGGGTGTGGAATATGTGGAACAGTCATTGGACAGGGGTCTGAAGTGTGTGATGCAGCGGCGGAGTGTCCCTTTGTGAATATACATCCTCCATGCCTGGGTGGCCGGGAATTCCGGCCGGGGTCATTCGCTTTTCCTTTTGTCTTCTGTTACAAAACCAAACTCTGACCACTTCTTTCTCCAACTGCAGGCTGTCAGCCAAGCTGCTGATCTCATGAGCCGAGGGCTTGGGGCACTTTAAGAAGTGGTTCTCCAACGCTCCTTTCACCCCAATCTCTATAGACGTCCGCTTCTTCCTCTTCCGTCCCTGCGCGGCGATCTTGTCTATGCTGGTGGGGCTCCCTGAGGTCGAGTCGGTCTCCTCCAGCCACTTGTTCAGCAGCGGCTTCAGTTTGCACATGTTCTTGAAGCTGAGCTGCAGGGCTTCGAACCTGCAGATTGTGGTCTGCGAGAAGACATTGCCGTACAGAGTGCCCAGAGCCAAGCCCACGTCCGCCTGGGTGAAGCCCAGCTTGATCCGTCTTTGTTTGAACTGCTTTGCAAAGTGCTCCAAGTCATCCGAGGTGGGGGCGTCGTCATCCGAGTGCTCCTGGTGGTGCTGCGGGGGGTGCTCGGGGTGGCTGTCATGACCGCCTGGGTCATCGTGGAGAGCGTCCGTCAAGCCGTGGTGGAGACTCGGGGTGGCCGGGCTCAGCATGCCATTCAGGCTGCTGAATCCCGGCTGCGAGTAGATGAGGGGCTGGTGCCCGTTGGATGAAGGAGGCATCCCTGGGATGGGAGGTGGTGGAGGAGGTGCCGCCGTCGGACCCCAGGCTGCCCCGGGGTGGCTGGCGTGAGTCTGCTGGTGCACCATGTGGTGAGCTCGGTGGTGCAGCCCATTGCCCAGATCGTCTCTCGGCGGTGCCTGCACGCTGGCCTTGCCGGGATCCTGCTGCCCGAGGTGGGAGGCGGTGACCCAAGGTGCCCCGTCCGTCACCGAAGACAGCCACTGGTGGCTGTGGGAAATGGGGTGCCCGCTGCCGCTCAGGCCGTGCAGGTAGTCACTCTGAACCATCTTCTGCACCTCCCGGTAGGTCGTCCCTGGATGCATCCTATCCGAGTCCGGGTGCACCAACGAGTTGGAGTGGAGCGAGTTATTCCTGGGAATGTAGTGAGCCGAAGCTGTGGTGGCCATGACTCGCACTTCCAAACTGCTCAGCTGCCGGCGACTTTGGCCAGCTTTAGCAGGAGCCCAGGCTGGGGCAGCGGGAGGGGAGGGAGCATGAGGAAGAGGCGGAGGGGGGGAGTGGATGGAGGAAGGAGGGAGGGAAGCAAGGTGGAGGGTGCGGGGGGCGGCCCAACCACGTTCTGACTTCACCCCCCATCTTCCATTGGTTCAGCTCAACCGACTGACAACCAATCCCCTCCCTGACCCTACTCTGATTGGTGGAGAACCACACCGCCTCCAAGGGGGCTGTCCCACCTTGCCAATCTTATTGGTCAGTCTGCCTCCCCCTAGAACCAACCGCTCTGATTGGACAGTTCCCGGCGTGATTGACAGAGCGTTTGTGTGGGGGGCGTGGGGATTACAACTTTACAGTCGATTGGTCGCTGACGGTGGATTTCGGGCTTCAGGTCCCACCCTCTTCGAGACCCGATTGGTCCGCCTCCTCCGGACGCAGTGATTTTAGGTGACCACGTGGGTGGACAGAAACTAACCTCCCAGTGATCTCCATTCAACAACAACAACAACAAAAGTAATGATAAAAGATTGCGGAAATGGCTGGGCAATGCACAGAGACAATACAAATGAGCGCAGTGAAGACATCCCGCGTTTGTTTTCTCTGTCAGCCGCAAGTGTCCTCAACTGAAGCGCCTCGCCTGCCAATTCTTCACTCCCACCTTTGATCTGATCTTATTTTGTTCTTGTCTCTTTCACTCCCTTCCCCGTCCCCCACTCCGATTATTGTTATTGGTTTATTTCGAGAAAATCGGCCTGAAACTCGTAAACAGACGAGATACCTCGCCAACACTTCCAGCGCCAACTGTTAAATCGAAGTAGCTTTTTTTTGTTTGCTGAACTTCTACTAAAAAAAGTTATCCTTTCAAGATCGCTACCGATTGCCACACGCAGCCCATTACTGTGTTGATTTAGGGTAGCTAAATGTTTTCCATAAATAGAACCAGAAATAGCATCAAAAAGAGAAATGGTTTCTGCATAAATCGTTGCTTTGCATCTGTCATCATATTCGCAACAAAGAAGGGTTGTATGTGTGTGAGAGAAATAAAATGTCACTTGTCCTCCCGAATCTCCATTTGTAGTGACCAGAATCGAGATCATTAGGTCTGGTTTATCATCCGAACAATTCATCCTGATAAATGACTGAAGTTTCTAATTTGTTTTTTTTTTAATCGCTAATACTTATATCCCCCCAGCCCGCGGGGATTCGTTTCCATCTTTACAGAGCTGCTTGATTATTTTTCTATTCACGTTTTTTTTTGCCCCACAGCCAATTACCAATTCTATGAATTGCAAAACAGCATTCAGTGCAGGTCTCCCTGCTGCAGGGGAAGTCTCTTATAAACACAAGCACGTCCTTTAATGTTAATTTAGGGCATTTTAATGTTAGATCGTAGTTTGCAAGGCACCATAACTCTAGACGCACATACACGTTTTACATCAGCCCTTAATTCCCATTAGTCCCGCAAATCTCAACGTGGATGTATCTAACCCTCGTATTTTTGCGCCTTTCTATGGCTTGCAAGTCCTAGTCATTCGGCGGACTCTCATTACGATGCAGAGCGCTTGGGGTAGATGGTAAGTTTCCACACTTCACAGACTAGAATTTGATTGACACTTATTAGGAAATATTAGTTCCACTCGCCTTAAAACTCCGAGCAAGTTTTTTTTTTAACTGGAGGTTGATGTCTTGTCAAGTTTTGAATTAGAAATATGTAGATGTATTTTTTTAAAATATTCAATCGGCGCATAGTTTTCCAAAAAGCGGTTTCTGTTGTGTGAAATATATTTAAATAATATTGTGTGATTGGATGCTTGCAATTGCCTACCTGCAGGCTGTCTCTCTGTCGCTCTTCTTAACATTGCCCTGTCTCTCTGGTTCCCGTGCATTTTTTTTTCTTTTGTACGCATCGATTAATGTGACTTTCGCTCATTTACAGTTTCACAGAGAAGTGGGATTTATTTTAGACAGGAAGAACTGGGGTTAGGCCTCCGCGCACGGGACAGAGTCGGAAAGAGAATCCAGGTTCATTCCGTGAGAGTGAAGTGGAGGGTCACTTCTGCCCAGGCGAACGAACAATTAATGATCTTGTAGCACTCACGAAGATTAATTATGAAGCCCCAACCAGGGCCTTGTCTGGCTCCCCGTCGCTCGCTTGTGGGGCACTAAAGTAATTCAGAGGGTCTGTGGCACACTTTTAACAGCCTTACCTCCCAGCACTCAGCGATGGATCAGCTCTGGGTGATGGGATGGGGTGGGGGGGATAATCATTGCACGTGTGATAGATCCTGGAACTTCTGGATACGGGAATCATTCTGGAGGGGTTTGTACTGACTTCGCCAGTACAATGGCCGTGTCCATCAGGTGAGGGCACTGTCTTGCATCCATGAACAGACACTATTATTTAAGATTTATTTTTTAAAAAAGGACCTGAGGGATCTGCGAGGATGGTTTTTTGGCGGAAAAATACACTTGCATTTGTATAGCGCCTTTCGGGACGATTATTCGCCTAATTACAGCCAATGAAGTATTTCTGAAGCGCTGTTGTGCATAGGGGTGGCTGTACAAAGGCAATGGTAGTGCAAAAGGAACACATTATAGTCAAGTTCTCTTCTCTACTCAGTTGCTGTGTGGCTTATGCCAGGATGTAGAAAACTTTCTGCAACTTCTCAGGGTACTAGAACTTCATCGCCAGCATACTCACAGTGTGTCGCCTTGTGGAAGACACTTTTCAGACATTCTGCCGCAATAGGGCACCACAAAGACAACAGCCCCGTCACAGGTCTCTGGCACGGTTTCCCTCGTAGCCCAGGGTGACAATTTCGACCGAGTATTACTTTGAGTTCTGACCAAGATCCGCTTTTGATCCCATGACCGCATTCCGAAAGAACACCCTGATACAGGACTTTATCTGATGATAGCAAAATTTATTGGATGAGACGAAATCTCTGTTTCAATGAAAAATAGGAGGCAGCCTCTTTTAATTGGTTATTAATAACGCGCTAACAATATCAAATTCTCGAGAATCGCGCATTTTGCAGCCATACATTCCAATTGTTCCATAGGTGGATTGTCAATTAAAGAGAAAAACACCCACTTTCCATGGAATTTCATTAGGCAAAAACAAGTTTGGGGCTTGTCCAAATGAGATGAGCTAAGCCAAATCCTGTGGCTCAAGGCAAACCATATAAATCATCTACGTTTCTCAGTTGAAAGTTTTATTGATTACCTGAATTCCTCCTTCAAAAATATTGCCACCCTTTTTAGGCATCTATGGCTCTATACTAACATCCACTGTCTCCGCATGTTCTTATAAACAGTGATAATTTTTTACAGTAATTGTTACAATCAGGTATGAATATATTAATAACATAGAGTTCACAAACACTTGACACAATCCTGGTACTCAACATTCCGGATGTGTGAAACAAATCAACATCGAAACTGGAGATCATTCTTCAAATTGAAAACAAACAAACTGCAGTGAATGATTGGAGCCTATTGTGTGGATAGGGTGGCGAGAGAAGCATTGAAATCCTGAACGACTCCGATTTATTTATCTTACTCTACTGTCTAAACTATTGAAATTAACACATCATAATCACTTGTTGCTTCCTATTGCTCTTCCGACTACGACCTGCCACGATTGGAGTGTTCAAGTTCCTTTGAGCTTTTGAAAATTCCATTCGAATTGATGCTTCACGAAGTGCATCACACATGAATAAAAGTTTTGAGACGCTGATGTAGATTTTCTTCTTGAAAATCACACTGCGCTATTTCTAATAATTCAGATCTACCGGTGACCGCCCAGTATGACTAACACGCGGCGATTTCCAGTGGACAAATGCTATAGCATTGACGGTTGCCATCAGAACCTCACTGTAAGAGTTCTGAGAGTGGAGGTCAGAGCCATTATTATCTAGACAAATTCTCGCATCTCCTCAAATGAGATTGTTGCACATGACGCTCGTACTAATACAACTTAAGAGATGTTGAATTTTCCTCGATTGCAGTTGGCTCTAGCCCTGGCAGCAATATAAATCAGTTTCCGTGAAAGGAAGCATGTTTGAGGATGGTAACATCAATTGCAATATTATAGCATTCATATCATACACTCGACAGCTGTGTGATGTTCATTATATTGAAAATTAAACTGTACAATGAATGGTTTTCTGGGCATTTTAAGGAGTTCTTTCCTATGCTATTTACCTCATAGTATTTTACTGAGGGAGGTTGATACTGAAATCAAACTATCAAACGGTGCTGGCACTTGGAAGTTTCCAGGAGTAGATTTACTAGAACTTGCTGAGTTAAGGTAAAGAGATATAGAATGCTGACTGTTTTTAAGATTTGCTGCCGCATGGCTGACTAAAAAGGACTACAGACGTTGTCACTAGATCTGCCCTTGCACACTGAGCTGTGTCCTGAATAAAGCATTCTAGATTTGAAATGTAGCAAGGAAGGAAGGTTGTTTTGATGTTGGAAAAGGATCACCAGTTTCAAAGTAGTTCCTATTTCCTCGGCAGGTGAAATAATTCAGTTCCAATCTGTCCAGTCAAGGTAAAATGAAAGTGGCACACATGCATCTTCCGTCCATTCTAACGTACTACGGAGAAAAGATCTCAATAGAAAGACAGCTCTTGACCATCATAGCATATTATTTAATGCAAAGCTCTCGCTTTTTCTCTCGTTGTAGATCTGGGCAGGTTCATGTGTACAAGTGATAAAACCACGATTAGCCACAAATTACTCCTGCATCGCAGCAACATGCTTTTGATTGGAATGCAGTGGGGGTTTATTCACAAGAAGTTCTAATTTTATTCCAATACAAAGTACATTTCTCATTTATCGGTTAATCTATGCATTAACTCCCCTCAGGCCCCTCAGCTAAGTAGAGATGATACATGAGTGAGCCATAACTATGGTTGTAGTTTGGCTATTTAACTACTGTCTTGTTCATAGTGGACACCTCCTTGACATTGCACACAGTCCAGCTAGGTTCAAACTAAAATTCTTTTGGTCTGTAGGGGTCATCTTCTCACTGGTCGTTCTCCCGTGCCACTGAAAGACCAGCAATAGAATTGGAAGACTGATACCATTTGGAATTCTCTCGGGCGTGCAAACAGAAAGTGCCATTCTGTCCATCAGAATATATCTTTGACCAGCAGTTTAAAAGGTGACTTTCCATAATTCTTCCAAAAGAGTATGTTTTGTGCATATCGTTGTTTGGGGCCTCTGATAAATGAGAGACACAGTGCCAAAACAAAAATTGAATCGTTGTCCTTTTTAATGGATTTAAAATTTAAAGGAATATTCACAACTGAGAATGTAGCATTTTTGATTCATCTGGTGACCGCAAGTAAAATTTCCTCCCCTGACGACTTAAAATGAAAACCAATGTCGTCACAGTCAGCACCACAATGGGTGTGTCCAGATCTGTGTATTAGTCAGAAATTATTAAGAACGTGACCACAGTTTTGAGGAATTATTTAAAGCGAAATTACATAACAATTGAAATGCTTTTACAAATTTTGAAGGCCTCACTGGTAATTTCCTCTCATGAGAAGTAAAATGCATTCTTGTCCTTTTGAGAAAAATATCAGTTTTTTAAAATTTAAATAGAGCTGCTTTGACGGGCTTAGGCAAAATATGCTGCCACAGTCCTGTCGCTGTCATCGATTTGGAAATTAGCCAGGATCAATACAGTGTAATGTTTCAATCACTTATGAGTGAAGCTACAACTGAGGGTGTTCATGAACCACTGTCTATTTCCCCCCAATAGTTTAGCTATTCAGTTAAATAAATTATCGGGTAAAGTATCCGTTATCTCTGGCTTAAATCCACGAGATGCTGAGACGTGTCCTTTTAAATTAACTCAAGTTCAAAGAACTGGTCACGTGATTGCGGAACTTTTATAGAATGGATCAGAATTTAACAAAGGGAGAGGTTAGAGCGAGTGGTGTTAAGGGCTATTTGCTTCCACATAATAACAGAAAGCAGAACATGCTCAGGGCATTCAATTATTGTTTTCAGATGTAATGTTGGGCATGGCTGTTAGAGATGACGATGTATTTAATGAATTCCTTCATTTCCCTGAAGATGCCTTACGACTAGAAAAGAAAGTTTGATTTTTCTATTATTGAGATTGAATTTATCGAACTATTTCGCAAGCAGCAATTTCTGATTCGTGTACATGTGCACACTAATTATTTTTGTTACTTCATCCTGATAATATTCCCTTCTTAGGAATATATCAGCCCTTTCTTCCATATTTACATTCAAAATGATAACGTGCAAGTGATAATTTAAACCATCTAATGGATATCCTATTAGCGAGGAAATATATTTTTGCTACAGTTTGTAACACCACAGAAGCTGCATTATTTATGAATTTCCTAATTGCAAAACATCAAAAGCTGCTATTTTACTTTCAATTGAAGGAGACGGAAATGCGAGGCCTGTTGTAATCGAAGAACAAGCAGTAAGTTTGTTAAAAGTGTCCAGATGCTGGATGGGGAAGAATATGCCCTTGTCTGAGTGAGGTGCGTTTTTGCCAGGATGCTGATGGTTACCATGGAGAGGGAGATGAAGGGATCACAGAGCTCACATTGAAGGGAGCCTAACCTCAGGGAAAAAAAAGGCTCTGTGTAACTGGAAAAAAAAAGAGAGCCAAAATCAAAGTCTAGGCATTGCATTGAGCTGCATTATGGAATGTAATCGTTCTGGTCAAACTTTATGAAGGGCACCATTTTTAGTCTCTCTTTAAAAAAAATCTGCTTGAAGCACCAACATTTAAAAAAAACTTGATTCTTTTCCCATTAATCATTGCAGTCATTAATTAAAATGTCCTGCAATAGTTTGGAAATCACTGCAGTTTCTTCAATGTATACATGGTTCTTAGAAAAACATAGCTTTACTACAGAACAAGATGAACCGGTAGGTTATAGGAATAGTTTTTGTTTGGCCTTTGAGGAGTGGACAATTGCTGCCATTGCACGATTCGAGTTTTCCATTTCAACAGTCATTCAAGACTAATTTATTGTTTATCATTAAAACTATGTGGGACAGACGCTCACGTATCTTCACAATGCAGTCAAACTCTCCTGTGCAGTGTACAGTCCATACATTTACGAACAGGTAATTCTCATGACATTGTCTCAGTTAGATGTTGCCCGAAGTCTTCAGAAACTGCTACACCACTATCGCTATTTCCCCCGTCATTGGGTTCCATCGTAATTCGTTATGAGCAAAAGAGGAAGTAAAGTCACACGAGCATTTTTTCTCATTCTTAACAAAATCAACTGTACACCACGTTGCAAAGAACGGAGTTAAAGTAATACCCCGTCTAAAACTATAGTTCAGACTTCGGGTCTGCTGGCAAAAATGGAACATAAGATGGACTAATCGTGTTTTATCACCTCAGCGGGGCAGTTTCAGTGAAAATGACCGCCTCCTATAACTCTCTGGTCACCATTGATTATCAAGTGTTTGCGAGGGCCACTTGAGGTCACTGTCACTTGGGTTGCTAGACGTGAACTGTGGAATCAGTAAAAGTACACACTGCTTCTAATGCGGGATATGGTCCAATAAAATATTTGCATTAAGCGCTATTATCATATTTTCAACAGATGCTTTAGCTAATTTTATATTCTCCGCCAGAATGTCATATTGAAATAGAAAATAGCAGATCATTCATGTGTGCTTTCTGTTGTTGGGAACTGCCAATGTGAGAAATACATGGATAGGTTATTTGCGTATTTAACGACAGTAAGGTCGTTTGTAAATTCATTTGTGTGGGACTATCGATTCGACGTTTATCACCATTTAGCATTTAATACCAAAGTTTCACGTAAGACCGGCAACAGCATGATTAACTGAAGCCATATTCTTATTATTTTAAGATGTAAGAATGGACACCGTTAGGTAAGTATGCAAACAAAGGGTGCTGGAGCCATATTCGCAGAGTGCAAAGACATTACTCACTCAGGCATTCTGCACCCACACGGGAGTGAAAATAGCAACTCCCCCACAAACAGCTTTTGCATAATAACAACGAATTCTTATCGTGCAGTTTGAAACCTCCAAGTCACTCATTCTGCATTTTTTGGATGAAGTTTTTTTTCTTCGTTGATTCTTCGCGGAATTATTTTAAATTAAAAAAACACTTTCTAACCCATGTTATCAAATCCATCATGTATTAGCATACGCTGTGACCCACTCCCGGAATCTGTGGCCTTGGGCGGGGCTCTTCCAGATAATATAAGAATAAAATTGTAGTTTTAATCTTTCCTAATTCTGTCCCTTTCACAGAATGCCTTCCAGCCTGCAGAGTCTGAAATTTGAGGAAATTTACCCGAACGGAGACAAGGACACACGTCCCAACATGCAGTGTTCCATTTCAGGGCCAAGTCTGTCATTTCTACTGGCACCACTATGAGAAGTGCTGGTGCTAAAGTATGTTTGCTTTGCTGAATGCTTCCCTTTTGAGGTTAGTGCGAAAATGTTGTCTTTGTAGAAGCAGAATGTTTTTTTTAAAAACCTTCCTTTCGTCAGCAAGTGTAAATAGAACAACGGGATTTGAATTTTGTCTGGAGTGTGGTGTAAAATAGGCAATCTGGGATCGACCGCTTGTTATATCTGATAAGAATAGAAAGCGTTGGGGAAACTCAGCAAGTCTGGCGGCATCCGTGGAGAGAGAAACAGTGCTAAAGTTGGAGACTACACACTTCTCCAGAGCTTTGCTTTGATCTGCTATGCAGTAACATTGCCTGCAATGGGCTTGAATTAGCAGGTGCTGGATAGCACGGGTAGTGAGTTAATGGCGCTGACCGTTTTGTGCCATCTCCTGACATTACTTTTTATACAAAATCTGGAGTGACAGCAACCTATCGAGTTGCATTTGTATCCTTTTGTTGACGACCAACCATGTGTCTAACTTATGATGTCGACCAGGCCTTTTTTTTCATCACCAAAGAGTCGTTTGTATCTTTGAAAGTGTCGATAAATAAAACATGAAGAGTGTACATTAGGCTGTTTGCAAAATGTTTGCTGTGGAGGTTTGCATAAGTATTTCCTTAACTTATTCTCAAAGGAAATCCATTTTTCATTTTACAGATGCTGCCAGACCTGCTGAGTTTTTCCAGCACTTTCTGCTTTTGTTCCGTTTTCACAGCCAGACACAACCTAAGGTAGATCCCCTTGACCCAGGCAGATCAACATATACGGGGGTTATATCAACTAATGTCCTTTCAAACAACATGAATGATTACTAAAGTTTGAAAAAAAACTTAACCTTTAACCCTTGAAAGTTTTCTCTTCTGTAAACGGCCCCTTAAGTTTTCCAGTTTTCTTTTGATCGTTGTGATGAATCCTTCGATGCTTAAGATGAATTTTATTGAAAAATTATTTGCTATTTTTGAGAAAAGCCCATGCACGACCAAACTCTTAGATTAGAAACAATCACGATTTATATCAGCCCACAGCGAGGTTCGTGTCTGCCAACTCCATATGGGGGAAAATGACAGGTCTTGTTTAGTGACAATACAAATGCTTTTAGAACGATCTCATTTTCGATTCCCCAACAGACAGGACAATTCTCCCCTCCGTTCTTTTCCAGATTTTTATGTAGTTTTCCATATATTTTACCTGTGCTTGAGCTCACCAATGTACGGTAATGTCATGTTAAAAGAGCTGCTGCAATAGGACTTGTTTCACAAAGATTATACGCATTATTTAAGCAAACAAAGTAGATAGCCATCAGTCAATTAAAAAAAAATATATTTTCCATTTCCTCCTTTGGGATGAGTTTTCGAGCCAGTTCCTTCCTTAATATATACGTTGCTTGGGACGAAGAGAGACACTGATCCATAGGCAGATAGAAAAGGGCAGCTCAGCAAACAGTCCTTTGAGGCCTCACTTACAAATTGTTAAATAGGACATTTCAGATTAAGATTGTAGCACGTGACCGTTATTTGTTGGTCATTGTGCACGTTGTTTCCCCAGCATTAAAACATCACAGTTCAGAAATCTCACTCCGGCGTAATTATGTTTAATAAATAATGGTAATACTCTTGTGACTTTTTTTTAAACAGCTAATGGTAAGTTTAAGGTCTGTGTTCCGGTGAATGAACAACCTATTGATATATCCAGTGTTTTTAAAAGTTTTATATTTGTGGAAAATATACACTAACAGAGCAACCCCACAAATGTGGGACTAATTTCTTGTGTTGTCGTTGGCTAGGTCTGCAGACCTTATGTGAAGGAAAGTCCATTGACGGCTTTGCACAACACTTTCGTTATTTCCATGGCTCGTTAGAATATTAGTCACAGGAGGGAGCCCTACAGATTTCTCCTGGGACCACTTTTATTTAGCAACGTGGTGTACATTTGTGCCTTGGATAGTAGGAGCAGAATGTTTGCATAATAAACATTTCATTGTTTCGAAAGAGGATGTAAGCATATTGAATTGACAAAGTTTCAAGCTATCTCCAGGATATTTTGAATCAATATTAAAATGTCTTTACAGCCAGTATACTTTTACTACTGTGGTTTCAATAAATGTGCTCTGAACGGCCTAAATATGTCTAAAAATGTATTCACTTTTAAAACAACTCTGCACTAATATATTTAATCTCTCTTGAGTCTATAGTCCTTTTGCATTGAAAAGGAAATCTTAGCAAAGTCATTGAAAGATGACCAGCACAGGTTACATTGTGAAGCTACTATTTTTTTCACTGAAAGCTATTTCCATTGATGTCTCTTTGTAGCAGTAGCAATGCCCATTCAGGCTGTCAAATTCCCACTCTCTTTGAAAATGAGCAAGGTTTAAATTCTGGTGGCATGATCCTGATCTTGATTGGCATTTTCCTTGACACAGAGTGCGAGACTAACCATAGCTACACAGAAGAATTCTGTTAGTTTGGGAGGAATGTAGTCAGTGCCATATTGTATATATAATTTGAAGTAGTTTATTGATTTAATTGTACTCAAACTAAAATAATTCAAGGTCAGAAATCACATGACACCAGCTTATAGTCCAACAGGCTTAATTAAATACACAAACTTTCGGAACCTCACTCCTTCTCCAGGTGCTAGTTCAATCTACTTTCCCTGTCATATTCATGCCAACATAGAGAAGTAGGAATATTTGTTATATATTTCAGAGTTATTCTCAGATTAAACTGTTTTAACAAAGCATACTTAAATCATTCACCAATAATTATCAAGGAAAATATCTTTATGACACAATTAACAGATTTTTATTACTGAATGTCAATGAAAGAGGATTGAAATGCTCAGCACAATGTCAGTGGCAGCTGACCATCCAATGGATCTTCAGTGTTAAAAGGATGCATCATTAAGAATAGCTAGATTGGTTAGTGTGTGTTCACCTAGCAAAGAAATACTTTGGAAGAGCTGTTACATGTTTATGAGATCATACAACATTACTTTCAGATATATCAAAGCATCAAAACAAAGGGAATAGTTTGAATAACAAGAGAAGAATGGATCCCTGAAGCTCCACTTTGCAGCCTATATCTTCTTTTATCTTTACGTAGCTGACCTTGATATTAATTAGCATGAAGTACCTCTCAAGTACAAGGACTGTTGTGGCATAGTGGAAGTATCCCTACCTTTGAGGTCTAGGCTCAGGGTCCACCTACACCAGCCATGTGTAATAACATTGCTGAGCGCATTGACTAGAAAAATATGTTATGCTATTTAAAGAGATCATGAGTTGGTTACAGGATTAATTCTTTTTGGCTGATGGTAAAATTCTATGCATTTTGGGGACTTTCCATACCTGTTTAAGTTTTCAGTAGTCTGCAAGAAGTGGCTTGACTGTTTCTGAAATCATTTTTTTTGGTGCTTTAAAAGTTTGAACGAATACTTGTTGCTTGCTGATGTAAATAGTATTGTAGTACTTCCTTTTGTAATTGTACTTTGGAGAATGAAGAGATGTCACACAGAACAGAGCACACCATTGGAAGAGAAAGGAAGAGAACATACATAGAACACAGAACATTACAGCACAGTACAGGCCCTTTGGCCCTCGATGTTGTGCCGACCTGTCGTTCCGATCTGAAGTCCATGTAACCTATACTATTCCATGTACGTCCATATGCTTGTACAATGATGACTTAAATGTACCTAAAGTTGGCAAATCTACTACCGTTGCAGGCAAAGCGTTCCATTCCCTTACTAGTCTCTGAGTAAAGAAACTATCTCTGACATCTGTCCTATATCTTTCACCCCTCAATTTAAAGCTATGCCCCCTCATGCTCGCTGTCACCATCCTAGGAAAAAGGCTCTCCCTATCCACCCTATCTAACCCTCTGATTATCTTATATGTTTCAATTAAGTCAGCTCTCAACCTTCTTCTCTCTAATGAAAACAGCCTGAAGTCCCTCAGCCTTTCCTCGTAAGACCTTCCCTCCATACCAGGCAACATCCTAGTAAATCTCCTCTGCACCCTTTCCAAAGCTTCCACATCTTTCTTGTAATGCGGTGACCAGAAAGGGCATTTTGATCAGCACAAGTATGATCACTATAGATCCTACGAACAGAGCATTGAACTGCTTTCCCAATCTCCTTCCACCCATAACACACATTTTTTTCTCCCTGTTTGTGCATATGTGCAAGAGGATCTTTATAAGAATCACAGCATCCCTACAGTGAGAAACCAGGCCATTCAGCCCATCAAGTCTACACCAACCCTCTAAATTGCATCCCACCCAGACACACTGGCCAATCCACCTAACCTACACATCCCTTTACGCTATGGGCAAATTAGCATGGCCAATCTACTTACCCTGTATGGGTATTTTGGGGAAGTGAATTTCAGATTTCCAACACAATTTTGTTTGATGGAGTGGTCACTGGTATTATCCAGAAGGATTGTCAGCTGTGTTACATATTTGCAGGAAATGGTTATGCATCAAGTGTCTTATCTATGGACTGTGGAAGGAAACCACAGCACGCAAAGGAAACCCACACAGACACAGGGAAAATGTGTATGCACAGTCATCCAAGGGTGGAATCAAACCTGCGCCCCTGGCACTGAGAGGCAGTAGTGCTATCCAATGAGCCACTGTGCTGCTGACCAGAGCTTTAGCTGGTAAAGTTATATGCCAACAGTTCATTACCGTTTTCCTGTCGATTGAGCCTATTTAATTGCAATAACCTAAAATTCTTGCTATACATAGAAAATTGGCCTTTGTTTTATGTTAACCTGAAACTAAAAGATAAATTCATGAATTTTGCATGTACCTAGAGAATCTTTACTTTTGTGACCAATTGGGAAGAGTGGGTCCTGATTTGTAGTGCACTAGCCAGTGAGACATGACACTTCAGATATGATCAGGTTTTGTGGAAGGTCTGCTCCTGGTTGTAACATCCTTTATTGAACCTACATTGGTAAGAAAGAAAGTGTTGAAAATCAAAAACTAAAAGAAGAATAATCAGATGTGCAGGTGAATCTCCAGTTGAATAAAAACAAATTTCACAAGAAAGATGTTATGAATTTTAAAATATTAAATGGTGCAGTTTTCAGAAACTATGATTAGATTTAAGCTAATGGCAACATGGAAACATAATTAAACCATTCATTCCCTCATGCTAGTTCAGCCACTCAAGTAGATTTTGGCTGACCCATTTTGATTCCATAACCCTTAATAGTCTTACCAGACAAATATCCATTAATCGCAGTCTTGACATTTTCATTTGACCTCTTACCTTAACAGAATTTGGGGAAGTGAGTTTCAGATTTCCAACACAATTTTGTTCGATGGCGTGGTCACTGGTATTATCCAGAAGGATTGTCAGTTGTGTTACATATTTGCAGGAAATGGTTATGCATCAAGTGTCTTATTTGAATGCAAGTGCTGATCAATATTTGGGATGCCTTCATTTCACTAAAGAGATCATGTTTGAAGTTTGAGGTCTGTTTCAGCCAGAACTCTAACCTTAGAATAGGACATACAATGCATTACCTACTGCTGTGATAGTGTTTGTAGCTCTTCCCCAATATGACCAACTCCATCTAGGCTTCTTCTGGGGATTTAAGCAATGTCTTGCAGTTTGTGCTGCATTGGATGGTTATTGATGCTTGCTACAGACCATCATCTCATACGCTCTTGGCAGGCACAATACCAAGAAATATGACCAACACATATTGCAAGAATGATGAGATATGTAGAAAAATATCATTCATTAAGATGGAGCGGGAAATAAAGGTGGAAATATCACAGTTAAGCAGATAGAAAAGGGATGGCATTGCATGATTCCAAAATGCATGCAGAAATCTTGATGTACAATTGACCTGTGCCTGTTGTTTGGAATGCAGGCAAGACAAGACAACTTTGAATTCCTTGTACATTACAATAATTTCTATGCAGAGTCATCATGCTTCGTCCTGCCTATCGGCTCCATGTGTCAAAAAGCATCCAATACCATGTGCACGGAGCACGATTAAGCATGAACCTCTTGTTTGGGAAGTGTATTGTGCTGCAGATATTGTGAACAAGGGAATGGTGTGCTGTGCAACAATTAACAATCACTGGCCGTGGGGGAGAGTAGACATAAATAGTCCCTGCACTGGAAGTCTTGGTTTGAGGGGTGGACTAGAGAAGAGGTGTCTTGTATGCTTTGGTATAGGAGGTACCAATGCTTAGTCCTGTGCATTTTCTATGATTGGGATAGAATGTGGAGGGACACCTGGCTGAATACTCCTTCGAAGGCCAGTGAGTTTCAGGTATGTTCTGGTATTCTAATTGATTATTACTTAAATCCAGGTTATCATGCACAATTGCCTGGTTTATCAGGTAGTCCTTTGTTAGACATGATCAAACTTTCAAACACTTATGATGATTGGAAATTATCTTCGTTATTCTCACAGTTTTTCAGTGATGGAAGTTAAATATTTTCCGTGCTCAATTTGGGAATAACACTTGAGTCAAATTATATGTGAATGAAATAAAATGGACCAGTGTATATATAGCACGGGCTAAATTTGCTGTCAAAAGAATGGCAAAATTTATGGTGTGCACTCATCTTTGTGTAAATGGTATAACAACTTCAGTTGTGGGATAGGTATTAGATTATATGCAAAGGTCTAAGTGGTGCTGTTTAAATTGTGTCACATGGATATTAGTTTCATAAAAACAACATATTGCTGTCTGCCTCACCATTCAAGTGCATTGAGTGGTGTCATGCTACTGTATTTGGATGACAGGACAAATCAATTCTTTTGCAGATATTTGAAGTTACTAATTACAAGTGCAAACACCAATTAACAATATGACAATTGTTCATGGTGACCAATCAAGCCCTCTAACACTGAAGATTAACAACTATTATAAAAATAAAATTTCATTCCTTTAGATTTTTAGAAAAGTATCAGATATAACACTTATGTATTCTCCTTTCTGTTTCATTTCCTTCTCATTTTTTTCTAACTCTCATTCTATTGATGATTTGACATTAGAATCATTCTCCTTAGTCTTTCTGTTGTTTATTTCTACTCTCTATATTTAATTGGTGAAGGAGATACTCTGTTAGCTTCTGTATTGTCAGGTCCCAGGTGTCCTGTTTCTTGCACTGCTTTGTTATCAATTCACACTTTCAGAAACTTAATGGGATAGATCATTTGAGCTGGAGGGTGCAAGGTTTTATCTAATTAATGACAGTCAATGTTTGAGGCCTCGCTACAGTAAAATCTTCTCCAAATTATCTTTGCCTAATGGTATATAAAACAATAGAATTGGATCAAACAGGATGCGAAGAGTCTCGTATCAAGCAAAGATATAGATTTGGACAATTTTGGCTATGTGTCCTATGCTGTTTCAAGGTCTATGTTATTCTAGTTTTACATCAATGGCTCTCCCTTTCCCGCTTTAATTTGTTGATTCCAATATGGGAGTCTCTCTGTTACAATGCCAGAATGAATGAACTGTTCCACCTGAAGTACTAGTCTATATTTTTCACTGACATGCCTGTTTCTATTGCCAGAGTTTTCAGTTTCACTTCAGATTCACAGGATTCCTTTTATTTATTTGAATGAAGTTTGGGTGTGTTGTAAATATAATTTGGAAGTTTGCATGTTCTGTTTATATCAAACGGTTGTGCAAATTATATTTGTACTGCCCGCCAAATTTTTAATGATTTCATTGCAAAGAGGTAAATAGGCTATTTACTGGATACCATGTCTCTAATTAAAAATTATGGCTCAGGCTTCTATATGTTAAATGGTCCGCGTCTAAAAGAAATGCAAACACATTATTTTAATAAACTGATGTTCACACCGTAGGTGACTGTGTTGCATCCATTAGCAATGCTTTCAACACGGTTAATTTGATGCTGTTAAAAGCCTTTTTAGTAAATAAATAGGACAAGGCATAGTTTATTTTAATAAAGCAGAAATAATTAAATTGTTGTCTGCTGTTCAAGGTATAAGTTATAATGTGTAAACACTTGACTATATCATTTTCTATAACTAAACGCAATCCCTCCAACTAAGTAAACACAGAAGTTGCTGGAAAAGCTCAGTGAGTCTGCCAGCATCTGTGAAGAGAAAACAGAGTTAATGTTTCAGGTCTGGTCGTCCTTCCTCAGAACTGCTATTGCCTCCAACTAAATTTTGTGAAGCTGTGGTTTCAGTCAAATTTTGCTTTCCCTAGCTGCCACCTCCATCCATTTCACCTACAGCTGCTTAAGGCTGAACCACACAACTCACAAACCCGGTCTTGGATTTTCATAGAAGTGTCGATAACCAGATGCCTGGATAAATTCTACGTCTTGACACCATGATATAACAGAGTGTCTCTTTTGTGGCAATATATTAGCACTCAATTAGTGGTATCAAGTTTTTCCATGAGGCAAGAGTTGCCTGCAAAGGACCAGTGGCAAAGGCAGACCTCTTCTATGCTGGAATCTGCTGCTGCCTTCATGAAGAGAGCAGGCAGCAATTAAATATGGATCTGAATGGGCTAACACTTGTTTCCTTGCAATAAACACCACACACTGTGATGTTGTCTTGAAGATTGAAGGACTGTGTAAAAGATGATCTCAAGGGAGACAGACCTAAGGCTAGGGCCACCCAACAGTCTTTGTTGCAATGTAGAGCCTAATCGTATAACCTGCAAATAGTTGCAGAAATGCAATAAACTGCATCTTATTCACAAGATTCCTCTTGTTAGACCAGAAAGTGGCTGTCCTGGCACACACTAAACCATGTAAGACCCTATAGAAACCATACACTTAGAAGATATGGATAGCAGTACACACAAGCCCCAGCAGCATAAGAGCACTGCATGGTGTCCAAACAGCCAAAATACTGTTGGTGTGTACAACCCAGTGCAGTATAGTGTTCAATATTTAAAGCAAAACTTCTCCATCACCCAGATAGTATGTCCTGTTGGCCTGGACCAGGCTGTTCAGGTTCAGTGAATCCTCATTTAAACATAGCAGGTTGGGTCTCCACCAGCTTTTAAAGGTATTTGATGGGCATTCAGTTGGTGAATAGATGTTTCCATGCCCTCCCCTTTGAAATCCACTTTGAAAATTGGATTTTGTCACAAAGGTTTTGGGATCCAGAAGATGATCCCTTGGTTTTTAAATTATATTCAGAAATGATCCATTGGCATTTGAGAATTTGGCCTCTTAATGTCAGGTTTGATTCTGCAAAGGATCCTCCCCACCACAGTTGTCTGTTATTGAAAGCCTCATCCATTCCTTTGTTAGCAGGGTAGAGTATGCAGGATAGTTTGATCTTAGAGTAGGATAATTGGTTGGCACAATGTTGTGGGCTGAAGGGCCAGTACTGTGCTGTACTTTTCTATGTTCTATGTACCACTGGACTTAACAATATTGTGAGAGTCTTTTAATGTGCTTTTAAAGCTTTTAAATGTCACTTGCTAGTCCATCATTTATTGTCCAACCCTAGTTGCCTTTGAGAAGGTGATGATGAGCTTCCTTCTTGAACCGCTGCAGTCCAGGTACTTAAGGTTATTCCCAATACCCATATTGTGCAAGAACCTTTTATGGGGTACTTTATTGAATGCCTTCTGAAAATCCATATACAATACAACCATGAGATCTTTGAAGAGCTCTGACAGATTTGTCAAACAAATCTTCCCTTTCAAAAACAATCTGATTGGTTTTGATTGCATTAAGCTTTTCTAAATGTGCTGCTATTTCTTCTTTCATAATAGACTCTTACTTTCCCAGTAACAGACATTAGATTAATTACCTGTTGTTTCCTTCTATCTGCCATTGAAATGTAGAAAACAGGGGCAGAAGGAGGCCACTTGGCCTTTGGAGTCCGTTCTGCCACTCAATATGATCATGGCTGATCATTTAATTACTGTTTTTACCCTTTGATCCCTTTAGCCTTAATAACTATATTTATCTTCTTCTTGTAAACATTCTATAGTTTGGTCTTAGTGATAACAGGAACTGCAGATGCTGGAGAATCTGAGATAACAAGGTGTAGGGCTGGATGAACACAGCAGGCCAAGCAGCATTATAGGAGCAGGAAGGCTGATGTTTCGGTTTCTGAAGAAGGGTCTAGGCCTGAAATGTCAGCCTTCCTGCTCCTATGATGCTGCTTGGCCTGCTGTGTTCATTTAGCTCTGCACCCTGTTATCTATAGTTTGGTCTTAATCACTTTCTGGGCAGAGAAATTCCACATGCTCACCACTGTCATCTCAGTCTTAAATGGTTTACCTTGTATCTTTAAAATGTAAACTGTTTCTGGACACCCCGGCCATTGGGAACAAGTTTCCATTGCTTATCCTGTTTATTCCGGTTCAAATTTTATCAGTTCCTATGCTATTCCTCCATTCTTCTAAGCTCCAGTGAATATAGTCCCAACCAATCCAGTGAGTCCTGCCATCACAGGAATCAGCCTGGTAAACCTTTGTTGCATTCCCTCTATTGCTGAACATACTTCTCCACATAAAAAAAGACCAAAACTGCGCATAATATTCCAGGTGTGGTATTACAAAGACACTATACAATTGCAGCAAAACATCCCTGCTTTTGTACTCAAATCCTCTTGCTATTAAGGTCAACATACCATTTGTCTTCTTCATCACCTGTTGCATTTGCCTGCTTACTTTCAGTAACTTATGTACAAGGGCATCCAGGTGTCACTGTACCTCCCCCTTTCCCAAGCTATCGCCATTCAGATAATAGTCTGCTTTCCTGTTTTCACTACCAAAGTGGACGACGTCACATTTATTGCCATCATACTTCATCTGCCGTGCATTTGTCCACCCACTTAACTTGTTCAAACCTGTTTAAACACCCCCATCCTTCTTGAAAAATTGCACCATATTAGCAGTTTTCCCATTCACAGGAATGCTCCTGAAAACCAGTGAATTAGAAGACTTTGGCCAATGCCACGAGTGTCTCTACAGTCACTTCCTTTGAACCCCCCGGACAGAGGCCATCAGGTCCTTGCAACCTGTCTGCCTTCAGTCCTATTCATTTTGTCTTTCGTGATAGATGCTGTTACAAGACATTGCCTTTCATTAGTACCTCATTTACCTGTTACCTTTCCGATGTTTAGAATGCTTCCACCTTGCTCGATGCAAAATATTGGTTTAAATGATTCGCCGTTTCCCTGTTTCATGTTATTAATTCTCCAGCACATCCGCGAAGCTGTGCACACTTAATTTAACTATTCTCTTTCTTTTTATATAAGTATAGGAGCTCTTACTGCTTGTTTATATGTTTCTTGCCAATTTAATTTTATGAGTAATTTTTCCCCATTGTTTAGTTTTTTTAATCACAAGAATTGCAACCCTCTGTCCTACCATTAGTTTTTCCCACTCCTTATGCCACAGTTTTTGACTCAATAGTCTCTTTGACCACTTTTATTAGCCACAGATGATTTATCCTTCTTATAGAGTCCTTCTTTTTGACCAGAATAAATTTTTGCTGAACGTTATGAAATATCTCCTTCAAGGTCTGCCACTGCTTATCCACTGAATTTCCATTCAATCCATTCTTCCGGCCCACTTTAGATAACTCTTTCTTCATATGTCTACACTTTCCCTCATTTAAGTTAATGACTCTGTTTTAAGACCAGAGTTGCACTTCTTCAAGTTGAATTTGAAATTCTAGCATGTTGTGTGATTGCAACACTGTAGAAGATCCTTAATTACAAGGTTGTTATTACACATTTTAGTACACATTTCTGGATCTAAAGTAGCCTGTTCCCAGGTAGGTTCTGCAAAATACTGTCCTAAGAAATAATCCCTGATACAATCTACAAATTCATCTTCAATGTTATCCTATCCCATCAAGTTCCTATTGCCAAAAGCTGATTACCATCACTGAAGACAATTGTAGTGCCCTTTTACACACCTCCATTATTTCCTGTTTTATACCATGTGCTGCGTTGCCACACTATTTCAGGGGCCTGTACATGATTTCTATCCTTGACTGAATTCCTTTACTATGCCTTATTTTCACCCAAACTCATGACAAATTGCAACTACATCACCATTCTTTACGACTCAGATACATTCTCTTATTAACAAAGCTACCCCAACTCCTTTTCCTATTCAACTATTCTTCAGGAAGTTTGAATACCGTTGAATATTAAGCCCACAGTCTTGGTCATCCACCTTGGTCGTGTCAATTCCAGGAAGGCCAATTTTGATGCTATTAGGCAAGAACTTTCAAAAGTTGATTGGGAGTGGATATTTGCAGATAAAGGGATAGCTGAAAAATGGGAAGACTTTAAAAATGAGATAATGAGAGTCCAGAGAATGTATGTTCCTGTTAAGGTGAAGAGTGAGATTGGTAGGAGGGAATGCCGGATGTCTAGAGAAATTGAGGTTTTGGTCAAGAATAAGAAGGAAACATATGCCAGGTATAGACAGCAGAGATCAAGTGAATCCCGAGAAGAGTATAAGAGCAATAGAAGTATACTTAAGAGGGAAAATAGGAGGGCAAAAAGGGGACATGAGATAGCTGTGGTAAATAGAGTTAAGGAACATCCAAATGGCTTCTACAAGTACTTTAAGGACAAAAGGTAATTAGGGAGAGATTAGGGCCCCCTAAAGAGCAGCGAGGCTGCCTATGTGTGGAGCCTTAGGAGATGGGGGAAACACTAGACGACTATTTTGCAACAGTGTTTACTGTGGAGAAGGATATGGAAGATAAAGACTTGAGGAAATAAATGGTGACATCTTGAAAAGGTCTATGTTACAGAGGAAGAGGAAATGTTACAACGCATAAAGGTGGGTAAAATCCCAGGACCTGATTCGGTGTACCCCTAGAACTCTGTGGGAAACTAAGGAACTGATCGCTGAGCCCCTTGCTAAGATATTTGTATCATCGATAGCCATAGATGTTGTGCTGAAAGACAGGAAGTAGCTACCGTGGTCCTACTCTTTAAGAAAGGTGTTAAGGAAATGCCAGGCAACTATAGACCAGTGAGCTTCACATCAGTTGCGGACATGTTGTTGGAGGGAATCCTGAGTGACAGGATTTACATGTATTTGGAAAGACAAGGACTGATTAGAGATAGTCAGCATGGCTTTGTTTGTCAGGAATCATGTCTCACTAACTTGATTGAGTTTTTTGAGGAAATGATGAAGAGGATTGATGAGGGCGGAGCAGTGTCTATGGTCAATATGGACTTCAATAAGACATTTGACAAGGCTCCTCATGGCAGACTGGTTAGCAAGCTTAGATCACATAGAATACTGGGAGAACCAACAATTTGGATGTAGAACTGGCTTCAAGGTAGAAAACAAGAGGGTGGCTGGGGTGGAGGGTTGCTTTTCAGACTGGAGGCCTGTGATCAGTGGTGTGCCACAATGATCATTGCTGGGTCCATTGCTTTTTGTCATTTATATTAATGATTTGGATGTGAACGTAAGAGGTAGGTTTAATAAGTTTGCAGATGATACCAAAATTGGAGATGTACTGGACAGCGAAGAAGGTTACCTCAGATTACGCCAAGACTTTGATCAGATGGGCAAATGGGCAGAGGAGTGGCAGGTAGGGTTTAATTTAGGTAAATAAGAGGAGCTGCATTTTGGAAAGACAAATCAGGACAGGACTTATTCGCTTAATGGTAAGGCCCTGGGGACCATAGCTGAACTAAGGGGCCTTGGAGTGCGGGTTCATAGTTCCTTGAAAATGGAGTCGCAGGTAGATATGATAGTGAAGACGATGTTTCGTATGCTTGCCTATATTGTTTAGTGCATTCAGTATAGGAGTTGGGAGGTCATGTTGCAGCTGTACAGAACATTTGGTAAGGCTTCTTTTGGAATGCAACATGCAATTCTGGTCTTTCTATTATAGGAAGTTTGCGGTGAAACTTGAAAGGGTTCAGAAAAGATTCGCAAGAATTGTTGCCAGGATTATAGGAGAATAGACTGGGGCTGTTTTCCCTGGAGCGTCGGAGCCTGAGGGATGACCTTATAGAGGTTTGTAAAATCATGAGAGGCATGGATAGGGTAAATAGACAATATATTTTCCCCGGGGTGGGGGAGTCCAAAACCACAAGGCATTGGTTTAAGGTGAAAGGAGAAACATTTAAGAGTGATCTGAGGGGCAACTTCTTCATGCAGAGGGTGGTGCGTGTATGGAATGAGCTGCCAGAGGATTCGGTGGAGGCTGGTACAATTACAACATTAGTTTATATAGAATCCCTCAGTGTGGAAAGAGGCCATTCTACCCAACAAGCCTAACTCCCGGAAGAGCATCCCACACAGACTCACCACCTGCCCTGTATTTCCCATGGCTATTTCACCTAATCTATACATCTGTGGACGCTATGGGCAATTTAGCATGACCAATCCACCTAATCTGCATATCTTCAAACTGTGGGAGAAAGCCAGAGCACCCAGAGGAAACCCACGCAGAAATGGGGAGAATGTGCAAATTCCATAGAGACAGTCACCTGAGGCTGGAATTGAACCCAGGCCCCTGGCACTCGGAGGGAGCCGTCCTAATGACAGTGCCATCTAAAGGCAGCAGGATGGGTATATGAATAGAAAGGGGTCAAAGGGATATAGGCCAAATGGGACTAGATTATTTTAGGATATCTGGTCGGCATGCACGTTGGACCGAAGGGTCTGTCTCCGTGCTATACATTTCTATGATTCTATTACTATGTTACAGTCTCTTTAAGAGCCTTAAGCTTTGACTTTCTACCATTTTTACTTACTTTGGTTCTAAGTTCTGTTGAACTCTTCTCAGTAGATTTTCTTCCCTTTACTATTACGCTTTGATTATTATTCGCCTCTCTACTATCCTGTGCTTCTGTTGTCTTATTCGTTTTGATTTTAATACGACTCTTCAACTGAACTCCCACTCGTCCACCCCCATCCAAACTAATTAGTTTACAACCCTAATGACAATCTGACTATACAATTCACCAGGGCACCAGTTCCAGCATGATTCAAATAAAGCCCATGCCTATAGAACAGGCCTCTTTCTAGTCCCCCATGAGACAGAACTAGTTTCTCTCAGTTCACTGAACCGTGCATTTACCTCTCTAATCTTATTACCTTACACCAATTTGTATGTGGCTCAGGTAGTAATCCAGAGATTTTATCTTTGCTGTTCTCCTTTTTAATCCAGCCCTGAATTGCTCATAATTACTTGGCAGGGCCTCTTTCCTAGTCCTACCTGTTGGTACTTATGTGAACCATAACACTTGGACCTTCCCCTCCACTTTAAGTTCCTCTCCAGCCTTGTGGAGATGCCCTAAATCTTGGCACTAGGCAGATAAAAGAGACTTTGGACTGTCTACCTTTGTTGAAGAAAACATTATTGATTCCCCTGACCATGCTATCCCCTATTACTTCTCCAGTCCTTTTTTCTCACCCCCACTTGAATGGTGCCTTGTCTCATGGTGCGGTGGCCAAGTGTAAAACCTCCCTGCAGTCTATGCTCACCTCCACACCAGGAGCAAGAACCTTGTTCTTATTTGACAAGCTAACTTTAGAGGTTCTTGCAAGGCCCAATTACAGATCCCCATACCTACATCTCATGTAGTCACACTTTCCTACCCCGGAACAATGTTTGATTCAATTACTCTAAGAGTGTGACTGCCTCCTGAAACAGAATGTCCAGTTACACCGTTCCCTCCCTGACATGTCGCAGCATTCGCAGCTCAGACTCCAATTCTGAGCTTTCTTTTCCCCCCTTTAATCACTCATGAGACGAGGGCGTCTCTGGCTAGGCCTACGTTTATATGCCCATCCCTAACTGCCCAGAGGGCAGTTAAGAGTCAACCAATTGCTATGGGTCTGGAGTCACATGTAGGCCAGAGCAGGTTCCTTCCCTAAAGGACATGAGTGAACCAGATGGATTTTTCCAACAATTGGCAATGGATTCACGGTCATCACGGGACTCTTAATTCCAGATTTCTTCTGTTATCAGTTCAATTTACTTCATCTGCCATGGCTGGATTTGAACCCGTGTCCTCAGAACAGTCCGGCGATAATACCACTAGGCCATTGCCTCCCTGCAATGGAGCTGACAATCTGCAAGGGGTCAATGCTTGCTGCAGATGTTGACACCGTGGATTGCAACAGTATTCGTATACTCTAGCAGCAACACATTCCCCTGCCCAGTCATCTCAACTCCAGTTGACTCATTAATTTAGATGTTAAATATGTTAAAATTGAACTTATTAACTGGAATCTTCGACGGAAATAAACTCTCTTGATTTTAACCACTTGGCCAAGCAAAGGAGACATGGAAAAGTTACCCGGTGGTCACCGACTAGAATAACCTCTGACATCCCACTCTGCTTGGACAGGTTAAAAGAAGTAGAAGAAACTGTCTGCTGCTGGCATTTAATCTCACAGCCTTCGCAGCTTCTTACATATAGAGCTATTCTTTTTATGAACCTGCTGTGCTCGCACTCTTTCGTGTTGCTTCAGAAGCAGAGGTTCCTCTGTCTTCTTTCTCTTTTAGGTGCTGTTGACTGTTTTGGGCCCACCTCTCGCCTGTTCTTAATGATGTTATGTAACATTGGGTGAACTTGCCTGACATGTTTATGAATGGCCTACTGTTTCCCACAGAAATCAAAGGATAGTATTGTGGTTTTTATGAGTGAATTAGATTTTAATGTCACATATACACAAGTATAGGAATACAGAATACAATGAAAAGCGTAGATCAAAATTTCTGGTGCCATCTCAGATAAAAAAACTTGTCCAGACACAAAATTTTAGGTATGAAGTAGAAAATAAAGTTAAACTTTACAGCCCTTCTTAATTGACTGGCCATGGGCTGAGATCCAGGCCCTCCTTACCGGATGTAGAGACCAACACCATCAGGAAGAGGTCAGCTAGCATTGAGCCCTATTGCAACCCTGCCTGTTGCCATCTTGCCATCACTAATAACACTGCTACATGAGTCTGCACTGAGCTGATCTTGACAATGCAGTCACTGCTGAAGATGCCGGAACCTACACCAGGCACTGGACCCAAACTTGCCTCCCTCCCTGACCACCAGGCACATTGTTCCTCCACCACCAGGAACACAATCTCGCTTCCATTCCCTACCACCAGGGAACACACACTCACTGCCCTCCCACACCACCAGGAACACACTCTCGCCTCCCTTCCACACCACCAGGAACACACTCTCACCTCCCTCCTCCACCACCAGGAACACACTCTCACCTCTCTCCTCCACCACCAGGAACATGCTCTCGCATCCGTTCCCCATCAACAGGAACACACGCTCACCTACCTCCCCTACCACCAGGAACAAACTCTCTTCACCCTCTTCCACCTCTGAGAACAAACTCTCAACACAACCCCCCACCACCAGAAACACACTCTCACCTCCCTCCTCTACTACCAGGGAACACACACTCACCTTCCTCAACCACAATCAGGAAAACACTCTCACTCCCTCCCCTCCACCAGGAACACACTGTCACCTCCCTCCCCCACCACCTGGAACACACCCTCGCCTCTCTCCCCCACCACAAGGAACACACTCTCACCTCCCTCCCTGATTGTCAGGAACATACTCTCACCGCCCTCCCCTACCACCATGAACATACTTTCAGCTCCCTCCTCCACCACCAGGAACACACCCTCGCTTCCCTCCTTCACCACCAGGATTACACTCTCACCTCCCTCTCCCACCACCAAGAACACACTCTCACCTTCCTCCCCTACCACCAGGAACACACGCTCGCCTCCCTCCTGCACCCGCAGGAACACACACTCGCCTCCCTCCTGCACCCCAGGAACACACTCTCGCCTCCCTCCTGCACCCCCAGGAACACACGCTCGCCTCCCTCCTACACCCCAGGAACACACGCTCGCCTCCCTCCTGCACCCCCAGAAACACACGCTTGCCTCCCCCCCGCCCCGCTGCCATTAGGAAGAATCTTGTACCAGTATGCTGGACACCTTGATGCTGCCCAAGCTTCCACAGAAGGTGATTAATGTTAAAGTAAGAGAGAAATAATATCATAGAAAGAAGAAAAAAAGTGAAAGTAGATGGATGAGATGAGCACTAGCTACGCTGTGCTGCTCGTCCACCAGCATTTCCCGGCTGTATATTTATGTTGAATGCAGCAGGCCCTCGCTGGGCAGCGCCTCTTGAACCTAAAATTTTATGGTCTGCAGGCCTGAGCAGTTACTTTTCTTTTCAGTTTCAGTGTGAAGGTGGTTTGTTTTTCCTTTGCAAATGTATGGCTCCACCAGTACATGCTAACATGAGAAAACAATCAATAATGAATTTAAAAACAGTTCAGGCAGTTTTTAATTTGATTTAAATATAAACAGTGATTAAAAATTAATGCTGACGATCCTTGGAGGTTTTGTTCAAAGATTAAAACATGCAGGCTGGGTGTTGTTATTGTTCCCCAAGAAAGATATTTTTTCCACTACAGGCAACAATGGAACTATATGGATTGCGAACCTTTCTCCAGTTTTGATGGTATCATCTTGCCTGTCACAGTACCATCTTAATGAGGATTAGTTGAGTAATGTCCTACAATTTGCTCCTTTGTTTATATCTGTCTTCAATGTTTTGTAGCACTCAAGAGTTGGAAATCATTCTAATTTCTCCAACAATCTGCAGTGATATCTTTACAGAAATAACAATGAAAGTCATCCCAATCAGGCATCCATTCTGACAAAGTGAATAAATGTTGCGCAATTGAACCATACACACACCAGGTAAGTTCCAAGTTTAATCGCTGATCTGTGATGAGTTAGTGAATCTCAGCAATGAAAGAGAAAATTGGTCTTCAAATAGCATTCATGAGGAATAAGGCACTAGCACTACCGTGATCCAGCGGGAGAAAGTGATTGTGTGTGGACTTTGGGTGAAACCATGATTACTTCTGACATTATGCTCTCAGTTTATGTTGCCTGCTGACACTTATTGTCCAGATTTCCATAAAGGAATGAATCCATAAAGAACTGAAATCAACAGCTGCTGCTTGTAACACTACCACAATTCTTCTGTAGAATTACATTTGGATTATATGTGTTAAACAGATTCAACCCAACATACTAACCTCTCTGCTATAATCTTATCTGTAAAAGCTTAGCTAAGTTTCCAACCTAAACCTTTACTTAATGCACAACTTGATTGACATCATTGCAGTTGCAGTGATACAGACATGGGCCAATTAGCAAAGAGTCCTTTGAGACTTTACTAGAAGGATGAAAACACACAAGCCAGAATAAGCCTGCTACTTAGAATTCACGGAGAAGCACATAGAGCTTCAAGAGAAGATTTACTTTATGAATGTTGTGAGAAAAAAGAATTGAAGTATGGCTTTGTCAAACCTAAAACTAGTTATAAACTGATAACAAGTATTTTGAAAGGAACTTTCTGTGCAGTTTCCAATGAATGATGTGATGTAAATTTATGCATTGATTATTGTAATTAGGTGTAACATTTCATCCTTGCATGACTGTGGTGCATTGTACTGTGACAACAGAAAACAATAAAATTACACTTGATAAAGCATGAAGTCATTTTACTGAGTGAAGTGATTTAAAGTAAATTTGTCAAGTAAGGCACTGCGACCATTTCCCTCTTCATATGTCATATTTCAGAAATGACTTTAAATTAACTCAATGATCCATCAATATACACACATAGACAAGCAAATTTTCTTTTTATTTTCAAAATAAATGTATTAAATTTCGTATATCACTGCTGATATAATTAGAACCCAATTAGAGAGTAACTCTGCTTTAACATTCATGCTTAAGTCAAGTCAAAATGTTTCCTGACATAAGCTTTCAAAATTCAAGCAAGCAGAAACACGTATTACTAAAACTGTAGTATTCAAAAGTTTTGAACGGCATTTTGAACCTCACTATTATTTTCATATATCTGCTTTTAAAAGTGTTTCACTAACATAAGCTGCCACGGCAGCAGCTGATCCCAGAAGAGCTGAATTATAAAGGCAGATGAAGAAATGTGTTTTTCAACTGCAAAAGGAATCAGCTAAGGTGACCTTAAGGAAGTGTAAAAGTTTGTCATCAAAATAGAAAATGTAATTTCTGCCCTTGCTTTAAACTAAACCATGGCATTAGAATAAAGGATAGAGAATCAATTTACTGGACAATCAATTTAGTGCTAATTTTAGGAAGATTGTCTTCATATCAGGAATAGTTAACTGGTGGAGAGAACTTAAAGAAAGTAAAATAAAATTGAATAATTCAAGAAGAAATTGGATATTATCATTGGAAGATTGTGGTTTGTTTGGATTGATGAGAAAACATGTACCAAGGTGCATTGCCTTAGCTATCTTCATAACTGGTTATAATGCCTCTTATATACAGCGTTTTGAAAAATGCATTCATAGGGTGTGGGTGTCACTGCTCAGGCCAGCATAGGGTGAAGGGACACACAGTTCTGTGAGGAAGAGTGCTCCATGATTTTAACCTAGGAGCAGTGAAAGAACAGTGATTTCATTTCAAATTGGGATGTTGTGTGGCTTGGATGGGAACTTGCGGGTGGTAATGTTCCCATGCATCTGCTGTCTTTGTTACTCCACTTGTGGGTTTGGAAGGCATTGTTGGAGGATCCTTGGTGAATTACTGCAGTGTTTCTTGCAGATGGTACACATTGCTGCCAGCATACATCGGTGGTGAAGACACAATTTTGAAGGTGGTGGATTGAGTACTAATCAAGTGGGTTGCTTTTTCTGGATCATATCAAATTTCTTGAGTGCAATTAGAGCTGCACTTAATGGAGTATTCAATCACACTCCTACCTTGTGCCTTGAAGATGGTGGATAGGCTTTGGAGAGCCAAGTGTTGAGTGCCTGACCTGCATTTGCAGCCATAATATCTAAATAGATAACCCAGTTCAGTTTCCTGTCAATGGTTACCCACAGGATGTTGATAGTGAAGTGTTCAGTGGTAGAAATGCTATTGAACTTTATGATGGATGGAAGGCCATTGACGAAATAGCCGAAGATTGTTGGGCCTAGGGCAATACCCAGAAGTACTCCTGAAGAGATGTATTGGGGCTGAATGATTGCTCTCTCACAATTACAACTGTATTCCCTTTGGCTAGATATGGTTCCTCCAAGTGGAGAGCTTTCTCCTGACTCCTGTGGACTACAGAACTGATGGGCTTCTTGATGTGATACTCCGTCAAATGTAATGTTAGCATAAAGGACAGTCGCTCTCACCTCACCTCTGGAGTTCTGCTCTTTTTATCCAGGTTTGGGTAAAAGCTGTAAGAGGTTAGTCCCTGGCAGAAATAAACTGATCTGCAGTGAGCAGGTCGTTCCTTTGTAAATGCTGCTTGATAGATTTGTCAAGCATCATTTTGCTGATAATGGAAAGTAGACTGATAATGCAGTAATTGGCTAGATTAGATTTGTTCAGGTTTTTGTGCAGAAGCCACCCTTGGGCAATTTTCCACATTGTCAAGTGAATGTCAATGCTGTAACTGTGATGAAACAGTTTGGCTAGGAGTGCAGCTAGTTCTGAAGCACATGTCCTCAGTATTATTGCTGGAATGCTATCAGGACTTATAGGCTTTGCAATATCCAGTGCCTTTAGCCATTTCTTGGTTTCTTGTGGAGTGAATTCAATGGTTGGCAACAGATATCTGTGACGGTAGGGACGACTGGAGGAAGTGAGATGGATCATACTTGGCTTATTTGGCTGAACAAGGACGCATATACTTCAATCTTCTCTTTTGCACAAATGTGCTGGCCTCCTCTATCATTTTGGATGGGATATTTGTGCAGCCCCGACCTTCTATTGTCATAAATATAAGGTTATAATGGTTAGAAGTTGTGTTTGAGAAGCAGGTCCAGGCTTTGAAACTTGGCTTCTTCCATAGCAATTAATTAAAAAGATAAAGATAAAGACAGGAATCTGCAAGTCCAGTAGAAACCTTGCATTCATTTGGCAGGAATTAAATACCATTGTAAAAATATACTCAATGAAGGCATTACGTTTTAAAAGAATAGCCCTTATAAATAAAAATATGTGAGTAGCCAGAAAAATAAAATGCATTTTGTTATAACTAAATGTTAAGAACATAAGGAGCAGAAGCAAGTTTAAGCCATTTAGATCATTAAGCCAGTCCCATTACTCAGTGAGGCTTCAGCTAGATTCAGCACCAGTTCCACTTTTTGCATTTTGCCGTATGCATTGATTGTCCTTGTGCTCTGAAATCGATCCATTTCTAACTCCATGGTCTGCTGACCATCCACAGCAAACTGCAGTCAAGAATTCCAAAGGCATACAACACCCTGATTGAAGAAATGCCTCCTCATTTCAATCCTAAATGGCTGACTCCTCAGTCTGAAATTGTGCACCCTAGTTCTAGAATCTCCAATTAGAGAAACAATGTCTGACCATTTATGTTACACCTCCTAAAAAGTTTCAGTAAGATCACCCCTAATTCCAAAGAAAATGAATTCATTTGATTCAATCTTTTCTCATTTGAAAACCCTTTCAACCGAATAACCAATTAACGAACATTTATTCCATTATTTTAAGACCAGTATGGCCTTCCTCAGATAACAGAGCAAAACAATATTCAGTACTTCAACTGTTGTTCCACCAGAGCTCAACATAAATTGATCTTTTTGTAGTTTGATCTTAGAGTAGGATAATAGGCCAGCACAACATTGTGGGCTGGAGGGCCTGTACTGTGCTGTACTGTTCTATGCTCTATATAACTGTAGCAAGATATTTTACTGTTATACTGAAATCCCCTGGCAAAAACGGCTAACCTTTAGCTTGCTGTAGCTGTATGTTAATTTTAATCCTTTTGAATGCAAGCATTTGCCAATTTTTAAAATTGTTCTGTTTTTGATCCTTCCGTGCAAAATGGATCATTTCATGCTTGCACAATTCCACTCAACCTAACAAAATCTTGCCCAAACAATTAACCGGTCTATCTCCCTTTGCAACACATTTGCCTTTGCCTCACAGCTTACTTTTCATTCTAGCTTCCTATCATTAGCAAATATGGATGTACTGTAATTGGTCCCTTTCTTAGGTAATTGATAAGTAACTGAGCCCAAGTGTCAATCCTTGAGGCACCCCACCATTCTCCTCCATCCCCAAAATGACCTCTTTATTCCCATTCTATATTTCCTCTGTTCACCATCCATTGCTCTGTGCTAATATATGATTCCCTATGATGAGCCCTAGTCTTTTGAAAACAGATTAATGCAAATAAAATTGTAAAATACTTCTAGGCAGGCTTTGCTCAGGAAAATGCACAGTAATTTTATGGTGGAACACTAATTCAATCTACCTGAAGTATTTCTTCTGCACCCTTCACTTTTGATTGATGAATGATGAGGGCTTTGGGTTTTCAAAACTACAGCTTCAGGCTTTGAATTCCAAGACTGAAAATGTTGTATTTTAACAGTTTACGTTAATGTAAGCCCTTTAATTTGCACTATTACTTCCTATGTATCTCCAGTGCATTTTCCTGTTCCTATTTTGCACCTTATTTTTCCTCAATCAACTTCTATCTATGTGGGTTAATTTGTAGAATAGATTAAGAAAAATTTTTGTATTCAATGTAATTCTTCTCTCAATTCTCAATGCCATTGCCCGGCTTTGGCAACAATGACAGTGACAAATAATTTAGTTGACAGACAACACGTTGCCTACGACGTTACAGATACGTGTGTCAGTACTGGGTCCATCATGCAGGAGGCCTTGCCTTGAGTTCCTTTCTATTCCGTTAAAGTTACTTCCTACCTTCTTGAGAGAGAGGACACAGTTAACTGTTTTTGTAATCCCTGCCTCAAAGCAGACCGTGCATAAAGCAAAGAACAACTCTGCCTCAAAGGAGTCAATGAATTGTGAATCTCTAGGGTGCGACTTCATTTCCCATGCATTACCTTCAATCTCTATTCATCCTAACAGATTGTTCCACCTTCCACTTCCCAAATTGCCTATCACCTCATGATTTGAAAATGTTTGGGCAAGACAAACCGTCCTGGTTAAAGAAGTGATGTTTACCACCCATAACTTATTAAGGTGTAATATCTCAAATAAGAAAAAGCTCCTCCCATCGAGAGATTATTTTTATTGCTAATTATTAAAGCAGTATAAAAAGGATGGTAGCAGTTCACTTGGATGAAGCATGCGTTTTCGCATTTTTTAATACGTTTGTTAAAAAAGGATTTTGACAGCAAATCAACACTGATGTTGGCATGAAATCAATATGGAAATGAAGGTTCATATCATTGCACCAACTCAGATAGATGTGCTGATTTTGATGCAGTGCTACACTGGTTCAAAAATAAACTGCTGGAACTGGCAGATTGCCCTAGAGCCACTGGGTATCACAATGTTAAATGAACGATCCTTCTGCCCTATGCATTAACTGCCGTGAGAATGACCACCTCAGGCCAGTGTGCTTGCCCTGGTAACACTTTGGTTAAGTCAAGCTATTAGAATAATATAGTCCTATAAACTACCAGATGGCATGGCCCTGCAAGCATAAGATAAGGTGATACTCAATAGCTCATTTCATTTGTGGTAGGCTCATCATCACAACACAATATGTAAAAAGCTACAGGAGAATTTTCTGGCATAAACAGTAATTGGGGCAAAACGTGCACTCATTACAATCAACCTGTTGACTTATTGAATAACTAACACTTGCCAACTTTCTACCAACAAGTTAAACAGCTGAAGGGAAATCTTCAGTTCCTTTACTGACAAGTAGAAACTAGTTTCTGTCTTTTACAAGTGGCCATGATTTATGAAAGCAGTGGCAAAGCTTTTGTCTTCATGAACTACAGGGTGTGTATCTAATTCACATGTATCTTAGGTTGCTGATCTTAATAGCTCTGTTCTGACTGGGGATTTCTGAAGAAGAGACATATCTGATTCAAAATGTTAATTTTATCACTCTTTACAGATGCTGTTAAACCTGCTGAGTTTCTCTAGCGCTCTTCTACATTATTTCAGATTCCCAGCATCCACAGTATATTGCTTTCATTTGAGGTCATCATTAAGACAATACTGCTGAAAAAGGCCCTCTCTAAATCTCCAGACAAATGCAATTTAACAGGATAAAGCAACAAAGAAGAAATATAAGCACAAATAAAATTCAGTTTATTGGGCTAACAATTCCCAATGCTCAAAAGCTACCCTTGGCTAGAGGGCTACTGATTTGTCAATTATTAGACATTAGGGACATCTATTAAATGGTAATGAAATGGCTTATAAAACTACAGTACAGATTGGGCCATGTTTTGGGGACAACATATTGTAAATATTAACGAATATTTCTCCAGCTAATGTGATGCAAATGGCTGCAGCAAACTTATCAATGATTCAAAACATGTTGCTGAGTTTAAAATAGCATTTAATAGAAATGAATCATTGATGAACAAAAAATACTGACACGGGCAGAAACTAAAATTGCTAGAATTTATGACACTTCTGCCCATGGATGCTTCATGGTACTTTTTGATGCTTCAGATTTTGGTAACCAGTCTTTGTAAAGTTGATGAATTTTAAAGAATCTCATCCAGCAATTTAATGAATTCTTCTATATTGCTGACAAAGTCACATTTTGTCAATGTGATCCATCCATTAATCATTGATACAAATTGCAAAAAATACCAAAATATAGAGAAAACAATATTTATACTGCTTGACAGGAGAGTGCTGATTGTTGAAAAGTGGACCTGTTTGGTAGAGACATTGCCATGAAGAATGCACATGTTAATGATGACTGTCAGTTGACCGCCAAGTTTGTTTAAATTTTAAGAAAGGCAGGTTGATTCTGATTGGAAAATACATTTAGTTGAAACTGCCATAGTGTGTGTGCATGTTCTTTCTATATGGAAAGAACAGCTCCACATATATTAATATTTTGGGAGACCCCAATTTATGAATTTCTGACTTATGAATACTCATATTTACAACAGTGATCTTCTACAGGGGTGTAACTTTAAAGATCTGCCACATGAATATTTCTTGTACTTACAAATGGCTATTTTCTATTGATCTGCATTGTGCACCAACTTGTGTACAAGTCGTCTTGCAAACAGTCTCAAGAAGGAACCTATTTGCGATACATGTGAGTATGCCATTTGGCAAGCCCAACTGACGGTCCTCATTTGGTTGTCTGCGTAACTGTTCATTCCTTTAGGATTATTTAGTAAATTTTGTCTAACTTCAGAATCATATCTGATGTTAGAACTGTTGTGTGTTTTGCAAGTGCAGTATGATCAAAACCTTGTTTGTTGTGAAGATTTCCTGTTTAAAACAGCCTACATACAGCCTACACACTGAAGACTACATTGGCACTGACTTTACATTTCGCATTCCTTGTTAGTATGATGGGTAGGTATCATTTGGTCTGATGGCAGCGTCCTGTTAGTGTGGACACACTTGTGTTGCTAATGCATAGTAACAGGTGTTGCTAAAATGTTTCCACGGTAATGTGACGTTTATAAGGCACTCTTCAGGAATAAAAGTGACAGACTTCTTTTATATAGGTCTGATTTGGCCTCAGACAGGCTTTGTGAGAAGACAGTGGATGGGGAAGAGATTTTGGTCACATTATGGCAACCTTAACAAGCTTTCTTGGATTAAGGAATTAATGAGCTTATTAGGTTCTAAAATGTGAGGAAAAACAATAAAATGTAACACACATTCGCAGATCAGAAATGAAAAGTGAGAAAACCCATGACAGTTAGGAAAAAGATATATAAATCAGTCTTTGCCTTTTCTATGAGGAGTAGAAGGTGAAAAATTAAATTGGCAGTACAGTCCTTGGCAGTTAAGCAATTGGTTTAGAGACTCTTGCTCCTGAAAAATTAGCTGAAGGGAGTTGTCCTGCTTCCTTTACAATGTAGGTTTTGTTGACTTGTGGCTTGTTTCCAGAAACCAGCAAAAGAGAGAGGCTTTTATTTTACCTGTAAGCACAAGGGAGCCTGGTGTCTGCTGTGAAGTTCCTACTACATACCAGCCCAACAGAATTGACCCAGGCACACAGACCCAGGTTGTAGTTATTATTTTAACCTCTTCTCTTATATGTTCTTAGAAGAGGAAACATAAATATGTCTTTCTCCCAGAACATGTCCACCGTCTACGATATAATTAAAAAAAGATGGTTTCTGTTGAGATGATAATCAGCCTCCATTAACATTTCAACCACAGGAGATTATGTCTCTATTTTTATATTGCATCTCTCCCTTTGAAGTGTCTCCATCTGAGGTCCCTTCCCTCCATATGCAACATTCCATGCATTCTAATGGGATTAAGCAGAACCCATGCTGACATTTTTCCATCACAAAATTACAATTTCAAAATGCACATCATCATACACACTTGGTTATTAAGTCCTTCATGTTACTTACGTTAAAACAAAATCTCACTTAAAGCTTTAATATTTCTGTAAGCTATTTGCATTAGGATCATGACAGTCTGGAAACATGGAGATCCAAATTGTGCATCTGTAATTTTAAGTTAATTCCTCACCCAGAAGGCATTGTAGATTGCATAGGAATCTGTTGTATGTGGAAAACTCTCGATTTGGTTGTAACCCTGGAGCAGGTAGGGAGATTGTACTAGGTTAGAAGAATCAAGTGGATGGGATTGTTGGCAGTCATCAATCCCTAGCTGGGAGATATCCCCTAGACGGAACATGCTGTAGTCTGGTTGCTAGCTGTAACTGCTCTCAAGGGCACTGCTGAATCTAAGTGAAAAGGAAGTGTTTGATCGTGGTGGGGATAAGCACCTTTGGATAGTGAGCAAAGATACATCTGTTGACAGGCAGAGAGAAAGTAGTCCTTGGCGATTGCTATGATGAAATATTCTTGTTGCTGCTGGCATTGCTGGAAGGGTAGTTGGCTTTTCCTCGCAGCTGTCCTTGGCTTGTTTTAATTGTTGGAATTCTCAAGGCCTAGGAAGCCCATGAAGCTTTGGTTAAACCTGGCAGAGGTCTTCAAAATGAAGCCCATTGGCTCTTGATAATGTTGAAATGATCAGCTACCTTTTGAAGCAGATTGCTTTCCAGCTCACTTGTCTCATCACTGTGGAAACCAGAGGAAGGTGAATTGGAAACAATCTAAGATCAGGTTTGAGACTTCAAAGAATATGGCCTCCCGCAAACCCACCCTTTTTTCATGATTAAAACTACTGTCAGTATAGTTGTCACAAATATTTGGGAGGTGCTTCTTTGTTATAAGTATTTTGCTCAATAGACTTTAAGGTTGTTATGGCACGTTAAAAGTTGACCTCTTCACTCATCTAAAAAAACTCAGGATTCCTTCAGCAGCTTATTAGCAATTATAGTATTATCTTCTATTGTAGAGTCATAGAATAATTCTGGAACAATGCAGATCAATTCACCCATTGAGTCATTGCTGACTTTACGTATAACAACGCAGGCAGTCCCTTTACCCGCATTATCCCTGTGGCCGTGCAAGTTTATTTCCCTCATATACCCATTCAATTTCCTTTTGAAACAATTAAACATTCCTGCTTCTATCACTTTATAGGCAGACAGTTCCAGGTCATTACCACTGCTGTGTCAAAGGGATTTTCCTTACATCTGCCTGAATCTCTTGCCAAACATTTTGAAGCAGCATCTCCTTCTTCCTGTTCCACTGACAAATGGAAACAGCTTTTCCTTGTCAATTTAAGTCCACTCCTCTTTCATCCCAAATTCTTTTGTATCTATGCACATAGTTTTTATCCTTATAAATCCACACTATTGTCTGAGATGCCACGTCAACCAACTCAAAGAGGGGTAACAAAGGCAAAAAAAAGTACCAAGAGAAAGTGCTTTGATAGAAGAAACTACCACTGGCTCTAGAGAAAATGGCCAGGATTTTCTGTTTCTCCTCATGCCTCTGGATGCCACTGCTGACAGAGCATTGTCTTTAGTGATATGACAACTAATTGAGTTAAACGCTATGGCTTTGTATTTGAATAAGCTTCTTTAATAAGAATTGTGCCTTATTCAAATACTTTTATGTATTAAAATAAAACACAGAATGCTATGGCCTCATGAACAGAGAAGGCAATGGATACAGCATCCGACTCACATGTTGTATTGTTGAGCATCAGGAAATTTGATATCTCTGAATAATCTGTCTCAAAGCACTCCAGTTTGAACAGTGGCCCATTGGCTGGTGGCCTTGTATAACGATCCTAATAATGTATCAGACAAAATGGCTGCTGAGCGATTTGGATTTGATTACAGAATGCAAAACAAATGCATTTATCAGATGCATTGACCATTGATAAACCTTCAGTCTGTTGCGAAAGTGGATCAAATTGATGCTAAAGTATTGAAAGTGGACGCAGAAACAACCTGTTTGCCACAATCATTCCTTGTTGCTGTTTATCCTCTACATGAACAATAGTCCTGATCCCATATGACCCTCTTGTTTCTTTTCCTTTGTCATCTTTTTCTTCAATCATCTATCCAGCCTAAATTAAAATAAATCATGGGATTGAACCTTATGCTTTTTGGCTAGGTATCACCAGCACTGAGTTCCACGGAGGGAGTGTCACCATGGGGTCAAGTAACATCTATGACGTATCTTATAAAACTCATTTCATTGACGTCTCACTTGATTCTGCCACATCTTACCGCTCACCATTACAAGTACAACTTGTCATGCATTGGATACCAAGTTAAAGACCAGTCCTTGTGTCATCTTTAAAAGGCTGCTGTGCATCCATAGGAGCAGTGGCATTCTGAAGCTGTCCTTCTTGGTGATGGGCAGTCATTCTGAAGATGTTAGAGATGGGGTAATGCACCGTCATTCTTCGACAGGGACCTGGAGGTTCTGGTGGAGCTAAAAAGAGCCACCCATTTATCCAGAGGACTGGCAGAAGAGTCTATGCTACCAGTCTCCGGCAGCCTGGTATGAGGTTGCCACCAGATCAATGCAATCTCCATAGTTTCTGGAGGAATGGAGAGCGGTGCATCAAAAGGTAAATGATCTGTTCTGTTCTGCTCTGCCAGGGTATGTGCCACATTCTTCTCGCTACAACTTCACAATCAAACTATCTCTGATATGGCAGCTGTCTTATAAACATCACCTTACTGTGAAGTGAGGTTTCTACTTTCTTCAAGAAGACCTCTATCACTTCAGTGTCAAGGAAAAATCAGGCAATGGTGTCTTCATGGCTACCTCCCAGTGGTTCTGTCAACCATCATTATGAACTACAATGAGAAGTTGGTAATGGCTCACACCAACTCCAGCCTCTCAAATTGCCTTGATCCATTACAATTCGCCTATTGCTACAACAGGTATATGGCAGATGCCATTTCTCTGGCCTTACACTCATTCCTGGACCATTTGGATAAAAAAGGAACCAGCATCAGACTCCTGGTTATTGACTTTAGCTCTGCCTTCAACACCATAATTCCAACCAAACTCATCTCCAAACTCTGAGACCCAGGACTCTGCACCCCCTCTGCAACTGAACCCTTGACTTCCTGTAGACCCCAATCAAAAAGGATAGGGGGCAACATCTCCTCCACAATAGTCCTCAACACTGGTGACTCACGAGTCTACATACTCTGCCCCTTACTATACTTCTTATACAGTCACAACAGTGTGGCCAAATTCAGCTCTGTTCCCATTTACAACTTTGTTGATGACCTGCCATATAGTGGCTTGGATCTCAAACAGTGAAGAGACAGATTACACAAAAGAGATAGACGGCTTAGTGGCATATCGTAAAGATAATAATCAATGTCAGTGGCCTTCAATGTCAGTAAAATGAAGGAGTTGGTCATCAACTTCAGAAAACAGAACGGAGGACATACCCCTGTCTATATCAATGGTGTTTAGGTGGAGATAGTCAAGTGCTTAAAGTTCCCAAGAGTAAATATCACCAAAAATCTGTCCTGGTCCATCCACATTGACATTACAGTCAGGAAAGCATATCACCGCTTCTATTTCCTCAGAAGGCTAAGGAGATTCAGCATGTGCACAATGACTCTTACCAGTTATTATAGATGCACCACAGAAAGCACCTTATCTGGATACATCACAACTTGGAATGGCAACTGGTCTGCCCCACACTGCAGGAAATTATAGAGAGTGTGAAAGCAGCCCAGTTCATTATACAAACCAGCTTTCTTTCCATTGACTTCATGTATACCTCCCGCTACCTTAGGAGAGCAACCAATACAATCAAAGACCCCTCCCAACCCAGTTGTACTCTCTTCTACCCTCTTCTATTGGCCAAAAGATACAAAAGTTTAGATACATATATGAACAGATTCAAAAACAGCTTCTTCCCCGCTATTATCAGACTTTTTAGCAGACCTCTCATATATTAGAGCTGGTCTTTCTCTGCACCTTCTCTGCATTCTGTTTTATTGCCCTGATGTACTTATGTAAAGTATGATTGTCTGTTTAGCATACAAACCAATACTTTTTACTGTATCTCAGTACATGTGGCAATAATAAATCAAATCATATCAAATCAAATCAAATGTTCTGCTCTGCCACTCTCAGTACTGCGTGCAGCAACTTCCTTCATTCTCTCTTGTTGCCCCCATACCTCGTACAACACTAACTCTGCATGATCTCAGTGTTGCCTACTCACTCGTCTGGAATCTATCATCACATTTCAAACTCCTTGACCCAACACGAACCGCTGTGCTACCGGCTTTCATCACATCCAATCCCTCCTTCCCTTTCTCTCAGTCCAGGAGAAAACAGACCACAACAGGGTAGAAAGAGCCAACTGATAGAGTACAATTCTTCATACCACTGTAGTTCTCCTATTAGGTATCAGTGGGATATTTATGTCTCAACAGAGAATTGGACTATTCTACATGAAGGTACCTCCACAACATTTAAGGAAGAGAATTTTAAGGCCTCAGAGGAAACATCCTCAAGGTGGCCTCTTGCACTTCCATATCTCTCTGCAACATCTTCAAAGCTGGCAGAAGGAGAAATGCTCCAGGATGCTCGCACTCATGCGTCTGTCAGAGACCAGGCACCCACTCAGGCCCAGGCAGTACAGGGCCTTGTGGTGTTGGCAATCCTGGAATTTGTACCTAAATGCATAGGGAGGAACCGGAATAGCAGACAGGGATGTGGGAAACAATGGCCCTCACTGCCCAGAAGGTGCAGCCATTGATGCCCAGCTACTTCAACTATTGATCATCTATCTGCATCCGTAAACAGGCTGGCAGCTGGCATGGAGAGCTAGATCCATAACTTATCACTCCAGCCCCATTGACCCTCAGAACTAACTCATGGCAGCAAGGAATAGAGAACATGATTTGCACTCTAAAACGTGCCCAGTTGAAGGAAGCCCACACACAGACCCTGCAGAAACTCTCCACATCCAAATGTAGCAAGACCTGGACAATACCCAGGTATTGCTTGACAAATGGCAAATAATAGTCAGCTATAGAAGTCAGCGTTACTTACATTCCCATGGGTATATTTTAAAAAGATCTCCTCTCAAGACATTCCAAAGATGACCTGGCCTCTTATTTCCACTGTGCCTGCTCATGTCTGATCTTTGAATTTGAATCTAAGAACAGTCCGCATACTGGCAAAAAGACCTGAGATTTTCAGGGCCTTCCATAGACACAACAATTTCAGAAACACCCCACCAAGACTGCAGGGCCAATGGGTGAGGTATGCAGGTTCCTTCCACTGCATCTCCAGGATCTGGGATAATATGGAGATGTAATGTGCGGAAAAAAAGAAGTAAACCTTTTGAGGCACATTGTCGGCAGGGGAGACACCACTCTCTATAAAGTACCGCAACTGCATGAACATTATTGATTTTGTAATTCATCTGTTTGTTTGAGTCTCTGGCTTGTCCCGAATGTAACTGTGCCCATATAATGTCTACCTTCATGTCCATAACAGGATATACTAAGGATCAATATCTATGTTGAGAACCTGCAGCAGCCTGTGGAAACAAGAGGAACAAGGTATATGTAGAGCAATGGGCTCTGCTGGTACCATTGACACTTGTGGTCGAACATTCCCATACTTTCTCTGGATGCAGAATATTTACATGAATAGAGATGCATGGGGCGTGGAAGTGTGCAGTGTACAGGGATCTAATGTACTAGTATCATCAGGGACCCCCCGCGTCTGTGTCCTTTGTACATAAGTAATGCTGTTTCCCTCTAAAGGAGCACTCATTGATGTGTCAGCAGCACCCTCCTTCACATGTTGAAATACTCTGGGTGTGGTTGCAGCCATTTTCCTTCTCATTGTGCACTTTTGGCTTCTAGCTTCCACTTTTATGTGATGTTGAGACCTCAGACCCCTGGATACCCTTTCTGATGGCTCTTCCCCTGACTGGTGAGTGTACATCTCCCTGACTGTGTTAGCTTCACCCCTAGACTAGCTGCTATGGAACCACAGAACTGTCCGTGACCCAATATCTGGACACCTGAGGCACAGGACTCTAGGCTGAGAACACTACGACCAGACACCTGACCTTTGCCAAACCCCTGGAATCTTATCAGAGGCTGCTCTTGATTTACTGTGCTGGGAAATCCTGTCTAACAGGTACGTCCATGACAGCTCTCCTAAGACTTCGAGATGTGACTGCTTGCTTGCTATGTATTCAGTGTGTTTGCTGTGAAAGCTGCTTGCACATGATGCAGGTGAGAGACTGATGTAGTACACTGTTGCACAGTTAGATGCACACAGCCCCCTGACTGAGGACTGCATACTAGCAAGGCAAGCTGCCTGCTAACGTAAGCACACCAACAGGCATAACAAGGCAAAGAGGGATGCTTTGAGCATATAGGTAGACACTAAGTGTGTGGGTGCTAAGACAGCTAGCAAGCAGCCCTGAGATGTCATCTAATCCAATCTATGAGTTGAATGTGAAGTAATCATGCAGCAACCTTTCAATGCTAATTGCTGGTCTGTCTTGAAATGTGGGTCTCAACCACCTAAGCATCTTGAAGTAGATCAGAGGGGTAACTTGGGGATTCTGAGGAGTTGGCACTTTTTGGATGCCAATGTCTGTGGACAAGAGGTGCATATGGTTGGTGTCTGCAGATCATGCCCTGAGCTGGTGCTTGATGCTGAGCAAAATGGATGTTCTTTGCAGCCAGTACTAGCTTTGATGTCCATAGCAGGAATCATCAGTGTCTAGCTTGCTTGCAACAGGTGGTAGGATAGGATGCTGTGTATTAATGAGGTGAAACCTGCAGTTAGTAACAATAATCTTTCTTAATAGGCAACTTGCCTCTGTCGAGGGAGAACTTTGCTTTGATGCCCAGAACTGAGTTAAAAGATGCAGCGAGTTATTCCCAATATTGAGATCAGCCACAGCAGAATTCTTGCCCAGTTCTGCCACATTTCTCACTTGGCTCTCATCATTCAGACCCTTCTAATATTTTGTCCATTGCCTCTATTTAAATTATAAACTCTAAAATGCATTTCACAGCCTCATGAACATGTGGAAAATTTTCTTCTGTTCACAGGTTTAAATATCCTGCATTTACGTTTGTAATTATGATCATTTGTCTAGGTCCTTCCAGTGTTAGGAAGAGTTTGTTCCTGTCTGCACTGCACCATTCATTCGTACTTATAATCTTTCACAATTCAAACTCTAGTATCTCCCACTTGAATGAAAGCAGCCCAAATTCTTCAAGTCTTTCTTTGAGTTCACATTTCTTCATAGCAGGAGTGCACCTCTAACATCAGTATCTACATGTGAAAGTATTTCAACTTAGGCAACGCTTTGGGAGATCCTAAGATCCGGAAAGGTGCCACAGAAGCATTGCACCTGTCTAATGAGTCAACATCATTTCTATTGCATGGACCCTAAAATTGTACATAAAAGCAAGAGCAACCTGCCTTGTAATATGATGTATATGCCAAAAAAAAATTTCTTAGAAGTTTCACAGACATGTAGTCAGACAAAACATGTTCAGGCTGGGATCTAACTTGGCTTTACATAGATTCTCTAATTGTCTTAACTTTTATGTTACCTCTTGTTTTAAATATAGGATTTGTTTGGATTTTCAAGACGTGTTCACATGAAATGCGACTTTTTGTGCCTCATAAATTTGAATCTCCAAATCTTCTACCCTTCTACATTGTTTAATCTTGGCTTTTATTTGCCAAAGTGTACTACTTCAGATTTAGAGACAAAAGTTCAACTGCCATCTTTTGCTGATTCTAAAATATTTTAAATGTCATCGTGCAACTTATTTTAATCCTTAGAATTAGAAATCACTATTTCAGCATCATCTGCAAAATTGGGCACTGCTCCCACTGATCATATATCAAAATCAGTGCTACCCACTGTGTAGCAGTGTGGAACAGAACCTGTGCGACTCTGAAGTTAATAGCAGTCACTCACAGAAACAACCCTTTATTTGTACTCTCTCACTTCCTTCTTTCTAATCTATTTGTAATCCAATTTTCTACCCTGCCACTAATACCATACTCCTTAATCTTCAAATGTCTCCTGGGTAGTATCTTGTCAAAGTCCTTTAAAAGTTCAAAGAGTTAGTGAAGCAGGACGTCTATGTAGTTAACCTGCTGACCATGTTTCTCAGGAATGAGAAACCTTTCTCTTCATCATCAGCTGGTATAATCCTCCATCAATTATTCTGAAGGGTAGCCCTGGATGGTCAACGAAAAACAACCAACTCCACTCTACATCCTATACAGTCCATCCAGCATGAGTATTTGAAGGAGATTTCAAATAAGAAATCCTTCCAAACCATCATGAACAACTTGTTGAAAATTAAAGAAGGATACAGTTTCAGAAAAATTACCTATTGCAAACTTTTAGTTTCAAATATTTAATGATATATCTAAAGTAAAAGGTATATGTTGTTTTAGGAAATATTTTTAAATCCACAACTTTTTTATTCCTTTGTGACATTTTCTGATTGGATTGACTTTCTGTTTTCAAGACACCACTCATTCTGTTTCATTTCTATTTACGAGAGATTCCTAACATGCATTATGTCTTCACTTTTATGAATGCCTCTGTTAGACTTCTTCAAATTCTTGTTGGATGTAAAGCTCTTTTGTCCTCCAGATCCTGCTGAGTTTAATGTATTCATGTGGAAAATGCCGTGACTTGTGCTGGTTGAGCCATAATATATTTGCTGAGCATGCAGGTTGCAACAACAACAAAAAACGTCTATTCAGTACAGAACAATAATACTATAAGCCTAACTTGCTATAGTATATTGATTTGAGCAGAAATCACAGAAATTAAAAAAGAAAACCTAATACTGCTTCAAGAGGAAACATAAATGTTTAATAAAATTCATGCAGTTGCTTTACCTTATAATGTGTTAACAATAATGGAAAATATTAGCTTATTCATGAACCATTTCCTATTTGAAAATTAAATTTATCTAACAGCACTAGGGGAGTGAGGATTTTAACTTTTGAAATATGTCACAATTGCTTAAATAAATTGAATATGTGAGTCTCTTTACCCCCCCACTGTGTGGTTACTAGAAATAATTATATATCATTGTTTCAAACTAGTACTTAAATAAATTGCATTAAAATTGCTTTACAACACTCTTATTTACTAAGTAAAGTTTTTTGTTTGGCAGTAATTGCAATAATTCCCAGCATTGTAAACACTGAAACAAACAAATTCAGAAATTGTTGGAGAAACTCAGCCGGTTTGACAGTATCCGTGAGGAGAAAACAGTTAATGTTTTGAGTCCAGTGACCTCTCTTCAGTTCTTTGTTTTGTTCTAAACCTAGTCCTTTATTCACATCATTCAGATAAATATTCTTTAACAATTGTTTATAAACCATCCAATTACTCCCTCCAATGAAAGATGGAGGAAATTTTTTAGCAATATGACAGCTGTAACAACCATAGGATTGAGTGGATGTACTTTTATGTTTAAGCAGTTCACAGTGGGAATTTTCACAAGCAGGGGATATATTGTACTTTAGTTGCTTTATCTTGTGCTTTAAGTCAACACTATTCCCTGCACATTGAGATAATGGTTCAGAGTATATCGTCAGACTGTGGGTGTCTGTACAGACTCTCCCAGAAGGAGAAACCAATAAAGCTTGTGAAAGATGCATATTGGCCTGACCCGTCTGGCATACTTCAAACTGCAGGTACAGTATGACAATTATGTCCATTCCCAAGTATTATGGTTTTTTATTTAACTCGTTCTTCTCTCTGAGATTTCCCTGAGGCTCTTGTTCATTAGCATTAAGTAAGATTCTTCAACTCTTTACGTAATGTAACGTTCTTTTATTTACATCTGTACATAGAAATTTCACAAACATAACTCTCTAGAATAATCTCTGAGATTTACTTCCTCATATGCTTATTCAAGACTGGGGTCTTCTCTTTTACTTATATTAGAGACATGTGATCAAATGTCATCACGATTCACAAAAATTATTATACCACAGTTATGTATTTATTTAAACTAAGATCTAGGCTTGTGTTTCTGGGGTGTATCAGAACCCATTCACCTACTGTGTAACGGTAAACAGGAGGACTCCATTTCTTACAACTGAAGCATATGTTAGTCCCATGATACATTGCCTGCATTGTTTAGAACCTTGCTCTAATGTTAATTTGCACCGAGGCATCCAGTGCCAGCTACTTAAAAACAACCCCAGCTTTGGCTACAAATTAAAAAATCAGCTCTGACTAAAATCAATGTTCCAATCGCATTTCCACTCTGTCTCAAGGTCCTCAACATCGGACATCCAGACTCTAATCCTGAGCTCCAATGTCCCTCTCCTTGGTCTTGATGTATGAGCCCCCTAATCTCCCAGCCTCCTGACCATAACATTAAACTCCTCACAAACCAGTCCCACCCAACAACAACAATTTCAAAGATTTGAACAGCTGCCTGTGATTGTTTCGATTAAGGTATCAGGGCATCCCTTGTATAGCTTCCACCCACTGTTCCATCTTGAATGCAGTAATACTGATTTAAACCTGATGTTTCTCAAATCTGTCCATTTTTGCAATAACCTTGCACCAGTGGGATGTGCAAAATGTGAACTCCCTATTTGCGAGTGAGCAGGTAACTGAGGCAGCTGATGGGCTTTGAATTGAAAAAGATGAGATATTAGAAAATGTGGATTTAAAAGTTGATGCATCGTTAGTGCATAGTCAGACACATCAAAGGACATTGAGGGAAGTAAAGGTAGAGTTTGTGGAGACATGAACCGTAATCTTTCTCCTTAGATACAAATATGGCGCTTGATGACTGGAGATATGGAAATATTTTAGCCTTAGTTAAAACTGGATTTAAAGTTAAGTTGTCCAATCAATTTAACCTCAGTGGTGCTTAGAAATGATCATCCATGACCAAATTTATGGGTCACTTGGACAAGTGTGGATTCATTATGAAGAGCACAGATTTTTAAATGCACATTATGGTTAACAAACTTAACTGAGATTTTTGGAGGGCTATAGAGGGTTAATGAGGGAAATGTGGCTAATGTGGTGTTCATAGACATCCAAAAGCCATTCAAAGGAGTGTCGTATATTGGGTTTGTGAACCAAGTTAAAAGTTCATCAAATAAAAGAAACAATAGCAGCATGAATACAAAGTCAGATATGTAACATAGACAGAAAGAAGTGCTGAATGTTTGTTTGTTGGTCAAGAGTACAGTGGGAGTTTCCCCAAAGTTCATAATAGGATCTATGCAATGACTTGTGTGTCCAGGGCACAATTTCAAAATCTGTGAAACTTGGGAAGCAGCGTGAACTCTGAGGAGGTTAGTAATAGACTTCAAGAGGATGTGGAAAAGCTGGTGGAATAAAGGAGCAGGAAAAATTTAATGTGGAGTTAGGTAAAATGATTTACTGTGTTAGAAAAAAACGAGGAACAACAATACATAATAAATGATACAATTGTAAAGTGAGGACAAGAGCAACAGGACTTTGAGGGTACATGTCACAATTTGTTGGAAGAGGCAGAGCTGATTGGAAAGACAGACAATGATGCATATGGGATCCCAGAAACATGGAATTTATGCTTCAGCCCCAGTTGGAATATTGTGCCCAATTCCAGGAACCACACTTGAGGAAGAACATAAAGGCTTTAGAGAACGTAAAGAAAAGATTTCCAAGATTGGTTGTAGTGATTGGCAGGTGGCAGTCATATAATGGAATGGCAGAAATTGTTCTTATTGGCAGAGGGTCAAGAACCAGAGAACACCAATTTAAGGTGAATAGTAAAATATCTCATGATGACTTGAGGAATATTCTTTTTATATAGTGAGATATTCAGATCTGAATTGCAACATTTGAGAATGTGGTGGAGGCATGTTCAATTGTAGTTTTATATACAGAACTGGATACTTATCGAAATAGAGAAATGTATTCGAGGCAGAAGATAAAATCCCAGTGGAGTGAGTCCAGTCGTGAAGGTCATGCAGAGACCCAGTGCAAATTAACACCACAGACTAAAATCACCCCCTTCTATGATATAACCATTCATGGTTATATATTAACATCCCATCCTTTCTAAATGATCTGTCCAAAACTGGGCAAAGATTTTTGCGGAAGTGACAAAGATGATTGATGAGGGCAGGGTGGTAGATGTAGTTTATATGGACTATAGCAAAGCCTTTGACTTTGAGGCTGATACAAAATGTGAAATCACATGTGAACCATGGTGAAGTGGCAAAATGGATACAGGACTGTTTTGGTCACAGAAGACAGAGAGTAGTGGTGGAAGGGCGTTTTTCTGACTGGATATCTGTGACCAATGGTATTCCACTGGGATCAATGTTTCGATCCTGATGTCTATAAACTATATATAAAAATGATTTGGAGGAGAATATGGGTGGTCTCATTAGTAACCAATACTCAGTAAAAACCAGAATCCTTAGCAATATCAATAATCAGATGGATTGAAGCAAACAGATTCATAGTTCCCTGAAAGGAATAAGGAAGAACTGTAGGAAAACAAAAGTTGGTTATGAGTGTCTACGGAAATAAAAGAAAGTATCAGATTAAAAAAAAAAACACATATAATAACAGCAAAAATTAGTGGGAAACTAGTAGACTGGGAAATGTTTAAAGGTCAACAGAAAACCACAAAAAAAGTTACAAAGAAAAGTAACATAGATTATAGGAGTAAACTAGCTCAAAATATAAAAACAGGCAGCAAAAGTTTCTATAAATATTCAAATTGTTAAAGTGTGACGAAGGTAAACATTGGTTCTTCGCAGGATGAGAAGGCCAATTTAATAACTGAGAATGAGGAAATAGCTAAGGCATTAAATGGTTATTTTGTGCCAGTCTTCACAGTGGAAGACACAAATAACATGCCAAAAACTGATGGCAAGAAGGTTACAGCAGATGAGGACCTAGAAACTATCATTATCACTAAGGAGGCAGTGCTGGGCAAGATAATGGGGCTAAAGGTAGACAAGTCTCCTGGCCCTGATGAAATGCATCCCAGAGTACTAAAAGAGGTGATGGGGAAATAGCAAATGCACTAGTAACTATGTACCAAAATTCACTGGACTCTGGGGTGGTTCCTGCAGATTGGAAAACAGCCCAATGTGACATTACAGTTTAAAAAAGGAAGTAGACAAAAAGCAGGTAACTTTAGGCCAGTTAGTTTAACTTCAGTACTGGGGAAAATGCTTGAATCTGTCATTAAGGAAGAAATAGCAAGACATCTGGATATAAATTGTCCCATTGGGAACATTCAGCATGGGCTCATGAAGGGTAGGTCATGTTTAACTAATTTGTTGGTATTCTTTGAGGACAGTACTTGCATGGTGGACAATGGGGAACCTGTGGATGTGGTGTATCTGGATTTCCCGAAGGCGTTCGACAAGGTGTCACACCAAAGGCTGCTACATAAGATAAAGTTGTACGGTATTACTAGTAATGTATTGGCATGGATAGAGGATTGGTTGACTAGTAGAAAGCAAAGAGTAGGGGTAAATGTGTGTTTTCCTGGTTGGCGGTCAGTGGCTAGTAGTGTGCCTCCGGGATCAGTGTTGGGACCGCAATTGTTTAAAATTTACATAAATGATTTGGAGTTGGGGACTAGGTGTGGTGTGTTAAGAGTTGCAGATGACAGTAAGATGTGTGGTAAAGCAAAGTGTGCAGAAGGCACTGAAAGTCGGCAGAGGGTTATAGATAGTCTAAGTGAGTGGGCAAATGTCTGGCAGATGGAATATGATATTGATAGGTGTGAGGTCATTCCATTTTGGTAGGAATAACAGCAAAATGGACTATGTTTTAAATGGTAAAAAATTGCAGCACGCTGCTGTGCAGAGAGACTTGGGTGTCCTTGACATGAAGCGCTAAAAGTAGGATTGCAGGTGCAGCAGGTAATTAAAAAGGCAAATGGAATTTTGTCTGCCATTGCTAGAGGGATGGAGTTTAAAAACAGGGAGGCTATGCTGCAGCTGTATAGGTTCCTGGCGACGCCACACCTGGAGTACTGTGTGCAGTTTCGGTCTCCTTCCTTGAGAAGAAATATATTAGCACTGGAGGGGGTGCAGAGGAAATTCACTTGGTTGATTCCAGAGTTGAGAGGGTTGGATTATGAAGAGAGACTGAGTAGGCTGGGATTATATTCACTGGAATTCAGAAGAATGAGCAGAGATCTTATGGAAACATATGAGATTATGAAGGGAATAGATAAAGTGGAGGCAGGGAGATTGTTTCTACTAGCAGGTGAAACTAGGACTAGGGGGCATGGACTCAAAATAAAGGGAAGCAGCTGTAGGACTGAGGTCAGGAGGAACTTCTTCACCCAAAGGGTTGTGACTCTGTGGAATTCCCTGCCCACTGGAGTGGTTGAAGCTACCTCACTGAATGTGTTTAAGGGAAGGTTAGATAAATTTTTGAACAGTAAAGGAATTAAGAGTTATGGTGTGCAGGTGGCGAAGTGGACATGCGTCTGAAAAAGATCAGCCATGTTCTTATTAAATGGCGGGGCAGGCTTGAGGGGCCAGATGGCCTACTCCAGCTCCTAGTCCTTAAGTTCTTACGAAAGTATCAGCACAAGTGGACAAGGTAGTCAAAAATGTGTCTGACATCCCTACCTTCATCGGTTGGGGCACAGGGTATAATAATTGACAGATCATGTTGCAGCTGTATAGCACTTTAGTTAAGCTACTTTGGAATATTGCATATAGTTCTGGTCGCCACACTGCAACAAAGATGTAGAAGCTTTGGAGAAGTACAGGAAAAGTTTGCTGCATGTTGCCTGGTTTGGAGAGTGATGTCTATGAGAAAAGATTAGACAAACTTGGATTATTTTCACTTGAATGTCAGAGACTGAAGGGCAACTTGACAGAAGTTTACAAAATTACTGGAGGCATGGCTAGTCAGAGTCTTTTTCCCAAGATAGAACTATCAATTACAATGGTCATAAATTTATGGTAAACAGGGGAAAGTTCAAAGGAGACATGAGAGGGAAGTTTTTACACAGAGGATTATAAGTGCTTGGAATGCAATGCCAGAGGAGGTGGGAGAAACAGATACAATAGTAATGTTCAAGAGGCATTTTGGGCGATACACGGATAGGAAGGGAATAGAGGGATATAGATCATGTAGAAGTAAAAAGTTTTCAATTTAGAAAGACGTCATTTGTTGGCACAGACTTGATGGGCCAAAGTGCCTGTTCCTGTGCAGTACTGTTCTTTGTAATATTGAGGTTTGACAATTCATCAGTATGAGAAAATGGTACTTCCTCTTTTTATCTTGCGTGCCTCTTTAGATGCAGTCAGCATCAAGTTAACCTTTCAAATGTCTTTTTGCTCCTGAAATTCAGCTTTCAACCATATCTCCCTGCGCCTCTAAATTCTTTTGTTCATACTTTACTGTAACTATTTCCAACTTCTCCTGACCAGTGTACCTCGCAATTTGAAATGCGTTTGATAGTGTTACACTTATGCACAATTATTTGTTTCCAATAACACTATGCACCTGCTGGCTTTGCGCCAAACTTAAACATATTTCCTTTTACTTATGAAATCAAAGAAGTGAAAGACAGAGAATATCCTTCCTTTTGGAACTTTCCATCTTGCACCTATCCCACTCTCATTTTGTCTCCAAATCACCTGTATAACTAATGATAAGGCTTGTTTGCCAAAAATATTGCACAACCTGCTTTCCAACAAGATCACAGGGCGACTATTGAAGTCCACCCAGATCATGGAAATATAGATGAAGCAAAAGTCCCCTATAAGCACAGCATAGAGTCATAGAGTTGTACAATATGAAAATAGACCCTTTGGTCCAACTTGTCCATGCTGACCAGGCTCCTAAATTAATCTATTTCTACTTGCCAACATTTGGCCCCTATCCCTCCAAGCTCTTCCTATTCATACGCTTATCTCGATGCCTTTTAAATGTTGTAATTGTACTACCCTCCACCACTTCCTTTGGCAGCTCACTGCATTCACTCACCACCTTCTCTGTAAAAAAGTTACCCCTTAGGTCCTTTTAAATTGTTCCCCTCTCACCTTAAACCTATGGCCTCTAGTTTTGGACTCCCCTACCCTGGGAAAATGACTTTGGCTTATCATCCCATCCATACCCTTCATGATTGTATAAACCTCTATGAGGTTACCACATGTGAAAATCTTTTTTACAAAGTTAAACTTTTCTTTTTGTGCTTCTGATGGTTTCTATAAGCTATAAGTAAGTTTTGGTGCTGATTTTTAGTTATCTGACTAATTATGAAAGTTACCAAGTTAAAAGATCCCATGCATTTTTTTGCATTGTGTGTAAAATTGAAAGCCTTCATACCCTTTCTTTCAAATGGATATTTTTGTGCTGTTGATAGGTGGGCTATGCCTTAAATTTTTTCCTGAGTTTCCTTCTTTCTTCTGAGCTTATCAAAATCTCGTAAGTTAGAATCCAGGCGGGTCACGAACATCTTTAGTTACATTGACTGCAAAGCTTTCCCTTTGACCATTTGTAGGAACTTGTCGTACATACAGTCACTCAGGATTTCTCATATTACAACAGCGGTTACACTTCAAAAAATTCATTAGGGAGGTTCTGAGGTTGTAAAAGGTGCTTTATAATTGCTTTATAAATTCTCCATGTCCATGTATCTTTGATAGAGAGTAAGGAATGGCAACCATTTCCAGATGTAGCTTTTACTGAAGACATCAGATTTCGGTGTCAAAAACAATGGAATTAGCAAGAAAAATTAAGCTGCTACTAGGAGGTCAACTTTCCTGCTGCTTGATCACATGATCTCCTATTCAAGTACATTTCTAAAGAAACTGCTCCATTCATGTATAATTGATAGCAAGTTTTTCACAGATGTTAACTCAAGAGATACCACTGGGAACCTCTATAAATAGAAGGTAGGCTGTAGCCAGCAGTGTACTCTGATGAATATCCCCACAGGTAAGGCTGATCAGATAAGTTGTGAATAATGAAATCAGGAGATGGTTATGCTTAATCCAAGGCATAAAGATATTTGTCAGTTCACGCCATTGATCATAAAATGCTCTATTTGTTAAAAGAAAGGTTCCTGGCATTTCTCTTAGTGTCACTGAGGATTTTGGTGATGCCATGGTCATGCCATAGATCCCCTCTCAAGGGCTAATACTCTCAGTTTGTTTTTACAATCGGGTCTGTGCTTGTAGAGATTGATTTCACTCACAATCATGTAATCACTGTGGAATTTCTGGATGCTTGGCTCAAGGTTTTCTACAGCATATCAATAAATGAGTAAAAGTTTAAATTTATACATTATCTATTTACAGCAATGAAGAATGTGAATCAGTCTTAGAAAATCAATAGTGCTTAACATTATCTCAAGGTTGGAAATTACAGCTGCTCCAGTGGTACAAGTGGAAATTTTTTCGTGAGCACTGGAGTGCCAGTACAATTTAGCATTCAAAAATAAAATGTTTTAGCTCCAATGAGAACGGCACACAAATATTATTTACAGTTACTTTCAAACTTATGTACTCCTGGTTTCAGAAATCCTGTGTAAAAAAGACTGAAAGTAAACTGGCAAGTCAAACAAGATTAATGCAGTCACAAAAATCAGGTTAGGGAGGAGGGGACGAGCTGGGCTGGTTTTGTGATGCAATGGGGTAGGGGGAGATTTTGAAGCTTGTGAACCCCCATCCCAGGCCCCAAGATGACTTTCCTTATTAAGCAGATGTTCACCTGCACATCTGCCAATGTAGTATATTGTATCTACTGTACCCAGTGTGGCTTCCTCTACATTGGGGAAACCAAGCGGAGGCTTGAGGACCGCTTTGCAGAACACCTCCGCAACAAACAACTGCACCTTCCAGTCATGAACCATTTTAACTCCCCCTCCCACTCCTCAGACGACATGTCCATCATGGGCCTCCTGCAGTGCCACAATGATGCCACCCGAAGATTGCAGGAACAGCAACTCATATTCCGCTTGGGAACCCTGCAGTCCAATGGTATCAATCTGGACTTCACAAGCTTCAAAATCTCCTCCTCCCCCACTGCATCCTGAAACCAGCCCAGCTCGTCCCCTCCCCCCACTGCATCACAAAACCAGCCCAGCTCGTCCCTGCCTCCCTAATCTGTTCTTCCTCTCACCTATCCCCTTCTCCCACCTGAAGCTGCACCTCCATTTCCCACCTACCAACCTCATCCCGCCTCCTTGGCCTGCCGTCCTCCCCGGACTGACTTATCCCGTCCCCACCTCCCCACCTATACTCTCCTCTCCACCTATCTTCTCCTCTATCCATCTTCGGTCCGCCTTCCCCTCTCTCCCTATTTATTTCAGAACCCTCTCCCCATCCCCCTCGCTGATGAAGGGTCTAGGCCCGCAAAGTCAGCTTTTGTGCTTCTGAGGTGCTGCTTGGCCTGCTGTGTTCATCCAGCTCCACATTTTGTTAACATCTTAGTGACCCTTCTTTAGAAACAGATTTTTAGCTATGAAAGGATAGTCTATATGCTGAAGATTGGGAGTTGGGGATTGAGTGGGGGCAGTGGAAAAATAGTAAATGATGTGGACATGGAGCTCAGAGAGTGTGTGAGGCAAAGAGACACAGAAAGAATAACATTGGGCAGATAAAGGAATGGATAATGATGAACTGGGGAGAAATAAAAAGAGGACCATAGGTGGTTGAAAACAGGTTGGCTGTGCTGAAAGCAGCACAAGTAATGACATAGCCAGGTGTGTGGGGGTGGGGTAAGGAAATGGAAGAAGATGTTCAGGCACTCAAATTATAGAACTTGATATTGAAACCTGGAGGCTAGAGGTTCCAAAGCAGAAAATGAGATGCTGTTCTTTCAGCTTGCTCTGAGTTTCACTGGAGTACAACAGCAAGCCTGAGACAGAGATATTGGTCAGGGAACACAAGGGTTGAAATGGCAGGCAACTGTAAGCTCAGGGTCACTTTTGCTGACCAAACGTAGGTGATCCACAAAACAATTGTGCAGTTTGCATTTGTTTCCCTAATGTAGAGGAGACCATATTGTGTGCAGTGAATGTAGTAGACTAGATTGTGTGAAGTGCAGATAAATCACTGCTTCACCTAGAAGGTGTGTTTGGGATCTTGGATACTGAGAACACAGAATGTAAACAGAAGGTACTACACCTTCTGCGATTGCAGGGGAAGGTGCTGTGGGAATGGGGGGAAGTATTGGGAGTAGAGGAAAAGTTGTCCAAACTGACAAGGGAGAGGAACAACAATAAAATTTGCTGGAAAAGCTCAGCAAGTCTGTCAGCACCTGTGAAGAAAAAATCCGAGTTAATGTTTTGGGTCCGGTGACCCTTCTCAGAACTGTTCTGAGGAAGGGCCATTGGATCCGAAATGTTAACTCTGATATATTCTTCACAGATGCTGCCAGACTTGCTGAGCTTTTCCAGAAACTTCTGTTTTTGTTTCTGATTTACAGCATTCGCAGTTCTTTTGGTTTTTATTAGACGAGCAGTATATGTTTTGGTTGGGCAAGTGCTGCAGTTCTCAAGCAAGGCTCAGTGCAAGCTAAAGAGCAGCATCACATTTTCCATCTGGGGATCACGCAACCTTCAATTTTGAAGCCAATCATTTTAGGGTCTGAGGACGCTTTTCCATGTCCTTTACCCATCTCCACATCCTGGTTTTGTCATTATAGGGCTGCTTCCATCACAGACAACCCATTTTCATTTAATTATGGACCCATTATCAACCTGGCACATCAGTATCTATTCTGTTATCCATCCAACTACTGTTCTCCTTCCCAGGGCTCCATCTCCACCTATCATTTAGTCCTACACACTGCACACAACCCCCCACTCCACCACATCAACCCCCATTCATCAACTCATTGTCAAGATATATACCTTTGTTTTCTAGCTACAATTTGAAGGAGGATTACTAGACCTGAAATGTGGTCTCTGCCTTCTCTTTGCAGTTGCTGCTAGACCTGTTGCGTTTCTCCACCTATTTCTGAACTAGTCCAAAGGACCCAGCCCTGGGACCCAGGAAAGTTCTGGTGAAATTTGAATTCAACCAGAAGAAAACCTGGAAATAAGGGTCTCAAGGTGACCATGAAGCTATTGTTGATTGTCAGGAAAACAAAAAGCCATCTGTATCCTCCTCCCATTAAAAAGGGAGCTCTCTTTCACGTTGGATTTAACGTGGTGGTTTGGTGTTTGAAACTGATAAATTACTCGATGTTTCATTCTGGAGTACAGCTATCCACTAAACCTTTTGGGATACGTGTTTATTAAGTTTTTAAGCTGAACTACTCACGCTTATGGGTTCTTGTTACTGATGCTTTTAATGAGAGCGACTGCTGGACTGCTTATTATATGCACAGAGATTTTTGTAATTACTTCTACTCGCATAGAGGATCCTGAAAGCAAATCCTTGTAAAGTACTACTGTGGGGCATAAGCCAAACTGTGTGGCAATCATCTCGGAGGACTCACTGTCAAAACTGTGGGCAATTGCCACTAATATTCACAACTTTTACCACAAGTTTACAATAGAGCCGTATACCAGATTGAAGTATTTAATAAGTAATGTGTATGTTTCTACATTTGATCATCAAATTTAATCATAGGTTGTGAATTAAATTATTGTTTCTGGCATCCTGCACTGAAACAATATTGTTGGTTTAAGTAATTTGCTGATTCTGGCATTGCATCATTTATCTTACAGGGAGTTACTGGGGAGAATGGACAGCATGAGCACCAAGTGCATAAAAATTCCAATCTTCTGCATTTTGGAAAGAAGATGCTAGGAATCTTCCTGCTCCAGCAAGCACCTTCCTTTCTGATAATTGGTAAGGTATGTCGCAATGAATAGGCACCTAAAAACTGGTTTTAGGAAAATTTGCATAACACTTGTTAGTGTAATCATTGGCCTGTGAATCCAATAATTTAAAAGTCATGTGGTATTAGTCATTTCTTTTGGTCATCATATAGATTGATCACAATGCCTCACTCAGCAACCGTAACCAGTACAAATGCGATGTTTTTTATCATTGCATTATTTCAAATATGAGTTCACTCCTGCTTCACTATATCCCTGCAACCCCTTGCCATTGTTAAATTTACACTTCCAGCAAAAACATTATTATATATTGTTGATAATCACAGGTTACTGTTTCTACTACTAGTCACATACTGTCATTATTAAATGTAATATAGCAATGATATCAGATGAGTGTAAAGTGATTATCATTTCCAGTTAAATGCAGTTGAAAATACAGAATATGCTAACACAGCTGCCAGCTGTCCTTGTCACTGCTGCTGGGAAGGCACCTCCTGCTCAGTACCACTAATTGGGCACTAAGCTCACCTCCTGCCTGATTTGGGGAATTGGTGGAAGGATTTCTTTACCAATTAGCAGTCCATTGAATTGTGCACTGTAATCTCCATCCGTAACCAATAAATATTGGTGGACAACTTGATTTGAATTTCAAAATATTGTCCTGAAGATAATGTTGGTGAGATGTGGGACTGGGACTTGGAACTCATCTGGATCAATGGTAACCAGCCCTCCTTTGAAATCTGACCCAGGTTTATTATCACCACAATTTCATATTCCAGTGTCAGTATCTCACTAACCTTATTTTCTTTGCTTTGCGCACACACAGACACACTATAACCCTAATTTAGACATTTTCACATTCCCCTCCTTAATACTTTACTATTTCTAGTCTACTACTTTCTACTTGTTTCAATCCTTTGTGCAAATTCTTTTTCCATTCTAATGCAATTGCAATTTTCTTTCAAGGATTGACCTCTGGAAATGCCAATGATTCCCTTAGATATTGTACTGATCATCTCATAAAAAGAGGCACTTTTTTTCTTTTTTTTGGGATATGGCTATCACTGGCTGGCCAGCATTTCTTGCCCATCCCTAGTTGCCCTTGAGAAGGTGGTGATGAGCTGCCATCTTGAACTGCTGCAGTCCACCTGCTGTGGGTTGACCCAAAATGCCATCAGGGAGGTAATTCCAGGATTTTGACCCAGTGACAGTGAAGGAATGATGGTATATTTCCAAGTTAGGATGGTGAGTGGCTTGGAGGGGAACTTGGAGGGGGTGGTGTTCCACGTTTGACATAATTAGTACGTCAAATGTTTAAGGCGTATAGTTTATATTCACAAAAGGGAAAAGGTAGAAAATTACCACCTTCAGTGTTGTTTTTAAACTGTCACTCGCTAACATTGAAGCAATTCTTTTCGAGATGTATTTGCAATATCTGATTCATACCATCCTAAAGTATAAGTGTTATGATTCATTACTTATTTCCATCTAACTCCCCATCTTGCATTGCTAAACCGGAATATGTGGTTATATTGTATGCAAATTGTGGTTTGCTAATCTGGTTTCTACTTGTAGAGTGCTTCCTCACTGTGGAGGTGTGAGTCTTGCAACACCATTTTGCTGCTGGGAGCAGTGAAATGCTTCGCTTTAATGATTCCTTCTTCAATAATAGCTTCCACTACAGAAGCGCCATTGACACATGTTGCCTTACTTCCAAATTTTACAGTCATCCTTAACACTTTCAGCAAAGTGATGGATATATTTAGCAAATATTTTAACAAAATTAATTTCAGTTTTTTGTAAAAATGCAACATATGTGTTGTTACATATATTGTAACCAAGTCAGCCAGGTGGATCTCAAAGACTATGAGGTCCCTGATTGGGGCTGTTAACCCGGTCCAATCAGGTGGCCCTGGCTGTAAGATATAAACAGGAGTGTCGGAGGTTCTGTCTACTCTGATGGCTGGCTCTGAGGAAGGTGGACCATTGTCGAGTACAATGTGTGTGTTTTACAGGGTGACTTGGTGATGGGATACCAGCCTCTGTGAATTTTTTTTCAGTGATGATGTGAGTGCAATTAATGATGTAACCATGTAAAAACGCTGATTAGCTGAAGCCCAACTGGACTTCAAACAGGCACTACAACTGGCTTTGTCATTGGAAAATGCAGCAAGTGTGATCTGGTATTAACATGAGATGCCTCACTGTATGGCATCGGCATAGTATTAGCTTATTGGTGGTCCAATGAAGAAGAACTCCCAAGAGCGCATGCATCCAGGCCTTTGGCTAATGCAGCGCATAAATGATCCAAGATAGAGAAGGAAGGTTTGGGTGTCATATTTGGAGTCAGGAAGTTCCACCAACATCTGAATAGATATTTATAATAATAACAGCTCAAAAACTCTAGCTGGGTGTACTTAAAGTGGACATAACAGTGCCATCCTTAGTTGCAGGTTGAATTCAACACTGACCTCTAATACTAAGTGTTTATAAATACCTCCCCAGGTCCTCACAAAATCTGCATTTGTGGCCCTCTACTCTTCATCCCTGGATATGTGATGTGATCACCCCAGCTGTGGTCTTACACTGTACTTTCTCCTGAGGCCAGGGGGCTCCTGTCTGTGAGTGAAAACCCATCCCACATGACCTCATTCAAATCAAATCTTTACTGTACTATCTCCTTATCAATAGTTTTGACCCCCTCTTTCACAATTATTCTCACCTTTTACCCCCCGCCCTGCAAACCAAAGGCCCCACAAGTAGTTTCCTGACTGTCCTTCTTGTGGGCCCTTTGCCCACAGCCTCCCTCCTCCCACCTTCCTGTGGTTTTTGTTACTGACAAACTGACCATGGTCCATCCTCCTGAGTAGCCTGAATGGACAGTTCTGGGCAAGATGTGCCCAGACCTCTGGCTATACATCTCCCTGACAGTGTTAGTCCTTTGTCCCACACTGTTCAGAGATGGGGCAAGTATGCAGGGACTCAAAGCACGAGTACTAAGAAAGTAATGAGCAGCCCTGAGATGAAGCTTGGCCCAATCTATGAGCTGATGCATAAAGTGTCCTTATAGCAGCCTTTCAATATTGGTTGCTGGTGTGCCCTGCAATACCGGTCAGTGCTTCTTAAGCAGCTTACAAGTGGGTTTGAGAGGTGCCATAATTATCATGAGGTCTGCGCTGATGTCAGATGGTAATGTCTGTGAATGAGGTGATTGTGAGTGTGGTACCTGTGGATTGCCCACTAAGATGCTATTTGATGCTGAGCATGATGTGAAGGTTTTGGTGTTGGATTGGGGTGGTCAAGGTCAGAAATTACAGGGCATCTGGTTCTATTCCAACAGATTTATTTGAAAGCATAGGCTTTTAGAGGCTCGCTCCTTCTTCAGGTGTGAGCGAGCAGCGCAGAGTCTCCTCACTGTCAGTGGTTAGCTGAATTCACTCGACACCATAAGACCATAAGGCCATAACATTTAGGACTAGAAATAAGCCTTACCGAGGCAGGACCCACACTGACTTCCATGTCAAGTAATCTCAATGTCTACCTTTGGTAAGATAGGGAACTGATTATTAATGAGATGCAGCATTAATAAGGCATTTAACGAGCTAGAATCCCCTTAAGTGACAATTTGCTGCCGCTTAGTGAGAAACTATTCTAGCTACCAGACAAATGCCTTAAAGATGGAACGCGATGCTCCAGACGTCAAGATGGACCTCCCTAGATTTCTCATCTGATTATGAAACAGATCCTGCCATAGTCCATGTTGCTTCAACCCCTCTAAGATTCTGCCCATTGCATCTGAAGTTGGGATGTGATCTATGGGGGTTGGGGATAGAGCAGCTACTTGCTATCTTTGTTATTATATAAAAAAATCACAGACCAGTCTGTTTTGACTTGTCTCTTTCTGAACTTTCCACTTTGAAGGACCATTGCTCGAAAATCTCTTCACATCCACCGCTGTGAAATCCCATGCTTTCTCTCTCCAAACAGCCAGTTAATTTATATTTACGTTTCAGGCATCTTTTTAAAAATGTTCACAATACTTTAAGTTTTGACCTATGGTTATGAAAGATAGAACTGCCTATAATAAATCAAATTGTATTCAAAATAGATGCCTATGAATACGGACAGTGAACTGGCTAGTGGAACAGTTTTAAAAGACATTCATAGGAAAACAGTTGGAGAACAAAAATGTTCATTTAAAGGGAAAGAAGATGGAGCAAATAAGGATATTTTGCAATCGTGACAAATCTAAATGAACTCGAACCAAAAGAAAGTTTTACATGGTAGTGAGGCACTGCTGGAAGTCTCCATACAATGTCAATTAACTGAAGTAACAAATGCAAGGGGCTCAATAACTCAATGCTCATGGCTGATAAACATTTCATTTCAGCCATTGTTTCAGAAACTTGTCTCATGGTGGATTAACCAGCTGTTTCAGATCTACATCCATCTGAAGGATGTGAAACTAGAATCAAAGAATTAGCAGTATTAAGATTCCACACAACTCAATAGCTAACCAGCTCAGCTGAGCATCCATTTACTGTATAATACAAAGAGAAGTTGTTTCTGACTGTCCACAATATTGCACCATGCATTCCTTATTCCCTTACCAGTCCATTCCTTTGATGGTAAATTTACTATTCCATCCAGAAATCCACATCTGATTTGTTTTGTGTGCTAAAGAGCAGGAGTGTGATGCTTCAGTAAAAATATTTAAAGGATCAGAGGGGAATCCTGCTGACAGATGTGTGGCTTGTCCTTAAACAGGCTATTAAAGCATGACACGTTTTACTAAAACATAATCAGACATATAAATTTATCAATACATAAGCCAAGGTAAAAGTGGTGATTCTGCCTCAGCTATTGATTAAGTACATAGATGCAATTTTTAGAGCATCTAGAACTTAGAAATATTTTATTAATTTGCACTTGATTCTACTTACAAAGTAAATTCTCTATTATTAAATAAAATGTGCTATACTTAATTTTACCTCCTAATAGATTTGATGTAATTAACCTACATGTCGGATAGGCTTCAAGTAGCATCTGTACCAGTTTTCATTTTGAAGGAAGGGAGCTCAGAGTATGTTGTGAACAGCCCAGCTAGAGATACTCAGGAGCCCCAAAGAAGAAGCAATTATTGATAAAGACCAAGGCTGAAGAAAGTTCATCTTTGGAGCTGTTTAGTGAACAAGGAACCCATTACTAAACTTCCCCCACCCCTCTATTAAAAGAATTTAGGAGGTCAAGGCTATTAATAACAAGATCCACTAACATCTCACTCTTGTTGAAGATAGTCATGGTATTTAGTCCTGACTTAGAACTCAAACTCTGTTTGTACATGGCGGGGTGGGTGGGGCTGCAATGGTTGCCGTTAGTAAGGGGTACGGAAGTGAGGATAAAACCTAGGGTTGAAATGAAGGCCAGTTCACAGTCTGATTTTGCTTGTTTCATGTCACTATCATACACACTTTCATATGAAAGAAGGACATGCACTTGATACTTTCCAACCTGCAAATTCATCTTAAGGAGAGAGAAGACAGTAACACACTCTCTCTGTCCACCTGAAGGCTTTTGTGTTTCTCAATGTTCACCTCTGTTAGTTTGAGATCAGTAACTTTTAACATTGACCTGTTATCCCACGGTGTACTTCACTAATAGAAGGAACCTGTAATCGAGATTCATTCATGGATAAGATAAATCTTTGATTTATAGGGAGCCTACCCTTGTTTGTACAAAATCAGATATTATTGAAAATACTCGATAGGCCTAGCAGCATCTGTGTAGAGAAAGAAAATTAATGTTTCAGATTCAGTGGCCCTTCTTCAGAACATCTTCCTCAGTTCTTTGGCTTCTCTGTCCTTGTTTGTGTTGGTTAGGAAACCAACTAACTGGAATATCATAATTATTTGGGTGTTATTATTTGATTTAAAAGTCAAACATATAGATTTTCCACTCAGGGTCCGAATAATTGTATGTTACACAATGCTGACTGAAGTGAGGTTTTGGTTGAGTCAATTATTTGTGGCCAGCTTATTCTCATAATTGTGCAGATTTCAATGTAGAATTGAATGTGTGCTTGGAACCTACTGGTGGAGGAAATAGCAAGTAATGCCTGGATAAACAGCTAAAGACAATTTAACATTTACAGTCAGAACAGGGACAAAACGTTTTTTAAAACTTGCACAAATATAGTATTTCAATCCATGGATAGCCTTTACCAAGTTTCAATTTGGGAAAAAGAAGAATTGGCTAACAAACTGAAGGTAAGGATGCCCACAGTACTTGTAAGAAACTAATGTAATATGACAAGGCAACCTAGCACTAGACTTGCTTTTAAATGGCTACTGAAATGAAGGTATTTGCAGGGGATTTGGATACTCATCCTACTCCACAATTTATTTCAACCTGCTTAAAATAAAGTGGAAGAAGCCTCAAGACTATAACCTACTGTATTTTTACTGTTATAACTGTTTGTGGCATGGAGACTCCAGCAGTCATACCAGTGGCTGACGCATCTCTAAATCTGGTTCACACCTTCCTGAGCTGAGAGACTCCGAAGGCTTTGTATCACTCCAAGTACAACAAATGACTCAGAACTGAAGAGAGATTCTTCCTTGAACCTTCTAATCCCTATAGATTAGTGTCAAACTGAACAATGTATTTATTAACTGAAGCTCAGGAGAAAACAGGTAAAAATGTTATGGAAAGTTTCTGTTTCAAATATTAATCATGTCAACATTTACTGAATGTCAATTCACAGCACCGTAGAATTGTTATTTCACAGAGTAATTTGGCCCATGTCGGCATCCTGGATCTCTATACAATTCATCTGGTGCCACCCTCTTGCTTCTACCTCATAACAATGGCTAGTACATGCTTACCTCAGCCCACTGGTACACACATGACCCTCAGTTCACCACTACACGTTCTTCCACTAGCACATATAAGCCAGGGTTGATTGGGCTTTTTAATACTTTTCTTATATGTTCATGAAAGGGTAGGTATAAAACATATCTCTGTTTTAGAATTCTATCTTTTCTGCCATCGTATTCATAATCTAAAGTAACAGCCAAGCGATTACCATTCAGTTTGTAGTGCACTTTATCCCTTTTTACGTCCGTCATTTAAAGCTTCTTTGACATCTCTTCAGGTGTGACGTTACAGTCTCTCTCTCTCTCTCTCTCCGTGATATGGGGTTATAATCTATGGTCATGATAAGTAGCAGGTGCATTACCAGGAGCTATAGGTTACGTTAATTGTGGCTTGGACTGAGTTTCCTCTTTGGTTAAGGATGAAGGTATAATGAAGGTATATTGAGTCCAATGAAACTAAAAGTCAGACTTAAGTAGCAAATCACTTAATTAATTTATTAAGCAAAAATAACTAAATTTGTAAACAGACAACACGTGGTACACATCATATAGGTTATTAATATGTACATACTTCCCACCCTCAGCTTCAGTCTGAATACAATGCAAAGGTGCTTCTATAAATTTTCTGATGTCTAGAGTTAGTGTGATGCTTATGTTAATTGACTAATTCAGCAAACCAATGTCTTTCTTTCTTCCTCTTTTGTTCTCTATGCTGAATGATTCCCTACCAAGTGAGTTCATTTTTAAACATCCTGAGAAGAGGTAAAGTCACCCCAGTCAACAGACCCCTTTAAGATCAAATCATTCCTATTGCCAAACAGCACCAATACTTGAAGGTAATACTTGGCATACAGTATCAAGCTTATGTCTTATAAAACTAGAACTATAAATGCTTGATTCATCTAGTATGCATTCAGCAGTTTCAATGATATGCTAATTCAACTTGATTATAAAAATCTTCAAATCTTGGATTTCTTTGAACTGTTACCTGGAGACTGCAGTTTGAAATCCTTTTGGTTTCATCATATTCATGGCAGGTTACAAACTCCAAATCTTTTCACTGAGAGTAGACCAATACTCCAGTCTTTATTCTATGGAAGGATGCCATCTCACTTTTAAAGATCTCTGGTTGCATTCCTGGAGCTTGTACAGTATAATAACCACTTGTTTAATTTAAATAGATTTCACATAATGCCAAAGTTTATTTCAAACAAATGCCATAATTCCCCAAATAAAGAATAGGGGGCACATTTTTAAGCCAAGAGTAGATAGATATAAAAAAAAGTCTTCAGAGGAATTTTTTTTACACAGAGGGTGGTCCTCATGTGGAATGAAATTCTTGAAGAAGCAGTGGATGTGGGTACAATTATAAAGTTTAAAAGACATTTGGATAGGTACATGGAGGGATATAGGTCAGGAGCAGGCAGGTGGGACTGATTTAGTTTGAGATTAAGTTTGGCATGGACTGGTTGGACCCCTGAATTTAGGTTTAGCCTGAACACTTGTCTTAGTCAAACTTTGTTTACCATATTCTTGAGTAATGCTGTCCTCACTGACAATAGGTTCACTGTGATTTTTTGAAGAGGTCAGGGAACAAGTGAAACAATTGTCCTGCTTGAAGCAGATAGCAGCCTGGAGATATAATTGAATTGTGTGTTCAGTAGATGAAATAGCAATTCATAACAAGTTTGGGGAATTGGTGGCATAGTTCATACTGTCACTGGACTCATAATCGAAAGAATTAAGCTAATGCTCTGGGAACATGGATTCAATCCTGTCCCCCCTCAATAGATGGTGTAATTTTAAAATTTTAAAAATAAGTCACCAAGATCTCCCAATTTTTATGCTGCAGTCCCTTTGAAATAAAGGCCAACATTCCATTTGCCTTCCCTATAACATGCTGAACTTGGATGCTAGCTTTATGTGATATCTTGCACAAGTCTCCAAATTCATTGTGCTGCAGATTTCTGCAGTCTTTCTCCATTTAAATAATCTCCTCTACTTTTCTTGCCAAAGAGTAAATCCACATGTTTTCCCAAATTATATTCACTCTGTCAAATTCTGGTCCACTTACTTAACCTGTCCATATCTCTCTGTAAAGTCTTTGTGTCATCCTCACCACTTGCCTTCTTGTCTATTTTGTGTCATCTGCAAACCTATCTGAAATACACTCATTTTCCTCACCCAGGTAATAGATATATATCTTAAATAATTGTGGATAAAGCACTGATCCCTATGGTGCACTACTGGTTGCAGGTTGCCAGAATGCACCAGCGCCATCCACCCCTCCATTCCAACTCTGTTTTCTATCAGCTAGTCAATCATCATTCTGTATTAAAATACTAACCCCAGCACTGTAGGCTCGTACCTTATTAAATAGCCCAGCATGTAATACCTTATGAAATGTCTTTTGGAAATCCAAATGATTCCCATTTACATAATCTGCTTTCTATCTCTTCAAAGAATTCTAATAGGTTTGTTAGCCCTGACTACCCCTTCGTGTTGTCATTCAGAGTCCGCTTGTTTAAATTATGTATTTCTAAATGCTGTCCTATTATAGCTTTTATAAGACTCTAACATTTTCCCAATAACTGTCGTTTAGATAATTGGCCTTTTAGTGATCTGTTTCTTGCCTCCTCCCCTTTTTCAGTAGGGTGTTGCATTGGCAGTTTTCCAATCCATTTCTAGAAATCTAAAGACTCTTAGAAGATTACTATTGGTGCATCCATTATTTCTGTAGCTACTTCCTTCAATATCCTAGGAAGCAACCCATCAAATCCAGCAGACCCTTTGGCAGTTAGACCCATTAGTTTCCCTTGTACTTTTTCTTTAGTGATGCTTGCCCTAGTTATTTCCATCCCGTTCCACCCTTTTCGCCCTTTGAATTTTTAATATTTTATGAAGTCTTAGTCCATTAGTCTACTTCTGCAATGTTCTTATTCAACTCCTCTGCCATTTTCTCATTCCCCATTATTTCCCCAGCCTCATTTACTAAGTGTCACATATTCACATTGGCCTCTCTCTTCCTTGTCATATTTTTTAAGAAGCTCTTTCTGTTTGTCCTCATATTATTTGCAAGATAACCCTTCTCTCCCTGCTTCCTTTCTTCCCCTTTTTTTTGGACTTAAATTTACAGAGTCAAACGCCACAGAAATAGACCCTTCCATCCAACCAGTCCATGCCAAACTTAACCTCAAACTAAATCAGTCCCACCTGCCTGCTCCTGGCCCATATCTCTCCATCCAAATGTCTTTTAAACTTTGTAATTGTACCCACATCCACCACTTCTTCAGGAATTTCGTTCCACACGAGAACTACCCTCTGTGTAAATAAAATTACTCATGACATTTTTTATATCTCTCTACTCTCAGCTTAAAAATGTGCCCCCAATCTTTAAATCTGCCAACCTAGGGGAAGGTACAACTACCATTAACTCTATGTGTACTTCTCATTATTTTATAAATTTGTTATCAGGTTGCCTGTCAACCTTTTATGCTCCAGTGGAAAAAGGTCCCATTCTATCCAGCCTTTCTTTATAACTCAAACCTTTCATACTTAACATCATCCTGGTAAATCTCTTCTGAGCCCCCTTCAGCTTAATACTATCCTTCCTTTATCTGGGGTGACCAAAATTGGGCACAATACTCTAGAAGGGGCCTGAGTACAACCTCAACATGACATCCCAACTCTTATACTCAAATGATTGCGCAATGAAGTTAAGAGTCTTTTGTTTTTAAAACTTTCCAATCTTAAGGTTAACCATTAATCTTTGCCACATTATACACTTCTCCTTTCAATCTGATCTTTTCTTAACTTCCCTGGTTAACCATGGTTGTTTCCAATCCAAGATCCTCACTCTCAAACTGAATAGTAAATTCTACCACATTATGGCCACTATTTTCAAAGAAAACCTCTTTTGCTCTAAGGCCATTTATTAATTGTGCCTCATTACTCAGTATTAGATCCAAAATAGCCTGATCCCTGGATGGATCCTCAACATACTCTTCCAGGAAACTATCCCAAATACAATCAATGGTTCTTCTTTATGTTTACCTCTGCCAATTTGATTTTCCTAATCGACACGAATACTAAAGTCACCCATAGTTAATGAGCTCACTTGTTTACATTTTTTTATTAACTCCTGATTCATCCACTGTCTTACAGAGGGATGAATCAGGCATTTCAATCAGGATTCAACAGATTATTTCGTCCTGTGTTCTCTTCACCTTGTTATTTTTAACCTCACCAATTGGATTCTACATCTTCCTAACCAAGAGCATTTGTTACATTATCTCACACTGACAAAGCTACTTCACCACTATTTTCTTCCTCCCTGTTCTGTTGAAAGATCATACACCCCTGGTTATTGAGTTGCTAAAGGTGCCGAAAGAGTTGACTAAGTCATTAAAGGTGGCAGGACAGTTGAGAGTCCTGTTCATAAAACATCACATTCCAGGCTTTATTAATGGTGGCAAAGGACCGTTCTGGGTATGACTAATTCCAAATGTGAAGAATAACTGGATAAGCTGGACCATTTTGTTTTCATAAGAGAAGGCTGTTAGAAGTGTTCAAAATCATGACAGGTTTGGACAGAGTAATAGGGAAAAGGCATTTCACTTCAGTAAGGATTGAGAACAAGAGTGCATAGATTTAAAGTAATTGGCAAAGGACCAAAAGTTATATTACGAAATGTGTTGGATTCTGGAAGGCACTACCAGGCACTGTGATGGAGTTACTTTCTATTGATGCACTCAAAAGGGAATTAACTGTTATTTGAAAATAAAAATTGTTCAGGGTTCATTTGGAGTTCTAGCATCAACATGAGTGGCCAAATAGCATCCTTCTGTACTATAAAAATTCTGTATGACTTGCAATTTTTAAACAGTATTTTGTATTGTGAAGCCTTGCTTTACCATTGCAGAGTTATGTTCATTGAATAAATATTGTTTGTTCAATCAAGCTGCTTACATGTTTTATGGTTTTTTTGATGCCTCATGTGGTTATCCATGATGGAACAATGTTATAATGACCTTTTTGTTTTCCGAGTTTTGATTGGCAGAATGGTCAATCTTTAAATCAAAGTTCAGCCAATGTAACTTTTGAAGCTCCTCCCTAAATGCCATGCATGACGGCAGGAATCTGAAGCAAGAATTTGAAGATGCCAAAGTTATAAAATACTACTCTTCTTCAAAAAGGCATATATAACATTCAAAAGGTCACAAAGATAGAATAATATGGAAAAAGCATCAGCAGAGCGAGAAACATTCTGATTTGTTTCTATTCGAAATTATGTCTCAAGTATTTGGTCTTGTAGCTTATTAGCTGCTGTATTTACTGACATATAAGAGTAGTTTGTTGACTGTTGGTCGTCTTTATATTTGGACACAAGATTATTATTATTTAACTGCGTCTGTAAAAAAAATGGAATTTGCAAATACGAATTATCTACCTGATGATGTTATTCTGACATCAGCAAAAGAGATTAGAGGAGAAGGACAAAAAGAAAAATGTCTTGGACATTACATTAGAGAGCTGTATTAAGTGACCTGTACTCTGTAAACATAAATAAAGAGTGTTAGAAGGACTGATGAGTGTAAAACAGCTGTATTTTAGGGTAAGGGCAAACTGGAAATGGTAGCAATTAAGAGAAATGGAACCTAGTAAAAGTCAACAACCTCAATGGTGTTTTTGTGGTCTCCCACAATCTACAGGCATGAAGGAGAAGTAATAAGAATGCTAACGGTGGTATAGTGCTGGGATATGGGGTGGTGTAGTGTGATTGTCACACAATGAGTAATCAAAAGGCCCAGGGCAATGCTCTGGGTATCTAATGCTAACTTTTGGAAGAACACTTGAAGACAAAATAAAATAGGGTTTACAATTCTAACAGAGGTGCAGGAGCAGAGGGGCCTGGTTGTATTTGTACACAGATCACTGAAGATGGCAGGACTGCTCATGAGAACATCTGATAAAGCATCCTCAGCTCTATTAGTAAGAGCATGGAGTAAAAGAGCAAGGAGGTGATGTTAAATTTGTCAAAGATACTTGTTAGATCTCAGCTAGGGTATTGTAGGTGCCACATTACTGGAAAGATACAAATGAATTAGAGAGAATACAGAAGTGATTTACAAGAATGAATCCAGGAATGAGAAAAGTCAGCTATGAGAATAGATTGAAGCAATTGAGACTGTTCTCAATGGATGGAAGAATGGTTGGTTAGAGTAGATAGGGAGAAGCTGTTCTTGCTTGTAAAAGGGACAAGAACGAGAGAACATAAATTTAAAGTGATGTGCAAAAGAAGCAAGAGTGATGTGAAAATTTCTTTTCAGGGCAGGACACGTACACTTAATGTTAGGATCCAGGGGAGTGTTGCCACACAAAGGGACCTTGTGGTGTAAGCTCATTGTTTCTTGAAAATAGAGTCACAGGTAGAGAGGGGGTGAAGAAGGCATTTGATACGCTTGCTTTTATTGGTTAGTGCATTGAGTATAGGAGTTAGGATGTAATATTGTAGCTGTGCAGAACATTGATAGGCCATTTTTAGAATACTGTGTTCAAATCTGAGCCCCCTGCTATAGGAAGGATGTTGTGAAACTTAAAGTTCAGTAAAGATTTATAAGGATGTTGCCAGGGTTGGAGGGTTTGAGCTGTAGGGAGAGACTGAATAGGCTGGGGCTATCTTCCCTGAAGCATTGGAGGCTAAGGGGATAATGTTACAAAGTTTGAAATGGATGGGGTGAATAGCCAAGGTCTTTTTCACAGGCTTGAGGCGTCCAAAGCTAGACAGCATAGGTTTAAGGTGAGAGCGGAAAAAATTTAAAGTTTTTCTCACAGAGGGTGGTGTGTATATGGAATGTGCTGCCAGAAGAAGTGGCTGAGACCGGTACAATTACAACATTTAAAAGACATCTGGATGGGTATATAAATGGGAAGGGTTTAGAGGGATATGGGGGAAATACTGGCAAATGGGACAAGATTAATTTAGGACATCTGGTTGGCATGGATGAGTTGGACCATGCTCTATGACTCCATGACTCCAAGTAGTTAGGGTATGAAATGCATTGTGTGGAAATGTGATGGAGGTAGGTTCAATTGAGATATTCAAGAGGCATTATTTGATTATTTGAATAGAAACTGTGTGTTCGGGCAGGTGAAAGAAAGCAAGAGACTGGTACTAGGGAATGAAGCCACCTTGAGGAAGCAGTACAAGCACAATGGGCTGAATGGCCTCCATTTGTGCCATAATAATTCAGCAATTCTGTGCAAGCAAAGTCTGAAGCAATGTCTCCCACAGTTTTCTTCATTTCATTGCATTAATGTTAGTAGCTGCATCCACATCATTGTTAAAGAGACAAAAACATTTGAAGAACAGAGACAGTGAGGTGGTGTTAAAATTATGGCATTTCTTGCAAACTACAACATTTTTGCTTATGACAAAAATATTGGATGTTTCTGACTCAGAAAGGACACTGCATTTCATTTTCTGCAGGTTGAAGCATCCAGTTAATCACAAAGAACCATCAGCAAGTCATAAAAAGTATCTACAAGCCCAACTCATCCTTTAAACAACAGTGAAATATTCTCATTTGCCAGAAGGTTTAATTACGCTGGATTCAAAGCCTGTCATTCGGTTGGATACCCCCAATTTACTTCAATAGATCTTTGACCTGCAGGACAACCCGCACTGTCTGTTGTGCACTTTTCACAGTAAAGGGATTCTTGTTATGATTAAAATATCGAAAGTAAAACTTAGTACTTGCAAAGTATTTTATAAAGTCCACTGCAGTCGTTCATACCAAATATTGGGATTAATGATGTGAATAAACAAAGTAAAACCTGTTAATCATGATTTATAGTATAATGCCTGAATGCAAATTCATTTGTTTTAGCTCGTCCATAAATCGTACAATTAGAGTCGATTCAATTGTAGCAAATGAAAATGGAAAGCTGATTTGATTGAAAATGCACTTCTTGTACAACAAATTATTTTATTGCTGTAACAAAGTACCTGGAGATGAAGGATAGTTTATTGCTGGTCTTTTGCTTTACTAGTATGCAATATTATTCCCCAAATCCACACACACAATTATTCTTTAAAATTGTAACTGGTGAGTCATCAGGTTCCAGAAAACATTGGAATATGCAATACCTTGTAGTAGACCATGGGAGGGGAAAGTATATTTGACTCCTCCCTGAGCTGATTTGAGATCCCAGTCAAATTGCTTTTGGGAGGCCAGGTGGGCACTGAATCATGAACTGCCTCGGGGTGAGTGAGAAAAAATATTCTCGTTCGACTCAATTTAATCAGCATACATTTAGTATAGTCCAAGTGGTTTCTTTCCCAATAATGAGGAAAATAAAATATTAATTAAAATAATTGATCAAATTAAAAAAAATCATTTTGAAGAATTATTTTACTTCAGTTGAAATGCTTTCTCAGGTTTTGTGTACACAAACTATTTGCACGCTGAACATTGAGGCGCATCAATAAGAGCAAACAGAACCCTGATGTAGCCTGAGGCCTTATTAGCAAGCTGGCCATATACCAGTGTAAATACAATGATTTTTAATATTATTCATAGCAGAAAGTGTAAATATTTAAAAGTCCTGAAATTACAGCTATCCAGGACCACAATATTGTTTTGGATCCTGAATATTCATGACGAAGGAAAGTGAACAAAGAAGAAGACTTCCTTTTTACACTATTTGTACTGACATTGTAAATCCATTAGTGACTTTGTCACAGATAGAAAACAGAAGAAATCTTCCCCCAGGTCTTGATTGTTCAGGATATGACCGATGAGCATCTGAATTTATTTTTTTGAGGATGTTAATATTCATCAAGGAAAAATAATTTAGTGTGAGAAAAAGAACATTTTCTGCCCCAAGGGTTCTCAGGTTTTGAGGTCTCTCTAATGAGCCCACATGACCCTGATATAACCACTGTACAACATGAGCTTTTTTACCAATGTGACATTTCCCTCACATCAGCCAGTCTTCTGGTGTTTCTCAGTCACATGGCCTTATCCCTAAAAGTGTGATGATTAGGGTTTTGGTAATGGGTTTCTGCCCGTCTGATGACAACCATAGTGAACATTCTAACATCAGCCCGATTAAATTAATGGAGCTAGACTCCTGAGACAGCATGATCAGTTACTTTGTGTGAAAGGGTCTCCTCCTGTGCCTGATGTATAATTTTATGACTGGAAGCTCACCAATGGAGGATGGATCCAAGGTGTTACCAAGTTAGAACAAAGCATGAGCACAAGAATGGGAGAGGCCTACTCAGCCTATTATGTCTACTCTACTATTCAATTAGATCTTGGCTGATTGTCCACACTAATGTCACATTCATGCATGACCACTGCATCCCTTGATGTCATTAGTCTTCAGAACTCTTGATTTCTGTCTTCAGCTTTCACAGTCTTCAAACCCAAAGGTTTATTAAGTGAAAAAAAAATCCATTCACATCACTGTCTTAAGTGGCCCACACCTTATTCTGAGATTACTTCCCCTGGATATAGAATCACTAGCTAGGGGAAACATTCTACCGATGTCCGACCGTCTTATGCTCTAAGCCATTTTCAAGTTTCCTTGAGATCATCACTCATTGTTCAAATACCTAGAGAACACAGGCCCAGTTTCTTCAATCTCTCCTCACAAAACAATCCTGCCATGCCAGGCATTAGCCTAGCGAATCCCATCACAATCCTTCAATGGCAAGCATAATGTTCCTTAGATAAAAACCCCTGAGGCCTCAACCTGTGCATGCTGCTTCAAGAATGAAACTAAGCTGCTTAAATACGGACTTGATATGTTTGGCAGTTAACACACCTTCTCTTCACTGTTCTGAAGTGCTGCAAGACCTTAATGTTAATACTACATGAACAAGTCTTGACATCAGGGTTGGATTGCATTTCCGGGAAGCAATTCAATATTGATGAATTTTCCTCAGACAAGTAAACATCATGTAACCTGAGGGAGACATCAGTCTCAGATGGTGGACTTCCTGCCTACCACTCCCAAAAAAGAACCACAAAAATACCTTGGAAGGAATGCAATTCAAGGTTTGAAATCAAGGAACTGGAGGACAGAAGCTAACTGTATATTCATCAATGAGATAACCCACTTCTTTTTCATCCTTTGAACCACATATAACTTAGTAACAAATAAAGACATAAAGCAGCCATGCCAGAACCTAGCTGAATTGTGAGATAACAAGGTGTGGAGCTGGATGAACACAGCTGGCCAAGCAGCATCAGAGGAGCAGGAAAGCTGACGTGTTGCGTCTGGACCTTTCTTCATAAATGGGGAAGGGGAAGGGCATTCTGAAATAAATAGAGAGGGCGGGGGAGGCAGATGGAAGCTGGACAAAGGAGCAGATAGGTGGAGAGGAGATGGACAGGTCAAGGAGGCGGGAATGGAGCCAGTAAAGGTGAGTGTAGGGGAAGAGTTAGGCTAGGGGTTGGTCAGTCCAGGGAGGACAGTCAGGTCAAGGAGGCGAGGATGAGGCTGGTAGGTAGGAGGTGGGGGTGGGGGTTGAGGTGGGAGGAGAGGAATTGTGGGAGAAAGGATAGACAGGTTAGGGAGGCAGGGACGAGCTGGGCTGGTTTTGGGAAGCATTTGGGGTGGGGAGATTTTGAAGCTTGTGAAGTTAATATTGATACAATTGTGCTGCAGGGTTCCCAAGCGAAATATGAGATGCTGTTCCTGCAAACTTTGGTTGGCATCATTGTGGCACTGGAGGAGGCCCAGGATCGACATGTCATCCAAGGAGTGGGAAGGGGGAGTTGGAATGGTTTGCAACTGGGAGGTGCAGTCATTTGTCATGAACTGAGCATAGGTGTTCCACAAATTAGTCTCCAAGCCTCTGCTTCATTTTCCTGATGTAGAGGAGGCCGCATCGGGAACAGCGGATACAGAATATCACATTAGCAGATGTGCAGGTGAGTATCTGTTTAATGTGGAAGGTCTTTTTGGGGGCTGGGATGGGATTGAGGAGGGAGGTGTAGGGTCAGGTGTAGCACTTCCTGCGGTTGCAGGGAAAAGTGTCGGATGTCGTGGGGCTGGTGGGGAGTATGGAGCAGACAAGGGAGTCACGGAGAGAGTGGTCCCTCCGGAAGGCAGATAAGGGTGGGGAGGGAAAAATGTCTTTGATAGTGGGTTCAGATTGCAGGTGGCGGAAGTGCCGGAGGATGGTGCGTCCGACCCAGAGGTTGGTGGGGTGGTACATGAGGACGACGGGGATTCTGCTTTGGTTGTTATTGCGGGGAGGGGGTGTGAGGGATGAGTTATGGGAAACGCAAGAGACACGGTCGTGGGCGTGTTCAACCACAGTGGAGGGGAAGTTGCGATCCTTGAAAAATGAGGACATCTGGGATGTCCAGGAGTGGAAAATGACAGCTTTCTTGCTCCCACTAGTATCTCAGGTTCCTGTTTATTGCGAGGAGTTATAGATATACTTTATTTTATTCATTCACAGGACATGGGGATCATTGGCTGGGCCATCCTATTTGGTGGTGAGCTTCGTTTTTGAACAGCGGCAGCCCATTTGCTGTAGGTGCACCTATGATACTATTAGGGAATGAATTCCAACATTTTCAACCCAGTGACAGCGGAGGACTCGTGATATATTTCCGAGGGAGGATGGCGAGTGGTTTGGAGAGGAACTTGTAGGTGATGTTCCCATGTGTCGGCTGCCCTTGTCCTTTGAGATGGTCATAACTGTGTGTTTGGAAGGTGCTGTTGGAGAAACTTTGGTGAATTTCTGCTGGGTATCTTGTAGATGATACTGGCAAATCCAGGTAACTCTATGTTGCATGCTGTCTATGATTTTATTGTGCCACACCAGGGGGCATCCAAAACTGAGGTCAGGGTGTATGACCCAAGCATTATTTTGCACAAATTCATCATTTCCTCTTAGCTCTTTGACTCAATGTTTATTTTTATCAATGAGATTGTCTGCCTGAGCTCATGCATTCAGTGCTTTATATAAAGAAACCCTTGTCTTACTCTACGCATAGCCAAATTAAATTGCATCAATTAACCTTTACTAAGGAAAGTACTTTGTGCATTATTAATTTTTGAACGATAACACACAGCACCTCTCACAGCAAAACATTCCAACCATATTACATAGTCAACTTAATTTTACCGTGGTTGTGGCTGCATTAAATCACTTCCGCTTTCCCATAGGAAAAAATAAGTTTTACTTACAAATTTTTTGGGGCAAACCTGCTAATAATAACATTTTTTCAGAGATATTAGGAACTGCAGATGCTGGAGAATCTGAGATAACAAGGTGTAGAGCTGGATGAACACCGCAGGAAGGGTCTAAGCCTGAATCGTCAGCTTTCCTGCTCCTCTGATGCTGCTTGGCCTGCTGTGTTCATGCAACTCTACACCTTTGTTATCTCTAATAGTTAAATTTTGACAGGTGGAATGAGGGGGCTCACTTGAAACAATATTACAATTAATTTAATTTCACTACCAATAGACCAATTGTATTTCAACTACACAAAGATCACACATTAAAATGCATTAACCTTATTAATAATTAAAATTAATGTCTAATGAAATCCCATGTGAAAACAGAGCATTTAATTAATTAGAATGCTTGTGATCATCCTATACTATGAAGGTTTTCTTTATATTGATGGTCTATATTAATGCTTCAAATCCCAAAAATAAGACAATGATAAATACAGAAGACAAAACTGATCATGAAAAAGAAGTATAATCTTCCAACTCTATTAATCTGGAGATCTCCCATTAATTCTGTCATTTAATTGTATGATTATCTTGGTTCAAAACAACCTTTCACAAAGTAATTCCCTTGCTTTTCATGTAGCTCCTTTTCTGATTTTAAAATCCCTGCTTCTTCCCATCATCTTCCTTAAAGAGAATGGGCTTGCTTTGCTCAACCATTCTACTTTTCCTTCTCAGTCAGAGTGTTTGAGGTGCCAATCCCACTGAAGTGGCTTGAACCCTTATGCTGGTATTGCACTTGATTAATATAAAGTGGAGTGAGTGTTGCAGAGTTGAATATGTTACCTTTCAAATCAAAACCTGTACTGGCTGTGTTGAAAGATTCTATGTACCATGACAAAGATCATAATTCTGGAATACTTAGGGAATTTATTAATGGGGATTACTTAAATTAATTACTTAACAGGAAACTTTTGATTACAGTGTGTTTTTTTTACAGGACAATAGCCAAAAGGTAATCGTGGATGTAAGTTCAGTGGCTGTCTGACAAATCCTGCAAGGAACAAGGAATGCCACACCTCAAAAGTTGTCAAAGGAACTTCAAATAGCAACCATTTAAAGGGAGACATGCATTGTGATTTCCTGTGGCTACAGAGATAATGAAGGGCTAACAACACATCAGCAGAAATCCATCTTCATATCCCAAAATGCATACATGTTTGTGTTTTATCCTGCTTGTAGTATACAGAGAAAGGACTTAAAAACCAACTGCACCTTCTGGTTTGTATGCATTAACGGACTTTTGTGCCAATATGTGCTGTGAAGGTCAAGCTTGATGAAAATCATTAGACACCCCTGCACTTCAGGTGAAGAAAGACTATCTCCTTTGCTCTGAATGCTGGAACATAGACAAGCTAATGAAGTTACCAGTGTAAAACAGGCAGGAAAAAAAGCCTCAGAGATAATGGGAACTGCAGATGCTGGAGATTCCAAGATAATAAAATGCGAGGCTGGATGAACACAGCAGGCCAAGCAGCATCTCAGGAGCACAAAAGCTGACGTTTCGGGCCTAGACCCTTCATCGGAGAGGGGGATGGGGGGAGGGAACTGGAATAAATAGGGAGAGAGGGAGAGGCGGACCGAAGATGGAGAGTAAAGAAGATAGGTGGAGAGAGTGTAGGTGGGGAGGTAGGGAGGGGATAGGTCAGTCCAGGGAAGACGGACAGGTCAAGGAGGTGGGATGAGGTTAGTAGGTAGCGGGGGGTGCGGCTTGGGGTGGGAGGAAGGGATGGGTGAGAGGAAGAACCGGTTAGGGAGGCAGAGACAGGTTGGACTGGTTTTGGGATGTAGTGGGTGGGGGGGAAGAGCTGGGCTGGTTGTGTGGTGCAGTGGGGGGAGGGGATGAACTGGGCTGGTTTAGGGATGCAGTAGGGGAAGGGGAGATTTTGAAACTGGTGAAGTCCACATTGATACCATATGGCTGCAGGGTTCCCAGGCGGAATATGAGTTGCTGTTCCTGCAACCTTCGGGTGGCATCATTGTGGCAGTGCAGGAGGCCCATGATGGACATGTCATCAAGAGAATGGGAGGGGGAGTGGAAATGGTTTGCGACTGGGAGGTGCAGTTGTTTGTTGCGAAAAAAAGCCTATCAGCTAACTTGCAGAGCCATGAATCTCAAAATCAAATGCTTTACTCTAAAAATCAATGTTGCTTTTACTAACTTATCAGCCACAGTTTTCCACCATCTAGTTTTCACTAAACTCAGAGGCTGATATGTAAGTGTTTTTTTAGCTATTGTGCTTTCTTTCAATTCACCTTTTAAAGCTGTGTAAATATCTTTGCTGTTGTGTTTTAGTGGCCAAAAAGTCATCCTTTCTTTATCTTAAGAAAGACTGGTTAAATTGTCTATTTTAAAGACATAAATATATTTGGTTTCGGAAAAGAATATCCACAAGGTAAGGGATCCTTTTGAAATTAACCTTATTGTAACTAACCAAGGAAGCACTTGAATTAAGAATGGGAGCTAATCCAGACCAGCCCAGTCACCTGGAACCATAGCCAGCTAAGGGGTCAGCTGAACAGTTCATAATCAACTGAGAACCTTTGACCTAGGACTGATCATAAAGTACAACTATTCAAAGAAACATAGAAGAGGTATCTGTGAGACTTAGCCCATGTTGATCCTCCAAATAATGCTGTACTTTAAGAAATTTAACAGGTCTCTCATCTCCTGCCACGAGCAAAGTCTGGGGGATGTGCAACAATAAACTGTTCCCCGTGGAGCTCCATGTCCCAGTGGTAGGGTTCCCGCTGCCTGACGGGGACTTCCAGAGAGTGTATCAGTGGGGGTGACGCTGGATTCATGGGTAGATATTGAACACCTCCTCCCACCACAACCCACCCTCTTTAAACTCCAGAAGATAATTGCACTTGCTCCTCCCCAGCATGAAGTGGAAAGCACACACCTAAGAGCTGTTGGCCAATCAGAAGCCACAACTCTCCATGACTGGCGCTGGCACAGGATGCGGTGGTTGCTACCAGCAATGTGCTTGGGGCTGTCAGCCTGAGAGCCCTGGAGGAAGACAAGTGATGGCTGGGTGGTGGAGTTTACCACTGACGGGAGGAGAAGATAAGTGAGCAGGTATATCTCACAGCCCTCCCCGTAGTTGGGTCCATTGATCAGCATAATGTGCCTTTGAATGTGGCAGCACCCTCACATCACCACCTTCACGAGGCCACAAGTCATCCGTTGCATTGTGAGTTGACGCTGGGTGCTTACCAGCAATGGACAACTAAACTTCTAAAGTTGAGATTAACTTCCCATAAGGGATGCCCATCAATGACTGTCCGCAGACCTTGCCAATCTTTAATGACCACCACTGCCACCACAAAAACACAAAACAGAACATAAGAGAGACTTCAAAATGCTGTTAAAAAGATCAAAAACGTAACAATGTTTTGAGTTGATAATCCAATCCTGCAGCTGACATTTTTCATGTTCATAATTTCACTAGTAAAGATTGTGAGCTTATCCAACACAATATTGCTCAGAGCATATCTTTTGCTACAAGAGTCAGCTAAAAGGAATTTTACTACCTGGGGGTTTACGTTCTTGCTGCACTCTATTAAGATAACTGTCAGTAAGTCTTTGGAAAATGCCTTTCTTTTAAAGGGGACATTTTACAATGGGGTGGCTCTCACGTAGCAGTATAGTTATTGGACAAATAATCCAGAATCCTAGGCTAATGTTCTAGGGACATGGATTTGAGGCCCACCAAAGCAGATGATGAATTGTGAATGCTATGAATAAAATCTGGAATTAAACACTGGTCTAATGAGCCAACTGTAAAATAAGTAAATCCCATTTGGTTTACTAATGTCATTTAGGGAAGGAATAACTTCTATCTTCTATGCTCTGGCCTATATGATTCCAGATCTAGGTCAAACATTGACAAGGAAGCCTTCTGCTGGTTATCATCAACTGACCAATACTCCTTCATGTTGAACAGAAATTGGAGAACATGCCAAGAGTGGCAAAGGCACAAAATGTAACTCTGTTGGGGGAACTTCAAAGTCCATCACCAATAGTGACTCAGTAGAAAATCTATAGGCTGAGCTAATTGGACCCTGAAGGACATAGCTGCTAGACTGAGTCTGTGATGAAGGACGCCACAAAAGGGAATAATGCACTTGTCCTAGACCTCACTAATCCACATGTAACAAATGCATCTATTCATGACTGCATTAGGAGGTGTAATCACTGCACAGTCCTTGTGTAGGCAAAATCTTACCTTCATATTGAGAATAACTGCCATTGTGCTGATTGGGATAGATTTCAAATGGATTCAGCAACTCAAAACTGGGCATTGACAAGGTGTAGTGCATCATTAGTGACTGCAGGTTTGTATTCAACCACAGTCTCCAAACTGATGACCCGGCATATCCCCAAAACGATCATTACCTTCAGATGAGGAGATCAACCCTGGCTTCATGAAGGCTTCATGAAGGTGTGCCCAGAGCAGTATCTGACATAAAAATGAGGTGTAAACCTGCATGCAATAGACAGGGCTGTGCAATTCCACAATTAATGGATCATATTTAAACTTTGTAGTCCTCCCACATCCAGTCATGAGTGGTGGTGGCCAATTAAAGAACCTACTGAAGGAGGATGGCTGATATGTTTCTTAGTCAGATTTTCCTGCCTTCTCCCTGTAACCCTTGATTCTTTAACAACCAAGAATTCTGGGGATTACTAATGTCCAGAAACTGAACTGGACTTGGGTGGCACAGTGGCTCAGTGGTTAGCACAGCTGCCTCACAGTGCCAGGGGCCCAGGTTCGATTCCACCCTTGGGCGACTGTCCGTGCGGAGTTTGCACATTCTCCCCATGTCTGCGTGGGTTTCCTCCGGGTACTCATATTTCCTCCCACAATCCAAAGATGTGCAGGCTAGGTGGATTGGCCGTGCTAAATTGCCCATAGTGTCCAGGTATCTGTAGGTTAGATTTGGTTATAGTGGATGTGCCAGGGTGGGATGCTCCAAGGGTTGGTGTGGACTAGTTGGGCCAAAGGGCCTGTTTCCACACTGCAGGGATTCTATGATTCTATGATTATAAATACTGTGGCTACAAAAGCAGTTCACAATCTGGATCTGATGTAAGGAATTCACCTCTTAACTTCTGAAAGCTTGTCAGCCATTTACAAGGCAGAAGTCATGAATGTGATGAAATACTTTCCACATGCCTGGATGAATGCAGCTCTGATAGCACTCAAGAGGTTTGATATCATCAAGGACAAAGTGGCCTATTTGACTGGCATTCCACATTCTGCATTCAGCATTCACTCCCTTCACCGCTGACACACAGTAGCAGCAGGCTGTACCATCCACAGTGAATGGAAATAACTCACCTACGCTCCTTAGACAACAGCTTCCTAAACCTGTGAGATCTATCACCAGGCAGACATATGGAAACATGATCTGCTTCAAAGTTCTCTTCCAAGGCACGAGTCATCCTGACTTGGAACTAACAAAAACCAAAAGAACTGCAGATGCTGTAAATCAGGAACAAAAACAAAGTTAATGGAAATGCTCAGCAGGTCTGGCAGCATCTGTGAAGGAGAAAACAGAGTTAACATTTCAGATCTGGTGACCCTTCCTCAGAACTGATTTTGATATAATTGACAGTATAATATAATTGATAATAAACTGATATTGAACACAGCCGTGTCCTGAGGAAGGGTGACCGGACCTGAAATGTTAACTCTGTTTTCTCCTTCACAGATGCTGCCAGACCTGCTGAGCTTTTCCAGCAACTTTGTTTTTGTTCCTGACCTGGAACTATTTTGTTGTTTCTCTATTGCCACTGATTCAAAATCAGGGCACACTATCACTAACAGCGTCTTGGATTTACTCCATGACATGCGTATAGCCATTCAAGAAGTTAGCCAGCCACCACCCTCTCAGGAGAAGTTAGGGTTAGCCTAGCCAGCAGCCAGTACCACCCACACCCACAGGAATGGATCAAAAAGAAACTTTGTGCTTGAAGAGTGTGCAGGTGGAAGACAGCAGTTAGTAGCAGGGCTGAGGTGCTGATTAGGTTGCTGAAAAATGGGGATGATCTCCCTAAGTTTTGTGAACAGGATCCTGTGTATGCCCGTTTGCTGCCTGAAACAAACAGGCTGTCCAGCCACCCTCCTTAATACCCCACCCAAGATGGCAGCAGCTGATAGAGCCCACATGAAGCTGTAAGCGACCCAACACATCAATTTTCCAATCATTGTTATCCCACATACTCCAAACTGTGACTCCTGAAATTGTGAAGTGGTCCTTTATTGCACAAAAGTACAATAGCATCAGTTGAAAATATCTTCTCCTAAACCCTACACTAGAAATGGATGCAAAGATGTGATGTATGATAATTCACTGGAACTCACTGCCTATAAGAGGTATAGAAGCAGAAAGCCTCGTAACATTTAAGAAGTATTTAAATCTACACTTGTAATGCCAAGGCATACAAGGGTATAAGCCAATGGCTGGAAAGGGGCTTTTTCTGTGCTGTAGACCTTTATGACTCCATGGCTCTGATTCTAATGTAGCATGCTAATTAAACTCTCTTCCTGTTTCAGATACTGACTAATCTGCTGCTTCTCTTTGCTATTTGCCATTTCTCCTTGTCAGGATACATCATTGAGCACCAAAGAAGCTTGATTTCCAAAGTACATCACAATGACACAAGGTTCAAATCACTGGTTTCTTTACTGGGAAACAACAGCTCAAGCAGCACATGGCATCAAAATGTAAATTGCAAATGGACTAAGATTGTGCCAGGTTTATTTGGGACTCTGCCGTCACCCAATAAGAACTGTGAAGAACAGACTACTGAAAACAGGTTTACTTTTCAGCAGCACTTGGGTGAAAGAAAAAGAATCAAGGGCTGTAGAAAGGGATACAAACTTCAAATGATTCGCTTCATTATAATGTATTGGAGACTTTAAAGTAACACACTGTCATTTTTTAATGGTACATCATGGTTAATACATCCATGATGCATTTACATGTTATTTAATGATTCCTTCCTTCATCTTAGAATTACAAGCTAAATGGGAATTATACATGGTTCTGGTTGAAGAGATAAATTGTAAATTGCAGACCTGAATGTAGTGACAATATAGTTTTAATATTTCATTACCAATGTTTATTACAAATTAATAACAGATGTTACATGAGGTTATCAAATATTTATAAAGCAGTTACAGTCCTGTATTTATAGGTTTACTGAAAGATTAATATATTAACAGTAATAATTACATTGATCTAGCTATTTTATTAAACATGCATTAATTATTAAAAATGTGATATTAAATTACAATTTAACTTCATAGTTTGAGTATTGAGCCTTTGCAAAGAATTCAATGTTTGGGCTGAGTAAGTGAACCAGTAGATTTTGTACAGGAAGAGAAAGCAGTGAAGTAATCAAAGCAGAAAGCAACAGCCAAGTACTCTAATTAGCCTAAGGCTCCATTTTAATATACAACCTGTGAAGCCATTCACTGTAATTGTTAAAGAAAAAACAGCTCAGAAATAGATATCCTTTTATAGTTTATTAGGGTTTTAATTATGCATTCATAAATTTCAGTTCTGCTATTTTGTATTAATGCTTCAAAACTTTGAGTCTGTTATGAAAATTTTCTGCATACTAAGACATGCCTGACAGGAGTCCCAGGGATAGCATGAGGATTTGACAATACAAAGTGCCCATTGACCTACTTAAAGTGATAAATATGTACATGACTTTTGTAATTACATCAATAGATGCTGATCTTTTCAGACAGGAAATGCTTTGTGCATCATTGTAGGAAAAATAAACCATTTGAAAATTTCACCTCTAACAAAGACATTAATTATTAATAATTCCCCTCAAGGTGCAACTGCCATCATTGGATGCTGCTATATTTTACCTTTGTGTGGTGAGCAGATAGCGTCAGTGGATAAATCTCCTTAAATTGTTAGCTTTCCATTTGATCTTCTCTGCCTTTCACATGCATTTTAATATGATTCCATGTTCAATCCATACCTCTAATTGTGCTAGTAATTGAGGGAGATCTTGCCAAACTAGGTCCAAAAGAATAATGTTCAATAAATAGGATCTGCTCATGAAGGTAAAATCTATTATTAACTTTACAGAGCTGGCTTAGAATCAAAGTGTATGAAAGGAGCCACTTAGACCATTGTGCCTGTATTGGATCTTTAAAAGAGATATTTAAAAGCTGATACAATTGTATCCCATTATCAATACTCTACAAATTTAAATCATTGATTGATCTTTGACCAAAACATACCATGATGGCTTTTAAAAACTGTATTTCTGTGTCATGGGGAAAAAAAAGTAATTACAATTGAGATCATGTTAAAACCACACAGCAATTCTTCTGAATATTAAATATGGATTGTCTTTTTCAGAGTAATTATTCACAGTTCATTTGTACTGGAATTTTGCCATCAATTTGGATCCTGCTAGGTATTGTTGCAGAGTTAAATTTCTCACATTCATTGAAAGAGGGCTGATCAGAACGGCTTGTTGGGTCGGGTGGGACTGTGGTTTCATGGGGAGTAGGAATTTTATTCATAAGAAATGACAATAACAGACAATCTATTATTTACTGTGATATCAGCAAGTTCTACCAACAACCTCTGGGGCACTCTGACTGCTCTAGTGGGAATTAGAGCTTCTCTGTACCCCTTTTTAACAATTTGGTTGTTGCTGCTTGGCAGGCTGTTATTATGCCAGAACTGGACTATTTTTCTCAGTCTACTGTGGTTTCCTAAGAAAGCCAGCATGTAAATTACTGCAGTGATGGAGCCTTACTGTAAAAGCATAGGTGCTTGACACCCCCATCAGTCCCATGTGGGGCTGGGTTCACATTTATAGATGAATGAGTGTGTATTTATATGTATGTTTACTCTGAGTGACTTCTTCCAATGAATATCTGTTCCCTAGATATTAATCCTTTATAAACATACATGCTTATTTCGAGAGTTGTCACATTTTACTTGCATTTTTTACAGAAGTTTGAATGCACACAGAAGTCATTTTTACAGCTGTCTTATTTGCTACATGTGAACAACTTTGTTTCATTAGAACTATCAATAAAACTGAAAAGAAATAAAGCATGCTGCTTCTTCTGTTTGGCAGGAATTTAGACTTAACCTTGACAAGCTATTTTCAGTTAATGCTACATAGCATAACACTCCACATATTCTTGATCCATGCCATGCAACAGAGAGGAACAGCATAAAAGGTAAGCACTTCCTATGGTCTAGATTAAAAAGAAAACTGGCTTGAACCAATTCACAAACATAGTTGTACAGACGAGAATAGGCCATTTTCCCTTCCTTTCAGGCTCAAAGGACTAATGGTAACATCTGCCATTTAAGTCAGCTGATATTATAATAAAAGTGATAATGTATTTTGTATAAAAGCAAAGGGCAGCGAACTGAGTAAAACAAGAGGTCTAAACTTGTACATAAACCAAATTCTCATTCCACATCCCAATGTTTGCAATGTGATTAAGATTAGGACAGAGGAGCGTGAACTGCAGTTAACAGCTCATTTTCAATTTTCACTTGCTTTACCATACACATGTAACAGGTTACACTGAAAAGCACATTTAAAGTGGATAACATATTTTCATAAATATTATATTTCAAACAGAATGAAGATATCTTTGTCAAGTTGCTGGCGAATAAAGGGGAAAACACATTTTTTGCTCAGACCTCCTTAACTAAGAAAGCAAAATACAGTGCACAGCTGGAGCATCATGCCATCCACATCCTCCTTCACACCACACACTATCCAACACATATCAATCATCCATCACTATCACTGGTTCAGAATTCTCAAATACCCAACACCATTATGGGAGCTTCATCACCACAAGGGCTGCGATGGCTCCAGGAAAAAGCTCCTTACCACCTTCTCAGGATTGGTAAAGAAGGGTCAGAAATATCAATGTCATCCAACTCCAAAGAACAGAAAAGAGAAAGGCTTCATTTATATGCTGTATTTTAATAATATTGTAATTCTATTCTTTTGAAATACATTTACAATATTGATACAGTTGATTCACAGAAGCAAAATCTGAATTATTAAATGAAATAATTACAATAATAATTGCCTGATAACTTAATTACTTTGAGACATATTGGCAAAGTTTTGAAAAAGTGACATATGTTGAAGAGGTAATGAGAAGGCAAGAGTTCAAGTGAATATTGATCTGTTTGTGGTGTGGACTATGTTTGCAAGTACATCCCTGTGTCATTGAACAAAGCTGTGGTGTATCACTGAACCATGCATTTTCTTTTCTGTATATTGATGTTCCTCCTGAGAGTTTGAATATATGTTTAGATAATACTTTATATGTAAATGAACCAGACAATTTTATGTTTACGTCAGTGAACAGCCTATTATTGTTGACTCTGTCGGTACTGTGATCCTAAAGAAGTGTTCTGTTCTGGTGCTGCCAGTGGGAATAAAGGATTGTAGTTGGGTCATGTAGGATTTTGATTCCCCTCCATGCTATGTTTGGATGCACCACAACATCTGGGGGGATCCGACAAGATTTAACATCAAAAACAGAATTTTCTGGAAAACTCCAGCAGGTCTGAAAGCATCTGCAGAGAGAAAAAACATACATGAATGAGGATGCTAATAACTCTGCATGCAGATGGGTGGGTGGCTGCCCCGTGCCTAGGTTATAGGATTATCTGGCTACAGACCTTGCAGAGAAAAAAGGTTGTTTTTTTTCCAGGATGGACAATTGAAGCCATAGTACCAGGGAAACTATTACTCATGTACCCTGTTGCTTACCAGAAGCTGTGAGAAAGGTGGGAGGTGAAATTTATGGGGCCTGGTGGCTGTGTGTATTGTGAGAGGATTCCAGTTTGGAAACACAAATACTTGCTGAAAAATAACTGTATGACTCCTTTTTTAAATGCTTCAGCAGGTTTACAACCATCCAGATTAAGGGAATGGGTTGCCAGAGCATGGAGGGTAATCAAGTTGAACATAATGAGGTGTGATCTGCTGAATGTGTAAGCCTGATGGACGAATCATGCCTGTTCTAGCTGACACACAGGCAGTATGTTATCCCCTTACCAGAAATTAAGATTCCCAAGTTCTGGGAAGTAGCCTCTGAGACTAAAAGAAAACTCAGCCTCCTTAAATGATTTTAGTAACCTTTGCAGTGCCTTTGAGTGGATTGGTTGTCTTCCCCACACATCCCGCAAATTTCTTCTGTTAAAACGGAAAGTGGCATCTTAGGGTTGAGTTTGAGATATTTATAATTTTATTTTCTGTTCACCCACTACTAAACCAACCATAGGGGTTATAATTCCTCTCCTAGTGTTTGTTGCTGCATCTGCGTGATTCCACAGAATCGCGGGTCAAGGATATTCCAGAGCTGTTATTCCTGGAAGCTGTTTTGTATGCAAATCCAAGGCAAGGAATTATATTCACGGTCCGTTTTGGAAAATTGCCAAAATGGAATAAGCAGAGATCAATCTACTTGTGCGCTCAAACCAATGTAACCAAAATGAATTCTGATTCAACCAAGCCACAAGATGTATGTATACTGCTGATGATAATCTGCATGCTGCATTTGAATGGTTAGCAGCATAATTCTGTCATCTGCTTGCTTCAAGTGTCAATGAACTGCTTTTATTTCAGTCCTGCATGACATTCAAACTTGTTAATTGAACAAAACCCCACTGAGTTTGAGGAACATGAAAACATTCCTTTTCCTTACTATGAACACTTACTCTGTAACTATCATCACCCATTTACTGATTGCAAAACCACTATCTATTTTCAAACAAAGAAAGCTATTTAAATGACTTTATACAAGTAAACTTTTATATCCCACCAAAATAGTGGACAAAAGAAAATCACCTATCTGCACTATGTTTAATTTGTCAAATAATACATAAATTTAACCAACTCAAGAATTGAAATCCTCAGCAAGGGATGTGAATTTTGAATTAATCAAGCTGCTTTTAGATTCATTATGGTGATTCAATGACACACAAATGATGCTGTCGATGAAGCAGCAATCCTCCTTGCCTCATATATATCACTCAGTGGAAGTGTTACAAATGAGGAAAAGATGAGGTATACAGACATAATACAGGATTTGTGAACACTATAACATAATGAAACATATCAACTGTCATTATGGGATCCTAGAGAATAGGTTTGGCTAAGATAACATAGTGTGTAGCTGGATGAACACAGCAGGCTAAGCAGCATCTTAGGAGCGTAAAAGCTGATGTTTGGGGCCTAGACCCTTCAGCAGAAAGGTCTAGGCCCGGAACATCAGCTTTTGTGCTCCTGAGATGCTGCTGGGCCTGCTGTGTTCATCCAGCCTCACATTTTATTATCTCGGATTCTCCAACATCTGCAGTTCCCATTATCTCTGAATAGGTTTGGCTCTTGGGCTTTTTTTCTTGCGTTGTGATCCCAGCTGATGCTATCACCTGGTAAGTCACATCTCAGACTGAAATCTGGCTTGATAGATCATATTTTGATTTTGTTGAGGTGCCTTTTCACGAAAATAAAAGCATGCAATTTTGCAGATTTAGGTTGAAAAATAAAACAGAAATTTATTGCACAAGGTAAATTTAATTAAATAGAATAAATTAAATTGCTTATGTATAACATAACTTAAAGGCTTTGAAACATAAGTTAATTCATTAATTCCAAAAGCACTCCTTTACACCAAGAGAATTTACTTCTATTTCACAACTATAGAGCTTAATTTAGCAGTGGCTTTAAGGCCCCATCTTGGGAATTTGATGGCGCCTCTTGGAAGCTTCAAACAACTGAATTTAGGCTTTCTTAGCTTCAAGTATCTCCTACAGCATTGTAACCAAATATTTTTGGTCTGGAATGTTCAACTTAAACAGCTTACGATGAAGCAATCTGTTTTTTAACAGTTATGAACCATCTCTTTTCATCAGTAACAATGGTTTTCACATTAATTTTCAACTAAACTTCTGTAAAACCATTGAACTGAAACACAGAAGCTTTTTCCAAGGTCTAGGGTTATGGGATACTTCCTTCCCCTCATCAAATGAAGAAAAAAAAATAAGCTTAAAGCTTAACTAACAACTGTTCACTTGTAATACTCTCCCAATGAAAAGAAAATCTGTATCACACCAGGAACTCACTTTCTTACTTTGTAAAAAAAAAATCACTGTGGTTGCAGGAATACTTACAAGTTCATTGTTAACTCCAGTTAGATGCAAACCCCATGCCACCAGCTTGAATTCAAACACTAAAGTAAATTGTACTAAAATGCACATAAATACACATTCTATATAATATCTGATGCATATTTATTCAGACCTGATCTCTGTGCTATGCAGGTGTACCCTGAACTTCAACAACTGCCTGTCTCCGTCCCTCATAGACTCCCCAACATATTTAAAATTGGAAGGAGGCTTGGAACAAGGCATATTTTTGTAATCAACATGACTACAATCTCAATTTTCAAGGATTTAACACTAGAATCCATTTCACTCAAATGCCACTGATTGTAATGTTTCGTACATTTTGAAACGGTAATTGTGTGCTTAATATTGTGATTGAGATTCAATTCAAAGGGGATATTGTAATCATTACAAAATGCATGTTAAATCATTTCAAAAAGTGCCAAAGGAGCTATTTGCCATTTTGACTTTTTTTTCATTCTTTCATGGAATATATCATCATTTTCTAGGAAAACATTTGTTCTCCATCCCAAATTCCTCTTAAAGAGGTTGTGGCGATCCATTTCCTTGAACTGTTGTTGTATGTCTGGTGCAGGTATGCCCACAGTAATTTTAGGGAGTTTCAAAATTTTGGTTTGTGTTTTGGAGGTGACCATGAAGTTGGTAATGTTCTCTTGTATCCTCTGCCTTTGCCCTTCTTGGTGCGAGAGGTCATTGCTTTGGAAGGTGTTGCTGAAGGTGTATTGGTGATTTCCTGCATTTTATCTTATACATGGAGCACAGTGATGTCACTGTTGTTGATGGATGTTGAAATTGGTAGTTGGGATGCTAATCATTTTGGGCTGCTTTGTCCTGGGTGGTACAAAACCTCTTGAATATTGTTGGATATTGCACAGAATGAGTAATTCACCCCAGAATGTCCAGCACCTGATATGGTCTTGTAGCTACAGTATTTATATGTTGGTCCAGTTTCAGGTCAATGATAACACAATAATAACAGTTGAGGGTGAGGGAGGGTTTCAGTGATGGTAAAACCATGGAATAACAAGGGGAAATGTTTTGATTCCCTCTTGGTGGCGGACATTACTTAGGACTTGTGTGTATAAGAGTTATTGTCAGTTTTCAGCCAACCCAGAATTTTGTCCAGATCTTACTTCACATGAACACAGTCTGCTTCAGTATCTGAGAAATTGCAAAGAGTGTTAAACATTGTCCAATCACTAGGAAACACCTCATTTCTGAAACTATGATGGAGGCTGACTATTTCAAAGGCAATCTCAAATTCTTTTTGGATGTAGCTCCTGCAAGAAACCCTGACTGATATGCTAATTATGATTTATTTTAAATCTCAAATCAATTATTCCCATCAGCTGTGCTGTACTCCCTTCTCCACCTACTCGTGAATACTTATTGTATTACAAGTACATTTTACACTCTTACAACTTCAACTTCTTTCGATTGTCCAGTAGATAAATGAATTTTAAGGGAGTTATTTAATGAAGATTGGTCTCACCTAACAACAGAAAGGCCTGATTCCAGCACTGTGGGGTTGCCTCCTTCAGGGAAAATATTCCAGAATTCAGTACATCACAGGAATTTAAGTAACCAATTTAAGGCATTCCCCAGGTTTAAGTGCCCCAGGGAGAAAATCCCACCCCTGAGAGTTTTCAATAGGAGTTACGTCGCTGCTTGTTGAACAAACGATGCTGTATAACACTAACCAATGTGCAATCACTGTGTTGTGTAAGCCACTACTCTATGTAAAAATAAATTAAAAAGAGAGGACTTTTTCTACATAACAACATACATATTAAAAATAAAACTCCATTGCCTGCGAAATACTTTGGATATCCTGAGACAATGAAAGGCACTATATAAATGAACATTTTTTCTTGTTGTTTAGTCACTATCTTGTGGATAAGGATGAAGTCTGAGTGGAGTTAATTAAGCCCTTACATTTAATGACCTCTCAGATACGTACTGTATGCATCTGTTTGTTGTTAGTTGAGGAGAATCACATGCAGCAATGCAACATAAGTTATGAATTGTATAAAAATGAAAATGAAAAATATTTAAAATGTTTAAAATAAGTACTCGAAGGCATGACTTTGATAAGTTTGATTTCTTAATCATAAGGGTCTGTCTGCTTTGTATAATGTGATATTAGCATTGGCTCAATGTCTATGCACATTGATGTACAGAACTCAAACCTGAACTAGCAGCTCACTTTGAAGTCACTGTACTCAGTCACGTGCCTTTATTTGCTTTAGTATGTTGTTGCAGGAGTTAAATAAAAAGTCTGCATCAAGGCAAATATAATCTAGGCAGCTACAAAGGTGGTTGTTTTCTGTGTCTTTTCAGTGGTACCTATCAGTTTTAGTTTTCATACGGAAATGTGAATGCTTTTAGAATGATGATGGAGTTTTTGGTTCACTTGAATGATTATTCAGTGAATTTTCTGTGGCAGGTTTGAATGCTTTATAGCTTTATAGCAGACATCCACTGCCAGGGTAGACAAAAATGTGATGTTGGTATTTATGTCAATTCCTGAAGTCTTACCCTTTGTGTGTGCATACATATAGATGTGCAGATGATCAAGCTACAGATTACATGTTAGTGAAATCAACATCAGACATATAAGGCAGGTGTTAGCAGATGGCACCTGTTAGATGTATTGCTCAAGTTGTCATTCTGTGGAGTCAAAAAATATTGGCTGGGGCATGTAATAGGGCCATCCATTATTTTAGCTTTATTCACTTGTGGAAAATGGGCATCACTGATTGGGTCAGCACTTATTGCCCATTCCTAGCGCCCTTGAGAAGGTGATAGTGAGCTGGCTGCTAGAACTGCTGCAGTCCCTATCGACCCACTGTCGAAGGAGGGTGTTCTAGACTTTTGACCCAGTGACACTAAATGAATGGCGACATTGTTCCAAGTCAGGATTGTGAGTGGCTTGGAGGGGAACTGGGGTAATGTGATGCTCCCATGAATCTGAGGTCTGGTTTGTGGCTCTGGTTTTGGTAAATTTTATTTTCCGTGAATGCAGTAAATGGCAAATGAATGAAGACTTTGAAGTAGAAACTAAAGATGCTGAAAACCACCAAGCAATTCAGGCAATCTTGAGAGATGGGGTTCACTTTTTGGGTTGATTCTGATGAAAGATTATTGGAATATTAACCTTCTGGATGGAATTTCCCCCAAATGATATGGGCAAAGCAAGTCAGGTGGGAAAATATGGCAGCAACAGGGAAAATAAGATTCTTAGCATGAGGTAAAATGTTTGATTTTGCATATAAAGTTTTGACAGCTAGGTAAGAATTTTGTGAGTGAGCAGTGAGGGAACTACTTGCATGCACTGATAACTCATTATTACTTAATCTGGCTTTATTCATAGGGATGGTTTTATATTCAAGGGAGCAGAGAGAAATTAGTCAGTGAAAATGCCTGGCAAGAAAGTCTGAGCTGGTATATGGTGGCTGCACTTCACTGGAGTTTTCTCCATGTCTCCATCCTGGCTGGAATTCCCAACATCTCAGGGCACAATCCAGGGATAGTCAACATGGGCATACTTTGTCGACAGAGCTGGCATCGGACAAGCACCAGGCCTCATCACATGACAATGCCATACCTTGGACTCATTTAGAAGACAGTTCACCACTTCATCATTGCACTCTGGAGCTCTCCAGCACCTGTCACTATGCTGTTGCTGCCAGACCACTCTGTGCACAGGGATAGGAGCCTGTCTCAAGCATTGGTACAGGGTACATCTCAAAGTTAGTGGCTTGCTTTTTGCATCCTCACTTTGACATACTTGAATGTTCACAGCTTCTCTGCCTTCCATGGCATTTTTTTTAGCATTGTCACCTCATTCAGAAGTTAAAAGCTGACAGTGCTCTGTTTTGCCTTGCCTTAAGCACAGAGAAGGCCAGGCAACTCGTCATGTTTGCCTGCAATGATCTGTCAAAGGGTGGAAATGTTTCTGTACATCACTGGACTATATTAATGTTATACCTAGAGTAAGCAGCTTATGTGGCAAACATACTGAATATGTTTCAACTAAATGACCATGTCTCAAAATCAGGGAGGTAGACATCAGCTAGGTCAAAGGGGCCTGTTGTCAGCCTGGGGGGTGCCAGCGCACTCAAAGAAGGGGACTGGATACAGTAAGTTGGAAACTTGAGATGATCAAGCTCAGGCGTTTCCATTCCTTACAATATTGAGGAACGGACCACAGTCAATTCTACAGGGCCTGTGCGACATGTCCAGGGAAAAGTGTTAAGTCAGTCAAGAGCTGCACATTAACTATCATAGGGTCTTGTGATTCATCAGTTGGGTCTATCCTTCCAAGCCAGTCAGGGGGTGAATTGTGATCACCCTAGGAGGTCCAAATCGGGGTTATCAAAGCCCACTGTTGTGATCAGGACATAGGGGAAGTCAGTTGTAGAGTTTGGAGATGTGCATGTTGGGATTCTGACGGTCAAGAACCGAGGAGTGGGGATCAACTCAACATCTAATGATAAGAGACATCAGAGCATGGGAGGGCATGCAGTACAATGGGCGGGGAGGGGAGTTGGAGATGGAGACTTGCCTTTGCAATAGTCACCACCATCTTTGGTTTACTGATATATTAGTGCATCATGACATTTGGCGTAACTGAGCCCAATGCCTGGGTCTCAGGATGTAAAGTGGGAAAGAAGGGGTAGCACGGTGGCTCAGCGGTTAGCACTGCTACCTCATAGATCCAGGGACCCGTGTTCAATTCCCTGCTTTGACAACTGTCTATGTGGAGTTTGCACATTCTCCTCGTGTCCTCCAGGTACTCCAGTTTCCTCTCACAGTCCCAAGATGTGCAGGTTGGGTGGATTAGCCAATTAGAACAGCAGGAAGTGGGTGAGTCTGGGTGGGATGCTCTTCTAAGGGTCAGTGTGAAATTGATGGGCCAAATGACCAATGTCCACACTGTAGGGATTCTATGAGTTTTAAGAATTAAAAGAGCTGAGTGGAATTGTAAGGAAGATCAAACGCAATGGGGTTGGGTTGGGGTTGGGGTGTGGTTGGGGGTGTGAGTAAGGATATCGGCATGGCAGAAAGGAACACAATGGTTTTGAGCCGCTCAACCGGAGACTCACTGTGTGAGGTGCTACCTGTGTCATCTTCAATTCTCATCCAAATCATACGTGTGTAATCAGTATGAGAAACAGCTGCTATCACATCTACAGTTGGCAGAGCAAATGTTTTCTTTTATCTTTGAGGGTGTGTGCTGTACCTGCGAGTGATGTGGGGTCCTTCAAGGAGTAATTTCTTTAAACAGACATTCACGAAGTTGAAGTTAAAAGCATCTGTTGTCACAGAATTCTAGTTGTGGATCTCATTCAATAACCAACTTTGCCATCTACATACACCAGCCACTAGCAATCTTGGCCATGCAGTGACAGTAACAAATTAATTCTAGTAAAGGTTTTGAAGCAGAAGTAAAATCAGGTGAGCTACGAAGTTTCATTCCACAATCATAAACACATCCCATGGTTTTATGGTCTGCACACGGTCCAGATCTTTCTTGAACAATGTGGGATGTGGGGTGGAGAGGAGAATATCTCATTCTTCTTACTGACATTCACAGTTTCCTTCTGTACATACCAAATGGCTTGTGTTGTATATTTCAGGATAAGTTGTATGAGGTAAAAGGTGCCTGCAGAAGCATTCCACAGTCATCCTTGTCAGAAGCCTCTTTGTCCCAATGTTTTGAGGACGTTGTTTAAATGTAGTTGTGTGTGTTGAAAGGTCACATTACTGAAGAGCTGGTTTGATTCTAATATTGCCCACAAAGTCACATTGGAACCATCCCCAATGGATCCAAGCATAGAAGCTCCAGCCACCTCTGTGTCCACTCCACCACAAACATAAATCCATGACAAATGTAACTGGCCAGAAGCTAAGGATCAGCAGTAGATGTTGTGCAGCCTCCAAATATCAAGTTTCCAGTCAAAGATGGCCTCATAATGCAGTGGAAATGCGGGACACCCATAGATGTTTATCTTCAATGTAATACCATGCAGGTAAAAGAGGCGCTGTGGTGCTACATGCTGTAGAGAAGTAGGGATCAGAATGCTATCTCACAGTGCTCAGCATTGGAACATTTTCTTCTGCTGGAGTTGATGAGGACGACAAGATAGCTACTCAATGGGATGCTCTCATACTGGTCAGGTCTCATTTCCATTGCCAGGTCTTATTTCAATTGTGGTAAGGTATCAATAGAAGATGCCTTACTCTGGACAGCTGGAGTGCACAAGAAAGCTATATGATGAATGATGAGGATCTGTGAGAGCTGGACATTGCAACAAATAGGAAAATGTAGACATGCTTCAGGTGGACCATCACCTTCATCATCTTACAGTGCACCAACACAGGTAGAACCTCTAAAGTTCTCAACTGCCCTCTGGGGAATTAGGGATGTGCATTAAATGTGGCCCAGCCAGCAAAGCTTAAATCCCATGAAAGAATGAGTAAAACTGTAGTCACTTTCAATGGACTGGGTTGAATGAAGTCATCATGCATTGTCTGTAAATGTTTTGATTTGCAGAGGCCATCCTCTCCTGTTTCATCCCAACTGCAAAAAAGACTAAACATTTTATTCTTTCTTCTCTTCCAGTTTTTATTAAAGGACAAGGTTATAAATTGATGGCTGTCTTTATAACATCTGCTGCTCCCTCAGTCGATCCTCATTACAAAGTGTTATGCCAGTCTAAGCAAACCGAAAAGAAGAGTTATCGTTCTGATGGAGTTGGAACATCATGTGGCTCGAAAGATGATTAACGTCTCTAGCTTCATTTTTGTGGCTGCAGCTAAAATTGACAGTCATTCACAGAGCTGATAATTGAAAGTAAACATATATTTACGATTATGATAACAAGTGTAGAATGTAGTTTCTCCTGTGTCACCTATGTGCCCACAGAAAGTTTATTTTTCCTTTCCCAACCATTATGTCTTGGTGCATTTCCTGGTTCTACAATTGGTTAAGATAATTTTCCTGCAGGGAAGCCTAGAGTGTTGAATCTTTAGGTGAGTGAGGTTGGGACCAATTGTGCTCATAGGCCCAAACATGATGAAAACTTCCTGGCCTGATGCAGGCTCACCGGCCTGAACTTGAAATTGCATAAGGCCCGGGGTTTTTTCTAGGCTCAGGGGGATCTATAGAGAGTACTGGGACAATACTTTTGGGTTTGTGTGTGGTTTGTTCTCAGACTAGATGCGTCCTGGAACCACTCTGTCTCCTTGTGGGAAGGGGCTCCTGGAGTGTGGTCGAAGTCCCTCACCCACTGTCGTCTTGCTATTGAGGTTGATTGATGGGTTAGGGTTAGTGCAAGTCTGTACAGCCTGCAGCTACAGTGGAGGGAGGGTGCACTATACTGGCCTTGAAGTTTTGGTCAGGTAAGACCAAAGACTAAACCACTGTTTAGAGGCTCATTGGTGCTGAGTGTGTCTTGACCAGAGGTAGGTACACCCTCCTTGGTGCAAACTCCCACTGGGCTGAGAGTGGCAGGCAGGCTGGTGATGGAAGGTCAGTAACCTCTCAAATGTCATGATTGGAGATATCTGGGGTGAGAGGTGGTGTTGTATGTGGTTCCTCCTCTGTCAATGTGTCTACTTGCCTCCTTATAAGGAAGGGGCACTGTCTACCTTGCTGCTGGGCTGAACGCTGAAGGCTGGAGTAATGGACAGCAGGTCCATGTGTGGAATTGGCAGTTTCTGAGAGTTCTAGACTTGGCTTTATATGGCATCTGCCAATCTGTCCATGCAGACAGCCAAAGGCAGTGTGGTGCACACGCTGCAATTCTACAACCAGGGCGAGCATCTCTGAGAAACCTGGCTCCTGTATCTGTGTTCATTTGTAAATTTCTATGAAGTTCTTGTCACAACACCATCCAGTTCTCTCCTGCTTCAGGCTGAGCAAGTGCCTGGTGTCTGGCAGTCCTCCGTGTGCCAGTGATGTGGACCATTCTTCCTCAGCCAGATGTGGAGTTGTGGCAGTAGTGTGCCCACCAGAAGGTACTCCTGACTCTAATTTTAGCTAAAGTGCCCACTGGGCAGTCAGTATCTGAGCTGGTAAAGGGTGCATATGCTGTCTTGCCAATGGGCGCAGCAGCAGATACAGTGGGTGAGGTATCAGAGAGGAGGTGGTGGAACTTATCTTTGTGGAGTGCAGAGGGTCATTAGCCTTCTTGCTGTGCTTCTCATTCCTCTGGATTATAGATGCTGCACTGACCCAGGAGATATCCTTAGACCAGGTTGGCAGTGTTGGTGCCAGGGTGTCCTCTGGTGGTCCTGAGGATAGAGGATGGCACTTCTCTCCACCATCCTATTCACCAGGCTCTTCAGCACCTTGTCAGCCAATCACGGTGCCACCTTGCCTCTGCTGGTCATCGCCAAGGCAATTCTTCTCACAAAGTGGCTGTAAAAGGCAATGCCTGACTGGCAGCATTTGAACTGGGATTTAATCGTGGGAATCTTGGAAGGTCTTGGCAAAGGTAGCCAGTTCCATCACTGGTGAAAGCAAGATAGCGCCAAGAATGGTACCATGGGGACATAGTGACACTTAATGAGCTACACAACATAAAAAGGCAACAGAAATCTTGCTGGCGCTCACGGAGATTGACCTTCCTTGAAAATCCCTCAAATTGATATTTTGCCAGTTTTTAGGAAAAGTCAGCCCTCTGTCCCTGTCTTGCAGGATAACACCAGATCTGTAAGTGTTTTCCAGCACTCTGTTTCAGCTTTCGATTGCCAGCATTCACAATATTTTGCCTTTGTTTTAAGGAAGACTCCGACTTGTCTATATATTAGTTATATCTCATATTCCTATGTGGAAAATTTACATTTCAAAGGCTAAGAATACAAAAGCCCTGGTGACTGAGTAATCAAACAGAAAATTAGATGTTAGGAGCAATTTTATTGCAATGGAACTCAATAGCAAGTAAAATCAGGCAGAGTGGGAAACAGTCAACAGATTCAGACTCTACCTGTCTTCTGCTCATTAATCTGGTACTTTATTCATTTTCATTTTTTAGGTTTATTCATTTCAGTACAAGTCAATAAATGCAAAGAGTTTATGAATGTTATTGTTAATGCATATTAGTGACCCAAAAAGACATATAAAATATGATCTGATCAAGAAAGACAACATTGCAGAGTTTGAAATCTGAATATTTTTATATTGTTTACAGTTGACACTAACATTCGCCCTGTGCTGTCCATCACAGTCTTCACCCTGAGAAAAATCAGGGAAACAGATCATTGTCTTATTATGTTCTTACATTCAGCCATCCACACAAAGCAAATTACTTCAGGCCTTTAGCAAATTCTGGCAATCTGAACCAGTTAGGTGACATGATAAAGTCGTGACAAATTAAAGAAGACTTTACTGAAATAATGGGACAGATCACATCAGGAAAACTCCAAGTCCACACAATTTACATTTAACACATTTGCCATTCTTTTACAGTCTAGTTCTTAACATAAATGATTTTTAAAAATGTTTCTATTAATTTAGTTTAAAATTAAGTGTTTCCATTTACTTAAGTACCACTATTAACTGCACTGAAGAGATAATTACCGGCTTTTAATGATTGGATTTTGGTTATAAACTCTTTTACATTATGATTTAGGGTGCCACCTGAACAGAATTGGGGACTGACACAAAGGAACTGCATCCAGTTTGAAGCTGCATCTTCTTCCAAGAAGTGGACAATTGGAGTCTGTTCTACATGAGCCAGGAAGTCCAGGTTCAAGCCTGACCTACTCCAGAGGTTTATAGTAATCTTTATGAATAAGAAATAAAAAAAACAAAAGAAATTGCATAGAGGCTCTTGTGGTAGTGTTCCTACTTATGGGCCATGAGACCTGAATTCAAATCCCATTTGCTGCAGAGGAGTGCAATAACATTTCTGAGCAGCCTGACTAGAAAAATATCCAAGATTAGTGACAAAGGCAGAGATATAAAGTTAGTAAGTAAGAACATGTTAGATGGAACATAAAACAAAAGGTGAAGTACTTTAGAAAAGCAAAATATTATTTAAATAGTAAGAGACTGGGAAGTGTTGGTAATCAACAACCTGGATGTTCTGTGTGAATCACAGGTAGTTAATGTAGAGGTACAGTAAACAAGGAAGAAGACAAATAGAATACTTTTATTATTGGTGTTTAAGAGTGAAAATGTAATAGTGTGCTTACATCGGACCTTGATAAGATCACATCTGAAGAATGATGCATAGTTTTGGTATTCTTATCGAAAACAAAATTTGCTTATCATCAAGGGAAAGCAATAAACCTTCATTTGACTGGCATGAAATTGAGGTTGATTCATACTTAGGTGTCTGAGAGTTTAAAGGAATGAAAGGTAATCTAATTGAAATATATGAAACTCTTACGGGCTTGGGAGGGTGGATACTGGGAAAAGGCTTTACTAATTGGGGGAGTCCAGAATATCTTTGGCTAGAGTCAACGTTAGCTTGTAGTTTAGTGACCTAATCCTTTTTTGTTAAGGAGCTCATCTATTACTTGTGTGAATCAATTGGATGTCTATGCAGGTTTCATGATAGCTCAGTGATGCAGGGTTCACAATCAACATTGATCCAAAGTTAATGTGATCATGATTCCTGCTCTCCTTCTGCAATGCGTCCATAATCTATGGTGCTGCAATGAACATGGTTCAATAGTCTATAGTGCCACAAGTTCATGCTTTCTTATGGTGTAATGATTATTGCAAGCTTGTCCCTAAACTGCAGTTGTACAGCTACCCAGAGGTTCCAAGCATGCAGAGACCACTGCTGCACACACACATCAGAGGCCCACGCAACAGCAAGAGAAATGAAAGGGAATGTAGGTCAGAAGTCATCATCCATGGTAGTCAATATCCATTGCATTTGAACTTTGCTGATGCAATTTCTGTGCCTTTTATTGTTACGCTGATAGTCTGGTAATAAAAGACAACCCTCTTCTCTGTTACGTGTTGTTCTATTGGTTTAATTCTTAGTGATCTTTCTTCAGATAACTATAGGCTTCCCTGTTTGGCATCATCTGGGTCATTGGCTGGTCTAACTCCAAACTTCTAATCTGAATGGTTAACTTTGCTACCGGCATTGATAAGATGCAGGTAAAACTGAAACGTTTAGATTGATAAAAGCATTGAGACATTGTCAAACTCATCTGGAATCACAGTTCTCAAAGGATTTTATGAATTATAATTTGTACTCTTCAAAATAGTAGTATTTTTTAATGCTGTACCACAAGATTAGGGTGTGCCAACTTTGTTTATGTTTCACAACTTGGAGGAGGTTTAGATCAACTGCCTACTTCATAAAATTACAAATGGGGGCATAAAGAATGGCTTGGATTTTCTTGTGCAAATTTGCACTCTGCCCCTTTTTTTATTTGAAATGACAGAGCTCCGCATTTCTGAAAGGTGATTCTGATCAGGGATCCTTCAAAAAAAAACAGACCAGTTCTTGAATTCTAGCAGTTGTCTCATAGTGCAGAAAAGTCAGAGGAATGGAAATGAGGCAAGCTATCTTCATGGAAGTCAATTGTTGTATTCTGAGACTTAAAAAATTCAGACAGCCATATTGACAGCCGTTGTCAAACAGTACATTCATAAGGCTAGTGTGGAGCTAGGGTGCCAGGCGGGCAGATGAGTAGGGTGCCAGATAGATGTGGGAAGGGTACCAATGGTAACATGTCAAGTGGGAAGGGTAAGGTGGCAAAGGAGCAAGGTAAATGATGCAGTGTTTATAGTAGATTCAGGTGGATGGAGAGAAATCTGGTCCAGTGAGGGGCCAGGAACAGCTGGTGTTAAGATTTGGTCCAAGGTGGGTTCACTGGTGGGGAAGCTATGGCTTCAGGTGTGAAGCTGGGGGAACAGAGGTGCCAGGTCTTAGGAGTGTTGAGTCAGGGCCTGGGGCTCATGGGTGGTCTTTGGGAAGTCTAGTTGGAGTGTGCAAGTTACTTATGGGCCTGTGTGATAGTTAGGTAGTAGAGTCAGGAATTAGGCTGAATTCAATAATGTAATGTTTCCTGAGCAATTATTTCTTAAAGTCATCGGGACCCTTTAAATTCTCAAAGACTCAGGATAAACAAGCTTCTGGAGGGTTCTAAGTATAGAGGAATTGCTCAGTGTAATCTTCAATTTCCAGTTCAATTCCGTTGGTTTGAACTATGATGGGAATTCTTTAGGGACCAATGTGAAACTCCAAGCTACATTGGAAAAACAACTGTCCGGCCATCAGAAAATCTAGGCCAAATATATTTAATATTTTTGAAGAAGTCCTAAAGAAAGAGAACTGCCCCACTCCTGAGCTCCTTGTCTCAGACATATCACAGACAGAAGAAACAATTGATGTCAGCCAGCAGTTCATTTTACCAGAGGTCCAAAGTGCAGGGTGTGAGTAATTAAAATGTGACAGACAATTACTATCCCTATAAACATCCAAACACCATGTAATCTAGTCCTTACATCAAAAGAGGCTCTAACATCCTCCTCACAATGACATTTGGTGAAAGAATAAGTAGGCTTCGCAGTACCTGGCTATGGTCAATGCTGGGAGAATGCAATATCCCAATGCCAAAGAAGGCCCTGTAACATTTTCCTCATTGTATCAATGATGTACAGTAATAGCAATTAATATCATCACTAGATTAAGTAGCAGTATTCTATTCTGTAATGAATAGACCAAATGTTTACATTAGAATATAATTTCTCAAGTATATTGTAGCATAAAAACGTAAGTTCTAGATTACTATCATATCTCCTATAGCCGCGATTTTCTAAGAGCATTAAGAACTTTACATCCATTAATATTACCAGCGGCTTTGACTTAACAGCAGTGAGTTTGACCTTAGAAGATGGACCATACTTGAAAAAGCTCAAGGATCTCTGATTATTGGGATGTGTCTCAAGCTTTTGTATAAGTTTTAATAATGACCTCGGTCAGCAAATATTAACAAGCTTGGATTGCATGATATTTGGAACTCTGAAGAGTGACTAACAAGAATTACTGGAGCAGGTCCTGAAATATGGGAATGAAGATGAACAGTCTGAGCCCATTGAGGTTTTGAGGAAGGGTCACTGGATCTGAAATATTAACTCTGTTTTTCCCTTCACAGATGCTGCCAGACCTCCTGAGTTTTTCCAGCAACTTTGTTTTTGTGACCAAGAAACATAGATTGGTAAGCAGGAACTGGGAGACACTCTACACCTGCCTTTCCCTCTCCCAAACCACAAATATCGGTGGCCAGAGCAAAGCAAATTGTAAAACTACCCTTGATCAAGAAACCAAGGTTAAGTGCAAGCTTCACCCGTACTGAGGAAACAACAACAGCTTAACAATTAGAACTTGGGTTTCACGCTCTCAGCTTGAGGATCCTAAAGAATCTTAAACTGCAACTGCCTTTATCTTTCATGTCTGTATAGATACCGTCCTGCCTCCTTCTCTTCTTAAGGTCACTGACTATATTGTGATTGTGATAAAACTGTATTGGACATAATTATCATTTTGGATTTGAATTTTAAAGTAGAGGGACATGGGAGGTTATTTGAAATAGACACCTAAATGCACAATATCCAACCGTGCATGTCACTTCAGTCAAGTACCTGACTGGACACCTGTGTTGTGAATGAATGTAATGTTTACACTGGTAAGTTCTCAAAACTTCTCAAAACTGGTAAGTTCATGACTGGCAGAGAAAAAGTGATCAGTGCCACGAATTTCGTTTTGACTTTAGACCAGAAAGTTTAAGGATTTAGTTCAAGGAAATCAGTCACCCTTGCAGACCTAGTTTTAGATTGTGAAACTTTCAAACCAGAAGAGTTGGTACATAAATTATTTGGACTTAAAGAGGTTGAGACCTTCAGAATTCTAAAATGGCTGATGCCAGCAGACTTAGAAAGAAGTTGTAAAACTGTCGAAGCAGTCCAAGGAGGAGAGCTGAGAAGACTCAGTCAACTGAGCAATTAGAATTAAGACAGCAGTAATATGTCTCTGGAATTGCAGTATCTATAATGAATAATGCTTGGAAATAGATTGAAACTTTGTTCTGCTCTTTATGCTGGTCGCTTTCTAAACTGTCATATAACCTTGTTTCTTCTTTGTGTAGAACTTGTGTGTGTGTGTGTGTGTGTGAATGTGTGTGCACACATATGTGTGTGTGTTTTCACTGACTAACTACTACTGACTGAACAACTGCTGAATACTAATCATATATCTATCAAGTCAGATTTCAGATTGGGACCTAACTTGTCCAGTATTACCGTCAGTATGTCTTCAATGTCACATTTTCTTAGTTTCTTGTGATTAATACCTAAGAAATCTCTGCTCTCCCTATCTCAAGAAAATTCTATAATTGGCTCTCCTTTGTCTTTGACCTGCTAAGTTTACTTGAAGTGTGAACTATGTACTAAAAAGGAAATAAATATATCTGCTGCAGCTAATAGAGGAGGATTGAAAAAGGGGAGGTAATCATCCCCCCGAAACTATTCATTTAAGTAGTGTGTGTAAGTGTGGGGAGGGTGTGGTTCTGTGGGAGAGGTGCATATCTAAGATGGAGGACCCTGGATTACGTTAGTCAATGGAAATATTTAGGAGCAGAGGAATTAGCATTGGGGTTACCCGATCTTAGGCTGTGGGGGTTTGAGGATGCTGGCAATCAGGCTAATGTGACGTGAACTTTTTTTTTAAACCATCAGTTGGAACCAACCACACTACAATGCTCTTGACAACCAGCATCATTCCTGAACCTAAATGCGATGCCAATTATATGCTCAAGTGCTCTATCCCCATCTTTTCCACATCAGCTGATTCTTGCCACAAATCAGTCAGACATAAAATTTATGTTTGAAATTTAAATTGAATGTCATGGTCTGGATATGTATAATCCCTGATATTTGTTCACAGCATGAACTAGAAGTGGTGAAAAGCAACATCCGCTGCACTTTTTGTACGTTTGCTAAATGAATAAACATTTTCACAAAAGAAAAATAGCTACATAAAACATTCCAGCGTTTATTGTTTTCACAGATTCTAAGATGAGTATATATACACATAAATTAAGTTTCAACAAAGGTTTGAAAAACAACAATCCTTTTAACGGAATTTGCAGCAATCAACTCCCGATATTCAATCTCTCTATTCCTGCCCATTGACAATGAAAGCATGATCAGAGCTGTTTCTATACATGCATGTTCCTATCCACTGGTGTTATCTGTTGTTCATAAATTTAAATAAATGTCAGGCATGCGTGAAGGGAGTCTTATTTTAAACAATACAGCTTCTTTTTACATTCAAAAATATTTCAGAAAATCTTACATATTTACTAGATGTGGATAAGAACCCATTTACTCTTGCCTGATTAAAGGCCATTAACCCGAAATGATAACTATTTCTATTCGTGATAGGGTTGTCTGACCTGCTGAGGTTTTTCAGCACTTGCTGGTTTTATCTCAGATTTCCAGCAGGCGCACATTTTGATTTGTTATATTCTTGGCTCCTGCTGGTTCACAGTTTGCATACTTGGTAATTCTGCTAACTGCACAGGCTGAAAATACACAAACATTGTTGAAAGCCCTCTCCAATTGCTGGAAGTTAAAAATTTCTACCGAGGCCAAATTTTTAAAGCAGCTGAGGCCTTCAATTAGAAACTTCAATTAAGGCATTAAAGGCAAAAAAGACTTTTACTTTCTAAATTTGCACATGGGGAGTGTGTTTTTCTGCATTTATTCCCTATTTTAAACTGGCCTTTAGAAGATTGCAATGAACCGTGATTTATAAATTAAGGTAGCCAAACAGGATGCTGGAAGAACACAGCAAGCCAGGCAGCATCTGGAGGAAAGGAACAGTCAACATTTTGGGTTACCTTTCTTCAGGACTGGATGTGGGATTAGCGGGTGGCGGGATTGTGACAGTAGGTGGACACTGGTAGCAGGTACAACCTGATAGGTCGATGGGAGGGAGGAATCCGGTTGGTGGCTGGAAGGGAGGATCAGTAGATGGAATGGAAGGGAGGAGGTGGGGCTGGGAAGGGAGGTGGGGGATAGTCGGGAGGATTATTTGAAGTTAGAGAACTCAATGTTGAGTCCTCTGGGCTGTGGGGCGCCCAGGTGGAGGATAAGGTGTTGCTCCTCGAATTTGCATTCTGAGTCGCTGCAACACTGAAGGAGGCCGAAGATGGACATGTTGGAGGCGGATTTGGGGAAGGGGAGTTGAAATGGCTTGTGACCAGAAAGTAATGCTGGCCGTTGAGGACCAGGTGAAAATGCTCAGTGAAATGGCCACTTAGTCTACATTTGGTCTCACCAATGTAGAGAAGACCACATCAGGGCCAGCAGATGGCGGAGACAAAAACAGAAGATGCTGGAAAAGCTCAGTAAGTTTGGCAGCACCTGTGAAGAAAAAAAAATCAGAGTTAATGTTTTGGGTCCTATGACCTTTCCTCAGAATTGAGGTTGGACGAAATGCAGGTAAAGCTCTGTCTCACCTAGAAGGGCCCTGGATGGAGGTGAGGGAGATGGTGTGTGGGTGGGGTTGCAACTTTTACGGTTACAGTGGAAGATACTGGGTGGGTTGAAGTGGTTAGTGGGGAGTATGGCATGAACTAAGGAGTGGCGAAGAGAATGGTCTTTGCGGAAGGTAGAGACGGGTGGGAAGTGGAAGATATTCCGGGTGGTAGGATCTAATTGGAGTTGGTGGAAGTGTTTATTATGTTTGGGGGGTGAGGTGCTTAAACAGTGTGGAGCCGGGAATGTAGGAGGTGCGGTGGAGGGCTGTCTGGATGACAAAGGGGCAAAAAGAGTGTTGTCTGAAAAAGACAGACATCCAGGATGTTTGGGAATAGAATGTCTCCTCATCATAGCAGATGCGATGGAGACAGAGGAATTGGGAAAATGGAATGGAGATTTTGCAGGATACGGGGTGGTAGGAGGTATTGTGTACGTAGCTATGGGAGCCTATGGGTATATAGTAAATGTTGGTACATAAGCTGTCACCAAAAATGGAAACGGAAAAGACAAAAAGGGGAAGGCATAGACCAAGTGAATTTGAGGATAGAGTGGAAGTTGTTAGCATAGTCGATGAACTATTCCAGTTCAGCCTGGGTGCAGAATCCAGCGCCGATTCAATCATCGATGTAACAGCGGAAAAGTTAGGGAACAGTGCCGGTGTATGAAGTGAAGAGGGACTGTTTGACATAACCTAAGAAGAGACAGGCTTAGTGGGAAGAATTGAACGAAAATTTGTTGAGGTTGAGGACGAGCTCAGTGAGGTGGAGGAGAATTTTGGTGGCGGGCGGGGATGCTGGATGGGTCTGTTAGAGCAGAAAAAACTGACGGCCCGTAGGCCGTTCTTGTGGGGTATGGACATGTACAGGGATTGAACATCCATAGTAAAGATGAAGTGCTGGGGGCCAGGGAACTGGAAGTTTCCAAAGAAGCGTAGGGCGTGGTTTGTGTCACCGGTGTAGGTGAGGAGCACCTGGGCCAAAGGGGAGAGACTGGAGTCGAGGTAAAAAGAGATGAGCCTGGAGAATGAAGAATTCAATTTGCAAAAGTAATCATTTTTGTTGTGCAATATCTAACTATTAAAAGGTTCTCAATTGTCTTTAAGTTTTATTTTAGATTTGTTATCTTTTGGTTACTTAAAATTATATATTTTAAAAGACACACATTTTGAGTAATTTGATTGGTTTATGAGCAAATATAGTGACTGGAAATTGTTGAAAAGGAGAAATAGTTATATTCCAGAATTAGCTGTACTTCTAGACAAATAGTTCCAGTGCAGCCCCAAAACCTTCACATATCCAGAAATGAGGAAAGTTGTTTAGGTACGTCCTGTCTGCAATGAGTCCATCCCATTCAGGCCAATCACCATCCCATCGTTCTACTCTCAATCATCAGTAAAATGGCAAAAACCCTGTCAACATTGTTATCAAGCAACCAATCTTTATCAATCACCTGCACAATGCTTAACCTGAATTCCTGCTCCAGTTTTGGCATTGCAGAATTGTTAGCAGTGCAAATCTGATCTGAGACCTGAGGCCACAGGGGTTATTGGGTATTGAGGCAGATTACAAGACAGTCATACTCGCTGATCTCGCACCTTTCCACAGTTGCAAAAAAATTGAAGCAATTAAGCCCTTTAAATACACCTCTCTGCCCACGACATATTCCCCATACCCCATTCATGCCAACCGAAGCAGCCCTATCCCTCTTCAAACACCGTGACTCCTGAATGCCAAACTAAGCCCCTCCACCCGCTCTTTATAACCTCTAAGTAAATTTCATTTGAACTAATGCCAACCATGCCACCTCACCCAACACTGTTTGCCCTCATAGCTTCCACACCAACTCACACAGTATCCACCATGGGTATATCTCAGAATCCTTAAATCTAATTCTTAAATGTCTAACAAAGAATTAATTACTTGAAACAAAGATAATGTTTTTCATAAAAATCCATTCACTACATTTAACTTTCTTTCATCCTTTATAAAGATAAGCATTTGCATTAGTTCCACTACATAGACTATAAAGCAATTGGAGCTATCCAACAAACTGTGAACTATCAGGCACCTGATCATGATAATACTAGGTTGTGAAATCAGGTGTGCATCACTAATTGCATAATTATAATGCCTAAGCTTGGAGATACTGTGGTGCAATGGGTATTGTCTCTATCTCTAAACCAGAACTTCCAGTTTTAAGTTCCATGCTAGGACTTAACAGCCAAGGAAGCTTTATTTATAATGTGGGCAAACAGGATAATTATCACTTTACAAATCCTTCCAACATATGACAGGTGGGAAGAGTGGAAGAGATCTCTGGTCTGCCATGTGATGGAAAAATGTTAGTTTCTCCATTATTGCTATTCCTGTCTCTCTTGCCTGGCTACACTCAAACCTGGTTGTCATTAAAGGTATCCACCAACACCTTTGAAGGTCTTAAAGACAGATGGGCAACATGGGGATTGGAGTGCATTATCTCCCCCTTCTAACTCCATCTTGAATTGGTTTCCTCCCTGCTTGTGATTCATCAATTGTTTAAATAGTTAAATGGGTTATTTGCTGGTATGTTTCTCAAACAAGAAACCAAGGCCTAGACAGACTGAAATAGCGAGCACTGATTTTTGCTTGCACATTCCTGCTGGAATTTTTAAAAAAATATTGAATAGCAAGTATATTAAATGCCAAGAAACCTTTACATCTCCATTGACAACTTTCTTGAGCTCTGATGAATCTGCTGCTTTTTCAAACATACCTGCCTTTTTTCAATGATTGGAGAGGGCATGTGACATCTCCGAAAGGACACCTGATCTCCATCAAAGGTCATCTTCATCAAAGGGGATCATATCCAAAATGATAGCTTACATTTCCAAAGAATTGTGGTAACTTTAGATCTTCTCTTCGCTGTTTAAAGTACAGCAATTCTGTTTTGAACATACCATTTATGAAAATTGGATCTGACTGTAGGTTGCAACATTTCAATATATGAAGTTGATTTCATGGGCAACAGATAGATAAATATAACCAGTCCCATTCCCTTACCCTGTGAATATGGTGGGGGCCAGTGTTAGAGTCAGTACTTGGATTTAAGCCTATGGATTAATTTTGGCTAAACCGGGGACTCTTTGTCCACATAAAAAATTATGCTAAAACTTTAGGTCAGCCAAGGCCATTTGGCTCTTGCCCACACATGGGCAAAGTATTGAAATCCAGTATTGAAAGTATTGAAAAGTGACTGCCCTTGACATGAAGATAGCATATGGCCAAGTGAGCTTTCAAGGAGCCCAGGCACTGAAATCAATGGGAATTGGGGTTAACAGCAGATCAAGCAGCATCAGCTGAGCAGGAAAGCTGATGTTTGGGTTGGGGCCCAAAACATCAGCTTTCCTGCTTCTCTGATGCTGCCTGACATGCTGTGTTCCTCCAACTCCACACTGTATTATCTCAGACTCCAGCATTGGCAGTTCTTATCATCATTGGGATTTGGGGCTGTTTGGAGTAGCAGCTAGTACAAATAAAAGTGGCTGTGCTTGTTGGAGTCAGTTACCTTAGAGCAGGACCTAGCAGCAGGAGTTTCTGAAGATAGTCTCCTCTACCCAACCATCTTCAGCTGCTTCATCAATGGTGTTGCTTCCATCATTAGGTCAGAAGTAGGTATGTTCACTGAGGAATGGACCATGTGTACTTCCATTCATAAACCCTCTACAGCAGTTCTTGCTCGCATGCAAAAATGCCTGAACAACATTCAGGCTTGGAGTAATAAGTGCCAAGTAACACGCTTGCCATATTAGTACCAGGTAACAAAAGCCCATAAGAGAAAATCTACTTCTTACAATTCATCAAGATTACCATTGTTAAAATCAATATTTTTGGGTGTCACTACTGACCAGAAATTTAAGAAGACCAAGGCAAATACTGAGAGAACAAGGTGTTGACATGGATGAACACAGCAGGTCAAGCAGCAACAGAGGAGCAGGAAAGCTGACATTTTGGGTCTGGGCCCTTCTGCAAAAAATGAAGGCAAATACTGGTTAGGGCTGGTTAAAACAGCGGAGGCCTTATGAACTGACAGAGAAAACAAGCAAGAGATCTGTGTTGCCTCTTACAAGAAAGACCTACCAAACCAAATGCCAATCAGACTTTGGAAAGTCTATTGGTTTGCCTTGCCCTGGGCACAAGACCTGGGCTAGAAGTCTCACCTAGCAAGCTCCACCGGAAACCAGGAACTCATGCAATCAGCAATGCTACAGAGGAGATTGTGACTTCTGGTGGATGAGCACTCCTGGAGTCCCAGGATCATGGAGGGCCCAGGACAAAGATAAACATGTTTAATCAGTTTAATAATACCAGTATCAGCCATTTTTTTCCACAGGAGTTTTATATCTGAACCACAATGTTGTAGGTTCATCTCTTGCTTCAGCAGAACAAGCTAGGCAGACAGCCCTGTGCAGTACATGGGAATGCTACAATGTTGGAAGTGATGCAATTTTAATTTGAGGCCCTGCCTGTCATCTGAAACAAAAGATTGATTGACACTACTTCAATGAAAAATGAGGATGTATTCCTCATATGATGTAGGAACTGCAGATGCTGGAGAATCTGAGATAACAAGATGTAGAGCTGGATGAACACAACAGGCCAAGCAGCATCATAGGAGCAGGAAAGCTATCCTGCCCCTAGGATGCTGCTTGGCCTGCTGTGTTCATCCAGCTCTACACCTTGTTATCTCATGTATTCCTCATGACTGGGTTAATGAGTGTGCATTAATCAACATTAAAAACATTGATTATCGGCTTTTTATTTTGTTGCTGTTTGGGAGAGTTTTCAGTGCTCTACTTGGCCATAAAGTTTCCTAATACCGTCACTACACTGCAAAAATTTGCTAGAAAGAGCTTTGGGCCAGTGGTTGTGAAAGGCTCAATATAAGTGCAAGTCTCCCTCTTTGTTAAATTACAATATAGTAGCTGGAAATGATTATAATTTGAGCTGGACTTTCTTGACCATACAGTTGCATCACACAGTATCATGCTTAAGCCACTCTATTTAAAATAAAAATCCTTGCAGTTTATTAAAAGTCAAAAGCCAGTCTCAATTTTGAATTTTTTCTTTCTGTTGTCATCCGAGCCAACAAATGAGCACCTTTACAACTCTCTACTAGATACCGAACTCTTTCTGGGAGTGAATAAACTATTTTTGATAGTCCTATAATTAGGATAGTCCTGGAATGAAAGGGATAGCTAAAATGATTTCTGCGCCTTTAAGGTCAGAAATTCTCCAAACCATTCTCTTCGATGCCTTTCAACCAATGGCAACTCTGTTTTGTTAAAACATTTTTTATACCAATTAATTTCTCACAGATCTCAGGAGAAATATTGGCTACCTACGATGCAGTACTCCATCAAGGTTGCTGTCATTTTTGGAGTTTGAATGCTTAGAGCACAATTAATTTCAGTCCCAGTATTCCCAATGTTGGCAAACACAATACACAATGATAAATGTTGAAGTACACTGGCAGTTGCCAAGCTCTTAAGGGGCAGTTTTCTTGCATATAATTTTTGAATGCACTAAATGAAGAGCCCCAGTAGGTAGAATAATAAATTTAACTAGTACCCATGGCCTTGGTGTTTAATAATTATTTATAACCTCGACATTATAAATGGGTTCACTCGCAATTTGATTCATTTGCAATCTGGAAAAGTAATTGAAAAAATCTTCCAGAAGGAATGTTTAAATTTTCCCATTGTAGGGATTGGGGAAACAGGAAAGAAGAGAAATAAAAAAGACAATCATTCTTGTCACTATGAGTAAATTGCCCTTCATACTTGCTATTAACTATCAAAATGCTGTTTATGTCTTGTATAAATTGCATCACACTAGTATATGCCTTATTGATGGTGCAATGGGTGCAATGGAGAAGTGTCCTTGCATTTGAAATGTTAACCCTGTTTCTCTCTCCACAGATGCTACCAGACTTACTGAATTTCTCCAGCACTTTTATTTTTATTTGAGATCTGCAGCACCTTCAAATTTTGCTTTTTTTCCCCAAAGATAGTCATTCATTCTTTGGCAGTCCTTCACAGACAAGGATGAGTCCCTTCCACTCTCAGGATGAGTCTGTAGGTGGGTGTATAGCTACTATAGGTTCAATTACAACTGGGGCAGAAGATTGGCACAGGATATGTGGGCATTGGCACGGCAGTGAGCACTTTCCGCTGTTTTTGCCTGGCTTCCACTTTCTCCTGATGACTTCCCGGATATTTATCCTCTTCTTTGGATGGTCTTGGGCCAGACGCTCGCAGGTGTCTGTGAGAATGCTGCACTTTTCCAATGAAGCCTTGGTGTAATCACTGAAAGTGCTTCCTCTGTCCAACCGGGAATTGCCTCCCATTTTGGAGCTGGGAGTAGAGCACCTGTTTGGGGAATCTCATGTTGGTCATGTGGACAATGTGTCCAGGCCATCGTAGCTGATCAAAGGTGGTCAACACTGCTCTCGATCTACCTTGCTGCAATGCTTTACCTCGACAATGACAAACTCCCAGGTAGAGCAGAGCTAACTTACACAACCTGCAGGAAGTTATTCATCCTCCACTGCCTTCAAGCCAAAACCAAAGTCACCACAACCAGTATCATCCAAGGGCAGTAGATACGTGGGAAAACCATTATCTGCAAGTTCCCCTCCAGGCCATATATCATCCTGACTTCAAATTATTTCACAATTCCTCCATTGTTACTAGGTCAAAGTCCTGAAATTCCCTTCCTCATCAGCACTGTGGGTGTAGCTACCAAAATGCTTTAAGAAATCAGCTCACCACTTCCTTCTCAAGCAAAAGGATAGCCCAACTTGATTAAGCAGTATATTACATTTGTTAAATACATTACACTGAGAAACTATTACTCTACAATCATCATCCACTGATGGGAAAAGAATGTTAAATTCCATTATATCTTTAAGCTTAGACTTCTTGATATAGGAGCTTAAAATTTAGTACTTTGCCTGAAAAGGTACATTTGCTTTTTTAATTGCCAATAAATACCATAACATGCTGCATCAGATTGGAAGATTGAACTAAATCACTAAACTTTTTTGAGTAATTTGTGAACCAGTTCCGTCCAATCACCATAGTTACTGAAAGAATCACAAATATGAAATGAATATGCTTACGAGCGCATGTGATAAAAAGCGCTTTCAGGCATTTTGACAAGGTAAGTAATAGAGAAGTAAGGACTTATTTCCCTGTGCTGCAGGTTAATGACCCTGTATAGAATTTACAGTACAGAAACACCCTGTTCACCCATCCTGGCCTATGTTTGTGTAGATGTTCCACATAAGGGTCCTCCTTCTCTATGCCATCTAACCCTATCAGTTTAACCTTTCACTCTTTTCACCCTCCCTCTTTAATTGCCTCACTGAGGGCATTGTGGGTCAACCTACAGCATATGGACTGCAGTGGTTCAAGATGGCAGCTCACCACCACCTACTCAAGGGCAACTAGGGATGGGCAATAAAATGCTGACCAGCCAGCAATACCCAAGTCCCATGAGTGAATTAAAGCAAAAACTTTTAATTATCATAAATCCATCTTTATTATTTGTCTCAACCACTCCACATCATAGCTGGTTCCAGGTTCTAAATACCCAATGGGTTAAAGAAGTTCCTCTTGAATTCTTGTACAAAATTTCTTATTCTCAATGTTGAGAAAAAGGTCAATTTTCCATGCAAGGTTCAAACAGTTAGATGAGAATCTCTTGAGCGAGTAATGAGGAGTCATTTTGCATGCATCAACATCTCTGTATGGTATAATCTTGCTTTATGAATATGCAAGTTACTTTTTTCCCAGTCAGTGGAGAGAAACCAGATAGCAACCATCTCTGACATGAAAGTCCAAACCCTATCTTCCCCAGGCTTCACCTGGGCCAAAATGACCCAACATCCTACAGCGTGCTCCCTCGATAATGACCTTGTGCCACTCCTCAACACATCCCTGCCCCGTAGCATTCACAATGTTTGGTGCTGGATAAGGGCCTGTCTCATTGTGTCATCATGACACATCTCCAATTCACTTACAGTACAGCCCAGGACTTCAAGAATGCACTTTGGAACTCACGGGCACCTTTCATTGACATGGTAGCGCTAGGTTGCTTTGTGCACAAGGACAGGCATCTATCTCATGCATTAGAACACGATGCATCTCAAGGGGTCTTTGCTTGCCTTCTTAGAGGTAAATCACTTTGCACCTACTTAGATCTCACAGCATCTTTGCCTTGCTTTGCCTTTTTGCGTATCACTGACTCCAATAGAACTTACAAGCTCATGTCATTTCTGTCTTGCCTTGCTTTTTAACTTTGACGCCAAACCAAGTAGATTATCATTTATGCTACCAGTCAAGGGGATACAAATGTCCCTGTAAAGTCAATATTCTATGTCAATGATACACCTGGAACACGTGCAGGTTGGCGTGTTAGACACCCTGAATATGCTTCAAACACCTAACCAGGTTACATCGTCTGATATGGGTAGTGCTCAGTCAAGTCCAGGGCTATTGTCATCACAAAATATCTAGGGATTCATCTGATCTCAGTCCCCTAGCTTGGACATAATTAGTTGGCTTCCTACAAAATTCAGAGTCAGAATTTCTGTTTCATTACAATCCAGGAACTGGACAACTGTCAGTCCGACAGGTCCAGTGTAACCAGTCTGGGCATTAGTGACATGTAAGTTGGGGAAATGCATAGGAATAAGTAATTCATCAGTTAGGCTGCCTTTGAAAGTCAAGGGGGTGGAGCAGTCAGCTCTGGGCTCTGTTTATTGTATGTCAATGTGGGTAAGTTGGGGAAGTCAGGCTTTGTACCACCCTCACTGTTGCCTGCAGCATCTCCCCTCACTCCAAACTCCACTAACCCTGCATGCCCACTGCAATGTCCACTCACTCACTTGGGACACCTTCCTACATTCATCTCCAGTAACATCTGCCCTCACTCATTCCATGAGGTAAAGAGACCCCATTAGAGCAGCAAGAGTCAAAACAGGAGGTGGCTCCTCTTCCATAATGTGGAGACTACCCCAACTCTGACCTCCCTGAGTGATTTACTGGCCATATTCAATTCCTGGGTTGGTATCCGAGATTGCCCTTGACTTGGTGTGCCGGGAACCCCTGAATAAGGGCTAGGTCCCTTGACTTGACTAAGGCCTGCTGACAACCAGGGCAGGCTTCCTTCCTTTGTATTTGCACTAAATGGCAAGGCAAGACAGAAATTCCTCCAACTTATATCTCTGACTAAGGGGGCACAGTGCAAGGCAAAGTAGGGTTTCTGCGAGCATCTAGGTAAGTTCAGAGTGATTGAGTATTAAGACAGCAAGTGAAGAGCCTGGAGATGCAGCCAGGCCCAGTCCATGGGCTGGGTGCATATCTCTGAGTGCACAGAGTCCTTACTGCAGCATTACAATGAGAGCTGCTGAAGCAGGCTGAGGAGCTGCACTGAAATGGCTTGTAAGTGGATGAGAGGTGTTCGATGAGGGTTCTTAGAGACTAGCACATGTCAAATGTCAATGTCCGTGGAAGTGGGGTGCATGTGGCTGGCGTCCATGGGGGGCCCTGAGATGTTGGTGCCCCATGCCCAATATGGAGGTCTTTCTCAGGAAACAGCAAGCTGAAGTCACCAGGTACTTACCCTGGTTTTCATATCAAGATTTCTTGAAATTTGACTTCTTTAATGCATTTGAAATGATGGGAAGTTGAATATTAGTCAAGAGAGTTGAGTCTTTAACAAGGTGTTCAACAAACAATAATCCCTCTTAATCGGCAACTTGTCATTGCCAAGTGAGGAACTCACGTCAGCAGTCATCAAAAGCATAACAGATACATGTGATGATGGACTTTACCGGACTTCAGACTCCACCTATAGTTTGAAAACCTCTTTTTCAAGCTATCAACAAAAAGCTGAAAGATTTCTGCTTTAATATTGAAAATGATTTGCTGCACGGACCGAGGTTGGCTGAGAGTGTTGCTGAGAGCAGTGATCAACGCTGGGCCTGCATTTCATTCCCCTTATTCTCAGTGCTGAGTTCAGATACTGAGGTAGGGGTAGTGATGGAGGTTAGGAGTTGACAGTAGGGTCATGGGAAGAGGAGGACAGGTGAAAGTTCATGGGGGATCATCAATAAGTCCAGGGGTCCCATCAAGGTGGCATTGACCCTTCGCCATTACCAGCCCAAGCAGTGAAAGATACCAATAATCACATTTGGTCTTTGCCTGCCATGGAAAAACTGCAATGGGAGCAAGAGGCATCCCTTATGTGACCATTAATTGGGTCTAAATTTATCCACAGAGTGGCAGGCCATCCAATAGCTACCATGCCATTTGTAGAATTGGGAAAGGGAAAGAGACTGAATGCAGGTAAGTGACGGGTTTGGCACCCGTGGCATTGAGCCCCATTTTACTCCTTCCAACTGCTTGCCAATCTTCTGTTTAATGAGCATAAAATTCTACCCTATATGGCTATGTTTCTTAGATTTTGGCAGCCATTTAAAATTTAATAGGTGTTGACTGTATCTCCCAGGGCACAGCACAGAAAAAGATCTAATAAGGCCATTAAATTCAGCACCACCTCCACATTTCATTATAGCTTAGCCACAAACACATGTCATCTTACCACCTCCTTGTAAGTAATAGGGCCTTTATGACTCAACTTGTGTTTAACTATAGAAACAATTCTGTCACAATAATAATTCCCATACGAAAACTTCTGTTGGTCTGAACTTTCACTGTTGGAAATGCAACAGTCTACTCACTATTCTGGTAGCCTGGGGTCACTGTAATGTCAACCTTCAGTGAGGATTTGCTTTCTTAGTCAATGAAACTGACTGCTTAAAATTCCTGCTAATGTATTTATGGCAGCACTGCTTTTAACCTCTGCCCATCCTAACCTACCATTGATTTTTGTCTGCTAACTCTTTACAATTGCAATGAAAGTTTAATCCAAGTTCAGTCAAAGGGTTCAGTCTGCCCAGGCTATCAGATTCTTCAGGATTGTTGAAGTTCTGCAAGAACAGTATCCATTAATCAATCATATTGATTCTTTAAGGCATTCAATGCTCGATAGAATCTTCTGAGCTGGACCAGCACAACATTGACTATTGTCAAATGATTCAAAGCCATCTCCTGTATCAATCTTTGAGGCAGATACAGGTAACTCATCTAATTGACACATCATCAGCCTCCACGTTAGAAGATAGGTTTCTGCTTCTTTCATTCCCATTTGTTCATAGTGCAACAAAATTTGATGCATCAAAAGATGCATAACATGATCAGAGCTATTTTCATTTGATATAGAGTCATAGAATTATAAACATGGAAACAGAACCTTTAGTCTAACTAATCTACACTAACCATGTTCCCAAACTAAACTAGTCCCACTTGCCTGCATTTGGTCCATATCACTCCAAATCTTTCCTATTCATGTACTTATCCAAATGTCTTTTATATATCTAACTGTACCTGCATCCACCACTTCCTCTGTTGGTTCACTCAACACACAAACAACTCTCTGTGTGAAAAAGTTGCCACAATGTTCTTTTTAAAACATTCTCCTCCCACCTTAAAAATATGCCTTTTAGTTTAAACCTCCCCTAATCTAGGATAAATACATTTTTTATGCCCTTCATAATTTTATAACTGTCTACAAGGTCACCCCAGGATCTCCCACACTCCAGTGGAAAAAGTCCCAGGTTATCTAATCTCTCCTTATAACTCAAACCCTCCATTCCCGGCAACATCCTAGTAAATATTTTCAGAACACTCTCCAATTTAGTAACATTCTTCCAATGGCAGGGCGACCACGACCAGACACAGTACTCCAGAAGAGGCCTCACCAATATTGTGTACAACCTCAACATGACATTCCAACTCTTACACTCAAAAGTTATGAACAATGAAGGCAAGCGTGCTAAATGTCTTCTTAATCACCCTATCTACCAGTGGAGCATATTTTAAAGAATTTTGTACCTGAACCCATAAGACTGTCTGTTCTACAACACTAGTCAGGGCCCCACCATTAATTATATAAGACCTGCTCTTATTAGTTTTACCAAAATGTAATACCTTGCATTTATCCAAATTAAACGCCATCTGCCATTCTTCAGCCATTGACTCACTTGATCAAGATCTCTTTCTAATCTGGGATAACCTCCCCTACTGTCCACTCTGAATTAATTTTGGTATTGTCTGCAAACTTACTTTCCATGCCTCCTGCAGTGTCATCAAAAGTGTTCTTATAAATGACAAGGAGAAGTGGAACTAGTACCGATTCTGTGGAACACCACTGGTCACAGGCCTCCGGCCCAACAAACACCCCTCCACCACCACCGTCCGTCTCTGACCATCAAGCCAGTTGTTTTTTTATCCAGTCGACAAGCTGTCCTCAAATCCAATTTGATCTAACTTTATATTGTCATGTTCACATGCTGTTTGGTGCTTTAGCTTCTCTCTGTGATGTTTCGACTTCAAGAAGTAAGATAGTTTGGACAGCAACATTTTTCAAAGAAAAATGGCACTCTGCTGATCTTTAACAGAACCTCAGGAGTAATAACATTTGGTAGTGGACAATTAGAAGCTAAAGATTACATATCTTTGTTAAACCTCAATAACCACAGAAAACTACCTCTCCCAACGAACCTAAAATGATGCTTCTATCCAAAACCTTAGAATGAAATGAGACCATTTATAAATTCACTTTGAACCCTACCAATGCACTGTGAAAGCACTCTGATTTACAAGCTGTCTCACTGAGGTGTTATTCCCAGCACTATTAATTATTTACCTTTTTTTCTGTTTACCTTCAGGCAACCAGTAATTATTTTTAAATATTCATCCACCTTTCTTATGCACCTTTTTGAACATTAGAGTTGAAATCTGAGGTGTTTGGAAATATGCGATGTTACACGTGAAGTTTAACTGTAATTTAAATATAAACCTTTTGATATCAAACAATGTTGATTACCTAACTCAGGTACTTTTTGAATAAGGAGACTTGCCCAACCTGATCTAGGCAGTGTTTTTGCTTGTTCCGAGTCCCAAGTTGGGGGTTGCACAACAATTTGCTATGCTTGAAAATATTTCAAGTGGATGGTTCATGTTGAAACATGGGTTTAGATGATGCATAATGGTGCTCCTTGAAATAATTTCTTGTAATTCCAATTTCCACAAATAATCAACATCATTTGTCAAAATGATAGTTCAGCCCTGATTCTGTGCATCAAAAGCATATGTTACAAAATAGGTTGATATGATCCAACTTAGATCAGTTGCTATTAGAATATTAGTATTGGGATTGACAGTTGGCTTGAGTTCAGTCATGACACTGCATTCCTAGAACTGGACTTGAAGTATAATTTAAAGCACCTTTGCTGTGCTATGCTGATAAAAAGGGGTACAGTAAAGTGAATTCACAGAACAAAATTGTCCATTGTTCAACATTGATAATTAGAACTTTAAAATAATGTAGGGATGAAACAATTGGCTGTTCTTCATAAATTTGGCATAATGCGCAAGGTAAAGCCATCGAAAAGAAAGCCTATTAATACTGGGAAATGATTGCACTGATAGTACTTGAGGCTAAATTTTGAAACACGCAAGATGAGCTGGACCATTATATCTTTTCGGGGATATTGAAGAGATATAATAATGGGTTTCATTTTGTTTGATGGCCAGATTCGGAATATCAAATGTTGAAAAGCACTCTGTTTCTCAATAGTTAGGGCATTCCTCAAATTGATGACCATACAAAAGATACCCACCCAAAAACAATTTAGGTTAATTTTGTCAGCTGTATTTCAAAGTATACGAAAACTGTTCTCAAAAATCACTGAATAGATTTGATCCACGTTGCCCTTCATCTGTAATTATACAATATTGTTATGACTCCAACATCTGTGGTTCTTGCTGTCTCCTTACTATGATTCAGATTGTATCTGTGAAACTTTGCCTATTAAAGCAGATTGCAAATTTTCAGGATCAAAGAAGAGAAGTGACTGAGAAAGCTGCCTCCAAAATTTTCAGTATGGAAAAAGTATTTCATATTTACAAGACTAATAGTGTCAGTACTTTCAATATAGCAAAGTTTAACATGTTTTCACAAACATTATTTTGGTGTGTCCAAGGAGACATCTGCACCATCTGACAATTAAGTCAGGCCTGGATATCTTGAGTCATCCGAATTTTAATTTGTTAACACTTTTGTGAACATTTTTTGAAAAGTTAGGATGTCAAAAATATGTTTAACAACTGCATGAAAGAATAATTAAACACCGAATTTGATAAAAATGCATACATTTTTGGAATATCACAGGCAAATGGTTAATAATTGAAGAGTGATTGTGACTGACGAGAGCCTCAGAATGTTGAACACATTCACACTTCAGAGGTACAGCACATCAGTGCAAAAATATATCAATCTTTTATTAGCCATTTCTTTCTGATACTGTCATTCACCTCCAACTGATGATTGCTTCAGAATGCAGATAAAGCAATTAGCATTACAGGTAAAAGCAAATCCGAAGTAAAAGAGAATGTACTAACATCAAAATTCATTGAGCATCCTCAAGTCTGCACTGAGACTATGGTGGGTGATTCATGATTTAGTAGTTTCTCAGAACTAGGGGACAGAGAGGTAATTTAATCAGTTCAAAGTCCCCTATTTCAGTGCAGAATCTGGTCAGGCATATATTTTAGCGATTAGTGGATTAAGCAATCTTTGAAACTGATCAGAAAAATTCTTTTGTTTCTAGAAATACCTAGGATAGGAGCTTGGATGCTAATTTCAGAGACAGATGGCTGAAATAACAATGTGGCACTTTCAGTTTCCCATTGTTTCTCAGTAGTATTTATTGGTCAATGGTTTATGATGAGACGAATACAGTTATGAAATGAATTATTGATAAATGTAGATGGAGACGTCATCTCTACCTGCGACTGAGCAGGAATCACATTTTGTTCAGTATGTGTATTTTACTTTGTTGCTGCAAGTTGTCAACTTTCGTCAGCTAGCTCCATGCAATTATCATGCATCATGTCAACCAACTGACGAGGAAACAATGCAACCAAACTTTGGGCATAACTTTGGAATAATTAATGCAATTAGCATACAAATTACATTATTTAAAGACCTATCTTAGGCATAGTCAGGAACATCCATGCTGACAATCGGAAATTAAAGTGAACTGTGGAATTTTGGAATAAAGAATTTTAAAACCATAACTTCCACCAAGATTTCTTCTTTCTTTTTGGAAAATTGTGTCATCAAGATGAGGTCTCAACATCAAATCTTCCCTGATCAAATTGACAACAAATTATATTGATGTCAAAGTCTCTTTGCTCACATCTAGCAAAATATGTCATTCATATTGAACCCTAAATGCATCTGTTACCTACAGTAGTGTTTGAACTTGGGAATATTCTGGGGTACTTTGTGCTAAATTGAAAGATCAAATTAAGATTGAAACTAGGGGAAGCAACAGTTGTGTAGTCTAAGTAACCAAAGTAACCAAAATGATGACTAATAATTTCAATTGTGCTTCAGATGAAATTAGGACAGACAGCTAGAAAGGGGTAGAAGAAAAGATCAATTAATTGTAGGATGATGGTCATATTTTGGATGTGCAAGGTCAAAGCACAATGAAGTCATTCTGTCATATACTTTTGTGCACCTGCAAGAATGAGTTGTATTTTAATACAGAAGGTACACAGGTATAATCGGCATGAAGTATTAGAAATTCCCGGGTGGTAAGGATCTATGTCAAGTGAATGTTGTAATAAGGTTTGTGTCATAGGGAACACAAATCTCATGTGGACAATTGTATATCCATCAAAAAAACACAGGCCAAATTGACTTTTTTCCTGGTTTTCTGCTCGCTCTGTCCATGACTTGCAAGTGCATGGAATAGAATTTGAGTCTTTTATTGACACTTTGTGTCTGCATTTTGAAAAAAAACACTTTTGTCCTATGGTTCTCTCTTTTAGTGGGGCTGTAATGACTAGATTAGAGAATCGGATTTTGCACAGTAGGCTTACCAGCTGACAGATGAGAATTTTCCACATTTTACTGGACGAGATTCAAATACAAAATCTTGGCACAAAATGTCAAAGCAAGCTTATATTTTGTGAATAAAACTAATTATTGTTAGTGTACCTCTTTTTTTATCCTTTCTACTCTGGAAGGTATTGATTCTTTAATAGAGAATGATGATAATGTTCAATATCACCCCTGCGCCCTGGAGGGAGGTGTATAGTTAATAGAGCTAACTATAGTCAACATTGCTGCTGGCATTGAGATTAACTGACTTTGAGTGGATCAGTGACCAAACTTGGAGGTCCCATTTGATTCAACCACAACCAAAGTCATCAATTTAATACTGATTGTCACTTCCTGGAACTGTAGAAGCGGTAATGCGATGTTAGCACTCCAGTGTAACAATTCGACAACAAGGAGATCTGTATACCTTGGAAACTTTATTAAATTAGCTGCTATTGGCATGGACCAACCTATTACAGAAGAGTTATCATATCATAAACTTCAGATATAGTTATATTTCAAGTTTGTTATGATTATGAACAATTAAGAAAAATAAGAGTAGAATCTGTTCTATGTTGCTCCTTGTGTTACTGCATGGCTTCACAGTAGCATTGGTGCTGAAAAGCAGAGAATAATTTAAATGAAAAGGCTCATTTCACTATCACACCAAAACTTTTGTCCTTGAGAGAGCTCTCCAGGACAGGATTCTATTATCGCTGTCTCTTGGACTGCAAGGTTCTGAATCAAATCTTCCTTTCAAAATCGTTCTTAAGTACTTTGCTTATCTAAGAAGTCAAACATAAAATTTGGACACCTTTGGTTAAGCCCCTGTTTAGAATTTCTGTTCTAGTCTTAATCAAGTCTCAGATGAAAGACTTATAAAAGAAATAAATCATTCAAGGTAGACAAAAATATACTTGCATTTAACTATCATCTTAGCATGGCATCAAGTTGGTACTTTACACAGTAAATTGCTGTTGGGTGTTGTAACTGATTTGAATCATGAAACAAGTTGTATGCTGCCTCTGCGAACAGCCTAAACTAACTGACTCCAAGATTTTGTTTTTCGCCATCTCAGATTTTAAAAAATGCTGTTTGCTAAACATTGCTCCTTCCCTATTATATTAACGCCCCCCACTTTCATTTCAGATGCTGCTCAGCCCCAAACCAAGTGAAGCTCCCATGCCTTTACTGCCTTTGATTTTAGTAAGATTGCAATAAATTCACCTTTCTTCCCAGTTTATCTTCTTTTATGGAGTGTTTCAATGTGCCTTTTCCTCTTGGTACTTTTAAATTGGGACTTATTGATCTTTGTCTCCATAGGAGATATCCGAACTACAGTCCCAACACATCTTTTAACTAAAAACAAACTGGCTATCTTGGATAACAAAGTGTGGAGCTGGATGAACACAGCAGGTCAAGCAGCATCTTGGGAGCACAAAAGCTAACGTTTTGGGCCTAGGCCCTTCTCAGAAACGGGGGAGGGGGAAAGGGTTCTGAAATAAATAGGGAACGAGGGGGAGGTGGATTGAAGATGAATAGAGGAGAAGATAGGTGGAGAGGAAACAGACAAGTTAAAGGGGCGGGGATAGATGCAGTTGAGATGAGTGTAGGTGGGGAGGTAGGGAGGGGATAGGTCAGTCTGGGGATGATGGACAGGTGAAGCGGGCGGGATGAGGTTAGTAGGTGGGATATTGAGGTACAGCTTGAGATGGGAGGAGGGGATATGTGAGAGGAGGAACAGCCTAGAGAGGCGGGGACAAGCTGGGCTGGTTTTGGGATGCAGTGGGGGGAGGGGAGATTTTGAAGCTGGTGAAATCCACATTGATACCATTGGGCTGCAGGGTTCCCAAGTGGAACATGAGTTGCTGTTCCTGCAACCTTTGAGTGGCATCGTTGTGGCACTGCAGGAGGCCCAGGGTGGACATGTCGTCTAAGGAATGGGAGGGAGAGTTGAAACGGTTCGCAACTAGATACTGCTTGGCCTGCTGTGTTCATCCAGCTCCATGCTCTGTTATTGCGGATTCTCCAGCATCTGCGGTTCCTATTATCTCTGGCTATCCTTGGAGTTTTGTCTACATTTGATGGTATATTCCAGTGGCACGCTCAACATAACCACTGCATCAATGGTGCAGCAGATAGCACAATGCTCCTTAAACACATGAGAAGACAGTCACAATGATTTATTAGTGTCATCTAACAAATTCCCTCCCTAACAACTTTGTGGGTCTACCTATAGCATGTGGATGGCAGCATAGCAAGAAGATAGCTCACCTTCTCAAGTGCATCAAGGGAAGCGCAATAAATGCTGGCACAGCTAACAACCCACATTCCTTAAATGAGTTTTTAAAAATGCAGCTTGAATCTGAGTGCTTACTGTAACCTGACGACAGCTTCATCACTGGGCTGGTGACTTGGTGATAGGTAGTTCCAGAGAGGTCAAGTTTAAAGCACTATGTAGCCTATTTCATTTAAATCAAACGTTTTAACGACAAGTTTAGAAGAAGCACTGAACTAGAATTCAAGTTGACATGAAACGATTGATACAATTTTAGTGTAACATCTGGAGATGCACAATTGAGGCCTGCGGCTCCTCAGTAAATGATTGAATACCAGGCCTGTGGACACTGGAATTCTTTTTGCTTCTTTTTTCTTTAATGCATTGAACAAGATGTAGCTAGAGGGAAAGTAGCAGTCAGCTAATTAACACAGCATTAACCCTGAAACACAATTACCACTCTTGCACTGATGTATAGCTAAGTGTTGCTTTAGCAAATCATGGTTAGGCCTTAAATTATTGATTGCTGCCCTGGATATGCATTTATATCTCTGTCAAAAGATGATCCACCTTCAATCAACATTGATTTTAACTCTTTCATTTACATGTCTTTCCCCTCAAGGGATTGGTATAAAGAGTGTAAAATAAATCAGTTTCAGTTCTAAAAAGAGTTAATCCTCTAAACCACTGTCAATCTTCCATTTGTAACTGCTGTCTAAAGTTTGAATATGCATCATAGCACCAACTAAAACTATTGCAGTCAGTGCTGAGGAAAGTGCCATTTATTTTCCTGCAACAATCCTTCTTGGGTTAGATTTATCCAGGTTGATGAGCCTGGAGTCATCTTTATATATTGATGATCTAGGTAGATTCTGGTTCTCACAAATTCAGATGGAGAAATCCGCTCACCCCGAGAAAATCTCATCCTTTTAGAATGCCAATTCAACAATCCTTCCACAGTTTTGAACGTGGTTGCTCTTGCCAGTGATTCCTTTTGGGATTTGTACCATTCTGCTAGTTTTTTTTAATATTCACAAGTAGGATGTGGACATTGCTGGCTGGACAGCATTTATCACACCCCGAGCTGCCCTTGAACCGCATGGCTAGCTGGGCCACTTCGAAGGCCAGTTGTGAATCACTGTGAACATTGGTGTAGGACTGAAATCCCATGTTGGCTCAACCTGGTGAAGACGACAGATTTCTTTCCCTAAAAGACAATGTGCAGCCATTATTTGACAATTGAAAATTGTTTTTATGGTTATCAGTAGATTTTTAACTCCATGTTTTTTTTTAATGAATTGAAATTCCATGACCTGCTGTGGCAGGATTCGAACCTGGATCCCCAGAACATTAGTCGAGTTTCTTGGATTAATAGTCTAGTGGTGTTATCATTACGCCATTGCCTCCCCTCAAACTCGAACTACACGATGCACATCATTAATCATTGCATCACTCTCATTGTAGTCTAGGTGCTTGTATACAATCTTTTGTGAATGGATTGTGTTGGAATTGGGGACCACACGTTTTCTACATTATTTAAATCAATGCGTTTAAAGTCCAATTTTAGATGAGATGGCACTTTTAACGCAGGTGGACTGCCAGATTGATGTAGATGAGTTAATGCTAAGTGTGAGCATGTTTTTTTTCTTCGAACAAATGCCCACAGGAAGCTGGGTTGAAAATATTCAAAATCATTTCAGTTTGGGATCCTTAACAGTGATTGTGCGAATGTGCCTTGTCTGATAAGAATGTCAAATGGGACACAATACACTGCAATTTTCCCATGAAAGAAGCTTTTTGTTTACAGCTGTCTCATTTATAGACATGTCAAGCCTAGGCCTAGGAGGTTTACTAAGGAAAAGGAGGAAATTTCGGGGAAGAATCAGATGGAACCACTCTCACAGATACTTTTATGCCAAGTTATAATGTGCCAGTGGTAAAGGTCTGGAAACAAATTCTCTGCCCACTCTCAAAGAGGGTAAGACATAAGTCAAAACAAAAAAACCATCTAGAAATATCAAATATCAATTTCTGAAGAAGGGTCCTGACCCGAAGCATCAGCTTTCCTGCTCTTTTGATGCTGCCTGGCCGGCTGTGTTCATCCAGCTCCACACTATGTTATCTCTGACTCCAGCATCGGCAGTTCCTACTACCTCTAGAAATATCAAGCAATCTTTAAAAAGTAACTTGAATTTCAATTTTGTATAAATGGTCTGATTATCTTGAAAAGTTAGGTGAATGATTTATTAATCCTATGTACAGTAATGATAAAGTGAGGTATTCTGGCCAGGGCTATAATGAACCATCCACTCTTCTTTAATTGCTACTTCGATCTTCAAGACCATTTGTATAGGCAGATAGGATCTTGTATAATGGCTCATTCAAACAACAGTGAGCTGAAGTCACATTTCAAACAACATTTCTGTTTTTTCTTTGCAGTTATGATTTATTTTAGAGTGTGGATAAATCATTAATTGGCAAATGGCCAGTGAGTAATTGAGCCATTTATATCAGGAAGATCCCAGACTTGATTTCTGCCTTGTGCTGGGTTAACTGCTTTCTAATGGGCATTTTCAGAGTGAGAAAAATCTCAGGTTCCTGTTTACCACCCAGTAAAAAAATGGAAGTTGACATTTAAATAGATTATGATTACTGATTGTATGACCATTTGGTTGAAGTTTTTTAGGGTTGACACAGAGGTGGAAGGATGGTTAGCATTCGAGCGTGTCAGTGCATCTACAGCAAAGGCAAATACACTTGGTTGAATGGGTTGAACCCCTGTAGCAATGCTTCAAAATAATAACTGAGGGACTATCAGTTACCACTCTCTCCACAGGATGTTTTATGTTGTAAACCTTCTAGACTTAGCTTTATCATGTTCCATTTTACACTACACAAAGCTGTCAGTCACTATTACAGGCACAACATTAAAGCTAGAATAGTCTACGTCTGGAATGCGTTACAGAGCACTGACACATCAAATGGTTCGGATGATATAATCTGTGACAGCAAAACTTAAGCAGTTTATCTTTGCCATCTAAATCCTATGACAGATTACTTCCTCCAAATAAAATGCAACGTATGTTTCCTAAAGTTGTATTATGTCAAAACAGTCTGTATGTAACATCTGAGATCTACAAAGCACCATTCCCTATTAATGATTAACAGTTACAATACATAATGTTCTTACCTTTTGCATTTTTATTTCATTATTTTCAGGAGTGGGGGGGTTACCAACCCCTATTCTCAGCTTTGATTGTCTAGTTGTTTAGTGCTAATTCATTAAATGTGACAACATTCATAAACAGGACAGCTGACCATGATATCATTGCTGTCAATTTATCATAAACCAATCCATGGTTGGAGGCCAGAAAATTCAAATTCTTTCATGCATTTCACCCTGAGCAGGAAAATTTTTACGTACATTATTTCCTTTTTGATAATATTTATTCTGTAGTTCTGATCATTTTTACAACTGGCCATCTTTCATTAAAATGGAGAGGTAAAAATAGGTGGATCATTTAAGACAATCACAAAAGGACATATTCTACCATTACAAAGCTGAAGTTTAGAAAGAGCATGGCTTTTAAAATCCCCTTGTCTCAAAATACTACTGCTGAAGTGCTGCAGAAAATGATGAAAAGTAATTCTGAAGAATATCATTTCTTTACAAGAGATAGTAAGAACTGCCGATGCTGGAATCAGAGATAACACTGCATGGAGCTGGAGGAGTACAGCAGGCCAGGCAGCATCAGAGGAGCAGGAAAGTTGATGTTTTGGGTCGTTTTCTGAAGAAGGGAGCCGACCCAAAAAATCAACTTTCCTGCTCCTCTGATGCTGCCTGGCCTGCTCTGCTCCTCCAGCTCCACACTGTTTTATCATTGTTACTTTACAACACCTTTTGGCACTATGCTCAATTGAAAACACTCATGTGACTAAGTTGAGCAAATGGTGAAATAATAGATAGTGAAATCACCACTTCAACACACAGCCTTGTATCTTGGCTAACATCACTGCCTCAGGCTTGTTGCAGTACTCCAGTGAAGCTCAGCGTAAGCTGGAAAAACAGAAACTCATCTTCCACTTGGGAAGTTTACAGCCTTCTGGCCTCAATATCAAGTCCAACAATTTTCAGGTTTGAGCTCTTTCATGTCCTTATCCCAGCCCCCACACAACAGGTCTTGTTATCACATGGTCTATTACACCTAACCCATTGTTAGCCACTAACAGTCACTACTAACAACTGTCCGCCCTCCTACACAGATTGTTGTCCACTCGCTTGTCTGTCAACTGGTCTCCATCTTTGGGCTCTTTCCTCACCTATTGTTTACTCCTTACCCCTTCCCCTTGCCCTATCTTCTGCATAAAAAACAACATTTTCCTAGCTACTATCAGTTCTGAGGAAGGGTCATTTGACCTGAAATGGTAACTCTGATTTCTCTCCCCATGTGCTCAGCTTTTTGAGGAATTTTTGTTTTTGTTGTTAGTGCAATGACAAAGATTGCTGGTAGTAAGAGAGCAAAGCAGCTGAGAAACTCCCTCGGATGTAAAGGTAGGGAGCCAAGGCAAACACTTGCATGTTTTCGAATGTAGTGTCCCTGTCAAAATCCTGTAGCTGTGAAGGAATAATATGAGGTAACTGTCAGCCTCCAATTCTAGCTATAGTTTTGAAATGGTAGGCTTTGATGATGGATTTTCACTTTTCTCACTGCACCTTATTTTCTCTGCTTTTATCTTCCTTCGTTCTTTCTCTCACAACCTATATTTTTAAACATCCTGGCTAGTGCTAATAATGCAGTAACTTTTGCTATCAACATCAATTCAGCTGAATCATTGCTTCCAAGTTGCAAACAAATGCAATTGTCCTTGCCTTTCAAATGACACCAGCAGCTTTAGGCTCTCATGACACTATTTCATCCACATCATGGAGCTTTGATGTAGATGAATCCAGGAGGCTGTTTTGATGCCAGGGATAGGGACATCTTCACTGCACTGGAGAGGAAAGCTAGAGTGGAAGGGAAGGATCTTATTGTCATGGTGCATGTGGGTCTCAACGACATTGGTAGGATCTGAAAAAAAGGGGCTCTGCTGAGACAATATGATCAGATAATACCTCAACTAGAAAACCAAACAACAAAAGTTATAATCTCTAAAATCCTACTTGAGCGACAAGGAGTTCAGCATAGCACAAATCAGATTACAAATTGAACAGAAACTCACAGGTTGGGGAATGATTTGCAGTACAATCATGACAGTATGGGGAGGTCAGCAGCTTTATACACTTGAAAGCCATTGGTGCTGGTGGCTCTACATACTAATGAGGGGACCATGGGCAGTGAAAGCTCCTTCTGACTCCCCAAAAGGCCATGTAGAGGGGTCTGCTTCCTTCATCAGTGTGAATTTTAACATAAAGTTTACCTCACTGATGTGCCACCATGCTGAGGTTTTTTAAAGATTGTTACGTTTTAAAGATTAAGTTCTGCAATTTTGGATAGTTTTTTAAGCTGGTCCGAGCATATTTTTAGCGATTCAGAGTTTCTCAAATGTAGCTTCGAACTTGTTTTCAAATTCTTTGGAAAGTCAAAGACACCTAAGCATAACAAAATGGTAACAACACAGAAAGAAGATGAAACCCATTTTCCTGAAATTGATAATTCTTTTACCCTTATCTTAACAAGAAGACAAAGCAAGGATGATGTGATCAGTTTTTGAACTTTTGCTTTTCTATTTGTCTGTCTCCTAACATCCCTCTCTGTAGTAAAAATTTATAACAGTCATTAAAATTGACATTTAAACTCAAAACTAAACTTCAATTCATTCTCCATTTGCTTCAAACCTTTGGGACAAGGGAAGATATAATTCAGAGATGCAATTGTAAAATGAGAAAAGACATATTTGAATTGCGTAAATTATCCTGAAGCACCTTACAAAAGATTTCATATTGCATCCATCCAGAGTGAAGCATACTGCAAACTGATGACACAATTTGTTAGTGATTCTTTTCCAGTGACAAAGTCAAAACTCAGGAAAGAGCAGCAACTTTAAGCCAAAGCTTTTAAGAGAGGGTAAGGCCTTCACTTAAAAACACTGATAAAAGACAAAATCAATGGGTTTATTTTAATTGTGTTCTTGCAAAATATGCATTTTAAAATGCCTTCACATCACATACATTACCATGAACCTCAAACTAGAACTTAAATATTTTCTGGTGAGGTACTTCAAAGAATTTTGTTGCTTTTCTTTAGTTAGGATTTTGATTTTTCTTTTTTTAAGAATGTAGTATGTCATTCAGGGAAAGTGCTACACTGAAATTTGCATATGCACAGTCTGGGGCCTGATGTGTGACTGACAAAATATGTGCCAGATATTCCACTTCTACAAAATCTCTGGCAGATCTCTTATAGTGAGCTGGAAGATAAAATGTTTTATAATAAGGTGTTAGGTAATGGACCATTCACATATGGTGATTAAGTCAAATTCTGTTTTTTTTTATTAGGAAGGGCCACTGGACCTGAAATATTAACTCTGATATTTTGTTTACAAATGCTGCCAGACTTGCTGAGCTTTACCAGCAACTTTGTTTTTGTTTCAGATTTACAGCAACTGCAGTTCTTTCTGTTTTGTTTTAATATTCTTTGTTTACCTCTTTAACATGAGTTGGGGATTAAATTCTTGAAATTTAACTCTTTTCCCAAGTCCTTTATCCTTGTACTTAGTTCTTTTTCATTGTTAACCTTTTTTACAAGTTCAGAATATGGTCCTATAGTGGGCTGACAATTTAAAATAAATGTCTTAAACTTGTGTCCCAATCACTTTCATCATCTAGGATAACAGTGAATCAAGACTCCAAGGTTCATTTTATCACGCTCTCAACCCGTAAAATGTTGGATGATAGTTTTTTGAATGTGAGTCACATAATAAATCTGTCACATGTTGATATTGCTGCATCAGTTTTTTGACTTATCCAATATGTCCAATGCTCAAGGTTGTTACAAAACGAGTGGATTGCTGTTTGGGAGTCAGAAATGCTGAACACTAAGGTAAACTGGTGACAGATCTGCAGGGTAGAATAAAAATCTTCATGGATGTGGTGAGAGATGTTAAGGTCGGGGGTGTGGGCCGGTGGGGGTGAATAATTGGGCGAATTTGCCCTAAAGAATTAATAGTCCTCATCTTGCCACCTTACCAATTAAGTGTTGGACGAGGACAGTGGGTCTTTCTTGGCTTAGCAGCAACTTAAGGCCTTCAAGTGGTTAATTACTAAACATTTAATGGTCTCGATTTGCCAACAGTCCCATCCTTCCTGGTGGTCCTCTTGCCTGCTAGCTTGGAAGGTAGCTTCCTTTTGCCTTAGCAGACTTAATGGTACTGCTCAATACATTCAATTGTTCATATTGAGACAAGTCAGTTACTTCACCCCTGTTCTTGTCTTAAGGGTGCTCCCTTAAGACAACAAATTTTGGCTAGGTCTAGGTCAGGATATGAGATAAACCACATATCGAAGTGCCAACGAATACAGCTAGCAGCAGTAGCTGGAGCTCCTCCGTGTTCATTGCCTAAGGTTCCACATTGTTCTGCAATCACTGAAGAAAAAAGTTCATGCAGTGATCAGAGCTGACTCCTAGCCAATATCCTGGCTGGATATTCACACGCAGTGAAAGTAAAGCCTACAATTGTTAAGATTTTATTTAAGGGGGACTGGCAGCTTCCCTTGAATGTCCATGCAGAGGAAATCTCTGCTGTTATAGCTCTGGACTGGTAATACCAATGATTAGTCATACACTTCAGACACTGAAATGATCTAGCCATCAGATAGTGGCAGACTTATTTGATAACATTGCTATACTTTAACACCTAGAAAACACGCTTAGAGCAACTGGAAGTCCTCTTCCAGAAAATACCATCAGCTGATTGAAATGTCAATTCTGAAACTATAGCCCTGGTTCTAGAATCCTCAACCAGTGGAAATTGTTTATCTTTATTGAACTTGTCTTTTCCTGTTAATATCTTGAAGACTACAATCAAATCACACAGTAACCTTCCAGATTCTAGAGAAATCAGACCTAATTTATATAATCTCTCCTCATTACCTTAATCCCTGAAGTCCAAGTAAACCTACATTTTACTCCCTCCAAGATTACTACATCCTTCCTGAGGTGCAGTGTCTTGATCTGCTCACAATGGTCTAACTGGGGAGTAACCATGATTTTGTATAACTGCAGCATGATTTCGTTGTGCTCCAGCTCTTAAGCGTGGGTTCTACTAAATATTGTCACAAACATCACCATCATAGCTATATCATTAAGAGATCTCTTACAGAAATAGCAAAGGTAGTATAGACAGTGCATGTCAAACTGCTTTTTAAAAGTTGAAGGCCGTTCTAATCGGCGACCATGTGTTTGCAGCTCCAAACATTAAACAGGCAATTAAAGTAACTACCAGAGTGAGTGACATTAGGGTAGGGGCTGTCCTCCTTCAGGCAGGTGAATCTGGCATAACAAGACCAATTGGGTACTTCTCCAAAAAGCTGACCTGCCTATCACAAACAGTACTCCACAGCAGAGAAGGAGAAACAAAGTTAATTGTCGGATCTCAAACACTTCAAGATGTCTGAAATAGGTATAGGGAGATCGGTCCATACTGACCATGACCTGTTAACTTGTATGGAAAAGATTAAGACCCAGAATGCAAGGCTTTTCCAGTAGAGGTCGTTCCTTCAACTGCACAACTTAAACATTATTCTCATTGCCAGGAAATTGAATGTAATTGAAGACACCCTTTCCAAAACTTAAAAGGTCTGGTTAGAACTGAAACTTACTGACCAAGGCTGAATGAATAACAATGTATGTGAATGTATGATAATAAAATGTGAGGCTGGATGAACACAGCAGGCCAAGCAGCATCTCAGGAGCACAAAAGCTGACGTTTCGGGCCTAGACCCTTCATCAGAGAGGGGGATGGGGGGAGGGAACTGGAATAAATAGGGAGAGAGGGGGAGGCGGACCGAAGATGGAGAGCAAAGAAGATAGGTGGAGAGGGTGTAGGTGGGGAGGTAGGGAGGGGATAGGTCAGTCCAGGGAAGACGGACAGGTCAAGGAGGTGGGATGAGGTTAGTAGGTAGCTGGGGGTGCGGCTGGGGGTGGGAGGAAGGGATGGGTGAGAGGAAGAACCGGTTAGGGAGGCAGAGACAGGTTGGACTGGTTTTGGGATGCAGTGGGTGGGGGGGAAGAGCTGGGCTGGTTGTGTGGTGCAGTGGGGGGAGGGGATGAACTGGGCTGGTTTAGGGATGCAGTGGGGGAAGGGGAGATTTTGAAACTGGTGAAGTCCACATTGATACCATATGGCTGCAGGGTTCCCAGGCGGAATATGAGTTGCTGTTCCTGCAACCTTCGGGTGGCATCATTGTGGCAGTGCAGGAGGCCCATGATGGACATGTCATCAAGAGAATGGGAGGGGGAGTGGAAATGGTTTGCGACTGGGAGGTGCAGTTGTTTGTTGCGAACTGAGCGGAGGTGTTCTGCAAAGCGGTCCCCAAGCCTCCGCTTGGTTTCCCCAATGTAGAGAAAGCCGCACCGGGTACAGTGGATGCAGTATACCACATTGGCAGATGTGCAGGTGAACCTCTGCTTAATGTGGAATGTCATCTTGGGGCCTGGGATGGGGGTGAGGGAGGAGGTGTGGGGACAAGTGTAGCATTTCCTGCGGTTGCAGGGGAAGGTGCCGGGTGTGGTGGGGTTGGAGGGCAGTGTGGAGCGAACAAGGGAGTCACGGAGAGAGTGGTCTCTCCGGAAAGCAGACAGGGGTGGGGATGGAAAAATGTCTTGGGTGGTGGGGTCGGATTGTAAATGGCGGAAGTGTCGGAGGATAATGCGTTGTATCCGGAGGTTGGTAGGGTGGTGTGTGAGAACGAGGGGGATCCTCTTGGGGCGGTTGTGGCGGGGGCGGGGTGTGAGGGATGTGTCGCGGGAAATGCGGGAGACGCGGTCAAGGGCGAATGTATATTCGAATGTGAATGTATATTCTGTTTTAAGCTTTTCTTTCATTAATTTCTTTTTGCAAATTAAATGAGAATGGGTCTGGTATAGGTCGTCCTGTGGGGGCAACATGAAGGTGATGGAACAGAATCAAAGTATTTATAGACATATTTACTTTTTAATTTGAATATGTTTTTTAATATAACAGCCTTGCTACAGCAAAAACAAATACAATGGATGTAAACATTGAGTGTCTGGCAAAGTCCTGCATGAAGCCTTTGAAATATTGCATCTGAAAAGTATCAGGGAAACTTCACACACAAAGAGACATTACAAGGAAACCAGGAAGCTTACTATGCACCTCTCAGCCAGAAGCTACACCTGCTTTACCTTCCTTAAGTATAAGACAACAGAAGGATTAAAAAATGATTTCAATGCTGGCCTGTGTTTGTTGTTAGTTAGATTCCTAGTTTGTGGATGAATGAGGGCCACAGTTTTGAGAACTGCCAATTCAAGTCTGCAAGCAGGACAGGTCAAACAAAAGTAAAGACTTACTCTCCCTATAATTGCTGGAATTCAGTCAGTGGCAAAAGGAATCAACCAACCTGCAAAACCAGGAACTGTAAAATGAACTACCAATGTCAACACTACAGGTGCCATCTAATAGCAGCTGTAACATCATTAGTAAGCTCTGCTCGAGCCATTTGGAGAGAGCACATCCTGAATGAGGCATAGCTGGAAGGAATGCGTTTTCATGGAATTTGGAGCAAAGTGGGAATTGCGCATGTAATCTTAAAGAGACAAGCCTTAAGCTTTGTGCCTTAATATGCAGAATATTCACAATAAAGTGCAAAGAGGTGAAACGGGTATGATATAATCACGATCATGGAAACATAGCTGCAAGTTGACCAGGGAAGGGAACTGAATATTCAAAGGTATTTAGGGAGGTCAGACAAAAAGGAATAGGCATGGAGTTACCTGACTGGTTAAAGAGGAAATTAACTCAGTAGTGAGGAAGGGTATTAGCTCCAACAATGTAAAATCTATGCACAGAGCTGAGAAACAAATAGCAGGCAGTGACAAGTGGGGTACAGCAGGTATCAGTGCTAGTATCAACTATCCACAATATATTAATGATTAAATGTGGGAACTAAATGTAATATCTGCAAATTTGCAGTGAGACCAAACAGAGTGGGAGGTGACTTGTGAGGAGGATACATAGATGTTTCAGTGTGATTTGGAACACAGCTGAGGCCAAAACATTGCATGATTTCAAGAAGGATTGGAACAAAAAGGATCAAAAGTTATGGTGGAAAGCAGGAACAAGTTATTGAATTGAATGTTGAGCAAAGGTCATAACGCATGGCAGAGCAAGCTCAAAGAGTGAATGCCCCAGTCTTGATGCTATTTTCTATAATTTTGTTTTGGTGTCTCTTTTCTGCTCTTCACCAGTAATTGTTTTTCACTTATTCTCTTGAACTCTTACTCTTTATTCTGTATATACATGAGTTGTGTCAGAATTTCTTTCCATGTTTAGTAGTTAATAAACTCATTCTTTTATTGTTTGAAGAAAGCCTGGTTAAATTGACTCCTTTTTAAAACATGAATTCAATTGGTCTGGGAGAAAAGAATCTAAAGGAAGTGGATCCTTTGAAAAGGAACCTTGATTGTGACCAACTGAGCAGGTGAATAAGGAAGAGTTGGAATTATCCTTGCTCACCTAGGGCTTAACAATTCAGAGGTCTCACGTCTGGAATTATAACAAGTTAACAAACCTTGCTCAATTTCTGGTTGTAACGCATTCCTCTGCTCTCTATTTTAATGATGCTTTACTGCATTTAGAGTAACTACCTGCTATTTCCATCATATTTCATATTTTAAAATAGCTTACTTTTGTTTCAATTCTATTATGTTGCAGGACGGCCCACTCTACATGCAGATGAAAACAATCAAGGAAAAGTATTGGCTTCAGCAGAGACTTCAATAAATACACTTAGAAGGTATCTTCTATTTCTTCCTTGAGGGTGCACACACGCCTCAATGCCAGCGTGATGAAACAATGGATGCAAATTATTTGGATGACACTTAAGGGATCATGCAGGCAATTTTTTTTGTGTGGAGCAAGATCTTCAAAGATGTATTCAAGTAAATAAATGACTGCTGCATGTATTTTTTTTGAGTCTTAGACATTTGCTGCAGTGCCCTTAGCAAAAAAAATACAAATGTACGTTAACTTTACTTGATGGTAAGTTCACAGGTCAGTGTCACAAACCATTTAAATCATTGGAAAATAAAAAAAAATCCTGACCAATATACAATAAATTAACAATTAAATAAAATATTTATTATTGGAGGCTTAGCTGTGTACATGAACTGAATAGGTACTCACAATTGTCATACTCAATTAATATCTTCAGCAACTGGCCTCATTCAGGCTGAGTTAAACCTACAAATGGCAATACTAATGGGAGTGCAACCTGTACTTAACACCCCTACCAGTAATTAACAGTTAACATTATTAATATTAATAATGTAGCTTGAAATGGGAATATCTGTGGTTTTTGACTGTATCTAATTAGAAAATCATTCACAATATGTGGTAGCTTTATGGTGAAGCATTTCTCTGCCCAATTAAAGGTTTCCAGTTCTGCACAGCATCCTGTCAGTCAAAACTGAAAATTCCCGAGCCACAGAAAGCATGTGGATCATTAACAAAGTGGGTCATGAACAAACCAAGTAAAACTTCAAATTAAGCAGAGCCAAATGCTTGATATTGAAGTAAAAGGCGCTCTTACTTTGAAATGTTTATATATCCACAATGACAAAAAAACATAGCAGGAGTTAATTTAAGGGATAGCTTCTTCCTACCAGAAACTAGCTTCAAAGTCCTGGAGAGTTGGATAGCAGAGAGGACTAGCCTAGTACATTGAAATGTCACTCCTGTTGTTAACTTCTCATACTAGTCGACATTGTAAAATCTGCCAGTTCCTGGGTCCTGTTTTCAAACCTGCCCTGAAAACAAATCCCCTCTCCCTCTTTGCAAATCACTGCCCCACCTATAGTCATTTCTTCTCAAAACCGGGAATATTTTATCATTTCTTAGGTCTGGTAAAATGAAATAGAAAGAAAACAAATGCACTAGCACAAAATGATGACTGAACAAGTGACCATTCTTCTGTCATCTCTATGAAAATACTGGATACTCATAAATCATTACAAAAGTATCATTGTCGATATTACCTCTTTGTTCCTATGAATTTTACTCAGTCTTTTTCTTTAAAAACAGAATGTTTCTTTAAACATTAAACATTAGATACTTGTATCCCCATCATTACTAAGTTCAATTCTACACAAAAATTTGCCATGTTGTTATGACCAGGTGAGGAAGGGGAAATAGCTCCCCTCTATTTCACCCCAGTGTTTGGCCACAACAAAGTTTCTAATTTACTGCTGGAATGCATCCCTTGCCCAGAAATTCACAAAAGTAAAACAAAGAGGGCTGTGGATGCTGGCGATCTGGGCCGAACAAAAACAAAGTGCTGGAGAAACTCAGCAGGAACTCAGCAAGTCTGGCAGCATATGTGGAAGAAAACAGTGTTAGTGCTTTAAGTCCAGTGACTATTGTGGCAGGGTGACTGAGTGGGTAGCCCTGCTGCCTCACAGCACCAGAGATAACAAAGTGTGGAGCTGGATGAACACAACAGGCCAAGCAGCATCTTAGACCTACGGGTCTAGGCCCAAAATGTCAGCTTTCCTGCTCCTAAGATGCTGCTTGGCCTGCTGTGTTCATCCAGCTCCACACTTTGTTATCTCAGATTCTTCAGCATCTGCAGTTCCCATTATCTCTGATCACAGCACTAGGGACCCAGGTTTTATTCCGGCCTCAGTCAAATGTTTGCGTGGAATCTGCACATTCTTCCTCCTGTCTGCATGTGTTCACTCCAGGTGCTCGGTTTCATCCCAAAGTGCAAAGATGTAAGGGTTAGGTGGATTGAAATACTAAATTACCCATAGTGTCCAGGGACGTGTAGGTTAGGTGGATTAGCTGTGGGAAATGCAGGGATAGCGAAGGGGGTTGGTTCTCGGAGAGGTGTTCTTCAGAGGGTTGGTGTGGACTTAAAGGGCCAAATGGCCTGCTTCCACACTGTATAGATTCTACGACCTGTATCTTGTGTCCTGCTCTGAAGAAGGGTCTCAGGACTTGAAGTATCAATTCTGTTTCCTCTCAACAGATATTGCCAGACTAATTAAAATAGGCAGTTGGCTAAATCACAAAGAAACCAATTACAAGATATTCTTGAGTGAAAGAAAGAGAATTTTGTAAAAAAAAAATTCATTCGGGGATGAGGACATTAGTGACTAGGTACCATTTATTGCCCATCCCTAATTACCCAGAGGGCAGTTAAAAGTCAACAACATTGCTGTGTGTGTGGAGTCATATGGAGGCCAGATCAGATAAGGATGGCAGTTTCCTTCCCTAAAGGACATTAGCGTACTGGATGGGTTTTTCTTGACAATCAACAGTGACTTCACATTCATCATTAGAGTGTTAATTCCAGACATTTATTGAATTCAAATCCCACCGTGGGCCATGGCAGGATTTGAACCTGGGTCCCCAGAACATTATCTGGGCCTCTAGATTAACAGTCTAGCAACATTGCCACAAGGCCATCATCTCCCTGTTGTTGGTCTAACTCCAAGAAAAAAAATACACACACGTGCACAAGCACAGGCGTTAAGTTTAAAAAAGATAGCGTATGGTACAAAGAGGAAGAATAACAGCTACGCAGTTTAAATGTCTTTTGAACCCTAGAGGTGTTAGACTTATAGCTTACTGCCACAATCGTTTAACTGTTGACTGGTACCCTCAACAATAACAATGTTTGTTCCCTTGACAGCTTTCTTACAGTGCGCTGCTTTTGAGATGCTAAAGGATACAGAGAGAAAGCCTTCCAGATCCTGCTTGCAAATAAATTTTCCTTCTCCTACGATGCTGTAAGGTAGCTGTTGGAATATACTTCAACATATACTCTTAATACTGGTACCATTTTCTTTCCAAACTGGCCGACTCAATATGTGATAGTATCATACATGAATTAACATAAGATGCTAATTTCTTAACGTGTATTCAGTTACCTAGTTTCAATGTCATTAGATAAACATTACAATTTCAATGCAGACAGTTTCAGTAATTCCATGTGGTTCTCATGGTCCTGCCACAATCTGTGGTCAGGTGATCATGGCAGCCATATAGGCCAAAAGCTTCCATTTAAAAAATAAATTGATGTAATTCTTAATACTTTCACTCAAACAGCTAAACCATTTTATTTGCACTGAGATGATTGGATAATGACCAGTGGAGGACGCAAGCCTGTAGCTTTAATGAAATGAGCTCTCAGAGAGCAGACCTGGATGGAAGGGTCTCAACGACACATCAACACTGAGGGTGACAGCGTCTTAGAGGGAACAAAAACAAAGTTGCTGGAAAAGCTCAGCAGGTCTGGCAGCATCTGTGGAGGAGAAAACAGAGTTAACGTTTCGGGTCCGGTTACCCTTCCTCAGACACTCAGTGGACCCGAAACGTTAACTGTTTTCTCCTCCACAGATGCTGACAGACCTGCTGAGCTTTTCTGGCAACTTTGTTTTTTTTCCTGATTTACAGCATCTGCAGTTATTTTGGCTTTTATTTAGCATCTTAGAGGGGTCCACTCCCCATGGCACCAACTATGAAACAAATGGATATCACGTAATGTTTAGGAGACAGTTAAGAAGGAAACTCTCAATGGTCAGGATAAGTGAGCCGATGTGTATGGGAGAAGGTTGTACCTGCAATTGTTCACTGATCCTTCATAAGAGAACAACATTGCCTTACAACACATGATATGTTGGCCTCACAGGTATGCAGGATGTCTACCACCTTTCAAAAGAGCAAATGGCATGGGCTGTTTCTTCCTCATCTATGTTTCAAGCTGCAAACGTGTGAAACTGAGTGTGTGGACTCTGAGTCTAGTGATATGTCAGTATTCATATTGCTGGGTGGTCCAGGAGGCAGTGCAGATCGTTAACTCTTCGCAGATATATGAGAGGAGATCGGATCAAGCAAGGGTTTATATTCTCTGGACTTTAGAGGAATGAGAGGGTATCTCAACAAAACGTTTAAGAATCTGACAGGGCTGGACAGACTGGAAGCAGGATTAGTGTTCCCCTTTGCTGAGGCATCTAGAGCAAGGGTCCATATTCTCAGAAAACAAGGTAGCCCATTTTGGACTGTGATAAGGAGAAACATTTTCACTCAGAGAGTGGTGAATTCTCTACAACATGAGGCCGTGGAGGCCAAGTCTCAGACAAAAGAAATAGATATCTTTCTAGAACAAAAGACATCAATAGGCATGGGGAAGATATGGGAGTAGAGATAGAGAATTGTAGTAGAGTCTTTTTTTAACATTCATTCACAGGATGAGGATGTTGCTGGCTAAGCAACATTTGTTGCTCATCCCTAATTACCCAGAGGGCAGTTAAGAGTCAGCCACATTGCTATGGGCCTAGATTTGCATGTAGACCAGACCAGGTAAGGATGGCAGTTTCCTTCCCCAAAGGACATTATCTCTGATCACATTAGTGAACCAGATGGGTTTTTCCGCAACAATTGACAATGGCTTAATGGTCATCATTAGACTCATAATTCCGATATTTATTGAACTCAAACACCACCATCTTCCATGGCAGGATTCAAACCTAGGGTTAGATAGGGTGGATAGGGAGAGCCTTTTTCCTAGGATGGTGATGGCGAGCATGAGGGGGCATAGCTTTAAATTGAGGGGTGAAAGATATAGGACAGATGTCAGAGGTAGTTTCTTTACTCAGAGAGTAGTAAGGGAATGGAACGCTTTGCCTGCAATGGTAGTAGATTCGCCAACTTTAAGTACATTTGAGTCGTCATTGGACAATCATATGGACGTACATGGAATAGTGCAGGTTAGATGGACTTTAGATTGGTATGACAAGTCGGCACAACATCGAGGGCCAAAGGGCCTGTACTGTGCTGTAATGTTCCATGTTCTAGGTCCCCAGAACATTATCTGGGTCTCTGGATTAACAGTACAATGATAATACCATTAGACCATTGCCTCCCCTTCAAGGCTCAATAGCTTTGCTCCTGTTTTCTATGTTTCTATTTGCTTTGAATCTTTTATTCGCTTAAAAATACTATAACATAAATTAATATATTATTATTCAACAGTTTTGTCACAGGACATCAATGTTTTAACCTAAACAAAATAGTTTGACTTGGGGGAAAAAATTAATTGAAGCTCAGAACGTAATCGTGACCTCCAGTTACATTTGTAGTTAATTTATTATGTGTGTGAATATAGGGTAAAACCCAATATTCACTGCAATCAATCATTGGAATGTAAGATATGTGTTAAAAGATGCTTCCTTGATACTAAGGCCAGATTTAAGGTTTGCTGAAGTGGGTAATATTGAAGTAACATCATGGGCAGAGGTGCATTTGACTTGAAGAGAATCTACACTTCCTAGAGATAGACACTGGAGGTGATCTGAGAGTTTTGTGATCAGAGGAGACAAAAGAAGAAAATATCAATAGATGAATGTATCAGATGCTTGCTACTGCCAGATTTAAAGACAGCTTCTAAATGACATCTGTGAAGGTGAGTCAAATGTGCAGCCATCAATCATGTTTCGGATAAATGACAGATTTCCATTTCATTAGTCACCTCCATGCAAAATATTTATTTGGTGCTGACTAAACCAATTATGCAGTTTCTGGTTTAGCTCAGCAATGTCACTTAGCCCCTCCCCTATTCTTCAATGAGATTAAAAGCACTTGAAGGGATGATCTGTTCTAAGATAATTCTAGTAAAAAAGCATTGGCCCAGTTTTTCAGGGCCCCTGCTGGGTGGGGTGATGATGACAGCATGCAAAATTTAAACCACGGAATTTATTGGCCCATTTTTATTTTTGGCCAGGCTGCTACCAACTTCCTGAGGATTTTTACCAGGCCAACCTAGATACTTGCCTGCTTCAGGGAAAGGTTATTTATACTATGCTTTAAGAGTCCTTTGTGAAGCTAGAGCATATCAATGGATGCTCTGTGAAACCGTTGAGAGTGAGTAATGTGCAATGAAAAGCAAATGCAACCAGCAGGAACATTGAGTCCAATATTCTAAAACTTACAGCTGGGAGAACCATATCATGTGATTCCTTGAGCTAATGAGTTGTAAGAATGAGGAGGAGGAAAGGTTAGGTTCAGAACCCAGCCTGTTTAGGAAAGCCAAAATTACCTAAACCAGACAAATGGCATGTGTTTGTAAATGTTACCACTACCACTCAGCTTTCACATCACTGGCTTCTTGCTAAAAGCTACACCGGATCAGTATAATATGCAGATTAACCAAGGCTGTTTCAGAATGCCAGGGCAATGACACCAATTTATAAAGTGCAGAGTAATTCATCTGTTGTGTGATTTCATTCTTCGTTCATCAAACTGCAGATTCTGAAAATGGAGGATGAAATGGTTAGCACTTTCTCCAAATTCCATGAATCTTCTAAGTGACTGGAAGTCACTATCTACATTATAGATCATGAGCGATCAGATACAAAAAAAACTATGCACATTAATGCTAAATTTGCTGAATGTTGTCAAAATGTATTTGTTTTTGGAATCAATTGTCCTATATCTCATCAAGGATGAAAGCCCAACAATGAAACGATATGTTATGAACAAAGGATAACTCCTTCAAACATGGATTACGGTCTCCAACTCCTTGTGAGAATTGTAGCTGAGCAGTACTATGATGACTGACTTAATTGTATCAATCACTGCAAGAGCTATATAGGTCTTAAACTATCTGAAAAGATCAGCAGAGGCTTTGCAATAGGTTCTTGGGCATGTATAACAGAATACAATTTTTATTTATTTATTCTTTGTCTAACTCCACAGTCCAAAAGATCTGCAAGTAAAGATTTCTGGAGACAACTCCCTGTATTGTAGATGCAAAGATATGAAAAGGAGTATTCCAAGGACTGATACCGGGAGGATTCCTTACACTTTACCGAAAAGAGCATCAGAATGCAAATAGTGAAACATTTCACGAGGTAAAGAAATGTTTACCTTCAGCACCATAGCCATTAATTCAATCATCGCATCTTCATGTCAAGTCCAATTTCTTCAATGCAAAACACATCTTTGAATCTTGCATTACATTAGACCCTTTCTCCCGACCAGACTCTGCAGGTCTTTAAAATGCTTCAGGAATAATTGAACACCTAATAAACACACTTTTTGTTTTATCTTCTAACCAAATCTCAATATTAGACATTTTACTCCTCCTTAACTCTTTTTTCCCTTGGCGTCTAAATGAACCAGTTTTTATCCTATTCTGGCACTTCATTTGATACAAATGCCTAGAGTCCTCATTATGAATGCAATGTATAGCTTCTCTTGAGGTAAAGTGGACCAAGGTGATCATCTTCTCATGATCATGTGCAGGATTAGTGTTTCAATTTGGTCTTGTTTTGTCATGTCATTTACATGGTTCCTTGGATATGTGACATACATTTCTAAGACCTAGCGACCTCATGCAGATCACTTGCAGGCATTGTCACTCTGCCAGACCATTGATTAGTTTATTGTAGAACACAGCAGAATGAAAATGAAGAGACACCTGAATGAATCCCAGCCCAAGCTCTGAAAGCTGGATGCTATCAAACCTGCACTTTACAAACTTCATGGCTGCAGAGGGAGCATCCACAAAGGACTGGTCCGAAGCCGTGAATGAACTGAGTGAGAGTAAGGAACAAAAACAAAGTTACTGGAAAAGCTCAGCAAGTCTGGCAGCATCTGTGAAGGAAAAACAGAGTTAACGTTTCAGGTCAGTTGGCCCTTCCTCAGAACTGCTGTCCTGCTGGAGAGAGGAGCAGAACTCCTTCAAGGTGGGCATGTTTGGAAGCGATGTGGCAATGAGTTAGATACTAAATAAAAGCCAAAAGAACTGTGGATGCTGTAAATCAGGAACTAAAACAAAGTTGCTGGAAAAGCTCAGCCGATCTGGCAGCATCTGTGAAGGTAAAAACAGAGTTAATGTTTCTGGTCCAGTGACTCTTCCTCAGAACTGAGTGAGAGTAATGTTGCAGATTTCAATGCTATAGTCCATTGATCAAACCAAGTGGAAAGAAAAATCTTTGTAATAGTTTTACAAATGACAATATGCAATCCAGGTCAACTGATCAGTTGTTACTAATCTTGATGAATTACTCTCAGTTAAATTCAATACGATGCTGATTATCTTAATTGATGTCAAGTCCCTCAGTCTAGTTAGCCCTTGCTGCAGTCAGACACAGAACCTCCTCTCCATATTCCTAACTCTGTTAGTTGCCCATTTCCAAATCTTCACTTTAGCTATTTATCTCCTCATTATGAATTGGGCCATGGGACAGAATGGGGGCAATATTGAAAAGTTTGGGACAGAGATTCTGACTCCTGTACCCTGCTGATCCTGCTCATCGTCATCATAGTCTGTAAATAATGCTGAGATGGATCTTCCAGAAAGAATTAGTGATCATAACCTTGAGGCATTGTCAACTTCTGATCATCTGCTGTTTTACAACAATGTCACACACATGAATATGTAAGATTATATCCACTAATTGTGTGTGCTGAGCCAACAATCCTTCCATTGTCTACAGCTGGAGATGATTTCCTTTCAAATGCCTCTAATGGCTAGTCATCAGTAGTGGTCTAAATAAAAACCAAAGAACTGCAGATGCTGGAAATTGGAAACAAAATCATAAATTGTGAGAAACACTGGGCAGAAATGGCAATGTCAGTGGAGAGAAAGCAGAGTTAGTGTTTCAGGTCCTGTCTGAAGAAGGGTTACTGGACAGGGTACTGAATCTGGGATTTTAGATAACAAAGTGTGGAGCTGGATGAACACAGCAGGCCAAGCAGCATCTCAGGAGCACAAAAGCTGGCATTTCGGGCCTAGACCCACTTCTTTGGACAAATCCTTTCAGTGATTTTGCAAGGCCGTGAAAGTTGTTTGAAGTGTATGAAACCATATTTTGCCTTGATATGATAACCTAATGCTAAAAATAGTAATAAGAAAACCCCTAGTCCAGTAGTTTGACATGTTATCCAGGGAATAGATCAATCACAGGAAAATCCCAGATTCAGTGATAATGGGAACTGCAGATGCTGGAGAATCCAAGATAACAAAGTGTGGAGCTGGATGAACACAGCAGGCCAAGCAGCATCTGAGGAGCACAAAAGCTGGCATTTCGGGCCTAGACCCTTCATCAGAGAGGTCTAGGCCCGAAACGTCAGCTTTTGTGCTCCTGAGATGCTGCTTGGTCTGCTGTGTTCATCCAGCTCCACACTTTGTTATCTAAAATCCCAGATTCAGTACCTGGTTTGTAAGTAAGGAAAGTAAAAAGCTCTGACTTCTCGAACCCTAGACTAGGGAGCGGATAAACACAGAAGGTTCCTGAGACCAAGAGGTGTATTACATATTAATGTCAGGTAACAATGGTTTGGGATTTGTTGTGATGCCTGCATTGTAAAATAGTTACCCAGTCTCTTGCTGTTAAATGCTTCATAAAAATTCAACTGATTAATGGCTGAGGCATGACAATGACCTGTGAGGAGACAAAGTTAAGAAAGAAGGCAAAGATAATTTACAAGGTTTAGTTTTAAAAATGAACACTTCCACACTAATGCTGCAACATAAATGATCCTTAAGAGGCAAAGGTGAGAGGATTTAAGTGCGTACTTGCAGATATTGTATGACTGTCTTATTCTTTGCTTCCTGACTGGGCCTCTGCTATGAATTCAACTTTGAATATGTTTCAGGATTGCGTCTGAAATGACAAAGACATTGACTTTAACTTTGAGCAGGGTGGAGTTTTAGGGATGTGGTGGGTGCAGGGCAGTGATTGTGGTGGGTATTTGTGGATAGAGGTGGTGTTGGGCAGATTGCTGACAAGTTCTCCAATGAGTGTATCCATTTACATCATAAATGCATTTAAGAACTATCTATTGCGACGTTAATTCTGCATTGTTTTCAACCCGCTGAGAAGGTATTGTGATCGTTTCCATTCTCAGATTTAAAACCAGCAAGTGACTGGTCTATTCATTTATATTTTGTAAATCTTTAATTTATAAAGAGGGATCCAGTGAAAGCATTAAAAATCGTCAATGTTATCAAACCAACAAATTGTGAAAGGGAGGTCTTGTGACTTAGTGAACTGACACATTGACATGGAAGATGGTAGACAGGAAATGCAGATAATTTCTCTGTGCTTGGTGCTTGGATGAAAACAGATTGATTTTACATATAAATGAATGATGGGGTTTTAAATGGTTAGGGAGAAACTAGAATCTGCCTGTAAATCCTTCACATATTTTACCTGTAATGCATGTACAGTGAATGGATATGTGAGCAGAATAGGTGGATGGAAAGCAATAAAAAAAGCTTGTAAACCTATGTTTTAGTAGATCATTTTTAGGTGTTTATTTTGACACTTCAGTACCCTATTGAGACATGCAGGTGTGTACTGCTGATATGCTAAAAATTATTATTCTACTCCTGCCCAATTAGAGATGATGCATAGTGGCATGCAAAGACACTATCCAAGCACTAAGAGCTGCTTGGAATTTACATCTCCGCTGCATGCACGCGCAGCCCATTCATAAGCAAGCAGGTTTGATGGAATATGCCAATGTTACTGTACTTCAGATTGAAAAGCAGGGGAGTGGAGGAAGAAAGACCATTTCCAACTGTTATTAATGTAAATCATCAGTGCACTCTCCAATGTGACAGAACAATAGGGGGTCGTTGACAGCAGCACATTCTAAATTATGGCTTCGCATGTTTGGACCACAATAGCCAGTCCTTATAATCAGTGAACATTGCGCCTTGTTAGTGATAACAGTTGCTTACATGCATTGTATTCATTGTTGTACATGTAATGTAGAAAACATTATGGTTATTTTGGAATGATTTTTGTTTATTTTTTTAGCCAAAATGGAATATGCATGTAATAGGTTTAAGTATATAAGTAAAGATGTTTCTCCACCCTGCACACTATTCCATTGGTGTTCAAATCCCGCTTGCCTGAATTCACATTTTTTGACTTGGACTTGTGCATGCTAATGATCTAAAGGCATCGCAAAATGAATTTTCCCTGTCACATAATTACTGGCCTCTCTGGTGAAGAGGATCCTGAAGCCTGACTTGAGGATTTGTGGAACAGTCTTGAAATTTGGTGTTCCTGTGGTATGTTGAAGCTGTAGTAAATGTTGCACAGTAATTTTTCCATGATTTTATCTTTTAGCATTTAATTTTTCTACTATCTCTGGGTTAAGTGGACTCTTTCCTCATTAAAATATTGACTGCATTGGATTGCTTTGCTTCTCACATGTAGTTGCTGCTTGTCATGTATTTACTGAATCTGCAGTGTGAACACTGGAAATGTAGGATTATTCTCTTTTTAATAATTTAACAAAGTGTTGCTTCCATACTTCACAATCAGGTCCTACTAATGGTAATGGATAGGCTATAGAATCCTGAATGCATTGAGCAAAATATACTACAAGAGTCAAGACACCTCAACCTGTGCTCTGTTTACTAGAAAGTTAGCACTAGGCCTAAACATGTCTTGTTTGGTTTCCACTTTCTCCATATCAAATATTATTTAAGAATGTACGTGAAGGAAGTTATAGCACAAAAGAAGGTCATTCATCACAGAAGGAAATCATTCTGACCACTGAATGTGTATCAGCTCCTTTGAAGAGCAAACCAGTTGGTCCCACACTGCTCCTTTTCAAAATTCATGCATTTTTGTTTTGCAAATACCCATATTTATATAATTCTTTTCTGAAGGCTCTATTAAATGTCATTGCTTCTTCTCAAGCAGTATAAACCAGTGCTGCTTTTACCAAGTCTGGTTTCTTGTGTCTTCTTAGCAATGTATGAAAGCTGTTTCCATCACCTGATCAAGGAGTGTACATCAAACCCTAAGCGATCATTGTGTAAAAAAGATCTCTTTCACATTACCTCTTGTTCTTTTGCAATCACTATTAGTCTAAAGCCTTTGATTATCACAACAGTTTTGCTGGTCATATCACATCACACCTTTATATTTGTGCAAAAAGTACCATTACATTTTAACATCATATGAATGACTCATTATAATGCAGTCTGGTACATATTTTACAAATAGGATAGTCTGCAGCATTGAGTTATAGCTCAACCTTCCCGCTGTTCTGAACTTGGCTAAAATAAGGTTAATTGTTAGAAAGCCTAGTCTGTATGCACACTTCTCAAAAGTAGTAATCATAGGCCACTTGCCAAGGTTAGATAACACTTGATTTTTACGTCCACATAGAAAATGTACTACAAAACAGTAACCATAAGGCGAACATGAAGAATGGTCTTTTGTATGACCATGACAATAATAACCAAGCAAAGAAACATGATGTTGGCCATCTCTTGTCTTTGGCAGGATCTAACATCTCTGCATGCAGCTAGTGGACGAGATTCTTATGTGTTGGAACACTGTAAATCAATTACATTTTTTTTAACTTTTCCAAATTTCTTTCGCCTGTTCTCAACAGAAGTCCAGATAGCAATACTTTAACTTGTGTGGGACATCTAGGTTGAGGGTTCTGTTGTTTCAAACTATCCATTTTACCTGAGAATTCAATTTGATTTTTTTTAACATTTTGGTACTTTTTCATAAAAGTAAAAACTAACATTAGATAACATATAACTGTTAGTTATATGTTGAACTTTTATTCTACCGAGATTGTTGTTATAAGATATCAGTACAAAATAAAAATGAAAATGCTTGACACACAAGAATGTGGGAAGCTTTGTCTCTGTGTGAAACCTCCAGCAACACAACAATAAAGTAATCAACACTGCCTTTATGGCTCGTATGCAGTGGCTCATACTGATGCACCCTTCCACATATCTGTCGTCCATCATTATAATAGAGGGTTAATGCATTGGATTTACATAAAAAAGTCATATTGCCCACATGAATTATTGAAACGCTCAGCTGTTCGGTAGCTTTATTTCAACTCGGATACTCTGAGAGCCTCCATCACATTACTAGCTGGTGCGACCGCACTTTCACTGCACACAGTACATGCATTAAACTGAGACAAGCCGGAATCGATCTTCTAAGCATTCCCGACAAATGAGGAGATAAACGAAACAAACATATGCGTATGGAGAAACAAACAAACAAGCAGAACAAATGCTGAGTAGATTTGCACGATATGTATTAATATACATATTTTATAAGCGACGCCAGTTATAGAGGGGATGACTTGTCTTGTTGGAAACCAATTTTCTTGCACGCAGTATGCTTCTTGGCGATCTGTGTCTTGATTCTGTCTCAAATGAATCTCCTGCTGGCCGGGTTCGTGTGGAGGCTGCCATTGTCTGTTTCCAATATATGTCCCAACTGAGGAAAGGTTAAAGTGACAGCGTTGCATTCCTGTTATTGGGCGGCCAAAATAAAGTTTATGTTCAATTATTGCATTTAGCATAATTTTCTAGGTTAGAAATACCAGAAATTGCGGAACGCTTTTGACGAAAAAGACAAATATCCCCATTTGAAGCATAATTAATGGTTCAGTAAGGACTATGCAGCCTTGAGAAGTGTTATTTCCTGAGAATACAATTTAGTTACAGCAATAAGAAACCAGCAGCTAATGGCCATGCATTGCAGTAATGATCCTTTAATGCTTCGCAAGCAGCTAATGAGCCCTTTAACTGTTATAAGTGTCAAAGTTTGTTAATCTAACAGTAGCTTGCATTTTTAATGTAGCTTCTGAACAATTGATGAAAAATATTCATAATGAAGCTATGCCTTTGCTAGTAGCTATTAGTAATGAAGGGAAGTGGACAACTTCCAAATATGCAAAAGAGCCGCTGTGCAAAGCAGTATGTCTCTATTGGACCCCATGCAAATTGCTTAAAGACTCAGGGTGCAGAAAGAAGAGGCACGGGCATCAAGTAGTACCCTATGACATATATAATCATGAAGGAAAGTTACACTCAAAGTTACGTGCAAAGGATTGAGCAATCGGAAAAATTAGAAAGAGTGAGCAAGATACTTCTAATTGAAAATAACAGGGTGACATAAATTACTTACAGATGCCAAGATGGATTATACTGGAAGCAGTTTTTGTGGGCCACTCCATTTTTTATAAAGTTGAATGCTCTGTTAGCTGGATACCACAATGTAAAATGGACCTCCTGACATTAGACGATCATTTCACATGAGCAAAGTCGCATTGAATTAATAAGGAGTGAGTTATAAAAAATACTATGCCTTTATAATAGAAGAGTGCATTGGACTACTGGTATGTTTGTAATTAACCATATATTTCATAACTAACAATATTCATTAACAATGTGTGCATTTTATATCTTATGACAATTGTCATCTATAAATTATCCAAGAACTATTGATCTTTGAATTCCATCAGTCAATTAAATACCCTGACCTTTCGTGGAGAGAAAGAGTTTTAAAACAGGAACAAAATACTGCTAAACACGGCCATTGAAATCATCTGCCCCCACCCCATTGGTTAAATTTCACGAGACCCACAAGAACTAAGCAAGAGACAGTCCAACTGAAATTAATGTTTAATTCAAGGGCAACGAAACCAGTCTCTCTGGTCCCCTTGTAATATTAAAAAGGTCCTTACCTTCTATTTGATTTAAATGATTACGAAAATCTCCAAGTACTGCAGATGAAATATCACTCACAATTGCTAAAACTGAATATGTGAACGTCAGTGGATTTAATAAACAAGTTGATATTTCTTGGGGTTCTCTCTCTGGCAGAAGAGAAGATGGAGCTAAAGCTGAAGAAGTGAACGTAGCTTGTGAAGCCTCTTGTTCTCTCTCTGTCCCCCAAGAAGAAAAGCACCCAATGACAATACTGATTGGAAAGCAACACTGTAAATCTAGACCTTAAAAAATAATGACAGCATTTGCAATGTTGACAGTCCAAGAAACCAACTAACAAACTGTGATCTCAGTTGAAAGCTTACACCTCAGAGAAACTCTGAACTGTACATTCTTTTATATTTCTTTTGTACTGTATACTTTTACTTTTTAATCTTGTACCTATGTGCCAAGTGACAGCACAAATGCTGCATGATTAATATCTTTGCTTTATTAATTTTCTTGTTAACAATAAACTTGTTCTTTCTTTAGCTCAATTAAATCTTGTAATTTGCTCCTTATTGTTTTTGATAACAACACTTAACTATATTTTGATTGGAGAAAGGAACAGCCTTGTGATAAAAAGAGTTGCACCTTTGTTGTTATTGACCAATAATTTTGAAAAAGAAGCAAGTTCACCTTTTCTCACCTGGAACAATACCAATGCATACAAGTGCCTTTGTATTACAATGCTCCAGCTAGCTTCATAGAGAAAGGAATACTCAGTGGACCAATTAGCTACACAACACACTTGAATCAATAATTACCACTTCCATTTGAAGCTGTCATGATAAAAGTTAAACTATGCAACAAGTTTGTGTTGGTGTTGATAAGGGAATACCAGGTAAGACATCAACGCCTTTGATGAAAGAATGATATTAATTGGGGTGTCAGTTAAACAGGGGAGAGATCCACGACATGGAATACTCTTACTACTTTGGATGGGGTTGCTATACTTGCTGGGCCAACTTAGAAAATGAAACTGTTACACCAGTAGGAGCAGACTGCTGGAAGGTCACTTATTCTGACTGGCTCACCCGCAGGCCAAGATTTACAGTCCTGAAAAAAGACCGACCAGTCCCTTAACCCTATCTATTTGTGTGTCACTGTATGTGAGATCTTGTAAATCCTGGAAGGTATCAGAAGCAAAGGAAATAGTTGAGGTTAATGGTCTGCCACCAGGACAGAATTCTCCCCACGTTCAGTTAGTAGTTGGCCTTGTTCCAGCAGCTTATCCTATGCATGGGGATCCTGTGTGTTGAATGTGCCTCGTGGGAGCTGCACCCCTCAGCTGATTCCTTCTGTCCCGTACAACTGCATGCCTGTACGGAGTACGTTGCTGCTGGTGTGGGTGCCTGGTCCTCATCTGAGGTCCAATGTAATCCCCTTAGTGACTTGAGAGAGCTCCAACGTGCAAACCTGTTCACAAACTTCAAAAGTGTAGATGAGACATTGAAAGTATACAAAGCAAACACTAAAATGCACAAAGTAACTTTTCATCAATCTTCACAAAGTGGATAGGAAAGCAGCTGTGAGCCTTAGTATTTATGAGACATTTCTCCACAATAGCTTTATCCCCCTCAAAAACCACATGCTGAGCTTTCACTGGCAAGCACTGAAAGCCCATGAAATCAATGAATCTAAAGTAAAACCACAAGTATATTTGAGGTGAGACCTTTAAATCAGTCAGGGAATTGAGTAGTTATCGAAAGGCAGGAAAATGGAGTTCAGAATGATCAGATCAGATATGATGTTAAATGGCAGAAGAGATTTGATGGGCTGAATGGCTTACTGCTGCTCCAACATCCTATGGTCAACATCACTGTCAATGAGTGATTAGCATATTGCAATTATCAAGCCATCTCTCCTGAGCTGCTTGTATGCACAAACCTGACCTACTACAGGTAGAATGAAATGTGACTGCCAATTGCACACATTTCTATTTTCCTAGGTTTCAATCATAACTCACTCAAACTCACTTGCTTGCCATGTTCAAATTCCACTTTGTGGTATCCCATCAGGGTTGTGCATCCTCTGAGCACAAGCTATATTCCAAAGTTTCCTTTCCAATAAGGAGAGGAGTTTACTAAGTGATTATTATATGTCACTTTCTCTTCATTCCGGAACCTTTTCTATTTAAAAGATTAGAATGATGCAAGAACGGTATTTTTGGTTGATGGGAATTCCCAAAAAAAAGGAATTCCATTATGTGTCAACTTGCAACTTTCCCAAGTGTAATTTGGCATCAAGAAATAGTGACATTTCCAAAAATTAAATTAACAAATTAAAAATATCACACCACAATTCTACTACTTTCCTAATATTATCTAAAACTTTAATTGAATAAGGCATCATTTGGGACTTTGCATTACAGTCCACTGATGTTAATTTTCTTGTCCTTAACATACATCCAACTCAAATGCCAAGAAAGACTATCAGCAAAATGCAAAGTAGTGTGGATGCTAGCAATCTGAAATGAAAACAAAATGTTGGAAACACTCAGCACATCGGGCAGCACATAAGTACAGAGGTAGGTTCCGTTCATGTGTTATGTCTCTGTCCTCGCATCAGAAATCTTAAATGGAGATTTTCTGTCATTTTAATGTTATCTTTATCCTTTTGGCTATATCCTGCCATACCCACAAGAACAAAGTTTTGGAACCAGTACTCTCAACTGATTTTCCTTATCGTGGAGAAGCTTTCGCATGGAGTTTGGTAATGAGGATTAAACAGTAGTGCTAAACAGCAGGGAAATGATAGCGCTGGAAGGGGTTCTTTATCCCAACACTGATTAACAAAGGATGTCCAGAATAATCATAACTTTACGGTGCCTGAACTCCTGAGTGTAAGGAGATATTTACCAAGTTGCCTCAACTTGCCTGAGCCAGTGATGAGCTCACCTGGAAGAGATGTTTGTGTAGTTGAAGCTTACTTTAAAGATGGGTCTTAAGATAATATTTAGGTAACACATCCAGTAGCTACACTGCAGTGTTGAGAGTATATTGCTTCGAGCACTTGATGGCCAGGTTCAATGTTAAACAGAAACTTTGACTGCCTGTTCAGCATTCCTCCACTACCCAGCAGCACCAACAAGTACAGACCTGGTCATTCATTTCGTGTGCTGCCAATGGAGCATTGCTCCAAGCAATTGCTTTATCACTTTCTTCACATAAACAAACTGTACTTCAAAGTAGAGATAACAAGGTGTCGAGCTGGATGAACGCAGCAGGCCAAGCAGCATCAGAGGAGCAGGGAAGCTGATGTTTTGGGCCTAGACCCTTTATCAGCCTTCCTGCTCCTCTGATGCTGCTTGGCTTGCCGCGTTCATCCAGCTCTACACCTTGTTATCTCAGATTCTCCAGCATCTGCAGTTCCTACTATCTCTGTACTTCAAAGTAACTTGTTAATCGAGACTCCTTTCGTAGATGCATGTTTCTTTGTTCATTTACTGAGAAACCCTGCTTCATCTCAGGCTAGACTGTCAGAAACAATGGTCCTTTCCCCACTTTCCCTCTGGAAGGGGTAAGATCTTAAATATTTCAAGCTGATTTGTCCACCAACATCCCTGTTTGTCCTTACTATCATCTAGCTAAACCTGTGATTCCATCTGAATCTGGTGTGTTCTTTCTTTAATTATGTAGACCAGGTTAAAAGGGCAGCTGACAACCATCTTAACTGCAAGGCCCAAGTCGGAAAACCACCACAGGGGGTTCTTGAGGAGAAAATTACTGCAGGTGCTGGAATCTGTACCGAAAACAAAAAAAAAGCTGGAAATCACAACAGGTAAGGTAGCACCCGTGGAGAGACAGCAAGCTAACTTCTCGAGTCGAGATGACTATTCATCAGCGTTCTTTCTTTACATACGTAGACTAGGCTGAAAGGGACTCTGGCAGCTATTTTGACTGCAAGGTTAAAGTTGGTTTTTCCAGCATCCAAGATCCAAAAGCTTGGATGAAATGTCATCTAGACTCGAAGTGTGAGCTTGCTCTGTCTCCACAGATGCTGCCTGACCCGCTGTGATCTCCAGCACTTTTTATTTTCAGTAAGGGTAGCTGTTATGAATAGTGTAGATGTATTTCAGAGATTGGTGGATAAATACGTGAGGGAGGGTAAATGCATGAGAAGGAAGAATGTATGGGTACATTAATTTCAACTAAATGAAATGGGGTTCAAGAAGTATAAACCAGGTGGGTAGATTGGCCTCTTCTTGTGTAAATTCAATACAAACAGAATGAGCAATCAGGGGTGTGAACAGGACCAAAGAATTTATTGTTGCATTCAAGCCTTATATTTCTGCTCAAATATGGAATATTTTCAAATATATCCACTCCATATTGACTGCAATGACAAAAAATTCACACGGGAGTGCAATAAAAATTTGATGATATTTCCCAAATCAACCTGTTCAGCAATGTTATTAAACACCACTGGAGCAGGTGGGACTTGAACCGGGGCCTCCTGGCTCAGAGGTAGGACACTAACATTGTCCACAGGTATTCCAGTATGGATTTGAAAGTACTATCAAGAAATTTAGTGTAGGAGTATGCCATCAATTCCATCAAGTATGTTCCAATGTTCAATTAGATCCTGGCTGATTTGTATAATTTATTATTTTTTTTTGTTATACAATTCACCCACCTTGTCTTTATATCATCTATTTCTCTTGCTAGCAAAATTTGATTAACCTCAGATTTATAATGATTATTAAGATCATAAGAACAAGGAGCAGGAGTCTCTTGAGCCCACTCCGCCATTTAATATGGTCATGGTTGATCTTATCTGAGCCTCAACTCCACTTCCCTGCCTGTTCCCATAAAACTTTACCCCATTAATAATCAAAAATCTGCCTGTCATCTGTTTAAATTCATTCAGTGTCCCACTATCCACTGCCCCGTGGGCATAATGAATTCCACACATTCATGACCCTTTGAGACAAGGAATTCCTCCTCATCCCTGTTTTAAATCTTCTACCTTTTAACCTAAATCTATGACTTTTTGTTCTAGATTGCCCCTGTCTACATCTTTGTCAATCCCCTTTGGCATTTGATATCCCTCAATTCTATATCCTCTCAGCTTTCTAAACTCTACCAAGTATAGGTCTAGATATAGTGGGAACTGCAGATGCTGGAGAATTCCAAGATAATAAAATGTGAGGCTGGATGAACACAGCAGGCCAAGCAGCATCTCAGGAGCACAAAAGCCTGCTGTGTTCATCCAGCCTCACATTTTATTACCAAGTATAGGTCTAAACTGCCCAATATCTCCTCATAAGACAAGCCTTTCATTTCTGGAATTAATCTAGTGAAATTTCTTTGAATTGCCTCCAATGCAATTCCATCTTCCTCAAGTAAGAGGACCTAAATGACAGGAAGTACTCCAGATGCAATCTCACCAACACCTTGTAGAGTTGCAACAAGAGTTCCATATCTCTATACTTCATTCCTTTAGCAATACATGCTGAAATTCCATTCCCTCCTTATTACCTGCCATATCCAGATACTAGCTTTCTGCGAGCTACGCACAAGGACATTCAGATCCCTCTGCGCATAAGTATTTTGAAGCTTCCCTTCATTTAGATAATAAGTTGTCTTTATATCCTTCAACCAAAATGGATAACATTACATTTATCAACACTAAACTGCATCTACCAAATTTTAGCTTAAACTAGCATCAATATGGAAGTAAATTCCATACTTTTACCATCCTATGTTTATTAAAAATGTTTCCTAACTATTCCCTTGACTGGTCTGGCTCATATTTTGAGGTTGTGTCTCTTTGTCCTAGACTGACCACTAGCAGAACCTGTTTCACTCTGTCTGTCCTCTCAATTCTTTCAAAATCTGAAACACCTCAACCAAATCTGTCAATACCATCTATAACCTAATGAATACAGATCTAGCCTACACAGCTGTCTTTTGTAACATAGCCCTTGAGCCTTGTTAACACACTAGTGAATTGTTCTGCTCTCTTCCAAAGCCAATTCATCCTTTTTAAGATGCAGTGTGCAAAGTTGTACACAGTTGCAATTCTCCTGAATTATATTTTCTTGTGACAAAAATCTGAGTCAGCTCATTTTGTGGGAACTCCCTTCAGCAATCCTCTGCCCATCTACACTTCATGTCCAAAATAAACAGACGTTCTAAGCTCCTATTCTCACACCACATAATTAACATTCAATTGCTTGTGCAAACATATAATACAGGATGTTGTCTTTGTTCTTACTGAAACTTAACCAGGAAGTCAATGTATTCCAACAAAATAATCCTGCAATAACCATGCCCACATATCAAACCACACTGGCTATTCATACATGATAATAAAATGTGAGGCTGGATGAACACAGCAGGCCCAGCAGCATCTCAGGAGCACAAAAGCTGACGTTTTGGGCCTAGACCCTTCATCAGAGAGGGGGATGGGGTGAGGGTTCTGGAATAAATAGGGAGAGAGGGGGAGGCGGACCGAAGATGGAGAGAAAAGAAGATAGGTGGAGAGGAGCGTATAGGTGGGGAGGTAGGGAGGGGATAGGTCAGTCCAGGGAAGACGGACAGGTCAAGGAGGTGGGATGAGGTTAGTAGGTAGGAGATGGAGGTGCGGCTTGGGGTGGGAGGAAAGGATGGGTGAGAGGAAGAACAGGTTAGGGAGGCAGAGACAGGTTGGACTGGTTTTGGGATGCAGTGGGTGGAGGGGACAAATTGGGCTGGTTTTGGGATGCGGTGGGGGAAGAGGAGATTTTGAAGCTGGTGAAGTCCACATTGATACCATTGGGCTGCAGGGTTCCCAAGTGGAATAGGAGTTGCTGTTCCTGCAACCTTCGGGTGGCATCATTGTGGCACTGCAGGAGGCCCATGATGGACATGTCATCTAAAGAATGGGAAGGGGAGTGGAAATGGTTTGCGACTGGGAGGTGCAGTTGTTTATTGCGAACCGAGCGGAGGTGTTCTGCAAAGCAGTCCCCAAGCCTCTGCTTGGTTTCCCCCATGTAGAGGAAGCCACACCGGGTACAATGGATGCATTGGCAGATGTGCAGGTGAACCTCTGCTTAATGTGGAAAGTCGTCTTGGGGCCTGGGATAGGGGTGAGGGAGGAGGTGTGGGGGCAAGTGTAGCATTTCCTGCGGTTGCAGGGGAAGGTGCCGGGTGTGGTGGGGTTGGAGGGCAGTGTGGAGCGAACAAGGGAGTCACGGAGAGAGTGGTCTCTCCGGAAAGCAGACAAGGGTGGGGATGGAAAAATGTCTTGGTTGGTGGGATCGGGTTGTAGATGGCGGAAGTGTCAGAGGATGATGCATTGTATCCAGAGGTTGGTGGGGTGGTGTGTGAGAACGAGGGGGATCCTCTTTGGGCGGTTGTGGCGGGGGCGGGGTGTGAGGGATGTGTTGCGGGAAATGCGGGAGACACGGTCAAGGGCGTTCTCGACCACTGTGGGGGGAAAGTTGCGGTCCTTGAAGAACTTGGACATCTGGGATGTGCGGGAGTGGAATGCCTCATCGTGGTCTCGACATACATGTTTCTTTATATTGTCTGCATGGTTTATACTTGTGAAATGTATGTTGTTTTAGATCATTAATACTGGAAATTAGTTTATTATTTGGTTATATGCTGGGATAATTGAATTTGTGACTTTCTATAGCAGCTGACAAAACCCAGGCACAGTTACATGTAAAGAAAAGCCTAATTATATCTAGTCTTGAAAAAGGGTCCCGATCCGAAATGTCAGCTTTCATACTCCTCTGATGCTGCCTTGCTGTGTTCCTCCAGCTCCACACTGTAACGACTCTGACTTCCAGCATCTGCAGTTCTTGCTATCTCCTAGTCACTGAAAACCCTACTGCGAAGCCACTTCCAAGGATGCCCACCATGAAGTTGTCCCCCTCCCACTGAAAAAATATCAATAGGTCTCTCTCCCACTGCAATTCCCCCATGATCTCCTTCGCCAGTCCTGCTGAAGGGTTCCAACGTGAAACATCGACTTTCCTGTTCCTTTGATGCTGCCTCACCCGCTGTGTTGCTCCAGCTCCACATTGTATCGACATGGTTATGTCCCAACAGTTATGACCCCTGCACATTCAAAGTGCTTTACGATCATTCAATTTCCTACAGGCAGTAATAAAATAAGTTGGCCCACTACCACTTACCCTAATCTTCTTTGTCATTTGACTTCCACCCTATCAGGCCATTTACTGCACTGTGGCTCCTGTAAAAGTGCTACTCGTGTGAGGCCTTCTGAGTCTGTCCTTGCAGAGTCTTTGTTTGTCTTCAGTTCAGCCAGCTCGACTTAACAAAGCCATTCAAGAGGTGATTGGTTTCTAATGATAAAATTAAACTTGCATAGATCTTACAATTAGATTTTACAATTACAATTTGGACATGCATCACTGTTGGAAGTAATGATGATTTGATTTAATTTGATTTATTATTGTTGCATGTGCCTCAGTACAATGAAAATTTTTGTTTTGTGCACAGTACAGGGCAGATCATACCGTATGAAGTGCGTTAGGGTAATAGAACAGAGTGAGGAATACAAGGTTATGGCTGTAGAGAAGGTACACAAAGAGTAAGGTCAACACTAAATTTGAAATTTGAGAGGACCATTCAGAAGCTAATAACAGTGAGGAAGGAGCTGTTCTTGAATCTGTTGTCCGTGTGTTTAAACTTTTGTATCTTCTGCCTGACAAAAGAGGTTGGAAGAAATTATAACTGGAGTGGGAGGGGTCTTTAACTATGTCGGCTGCATGTTTTGTTGCCTAATTGTTACTGCCTTCAACATTAATCATAAGCTTCAAGCATGGTGCATTTTTGTCCATGGGGTTCTTTGATTAAATCCTACCTCATCCCCAAAACTGGGTGGGTTTGGGATCTGTCAGAAGTTAAAATACACATATTTGGAACTGGAAACCAACCTGAGCTCTTCCAAATGTAAAAGATTTGTGGGTGGGAGAATAGACCCAGTGCACTAATGGGAAGTGATTTTGCACTTAAATATTATTGTGAGACTGCCTGCCTTCTTTTTTATAGCCAATATATTTTAGGGTCTCAGAAAACCTGGCAGTTCAAAGGAGACTGGAAAGGCCGTATCTACAAGGTAACTATCTTTATAGCAATGTTTTATTAGTTAAGAGAAACAAGCTTAACAAGAAAAGACTCCATTTTCCTGCCTTTATAATCTGCCCTGCGCCCAACTGAAATTGGATTTTGCAATGACTAGAAACTTCCAGTGGATTGGGTCCTCCGTACGTTGTCTCTCACTAAAACATAACAGCTGCTGTAGGCACTGTGGAGCAGAATTCCTTCTTGATAGATCTTCAACACTACAGCCAGGCTGCATGGGGCAGCAACCCCAATGGGAAAAGATTTAAAGGAATCCTTGATTCTTAGCAATAGGATATTAGAGAAACTCATTCCAGGTTGACTCTATTCATTACACAAAACTCATCTCGGGATAAATCCTAAGCTTCTAGCTCTGAAGGAGAATGGGATGGCCACATAAAAGGTCCTCGATCACAGCGCCGAATTTTATAATACCCAGTCAGAGGGCTTGTAGTTAGGAGGCAATAGGAGGCTGTAAGATTCTCCACAGAATTTTCTGCCATGCTTCCACCTGTCTCCCATGTGTCTGCAATGTTACTGGGCTCAAGAAAAGCAGACAATGATCTGTAAAGCCCTTCTCCCCCATTGAGAGTCTCATTGACATTTCTCGCTCTGCCTCAATTTCAAGGGGTGACAGGAGTTTAGAGATGATGGATAGTGGGGGAGTGATGCCAGATGAAACTGTTCATACCTGAAGTAGGAAAGAAAAGAGATCTTTCACAAAAGGCCCTTTTCTGCATCAGAAACTCTCCTGGGTCTTGCCCTGGATGCTCCCTCCCACTTCACAGAAGCAAGTGCAGATGTTCAAGTGCAGTTGTCTTTGAGGTGATCTTATTTTTGCCAGTACTTTATCCAAAATAACAAACACTTTAGATCTGGTAGGAGAAGGTCTAAATTTAATGGAGTTCTTCAGAGAGTTTGGGTACCTTCTTGGATAGATAAAATAACATTTTATGGTTCTGGGACACCTTTGGAAATGGACAGGTGGCATTTGGAGGAAGGAAGCTTCTTCACGGGAGAAGACAATGTCCATGTGTATTGTTAAAAGTTGGCATGAATGTAGGTAGCCTGCACATTAATTCATTGGAACTGTCAGGTGGAACTGCTACTGCATTTACATCCCCTGTCCTATAAACATTTGAAAAGATAAACATCTGTTGTATTAAATAAATCAGTGCTTGCTATTTCACACTATCAGCTGAACTAAACCTGATAGTTATCATTACAGAATTAGGGTCACTGTTGTTATCACAATGGGGTTTCTGTCACTTGACAGTTTGATTGACAGTTCTGACTGCTTTAAGTGAGACAGTGCACTCAGAAGTTTTGTTTTTTTTAAATCAGGGATTAATTAATTTGAGGAAATTAAACACAGCGATTTTTTTTAATCAGCGTCAGCTTTTCATATCATACAATCATAGAATCATGGCAGCTTTTCTTGGTGAATTCATCAGTATTCACTGAAAACATAAACTTTCAGCATAGATCTTGAGGCCTTCCCGTGGTGGATAGTGGATGAATTGACATTGGTATTGAGGACAATGGAATATAGTTGGGGAGATGGATTGGCTTGAGATGAGACTAGGTTGTTATAGAGATTGGAAAGGGCCATATAGGTTGACTAGAAGAGCATAGATTGACATGGGCTGTACAGGACCATGGGCAAGATACAGGGACATAGACTGGTATGGGTTGAAATTAATGAGGAATGTGAAGTGTTCAAGAACTGTGAGGGATGATGGCAGGAGGGCTATTTTTCATTTTATTCTTTCTTCATACCTATAAAAAAAAGTGCCAGAGTGCTGAGGTCAGTCCCAAGCTGCCTCCATACCTAACAGTCTTTCAAACTCTGTCCAATGGTACAGCTCCCATTCTTACCCATGTCCCAAAACTGAAAATCCAAGCATACTGGTGCTTTCTCCCTGGTTGAGTTTGCAGCGCTAAGAATGGTCCCAAAACTGTGCCCCTAATCTGGGAGAGAAAATGCAGACCTCAGTATCTGTCTTCCTACTCAGTCACTGCATGGCAGTTACAGTAGGCGCTAGTGAAATACAGTAATTTTCCCAACTTACTTCAGCACTGACTTCCAGCCCATGGCCTCTAGCAAGAGGAAAAAGATTGCAAAGTCATTAAAACATGTCCGAATGGCTTTTGACCATGCACCATCCTGTCTTGTACATGTTTGTCTCCATTCCTTTGCCTTCCTATGTTCAATTCCTTGAATTCTTCAGCTAACACAACTGTAAGGATTACCATCAGTAAAGAAACTGTTGCAGTTTAAGGAAAGATTGTGCCCCTATCTTCTCAGGACAGTAGAGGCAATGAGTATCAACCACACTGAAAAGAACAATTTGTTAATTATCCTTATGGTCAAATCAAAACCGTGCATGTACACACCTTTCTTTGCATGTCAGTGCCTATAGTACTGGCCAAAGCAAAGAAATAGTGCCAAACGACTGAATGGCTGAGCACATACAGACAAATGGATGGAATCAAAGAACAGTGTGACTTTATGATTCTACAAGTCAGACCTTTTCCCCTCAACTTATATTTTAATCAGCTTTCTCCCGAGTCAATAATGTATGCCAGTTTTTGGTGCTCAAATATTGTCACAGGACATAATGTGGTCATTAATATTATCAGTCAAGCTTCTATTTCAGGATGTCCTTACATTGATTGAGAACTCATCCAATTAAAATACATGTTATTCCAGGCACCCAGCAATGCGGTTGACTCTCTGCTGCCCTCTGGGCAATTAGGGATGGGCAATAAGTGCTGCCTGATCAGCGACGCCCTCACCCTGTGAATAGATAAAGTAAAAAATGTCAGACAGGGTAGAGTGGCTTAGAGGGGAACTTGGTGGTGTTCCCATGTAACTGTTGCCTTGTCCTTCTGGATGGAAATGGTTGTCAGTTTTTAAGGTGCTATCTAAGAAATTAATGGGTAGTGGGAGAAAACTCTCCACTGGTTGGAGTCATACAGGAAGACGGTTGTAGTTGTTGGAGGTCAATCATCTCAGCTCCAGGAAGCCTCTGCATAAGTTCCTCACGGTAATGTCCGAGGCCCAAACATCTTTACTTGCTTCATCAATTACATTCCCTCCATCGTAAGGTCAGAAGTGGGGATATTTGTCAATATTGCACAATGTTCAGTGCTATTCATGACTCTGCAAACACCAAACTGGTCCATGTTCAAATACAAGATCTGGACTGACAAATGACAATAGTATTCATCCACAAAAAGCCAGGAAATGACCATCTCTAAAAAGATACTATCTGACAACCACCCCTTAACATTCAAAGGTATTAGCATCACTGAAATCCCCCTATATCAACTGGACTCACCACATAAATACAGTGGCCACAAGAGCAGGGCAGCGGCTGGGAGTACTGCAGTGGTTAACTCAGCTGCTGTCTTCCTAAAGCCTGTCTATCAAACAGAAGGCACAAGTCAGTAGTATGATGGCATATTCTCCATTTGCCAGGCTGGTGCATCTCCAATGACATTTAAGAAGCTTGACACCATCCAAGACAAAGCAGCCTGCTTGATTGGCATCACTTCCTCAAGCATCCACACCCTCCACATCGATGTTGCAGCTATATGTACTATCTACAAAATACACTGCAGGAATTCACAAACGATCCTCACTCAGCACCTTCCAAGCCCATGACCCCAACCATCTAGAAAGACAAGACAGCAGGTATATGGGAATATCACCACATTCAAGTTCCCTTCCAAGTCACTCACCATCCTCAGTTGGAAATATATCACTGTTCCTTCACAGCTGTCAAAATCCTGCAATTCCCTCCCTAATGGCATTGCAGTCTACCTACGTCATGTGGACTGCAGCAACTCAAGAAGGCAGTTCATCACCACCTTCTCAAGGGCAACTAAGAACAGGTAATAAATACTGGCCAGCCAATGACACTCATGTCCCACAAGTGAATACAAAAGGTAATATCTTCTGATGTGTGGTGGGTTATTAACAATTACACAGCTTCAGTCCAGGTCACATCTGCCATTTAATAGGCAGGGTATTGTGCTCGACCATGGTTTGAATGTTACATAGAGACACAGGAAATAGGAGTAGAAGGAGTCCATTTGTCTCTTCAAGCATGCTCTGTTATTCATTAAGATTCACCATGATCCTATAACTCAGTCTGCTAAACCTGCTTTCCCCATGTGCTTTGATCACTTTAATCCCAAGAGCTATATCTAACTTGTTAATTCATATTTAATTTGTGTACATTAAGTATCATATATTGTTTATTTATTCATATTTACTTTGTTACAGTTCACCATTAGAACAGAAAGTAGATATTGTAAGCTACCTTCATTTTTTCATTGTTAAAGTTTGTGTTTCGTCAGATCTGTGGAACCTTGTGATTTTATTCTACCAGCAAGGATTTGGAATTGCTGAGCTTCATCCACTATAAACAAAAAGTTACTGGTCCCTAAATGGATCATAACCAAATATTTAGGTTTAGTCTTGGATTGTAACTGGGTCGTTAAATATATATGATCACTATCAGAGATAATGGACGGGATCTTCCCAAACTGAACAATGTGGGCATTGACAAAAATGTTTCAAAAAATCACATGAGATTGAGAAACTTCTTGTTGGCAATGTTGGGACAAAAATGTCCCACTTTCCAATGATTTATTGAAATGCAAGTCAATATTCTTGTTATTGAGTGGTGAGAGGCCTATTTGCATTCATTAGCATCTTGTTATTTCCTAATCTTGCCTTATAAGTGTGCAGTTTCCCATTTTCCCATTCACCAGATGGAAACTAAATGGTGACAATTCTCAACTTGTAAGTCAGACTGGTTACCTGTGACTCCAAGATGACAAAGTGTGAAGCTGGATGAACACAGCAGGCCAAGCAGCATCTCAGGAGCACAAAAGCTGACGTATCGGGTCTAGACCCTTCCACTCCATTTATGCCAGCATCAACTGTACCTATTCAAAGTCACAGAGCATGGAAACAGATCCTTTAGTCCAATTAATCTAGGCCAACCAAGTTTCCCAATCTAAACTAGTCTCACCTGTCTGCATTTGGCCGACATCCCTCTAAACCTTTCTTATTCATGTACCTATCCAAATGCCTTTTAAATGTTGTACCTGCATCTACCACTTCCTCTGGCAATTCATTCCATGTACAAACCACCCTCTGTGAAAAAGTCATCCCTCAGGCCCTTTTTAAATCTTTCCCCTCTCACCATAAAAATATGCCTTCTTGTTTTGAACTCCCCCACCCTAGGGAAAAGACCTTTCCCCTCATGATTTTGTAAACTTCTATAGAGTCAGTCCTCAACCTCCAACTCTCCAATCGAAAAAGATCCTAGCCTATCCAACCTTTTGTTATAACTCAAATCCTCCAGCCCCAGTGATATCCTGGTGAACCCTCTCCAATTTAATAATAACTTTCCGGTAACAGGACGACCAGTACTGTATACAGTACTCCAAAAGTGGCCCCACCAATGTCCTGTATAATGTCTTAACTCCTATACCTAATGGTCAATGAAGGCAAGTGTGCTAAATGACTTCTTAATCACCCTGTGTACCTGTGATGCAACTTTCAAAAAACTATGTACCTGAACCCCTAGGTGTCTCTAGTTGACAACATTATCCAGGACCATACAATTAACTGCATAAGTCCTGCCCTTGTTTGTTTCACCAAAATGTAATACCTTGCATTTATCCAACTTAAACTCCATCTGCCAGTCCTCAACCTACTGGCACAGTTGATCAAGATCCCTTTGTAATCTGAGATAATCTTCTTCACTGGCCACTAAGTCAGCAATGTTGGTGTCATCTCCAAAGTACTAACCATCTCTCCTAAATTCTCATCCAAATAATTTACGTAATTGACAAACAATAGTGGATTCAGTACCGATCCCTATGGAACACCACTGGTCACAGGCCTCCGGTCTGAATAACAATCCACCGCCATGATGCTCTGTCTCCTACCATCAAGTCAATTTTGTATCCAATTGGCAAGCTCACCCTGAATCCCATGTGGGTTTAAGTTACTAATCAGTCGACATGCAGAACCTTATCAAAAGCTTACTAAAGGCCATAAAAAACAACCTTAACTGTTGTGCCCTCAATCTTTCTGGTCACATCCTCAAAAAACACAATGAAGTTTATGAGCCATGATTTCCAATGCACAAAGCCATGCTGACTATCCCTAATCAGTCCTTGCTTCTCCAAATGCTTGTAAATTGTATCTCTCAGAATCCGCTCCAACAGTTTACCCACTGCTGATTCAGACTCATGGTTCTATAGTTCCCAGGCTTCTCTTCACAGCCTTTCTTAAATAAAGCCATAACATTAGTCAATTTCCAGTCCTCTGGCACCTCACCTGTGGCTGTAGATGACACAAACATCTCTGCTAGGTGCCTTGCAATTTCTTCCATAGTTTCCCTCAATGCCCTGGGATACACTTAATCAGGTCCCAGAGATTTATCCAGCTTTATGTTTTTTTTAAAGACCTCCAGCACCTTCTCTTCTGTAATGTGGACTGTTTTCAAGACGTCATTATTTATTTCACCGAGTTCCCTAGCCTCCATGTGTTTCTCCACAGTAATTATTGACATGATATATTCAGTTATTATCTCTCCCAAATCCTGTAGTTCCACACATAAATGACCTTGTTGATCTTTAAGGGGCCCTATTCTCTCCCTAGTTGCTCTTTTGTTGTTAATGTACATATGGAATTTTTTTGGATTATTCTTAACCTTGTCTGCCAAGACCAACTCATATCCCCTTTTTGCCTCTCTGACATTCCCCCTTAAGAATGCCCCTTTACTTATTAACCCCTTCAAGAGATTCTCTTGCTCCTGGTTGTCTATTCCTAACATATGCTCCCTGTCCATGGATATGACATCTGCCATGTACCTGACTGCATCATCATGGTGCATCTGCAATACACTTATAGTCGGGTTCTGCACTTTAATGTTGCACTTTGGAGCACACTGACAGATTACAGTGCAATGCTGCTGCAAGAAGACTGTGTGTAGCCACAAGCATCCAATCTCATAGATCCAAACAGAGAGCATCCCAGGACTGCTCACGCACACACTTGACATTCACTTACACTGTTCTTACTCGGATGCTCGCAGCATTCCTGCCTTCCTTGCTGCACTTTACCTCCTCGACCACACCTCAAAAATTCATAATACTTCTGTCTTGCCATGCTGCTTAGCGTGGACACAAAGCCAGGCAGCTTGTCATTGTTGCCGGCATCAATGTCAAGCTGGTGGACATGCTGCTGAATAGCACTGTGCTCTGTCAATCTCATACTGACAAGTTCTGAAGAACTGTCATATTGACTTCTAAAGTGAACTCTGTTCTTTTGTCTACAGACCTGTTGGAGTTTCTCCAACATTTTGCATTTTTAAAAAAATTTACTTACTTAACTCAAACTGTCCTGAAAGTAAAGTCAAATGATGAATCAATCAGCCAATTAAAGTGCAAAGCAGAAATACATTAAACTAAGAATTAACATTATAATTTATTGGAAGTGTATTTTTTCTCCAAATTTGGATGGTTCTTTTCGGCAAATTTTACTGTATTATCCCATTAATCGATGCAGCAATGGATTTTCCATCTAATCTCATGAGGGTAATCCACTTTCAATTTGGTTGCTTTAACAAAAATGTTCAAATTAAAATCCATGTTTTGTGAGCAACACAAGCCAAGGTAATGAATAATGAAAAAAAGTAACAAATCTTACTTTTTAAAATAGAAATTATACGAGTATTTAGTGTCTTCCTCTGAAGAGGAAACAATCACTATTGTGGCTAAATTTGCTGCATGTTTCAAAAAAAATACAAGAATTAGTTCATTTTGTTCTAATTGTTGGTTTTCAATGACAGAATCGTTAAACCAATAGAAAGGCGAATGATAGCGTGGTTATGTACGAATTGTATGGAATTCTCATCACATTGCACTTTGAGTACAATGTGACAATAAAGGATGTTCTATTCTATTCTGTGTTCAGTTTTGGTTGTCAAAAAGTATCAGCCCCAGAAGAAGTTGGAGAGTGGAGTCACAGAATGATTCCTAAGAGTCGGAGGACTGAGTTATTGCAACGGATTAAAGACAAATGGGCTTGTCAAACTCCAAAAGTGGTGACTAAAGGCCAACCTCACGACAGTAATATGAAAGAGTAATTCAAACATCACTCAAGTTAAACTGAAATGGGTTCAGATTGGCATGAGATTAATTTACTTTTTAATATCCAAAAGTTTGTCAAAGAAAACATGATTAATGATGACAGTCAGGAGAACACTAGTGCCAAGTAGAGCCAATTGTACTTCAAGACTTCCCAGCACAAAGAAACTATCATAATTATATGAATTTCTTGTCAATTCCAATTTCTATTACAATAAACAGAGAAAATGCTGGAGAAACTCAGCTGGATTGGCAGCATCTGTGGAGAGAGAAACTGGGTTAACACTTCGAATCTGTTATGATTCTCCTTCAGAAGAATTTCTGTGAGCTATTTCCATTGGTGCAGTACCCCTGTATTCGATGCTGCACTGCTATCAACATTGACATATATGGGATCACACCCAATACTTCTCACATGACAAGCTCTTCTTTGAGCCGATGTCGTTAGCTTGGAAGTATCAAAATGAACATCAGAGGGAGAGTCTTTCTAGCCTCCACTGTACAACTCATTGATAAGTACACAAATAACCTGTGTCAAAGAACTGTCAAAGATTGCTGGATAACCTATGCTAATAGCTTCTGGGGACAGTTTAAATCCAGTACTTTTTTCATGAGTTTAGACAGATTGCTTAGACTAGGTAGAGGAATTTAAGTGTACATTTAACCACTCTTCTCTGTCCTTGATTTAGTCCAACATTTTGTAGAAGGTTTCAAATCTTTCATTTCCATTACAGCCTGCCTCAAATTCTCAAGCAGAGAACCTGTTAAAACATCCTTTCACTGGGGAAAAGAAAGAAACTAAAGCAATTTTTAAAAAATGTTACTTTGTAGTATTGCAGCATTTGGATAATTTAATAGCTATGTTATAAACTCACTGAAAGAACAAAGCTAAAATAAGACTTTTCAAAATGAATATTAATATGGCACAATACTCTCTTAGGACCTCAGAATTAAAACAGTGATTAATGAAGATTTAATTAATTGTAGTTAAGTATGATGTAATTAATTAATTGTGGTTGATTACGATTAACTCCAATGAGTTTACTATTTATAAATGTTGCTTCATTTCCATTTGTTTTTACTTTTTCTATTGCAACTGTCATGTTCCTATGCAATACATTGACCAGTATTTACTATCCCTGCGAGGACTGCAGTTACAATGCTTCACTCCCTCAAACCCTGGCAGAATTCATCACCATGGCATTGTACTTTTGCTGGCTGTGTTCAAGACCTGTAACATGCAAGCATTTATGAACAGTGCTGACACTGTACTTGCTTATAGAACCACGACATTTCATCACACTATCAGTTATCCCAACCTGGAAACCCACCTAGCCAATTTCACTCGCATGTTTTTCACTAGCCGGCTAAAATGAACTACTTGTCAAAGTCATAATCATGTTCAAACCAGTCTTTGACATTTTTTGTTTTGGCAGAAATACCATCTACTTGAGGATTTTCTTTGCATAAAACTGTATTATAACAAATTAGCAGCAACTCTCAGAGCAGAGATTCCTATACAAATATAGACAATTACAACATCTGCTTTGAAGTCCATCGAATAAGTCACATCTTTGAGCATATGTTCACATCCACTGGATGCTAAGCATTGGAAAGCATTAAGATTCACTGCCACAAGAACTGTACAATAAGCTTGGAGCTCTGAATTGGATTTTATGTTATATATGGAATAGCATTAGCATGATTTTGGATATTGATTTATTTTTAGTTCTGTTCTCTAGAGTGAGAGCAAGATGTTCATGCTGGATCATTTTACTGCGGTATTTCTATCCTGAAGAAGGCCCAACAAGTCCACACCAACCCTCAGAGCATCCCACGCAGACCCATCCCTTAATCTACACATCCCTGAACACCACAGGCAATTTAGCATGGCCAATCCACCTAACCTGCACATCTTTGGACTAAGAGGAAACCGGAGGACATGGAGAAACCCACGCATAGGTGATTGGTAAATATAAAAATCCAAAGTGTCAGTTGTAGCTCAGTGGTAGAATTCCTCTGATTAGGAAGGTTGCAGGTTCAAATCATTTAGAAGCTTGGTGCAATATTAAACAGTGCCACACAGTTCGAAATGCAGTTTTTCATAATGCATCGTTATACTAAGGCTTATTCCTCAGGTGGACTTAAAGCATTTATTGAAGGACTGTTGCCCAGTTTTAATCACTTAAGCAACATCTCATTGGTGTTTGTCAGACCATGTTCTAGTGCATATTGACAGTTGTATTTCCTACATAATAACAATAGCTACTTTTCAAAAGTGTTGAAAATTTGAAAGATGTTGTTATAAATTCAAATTTCTCTTTATTAGTGCTTCAACAATTGAATTTCCTTAAGAAAAAAAAATAAGTCTGAGACAGGGAATATTGAACTGAGATTTTTGTGTTCATCAAAGCAAGAGATATAAATCTACAGTAGCAGAAATATTTTTCATCTTGGCAGGAGTGTTTAAATAAAGCAATCTCCGGTTACTAATTCCTGAATATGTGCTGTATATAGCCTCACTGTTAACCATCACTCGCAAAATGTCTAGTGTAGGAGAAGGAGCTACTACTCACTGCTGATAAGTCCATGTCAGCCTGCAAAGAAAAAATCCCAATCAACATCCTAAACACAATACTTACTCCTTTTTTGTTTAATTAAACTAAGCTCCCTGGAACTACTGATATTTTATAAAACTTTGATTAATTATAACTATGACCTGTTATATATTATTCTTATTTAGGCTAACTTCTTCTAATCAGCTATAGTGCCCTGATATATGATGAAAATTAACTGAGATGACAATATATTGTTCATAAAAGTTACTACACATATTCGAGCAGAAGCTCTGCTAAGCAAAGTGATGTATTAACGTCACATATTTGAAAATGCAATTAAAGATTTCATGTTGGAAGGCAATCATTTGGTGGTAGCATCCCACTTATGCCACATTTTGACTGAAACTTTCACAAGTGTGAATTAAAATGATTTGTAAATTCCATTCACTACCTGGTCAAATTTTCAAAAAAAAACAAGTAGCAGATGAACATTTATTGTATTCTAGACTTTTAAATGCTAATTGTTTCACTTAACAAGATAGCTTTGTGTCTCATTACTCAACGTTATAATCTCACTTGTATAAATGTAATTTTTCAAATCTTTTAAACTATGCTAAACTGCCCCATTGCTATCAATAAAGCAGCATGTTTATAAATCTGTGCATTATGATCTATTTTCTGTAAGTATCGTACAGAATATATTCCCTGCTTAAGGATAAGAATACAATTGTGGAAAATCGGTGAAACTTTAAACAGGACAGAATTGAACTGGATTGAGTCAAACTGAGTGGGGTTTCCATTTTTATCACTAAAGTAATTATTGAATTGCAGCTGCTCAGGAGAGATGGATAATGTATTTGACAAGTGTCAGGTCCAAACGCTACTTTCACTATTAAAAATAAAACAATTGAATCATGCTTTTGATTTACTTTTAGCATTAATATTTCACTTACCCCAACTGCATTCTTTCATCCTCTGTTGATCATTTCCAGATTCACAGTGCTTCTTGTGACCTGCTTTGAGACACTGCTGTGTGGAGTTCCTCCAATATTAATATTTTAAACCATTTTATATGAAACACACAAAATATTCATAACACTCACTTCAGTATCTGTTGTCGTCTTTGAGTTCTCTTCATAACAGTTTACTATTTTTAAGTAAACTGCTTTTGCTTTTCAGTTTTAATTTATTTTTAAAGGTATTTAATATGATAATCAATTTTAAAGTGGATTGTTTTGAACTCTGCCTGGCCTTTCATAGATGCGAAACTCGAGGAGACACTCAGGAGAGAATATTATCGATTTTTACAATTACACTTGTCATTCTTGCCTCCACCAACTTTAATTTTTCTCCCTTGTCCTGAATATACTAATTCATAGACAGGTACAATTCCTCTGCCATCAATGTCCATTCAGAACCATAACCAGTTAGTCAGGCAGTGTGTGATCCTCAAAGATAATTGAGATTGGCTTAACGGGGCTGGGGAAGAGGTGGGGTGTCACTGTTTGATAACAGGGTGCATTCTTGCATTCAGTCTTATCCTCAGCTAATTTCTTTAACACGCTCTTTCTTGAAAAAAGACTTGCAACTCTTGAAATTGAAACTTGTTCATAACACTCCATTCATGACAATCCTTGGAATTTAAAATTTAAAATGAGGTGCATGCTACAATGTATATCCCATAACAATTCTGATGTATTTTTTTCCTCAGCTCAAGACAGCCCTTATATCTTTTTTTTAAAAATCCAGACACTCCAGTTGCAATTGTTAGCCCATTCTTTCTAGGACATGGCAGGGTATACGCGATAGCAATAAGATGAAGAGTATTGCAATCAGGGTGAAACCAACTACTTATTCTAAAATTAAGAGGAACATTTACTGGAAGGAAAAGTGCAGTGTTGGTATAGAAGAAAATGTGGTATAGAACCATATTCATGCCACATAATACTAGGATGATGTCAGTGTTTGGTGCAAAGCCATCAGAGCTACAGAAGTCCATTATATTTAAATGAGAAGCATCAGCACATGAAAACTACTGCGTATAATTTACATCTTCTTTACATCTTTTACAGTTTTTTTTGCTACTGTACATATATAAACAAGTATATGCACAACAATGTGTGTGTAAATAAGAGTATTTTGTAGCCCTGTTTATTTTTACACTTTGCAAAAATAATTTGCTTAGGTATTGCTTGGGCTGCATTGTGGTTCTGTTGAAAGATAAAACTTCTTTTGTGCGACATAGCAATCTTAAATGCTCATTGTATATTTTGTGTGTTGCATGCGTTTCTCCCTGTATTTTCTTGATGTATTTTCCTCCACTTTCGTACTTACACAACTAGGAACACTCCAACGAAAGGGACAGATGTGAATTTCTTTTCCAATTTATTTAAACTGCTGTAGCTGTAGGGTCAGTTCAATGACACTGCACTCCCATTGTGGGGAGGGGAGAACAGCCACATATTTAAATTTAAGCCATATCTCTTTATTCCTTATTTGTACACACAGATTTTCATCAGGACAGCACCCTACAAGTGTGGACAATACAGACATTTTCTTTGTTTAAAAAAGTAAAGTCATTTATCATGAGGCAACAAATCTTAAATCCTAAGCAAAGGCTGCATTCCAAACACTATCTCACTGGGAGTGGCTTAAGATGGTCTGTTGGAAATGATGCTTGAAATTGGTTTACTATTTTATTCCCTAGGCTTAGTTTTATGGGCATGCAGGTTTCCCAAGTTATTGTATCCTGCTTTCAAAATAAACAAAAAAGTGTACTATCAATTTCAGATCAATTTCTTATGTAAGAAACAGCATGTTACACTAATTTCATTTAAACAGATTTCTACTACCACTTTTATTTTATATATTCAAAATCTTATTATCAGATCAGTTTCTTGCGTATCAGACTTCATATGAGATCCAGTTTATATCTTCTAAATGTTACTGCCAGATCAATTTAATTTATTCAGAATCTTATTGTCGGATCAATTTTATTTATTTAACCTCATTGTGTACGTGAGTTCATTTAAAAGCAAAACGATGTTACTAAATGAATGGAAGAACTTGGGAAATTAATATCATCCAAGGAGATTAAATAATCACAGAAATGTAAATTGAGCCCAGATCATGCAGGAGCACTCTCAGTTATTTAAAGTAATTACTCTGCAGATGTAAAGGTTTTATCATTAACCTGGGCAATGGGAAGCTCCTGTATATTTGGCATGCTTTCAACCACCCAGGACTCAGTCTATTGAATTCCTCACCTAATACCCTCTGCTGTTTTACATCTCTCTCCTCCTTTCAAGTTCACATCCTGATCAAGCATTTCATCTTTCACCATCTTAGGGTTCATTTCTCTTAATATTGCTAATGTGTCTTGGAGGACACATTTCAATGCTAAAGGTGCTATATAAATGTAATTTGATGTCAAAATTTTGAACAGATAGAAGGAACACACAGGTGCACTCATAATAAAATGATGTATTTGCTATCAATGATTGTGTCCAGGCATTAAGAGGAGGTTCACTGAAAATCAGACATTTCTAAGATCAAAAACTAATTAACTCGAGATGTTTGGTGATTCTTAAGCTTCCTGTGTGTTATATCAGTTCTCTTAAACTGTTGATCTTCGAAACTGTCAGCTACCTTAATGCTAATAGTTAGACATTACATTTTTAATTGTTCGATGGAGGTCGAGTAACAAACAATTGGAGGGAAAAGACAAAACACTTTTGTGCAACTGTTTTTGTTTTATAAAGGTCACATGATAACTAGGTTCTGTCATGACCCATTGTACAGAATGCCTTGTAATTTCTAATACAATACAAAATCGTAGAACTGGAAGGATCTGGCTTCCTTTCATTTTCCAGAATGGTTACATTTCACACATCCTAATGCTCCAGGGAAACCCATATTTCAACTTTTAAACAGAAGCAAACAGTTATTCAATAAATGTATTGACATTGGCAACTTTACAAGGAGCCCTTGTCTACAGGATCTTGACATTCAGATATTATTCCAAGTAATGGGCTCCATTAATGATATTTTCTTGAATCCCCATGTGGATTACAAACTGGAATGGTAAACAGCAGATGTATGCTTTCTGGAAAGGGGGATGAGGTGCAGTGGAGCTGGTTTGGTGCACGCAGTCCTGTTTAACTTTCAAATGAAATCTGAGCAATTCTATCCCGTCTACATTCTCCGTGTGTTCGCAATGGTTGACCCAAACCATAGTCTGTGACCCAAGCACTAGTTCTACCTCATGACTGAAAGGGGATTCATGTCACACAGACATCCTGCGTGATGAAGCTCATGGAATTTAAAGATTTGGAAAAAAATGCCCAGCATAAATAAACATCATTAATATCGCCAATGCTCTTGAGTCTTGTAGCTGATGCTTGGTACAGATATTTATCTGCATTCATCTTGACCTGTTCCTTTCAAGCTACTGCCCAGGCCCTCTTTAAAGAACTGGGTGAAATAAACATGTCTTACAGTTGGTAAGAGATCTATAATGGTTGCAGCTGGAGTTTTGACTATGTTAGTAACTGCTTGGCTTCTCTCCTTAAAAACAAAGTTACATCGTATAAGAAAATGTAGCAAATTGCTTTTGTCTCAATGAACAAGGGATTAATTTTGGATATCTGCTTGGCATGGATGGGTTGGACTGAAGGATCTGCTGTACAACCCTATAAGTTGCTGTTTTCTACAATGTTCCCAATACAATCTCTCGTTATATCTCTGCCACTGTCCTGCCAACTCTTAGCTCATCACTCATGTACAAGTAAAATACTGTTCCTTGCTGAGGCTGAGGGAAGAAATCTTGAAAACTTAAGGTGGATATGGCCTCCTACTGAGAGCTCCTCTTTAGTTGACTTGACTTTCACTGTGTTGCCACAAATCCTTCTCCCTGTCAGCTCCAGGTCAGGGGAACAGAAACAGCTGCATCCATATGTAGGAGTAAGAGTCTGAACAGAATCCTGGGAGGTCAGGGCCTAGTCCTTCAGCACCTGCTGCAACATTCCCTGGAGACTTCAACAACTTAAAGTAACACAACCATCAACACTTTTACAAATTCAGCAACAACGAACAGTAAAAATCAATTGTAATTAGCCTAAAGAAGTTGATAACCCCTATAAACAGGGGGGTTCTATGGAGGTGCCCGTGTACTGTCAAAAATTCAGCAGCAAGTGTTTAAGAGAAGACGATGAGTTTCTAAACAACAGCACTGGCACAAAATCTGCATGATACTCCTAAAATGCTGCTTGGCCTGCTGTATTCATCCAGCTCCACACTTTGTTATCTCGGATTCTCTAGCATCTGCAGTTCCCGTTATCTCTGCATGATACACTGATTGGTTTCACAATCTGCTGAATCCACATCCATCCAGCACATGCTCGTTGCACCTTCATTAATACCAGACCTACAATGTCCATTGCTGTGGCTTGCACCAACCGCATGCATACGTATTACTGACACTTCTTTGGAGTTAAAATGGTATCTGTGAAACTGAAAGGGATGTACAACATGCAAATGGATTTGTAACCAGAGTGTTTGAATTTAGGAAGTTTATGAAAGTAAGAAATATACAGATAGTTCTCATTAACACACAAAATAAAATTCAAAAGAAAAGACAGCAGCTGGAATTCCGCCTACCAATCTAATTGCATTTCTTTGCTGACAGAAGGACTCGTCTGATCTCGGCTATTTTATTCATTTCAATAATTACTTCAAGAGAAGAGCCTCACACTCATAATTAAAACTAATTAAAGCAACAATGTGGATTATCTTTCCTTTGTTAAAACAGAATCAGAGCAAAAAGAAACAACTTTATTCTGTTTAAAGTTTTCTTCATGTCCATATTAATGGAAAACCATTGATCTTAATAAAGCTGTAGCGATGGTTCGGCATTTATTGTTCCAAGACCGTTAGATTTGCCACTTTGATTTTTATTTTTGCATTGCAGGTCAGTGAGAGATATTATGTTACACCATGGTCATCATTTTAAACTTTGCATATGTCCCAACAAGAATGCCAAAGAGCGTAATTAATAACAGCACAATGCTCACTATGTTCAAGATTGTACTCATAATTTTGCACTGATTGACAAATTTAGACACAGAGCCTGTGTCAACTGAGGGATCCATAATGATATCCGAGCGGTTGGAGTTAAATCACATGAGGGGGAAAAATTAATTTCTGTTTCTGAATAAATGAATTCGAATAATTTGTTAATGATACAGTAACAAATAACAGTCTACATATGTATTTTCACATCAATTGGGCTACAATAGAAGCAATTTTACTTCAAACAAACTGAAGAATTAATTGTTTCTCAGTTTTGTAAGAAGCACCATTCTATTTCCCCAAATGATCTTCATTGAATGAGGAAAGAATGCTCATCCATCTCGTCTCATGACAAGCACAATAGTTTGTCTGACTGTTCAACATTCTGATTTAAATAAAAGTCACACAATCTTAGAATATCAGGAAGGTGATTATTCAACATACATATCCAATTTATTTGAAAGAGCTATCCAATTAGTCCTATTCCCCTATTCTAGCCTCACAGACCTGCAATTGAATCTCTCTGCAAATATTTCTCCAATTTTCTTTAGAAAAGTATTATTGAATCTGCTTTATCCTCTTTAAGGCAATGCATTCCATGGCATAGCTGCTCACTGCATGAAAACAAAACTACTCATCCAACCTGTTTGTTTTGAACTTGTGGTCCTCTGCAAGGTTAATGAATATCTACCTTCAGAAGCTGAGCAACTGAGGTGAAATCATCTAATCTAATTCCTTTGTAATTTCAAACACCCCTAGTATATGTTCCTTACCAAGAGCCAAAGGGGAAAGTGCAGTAGGAGCCAATCACTGGAGATCATGCTTTTGGAGGGTTTGGGCTCAAGCAGCACCAGCCTTCTCTCAATTGCCTCACATCTCAACGAGCTCTCTACTCAGGGTCCAGGTTTCAGTGCTACAGTCATTTGAGAGCAAGACCTCAAGTTAGTGGGGCCATCTATTTTAAGCATCCCCACCCCATACTTTCTCCTGTTCTCCCCAACCTCTCTCAGGTATTTGGGTGATGAGGGTAATATCTATCCAGGCCATGCTCCTGCCATCCTGCATAGGCCCTGACATGCTAAAGGGCTTCAAGTTTTCAAAGCACGTTAACCCCACGGCCAACTGAAATGTTTTCATGTGAGCTTTATGCGGATGGGGTTTTATCTCATGAGTTTATATGTTTCTTATTTCCATCCTCTACAGTTTCCTCTAATCTGTGACGGGGCTTTAGTAATATTCTACGCTTACTTGTACATAATCAGTTACACGTAATAGTGGATCATTACTCCTACTTTCCTTGTGTTTTTTAAAAACTGTTTGTATTGACCATACCATTGCTATAAACATGTTTTTCTTCATATTCATTCAAGAGATGAGGGTGTCTCTGGCTAGACCAGCATTTGTTGTCCATCCCTTATTGCCCAAAGGAAAGTTAATTTCAGCCACATTGCTGTGGGTTTGGAATCATATGTAGGGCAGACCAGGTTACGGTGGCAGGTTCCTTCCCAAATGGACATTAGTGAGCCATTATATATATGGAATGCTCTCAGTAATTATATTTCTTGTTAAATTATCTAATTAATTTCTAAAATTTTTCAAAAAAAAATTGGCCTGGCCATCGTCACACCATTTCAAAACCAAGAAGAACCCAAATCAAAAATAAATTATCCTTCAATGGGAGGTGACCCTTGTTTGGGTTCTTCCTGACCTGATCTCCTCCTTCTCAAAGACAAATCACTGGGGTGTGTGCAAGAGTGAGTGCGTACACACAAGCAAAAGTGCATGTGTTAGCAAGAGTGCCATGAGCATGAGAGGGCGCGGACACGTACCTGAACACCATGAGCAAATTAAACACACATACTGCTTAAAGCAGACACAGACACACACACAAAATCAAAGACAACCTGCACCTGACCCTCATTTTCATATGAATTCCACTGAGGGGAGTTAGGATTGTATCTCACCAGAGGTGAATACAAAGTCGATCTTAGTAAAATCCAACTCCTTAGCTTGTCCCCAATTTGCTCCTGTCTTTAGGCCTGCAGCTTGTGACTTTTGAATGTTAATTTTTATTCAGTACTTTTTAAAAAAAAGTTCATTTATTGCTTTGTGATTGATTTGGTTCGCTCAGTAAGTTGCTTATTTGTTAACGTACCTTCATATTTATTGAAATTCATGTTTAATTGTTGTGCCAAATCAGATCTCAGGCAGCCACTGAGTTTCTTGTTGAAGGGGATTGAGAACTAACAAGAAGCCTGATTAGTTTCTGGAGGGCCAGCAAAACAATTTATTTCTGCTGCATTTGAAAAGTGCATCAGGAGGTGTTGAAAATTCTCAGCACATCTGGCAGAATCTGTACAGAGAGAAATACATCAGCGATCCCCAGTTAGAACTAGCGTGAATTGTGGACATGAAACATTGACTCTGTTTCCACTCCATAGATGCTACCTGGCCTGCTGAGTATTTCTGATATTTTCTCTTTATATTTCAGATTTCCAAGTGTATTTTGCCTTCTATCATATGCTTCCTGCTGGGCATTTGTTAGTGTGGTTAGTTTCATTTTAAAATCATCAGCACCCACTGTACTTTGCCTTTGTTTTAGTGTATGATGGTAAAATCTGGGCTTTATAAATATAAGAATACAGGACAAAAGCCAAGACGTTTTGCTGAATGTATTTGAAAAGCATCGGCCACATTGTGACTTAATTTTAGAAGCACTCAGGACCTCAAGGGGCGGGCAGTGTGGTGAGCTAGTATAGAGGGCCCAAACCAGCAGATGCACCACACAAGGCCTATGATTGCACTCCCTGTCCCTACAGGGACAGGTTCACATTTCTGGTGTCATTCCCATAAATGTCTTCTGCGCCCCCTAGGGTCTTGACAATCGTCAAACGTGGTAAAACAGAATGCTGCAGAAACTCTACAGAACCAAAGAAGGGTCGTCAGGGTTAACAGAGTTCAGAACCAGAACCGAAATGTTAACTCTGTTTCTCTCTCCACAGGTGAAACCAAGCCAGCTGAATTTCTCCAAAAATTTCCATTTTTTTGCGTCAGATCTTCAGTTCTTTGTTTGATTGAGGAACAGTCAAAACTGGACTCAAAGTGCTACTTGTTTCTCTCTCCACACAAGACTAGGCCTGCTGGAATTCTCCAGCGTTGTCTATGTTTGTTTCTGATCTCCAGCATCCACAGTATTTTACTAAACTGTAGTAAACATAAGTGGACACAGCACATCAACTGACACCTAACGTTTCGCATAACTCTCTGGTCATTGTATTTAGCTGGTCTCTTAATGAAATCAACAACCCCTTACGTGCTTCTTAATAACATTCTCAACGTGCCCTGTTACTTTAAAAGTCTTGTATGTCCGGAACTCGAATCCAGCAGCCCCTTTAAACATGTAGAGTTTACTTTAAATCTATGAAAAAGAGCTGGAATGCCAGAAATCATGGAAGAAAGTTAGAAAGCACAGGGAAAACTCAGCAGGTCAGGAAGCCGAGGTAATATTTCAGGAGCGAAGTTTGAAAGAAAGGACAAAGTGCCCACGTGAAAATGGGTCGAGGCCCGAGACGTCAGCTTTTGTGCTCCTGAGATGCTGCTGGGCCTGCTGTGTTCATCCAGCCTCACATTTCATTAACGTGAAAATGAAACACATGCGGCCAGGAAAAGGCAAACCCTGTAAAATGCTTAAAGAAGTGGCTAAATTACTGGAGTGGCGCAAAAATGGAGATTGTAGGAAGAAACTCAGCAATATTGAAAAATATTTAAGAGACCGAGTCCGTGTGAAAAGCTGCAGTTGGTAATGGAAATGAGGATTTGATGCAAGGCAACTCTGGAAAAGGTGGAAGAGAATCTAGCAGCCGGAGAATGGATTCAAGTTCATCTCAATTTGTGGGTCTAACCCCAGCTCCAAAGTTTACAGCTGTCATTTTAAACTTGTGTTACCCCCTGCTGTTACCTGATGTTCACACTTTCCCCGTCTCTTACGTATCTTTAATTTCTTTCATGATGTTTCCTCCTACCCTTTCCTATTAATATAATTAGAGCTCCTTAACTATTTCCTGTTTCCCTTTTAAACGGATCATCAATAATTCTACTTTCTCTCGTAAAATGATTGTTCACGTTTCCCTTCCAATAAATCTACTTTTAAAGTATTGCTCCTACCCAGCTTTGCTTGACACTGGTTCCTTGGACACATGGATATTGTTCCTAGTGGTGGGAATGTGTGTGTGTGCTTGTGGTGTTTTTACTGACTCCTGCGCTTACACGCACGCAACACGGATACTGTGGGGAAAATAAATACTGCTGCTGCTGTAGTGTGGGGGTATAAGCAGAATAAAAGTAAACCTAGATAATAAAGTGTGAGGCTGGATGAACACAGCAGGCCAAGCAGCATCTCAGGAGCACAAAAGCTGACGTTTCGGGCCTAGACCCATCCAGCCTCACATTTTATTATCTTGGATTCTCCAGCATCTGCAGTTCCCATTATCTCTAAAAGTAAACCTACTTTCGTTTTAATGCTGGCCCTGGTCATTTACTAGCTGTGTTGATGGTTGTTCTCTCCATAGATGCTGATCTGCCTGATGTAAGAAGGATGAAGGCTGTCCATTTTCATAACACAATGTGCCAACTTCTTTAACAGGAATGCTGGAAAAGCACTATACCTTCCAAAACCCTCCAAAATCTCTCAACGCCCTTCAACTAATTACATTAATTGCTGATCAGTGTTTTTAATTGTCATTTATTTTTATTTATTTAATATTTGTTTAATAAACCACCCTCAGCATATTTATGCTTTTGTATTTCCAAACATTGATTGACACCACATTCATAAGCATCCATTCCCTACACCACAACACTCAGTGGCTGCAGTGTGCAGATCTACAAGGTGTGCTGCAGAAAATCACTAAAGATCCTTCCAAACCACTTCCATCTAGAAGGACAAAGGCAACTGTTACATGGGAAAACCACCAAGCTCCCCTCCAAGGCATTTATCATCCTGGCTTGGAAATATATCGCTTTTCCTTCACTGTCACTGGGTCAAAATCCTCAAATTCCTTCCGCAATTACATTGTGAGTCTACCTACACCACATGGTCTGCGTGGTTCAAGATGGCAGCTCACTACCGCTTTCTCAAGGCTAACTAGGGATGGGCAATAAATGCTGGCCATCCAGTGATGCCAGCATCTCACAAGAGAATGCAAAAAAGTACCAAGAATGCTTATTACCAATTAAACTATTCTCATCTGGAACCATTTGAAACCACGCTTGTTTGAGTAAGGGTTGACTCAAAGACCTAACCTTAGTGCGAGCTATGAAAAATAAAATGTTGGTATTGATTTTGCCAGTTCTCAGTAACTTCTAACCTACCTTGGAATAGCAATGGGAACAGGAACCAGAGTTATTGTGAAGTTCAAACAGTTTATATTGCTGATCTAACCTAAGATAGCCAGCTCTATCTGTGGAAGAGAAAGCAATTGTAGATTTGAGATATGGATGGAGATAAAGTTATTATGCAGAGTGACAAAAGAAAGCTGGGGAATTACAAGGATAAGTTCAGAAAACAGATTGTAATGATTGTTGGGGAAAGAAGTGATACCTAATTCAATATTTGAATAAAATAAACAAATTGTTCAAGTGTTAAACAGATATAGAAGTACATAGTGTGAATAATAAGAGCCTTGGTGACTGGCTAAGAATAACTTGTTAATGACTGGCATCATTTATTTACTGCAGTCAGTATTGAGGCAGCTAAAAATGCAGAAGGAAATTGGACAGATATTGGTTTGAAGATAGACTGAGAGAAGCAAATTGAATGAGGTTTTACACTTGGAGATAGCAAGAACTGCAGATGCCGGAGTAAGAGTCAATATAGTGTGGAGCCAGATGAACACAGCAGGTCAGCCAGCATCAGAGGAGCAGGAAAGTTGATGTTTCAGGTCCGGACAGTTCATCAGGACTCCTGAAACTGAAGTTTTGCTCCTCCAGTGTACTTGAGCTTTAATTTCTCACTGATTCGCAGAAAACACAACTAAAGAACAAGCAGAAGATTGACCAAGAAAAGAATTCAGAGTCTCTGTACAGAAGGCACAACAGAAAAATGGAAAAAAGAGCCTACAGGCCAACATGGATGGGCTGAGCAGTGGCAAATGGAATTTAATCCTGAAAAGTGGGTTAGTGTGTTTTGGGAGGACTAACAAGGCAAAGGAATACACATTCAATATTAAGACACTAGAAAGTGTAAAGGATCAGTGAGACCTTGGCTTGCACGTCAATAGATCCTTAAAGATAGCAGCAAGTCAGGTAGATAAAGTGCCAAAGAAGGTATATCGGACATTGCCTTTAGTGCACATAGTATTGAATCTAAGAGGAGTCTATGATGGAGCTGTAAATAATATTAGTTAGGCCATTTTTGCAGTACTGTGTGCAGTTCTGTTCACCACATTGTAAGGAAAGTTATAATTGCACAAGCGATGGGGTAGAGGAGATTCACTATGATATTTTATGGGCTGGAGTGATTCAACTTCGAAAAGAGACTAGATAGTTTAGGGATGTTATTCCTAGACACAGAAGTTTGAAGGGAACCTGAATTTATTCCTCAATAAAGATATAAGTACAGACAGCTAGGACTGTTCCTTTTAGTAGAGGGTTAATAACCATGAATGCACAGCTCTGAGAGAAGGAGAAAGTTTAAAGGGGATTGGAAGAAACATTTTTTCCCACCCATAATGTGATAGGTATCTGGAACTCACTGCTTTTGTTTTAGAAGACTTTAGACGCAGGAGCCCTCAAGATGTTTAAGTCATACTTGTGAGGATTTGGAATGTCATAGTATATAAGACTACAGGCCAAGTGCTGGAAAATAGGAATAGAATTGATAGATATTTGATGACTGGTGTAAACACGATAGTTGAGGAGCCTCTTCTTGTGCTGTTAAAACTATAACTTATGTAAGAGTTGCTGTAACTGGAATGGAGACAGAAAATATAAAAATGTTAGATGGAGCATGGCGGAACCAGGTGATAGTTCAAACGAGGGATGGTAACAGCTTAAAAGAGGCTCTAATGCATGTGAACCTTTGAATCCTGGTTATGCTAGTAGTGCCTACCACATTTATCCCTATCCTGACCATTTATGATCCTGGGACAGCTCGGGAAATATTAATGCTGTGATAATGGGAACTGCAGATGCTGGAGAATCCAAGATAATAAAATGTGAGGCTGGATGAACACAGCAGGCCCAGCAGCATCTCAGGAGCACAAAAGCTGACATTTCGGGCTGATGAAGGGTCTAGGCCTGAAACGTCAGCTTTTGTGCTCCTGAGATGCTGCTGGGCCTGCTGTGTTCATCCAGCCTCACATTTTATTATCGGGAAATATTAAGCCTGGTTACACGTATCAAGCAAACTTTCCCTCATTTTATCAAATTCATCCAATTCCACATTGAAATGAACACTTCTCTTCAATAATATAAAAAAAATAATTTTACCCCAATCCTAAAATCAACCTACAGCCTCAGAATAGGTTAAGACTTAACACTTCTGCAAACTTAGTCATAAAATGGAGTACATACGCAAGACACCCATCAACTCCTTTGCTTCTACTGGTGACATTGCATTGGACCCAGACACACCGTGAGTCACTCGCTCTGTGAATTGAATGGATAGAGCACAGATAGAGACCATCTGATCCATTGTGCCGGTGCCAGCTGTCTGCAAAAGCAACTCACCTGGTACTATTCCCCTGCTCTTTTTTACACTGCCCTGAAAAACTTTCCTTTTGAGATAATAATCCAATTGTCTTTTGAAAGTTAAGTTTTTAACTCAATTACACAGCCTACCTTATCATGAAAACAACATACTCCAGCAGTTTGGTAGCAATTCAGAAATTGCTTTCGAGCACAAAAGGCATTATACAAATGCAAGCCTTCTCCTAATGTTGAGCTGAGAAGAGGAAAGGCATATCTTGCTCCATTTCTCTTCACACCTCCCCCCGCCCCCGAAAACTGTAGCTATTCTGATGTGGTAATTAATTACTAGCGATCTCCTAGCTAAATATTTAAGTGCCAAACAATGCAAGTTGATTATGCCATATCACAGGCTGACAAGATTTAAATGGTTGGTTTGAAAACTAATCTGCAAGGATTTCAACTGTGCTTTTGCAGGTGTTATCAGTCTGATTGGCTTTTCTCATTAATGCTTGCACATGATGCAATCCAATTCCTACAGAGTAGCAGTTTAGCTGATATTCTGTATACATTGAAATTCAGATTTCACATTTCAGTGATCATTTGTTGAGATACTGTCCTTTTGCTTCTCCAAACCTTTATCAAAGATTGCTTTAGAATTGTCACATAAATTAAGCTCACAATGACTACATGCCACTGTACTGTTATTTAAAATGATTTAAGTGGTTAAGAATGCCAGAGGATACTGGATTTCTTCCTGAATCATCCCACATCTCATAACCTGAATTCAACCAACAAAATCTATTAATTTTGCCTCTCAAACTCCCCTCAAGCAATCTAGCACCTTTTGCTGCCTCAATCTATTTGCAAAACCTCATTGTCACTGACCTAGTAACCTTCCATTCTTCGTATAATTATATATTACTGCATTGTGTGTGGCTCCTTATGTCGACATCATGCTCTGTGCCAGCCTTGAGAATTCCGATTGTCATACACACAATAAATTATATTGCAAAAAAAAACTGGAAAAGGATGTGCCATGTAAATCCCACTTTTGTGAACCCTGTTTATGTTACTGAGAGCTATCGCATTGTTCCCCTGTGAAAGGATGTTCCTATTGGCGCAATTCCAGTTTTCTAGAGTAAGCAAGTCATATATAATAGACCGTGCCATATTTGACAGCAGGCACCAACAAGTTCAACAAATTTTATTATCTCCCACATGTCTTGCAGAAAAAAAACCAATTGTAGAGATAATGAAATGTGAGGCTGGATGAACACAGCAGGCCCAGCAGCATCTCAGGAGCACAAAAGCTGACGTTTCGGGCCTAGACCCTTCATCAGAGAGGAGGATGGGGTGAGGGTTCTGGAATAAATAGGGAGAGAGGGGGAGGCGGACCGAAGACGGAGAGAAAAGAAGATAGGTGGAGAGGAGAGTATAGGTGGGGAGGTAGGGAGGGGATAGGTCAGTCCAGGGAAGACGGACAGGTCAAGGAGGTGGGATGAGGTTAGTAGGTAGGAGATGGAGGTGCGGCTTGGGGTGGGAGGAAAGGATGGGTGAGAGGAAGAACAGGTTAGGGAGGCAGAGACAGGTTGGACTGGTTTTGGGATGCAGTGGGTGGAGGGGAAGAGCTGGGCTGGTTGTGTGGTGCAATGGGGGGAGGGGACGAACTGGGCTGGTTTTGGGATGCGGTGGGGGAAGGGGAGATTTTGAAGCTGGTGAAGTCCACATTGATACCATTGGGCTGCAGGGTTCCCAAGTGGAATAGGAGTTGCTGTTCCTGCAACCTTCGGGCGGCATCATTGTGGCACTGCAGGAGGCCCATGATGGACATGTCATCTAAAGAATGGGAGGGGGAGTAGAAATGGTTTGCGACTGGGAGGTGCAGTTGTTTATTGCGAACCGAGTGGAGGTGTTCTGCAAAGCGGTCCCCAAGCCTCCACTTGGTTTCCCCAATGTAGAGGAAGCCACACCGGGTACAGTGGATGCAGTATACCACATTGGCAGATGTGCAGGTGAACCTCTGCTTAATGTCGAAAGTCGTCTTGGGGCCTGGGATAGGGGTGAGGGAGGAGGTGTGGGGTCAAGTGTAGCATTTCCTGCAGTTGCAGGGGAAGGTGCCGGGTGTGGTGGGGTTGGAGGGCAGTGTGGAGCGAACAAGGGAGTCACGGAGAGAGTGGAAAGCAGACAGGGTGGGGATGGAAAAATGTCTTGGGTGGTGGGGTCGGATTGTAGATGGCGGAAGTGTTGGAGGATGATGCGTTGTATCCGGAGGTTGGTGGGGCGGTGTGTGAGAACCAGGGGGATCCTCTTTGGGCGGTTGTGACGGGGGCAGGGTGTGAGGGATGTGTTGCGGGAAATGCGGGAGACGCGGTCAAGGGCGATTGTAGAGATAATTGCCAAGGATTTGGCATTATAATATCCTATCTTAGACTCAAATTCAGAATTTAAACTCAATTCAAAATTCCACAGTAATAAATGCACAGCAAAAGAACATACAATCGAACCACTCTATGCCAGTGTTTCTGTTCCATATAAGCCTTTACTAACCCAATTAGTAAATTCTTCCATTCTTTTCTCCCTCATGCACTCATCTATGTTCCCTTTAATTATGCTGGGAGGTAGTGGCATAGTGGTAATATCACTGGACTAGTAACCCAGGGGCAAAGGCTAATGTTCTGGTGACATGGGTTTGAATTTGAAAATGCCAGCTGATGGAATTCAAATCCATTTAATGAAATCTGGATTTGAAAGATAGTCTTACTAATGCTTATAACATAGTGAGAATGCATATTTTAGTGATATAACTCCAACATCAACAGTCACATAATGGCAAGACCAAGTGGAGACAGGAATCAGGGAACTGTTCTCAAGAATAGTAAAACAATGATCAGAATTCTGTGCATTAATATGTAGATGAAAGGGGCGTATGGAAAGCCTGAGAGTTTGACAATAGTTACTCTTAGATGATGAATCTGACTCACAGTAGGGACAGTCTGGTCTCAGATAAGAGCCTCTGGACTACAGAACAGAAACCCAACATTTAGACCACATGGTAGATTGAAATCTTGAAGACAGAAAAACATAGGGCAATATGTTCATGGTGTTTGAGTAACGCATGGAAGCAGCTCAACTATGATGGAAGCTAGAAAAATTTGAAAATCACTAAGAAATGAAATCACAATCTGAAATCCATGAGGAGAGACGAAAGGGCTAGAAAATCAGCAGACTCATCTATTCTGTGGTATACTGAAACATGAAGGGTGACAGCACTAGTTGACACTCTGCCTTTACTGTAGCAGTTAGAGAATGTAAAGGCCACAGATAGGTCAAAGATGGGAACTGTAGAATAAGTTGCATGCCAGAGAAAAGGCACAGAAGACTAATATGCAGTCAAGTCTACAGCCAATGTCATCCTTATGAGACAATGGTAGGCAAATGTATGACAGATTTGAATAAATTCTTAAGATATTCATGTGTATTTTATCCTGAAACAAATCCTCATTATTCATCATAGAATCCCTACAGTGTGGAAACAGGCCCTTTAGCCCAACAAGTCCACCAACCCTTGGAGCATCAGAACCATCCCTCCATAATCACCTAAGCTGCTCATTCCTGAAATGCTATGAGCAATTTTAGCATGGCCAATCCACCCAACCTGCACATCTTTGGACTGCGGGTGGAAACTGGAAAAACCGGACGAAGCCCACACAAACACAGGGAGAATTTGAAAACTCCACACAGACAGTTGCCCAAGGGCGGAATTGAACCTGAGCCCCTGGTGCTTGTGAGGCAACAGTGCTAACCACTGAGCCACCGTGCCACACCTAAAGACATTTGCAATCCACAATCCCCAAAGTGAGAATCATACCCCTAGACCAACGAGCCATTGACAAATTGGGTGGCCATTATTGGGTGAGCGAATTTTATCAAAGATCTAAGGGGAACTCATTGAAACATTTACTTACTAACTTTTACCAGTTACCAATTTGATGTTGACCAGATGCACTAAAAAACAGGGTTAATAGATATGAAGTCATATCTTTGGCACCTATGATGAGACATTATCATTTTTCTCACAATCAAAAGAAGATTTGACTTTGGAGCAAATGATTCAGTATGTGATGTGTGCAATGTCTCCAATCATTGGAGACAAATGAGGAGTGATTTACTCTATGGATGACACCAGACTACAGAAGAAAACCAAAGTTCGGGAGGTCTTGCAAGCTTTGCAGATTGCACTCAATGAACCGTGTCAATCGGTAGACAAGAATTACATTCTTGGGCCATATCTTACAAGAGAAACAAAGGTTGTTCCCATATCCAATTTTGTCGATGATATTCAATGCTTTTTAGGAATGGCCAAATGGGTGTGGGAACTTCTTTCCAAATCTGGCTACTATCAGACCACCTCGCTGAGATCCTTTGAATGTTTATTAGCACCTTGTCTGGAACAAACCACAGCATTTCATAAGATAAAAGAAAAAAAATACTTATTTTAGATTACTAGCTCACTCCAACCTCAGACTGTTCCACAGTAATGCCTGTATATGCATCTTCTACAAGTTTAGGTTCAATGCTCATTCAAGTTCAAGATGAAGAGAATATTTTGCATCCAGAATGCTAATGGAAACAGATCAATCCTATGCAGCTATAGAGAAACAGGCGTTAACAGTTACCTGAGGATGTGAACATATCACAGATTTCTTGTTGGGATTGAAGTCAATTGGAAATAGGTGGCAAACAATAAACCAATAGTTACTCTATTAGATTCCAACAAAATACTCAAAATGCCATTAGGAATCCACAGGTTTAGACTCAAATTGATAAGTTATGACCACAGAACAATCTACATCTCAAGGAAAACAAAACTTACAACTATCCAGATCTACAGTAGATCAAGCAAAGCAGAAGACTTAGTCCTTATTACAGAAGTAGAATCCTAGGTCATTTACTGGCCTCAGAGAAGGGGTTACAGGAAAATTGTGAAGCTGAGAAAACAGATGAAAAACCTATTCAAATCAGACCATTCTGTCAGGACAATTGATTAAGTTACAGTGCAACAGATCAGCTTCTATGGAGATATCATGAATAAAGGCAACACATGACTGTCGTGCATGTTCTGCTGTTGTTTGATCTCAAGCTATTAATACCAAAACTGATGAGAGAAGATGCTAAGGAACATGCATGGAAGCACTTAAGGTTTCTTTTTGTTCATTAATTGGACATGGGTGTCACAAGCTAGATCAATATTTATTGCCAATCCCTAATTGCCTCTGAGAAAATGGTTGTGAGCTGCCTTCTTGAACCACTGCCGTCCATCCAGTACAGGTAATCCACAGTGCGTTTACGCAGTGAGTTCCGGGATGTTGATCCAGTAACAGTGAACAGGCAGAGAAATCAATGCAACACATGATGTGTAAAATATTGGGCAAAAAATTAAAAACTGAAACTTTTGCTGCAGAAAAGCCTTGGACCAAATGTCCAGAGATCACTTGCAAATAAGAGAAGTTGAGAATGGTAACAAGAAGAGGTGTTCGAATTAGTGCAATTTCAGGCACAGAGCCAAGGTTTTGTCAGCTTTGGTACTAGGTCAGAAGTTCAAATAGGAGAAGGATATCAGAAGGTACAGTCCTCAGAATAGCAGACCATGGACTTATATTGCTTGAACACTAATAGGAATATTCAAAAGGAACAGTAGGGCATTGAGTTTACTTGAAGCAACAAGAACAGATGAGTATGATTACCATATAATATGGAATAATGAGAACTGAGCTGCATTAAATCTCTTGTAAATGGTACACAGGCTTCAGAAACGGATGGTACTTCCCAAATAATCACACTGCAGGGCAGAGTCAGAACAAAAAGAAAGCTAAACACTACTATTCATAACTTTATTACAGTATGGATAATGTAAAACAAGAAGCCAAATAAAGACACTTAAAATATCCAATTGTTAAAAGCAAGCAGTCTGTTATTTTCTGAGTGCAACATCTTGGCTCCAGGAAGGGCTCCTCACCAGGCCCTCAGAAAGAATTGATACTAAAACTGATGCCCTAATTGGCATCCCACTAGCTAAGTGGGCAAGTTGTAACCAACAATCCCTTTCCTCCTCCAACTTAGTTACGGAAGGCTTTCTCACCATCGGAAGATTGCTGCGTAGCCTCTTATTTGATTTATTGAGCCATGCTTCCTGCCACAATTGGCTAGATTTAATTACTCCATAGTTTGGTTTGCTCAGCCTTAAGACCCTAATTTTGAATTTAGTTAAATCAGTATGCTTTCCTAGAGGCTAGGCTTATCAATTCACCCTATCTCATTTTACAATATTAGATCTACAATAGCCTGTTGCATAATACAAAACCTTTACTGTAGTTAGTTCCTTGACATCCTGTTCTTGAAAACTAATTTGAATATGTTCAATGAACTCACCCTCCAACCTATGACAACAAATTTGATTTGCCAAGTGTACATGAAGATTAACATCCCTCAGGATTACTGCATTTTCCTTGTTGTCTTCACCTCCAATTTCCTGTTTTAAACTCTGTCTAACACTGCAATTACTGTTAAGGGAACTTTTAAATTACTCCTACCAACATTCACTATCCCTTATTAATTTTACATCAACACAAATAGATTTTACATCTCGATATTCTGAGCTGAGATCCTTTCTCTCTACTGAATATGCTCTGTACTTTATCATCATGGCAACCTCCCTCGTTTCCATTTTACTTACTTCTAAGCATCGTCGGATATTTTATTTATACCTTGGTCGCTATGTGACCATGCCTCTGTAATGGCTACAGGATTAAATTCATTAATTTCTATCAGTGTTTTACTTTTTTTAATGCTTCACACATTCAGATATAACGACTTTAGCTTTAAACTTTTTTTTATGCTTCTATGACCCCTGGTCACTAATGTCTTATTGCATCAAGCTGTCTGTAACTTCCTGACCCACTCTGCTGATTTTCACCTAAATCACTACTATGCTGTACAACATTGACATTTTTCTTATTGCTTTTGAATTTACCCTTTCCTAACTTGCTCCACCACAAATCTCTTTAGTTTAAAGCCCTATCTATTATACTCATCATTCAGTTTACAGGACACCAATCTCAGCTTATGTAACTGGTGAAAGATGATTGTATTGATTTGCAGTCAAAACAGACTCAAAAGCACATCATCCTCAGCTGTGGAAGAAAAAGAAAGTTAAGTGGCTTTCCCATGTAGAGTTAGAAAATCATCCTTAATCGCTTGAATTACTTTTTCAAACAGTTACTGAGTAAGAGAGGTGGAAGTCATAGAGTTATACAACACACAAACAGACCCTTCAGTCAAGATTGTCCATGCTGGCCTAATATTCTAATCTAACCGTGACATTTTCCCCTTTTCCCTCTAAACTCTTATTATTCGTAAGCTCATCCACATGCTTTTTAAATTTTGTAATTGTACCTGCCTCTGCTCTGACCGATAATGGCAAGCATGCCAAACTCCTTGACCACCCTGTCTATTTGCCACTCCACTTTAAAGGACCTACACATTCCGAGGTGACTTTGTTCCGCAATATCACCCAGGTCCCTACCATTAAGTATAGAAGTCCTACCCTAGTTTGCTGTACCAAAATGCAAAACCTCACATTTGTCTAAATTAAACTCCATCTGCCACTCCTTGCACCACTGGCCCATCTGCCAATGAGGAGCAGATTCATATTTGTTCAATCGGTGAAAATGCTTGAAAGCAAGTTTGCAGCCCATTTTGCAAATGTCTCAGTAAGTGGAAAGAAAATTAAAATATGTTTGACAATTCACAGACCCCCCCCCCCTTAGACTGTAACACAAAAAAAGTTCCGCTACCCACGCAGGACTAAAATGGTGCAGATTGAAGAAAAGAAACATGTTCTAAGCTGACAAAATGCTGCAGTTACTGAAGAAAGTTGCCTTCAGGAACCTCCTGAGTGAATCAAGAAGCAAAACAACATGTGGTCTGTTCGGAAGTCCTGGATCATCCTGGTCCATTTTAATCTCTGATGGTTAGAAATGAGAGTAGACTAACCGTGAGAGAGAAGGGGTTTAAATGAGACTTGTGGTGGGATACGTCTCACTGTGACCTGATTTTAAGTTGGTGAATGTTCAGCTTGGTGGAGGGAAATTTCCTGCACGGTTTGCAAGGAAACCCTCACAAAGAAGCCTTTGAGTATGCTCAAGATGTTTGAAAAGTATTAAATATGTAATGGAAGAGGGAAAAAGGAGCAATTTATATTTGCGTTTGTATAAAGTCCAAAATTGAATTTTAAGCTGATGTCATAAAGTGATTAATGCTAAAGTTTGCTGCCAGGCAAATCCAAAGATTGGTGGAAAATAAGAAATTTTTTCATGTAATGTTCTGTAACCTTTGTGCATTGGAGGACAATCAATAATCTGCTAATGTCTTTAGAATCTTTCTTTATATTATCTTATTACTGTTTTGTTACAAGGATTACAAAATTTAATGTAGTTAAACATGCTTCCTATGTTTCAAATACTGTAAAAGACTCGAGGTTTAAATTGCCATCTTTTAGGGGTTCAGGATGAATGAAAACCTTACCAATTTTCCAGGTAAAGACCAACAGCTGCCAAGGTTCTTGTGCTCTGCTCCAATGTTGTGACTCAGTTTCAATATCAGAGGAGAACTTTCAGATGCACTAGCATTTCTCATCAAGTAAACTCTGGCCACTTGCCAAACTCCCACTTGCCATCACCCTGCACAAATTGCTGGCTATCTATTTTCCATCTCCTCTCATCCACTCCATTCTCCCATTCCAGTCTGCCCCCTTCCTCACTTGTTTGTGGTGCATCATGTATTATTGTCAGCAATGTTTCACCAAGCAATCTGCCCCTCACCTCTGACTGATATCATAGAAAATAAGAGTTCAGTGGCAATGTAAAGGGTGCCTCGGGCCCCACAGTTCAAGCATAGCAGTGGAACTGTTGACTCTTCCCTCCCAAAATTGACCTATTCAAATTTTAAGCTTATAATTTTGACATTGATGGAGCTCATGGTCCATGATTACTGGTCCATTTTCTCCTCACAGCAGCATGCTATCCACTAAAATATAATATGATCCTCAAAAAGCTGCCAGGATGTGGATGCAAATACAATCACAGCATTTAAAAGACAGTTAGACAAGTGAACGAGTAAGATATGTTTGCAGGGATATGGGCCAAATGGGGGTGGGTAGGACTAGTTTAGTTTGGGATTATGGTCGGCATGGAAAGGTTGGACCAAAGGGTCTGATTCCGTGCTGTGTGACTCAATGACTCCTCACTACAGGCTGTATCACAGAAATCTTCAGTTAAGATCTTGAAAATAAATTTATTTTGTTTAATCAAGTAAGGACGTTTTTGAAATGTGTTTTATAAATTCACTGGCTTATTTCCATACTGCAAAGGCACAGTTCCTCGCATGTGCAGATTGATGGACACATGACAGATACCTCTCACAATAAGCTGCAGAAAAAAAGCCTTAAGGCTTCTTGTCACCAAATTTGTTGCTCAGGATTTAGTGGATTCTATGTGAAGACAGAGGCAGCTGTAACTTTCAGGCAACAGACCCAGCTGCAGCTTGCAGGTTTCCCTGTAGGGATATGAAGTAAATTGGCAGATGTTTTCTATGAAGCCAGGCTCTCAGTGGAACACAGAGGAGGCATTAATCTCCAAAAAAATTGATAATTACCTGACTGTAATCTCTCAAACTGAAGATAGTTTAGTTCAGACAAAGATATTCTCCATTTTTATGACAATTTTCCAGTGACAATTAGGACATAATTTAGATATCATGCCAGAATTAGGGAAACAGTTTAAAATGTTGTTACAAAATGTTCAATCCACAAGGACGTAGTTTCTTTTAGCTGGGGTTCCTGTTGGAAAGTGGGTGATAAACAGAGCATACAATTTCAAAGGTTTTGCTGATGCAACAAAATGATGGTTTTCAACATATAGTCATTCAGAATTAGAAGTGGCCTGTATTGGTCGATGGCATATTCTATTGCATACAGAATTTCCTTGGTGTATGATTTACACAGTACTGGCTAAGGCCAACACCAAAACCACACAGGTTTTGTTTTAGAGAGGATGTGAGCTAAAATGTGGAGAACTTGTCTATGGAATATTAATCTGATTACTACAGAGTTCATTGCCAAAATACATGACTTATGTTTGACTTTGAAATTAGTGGCCTGTTCATTTAGTTGTCATGTTCCAGGACATTATAAACTTTTAACCCATTCTTTGTTTTAAAATTTTTCACAAACTGCCTACTGAATAACTAAAGCAAATCATGTAGCAGTTTGAATTCCTGACAGTCCTAAGTTTCTAAATTAGCCACTCTTTGTTTGTGGATGGATCATCAACAACTGAACTATTGAATTTTAGTCAAAATGTGACTCTGTTTCCCCTTACACAAAGGGGAAAATCAAAACTCAATGTGCAAGAGTTGGAGATGAAGAAATCCTATGCTCCATTGCAATATAATGGTTTCCCTCATCCAAATTAGACTAGGTGAATCTCAAAATGTCAAACAAAATGCAGAATGATTGGAGCCAACATCCGCATGCGACAGCATTATTTCTGGCCATAATTTTTTAATGTTCCTTAGACTCAGAGGCCGTCCAGAAGACTGGAGAATTTCAAATGTAGAACTCTGCTTCAAGAATAGTCTGAAGATAAACTCAGCAATTATGACTAATGGAGTTTAATGCAGACAAGTGTGAGGTGATGCACTTTGGTAGGAGTAACCGGAAGGCAAAGTACAGGGCTAATGGTAAGATTCTTAGCAGTATAGATGAGCAGAGAGATCTCGGTGTCCATGTACACAGATCCTTGAAAGTTGCCACCCAGGTTGACAGGGCCGTTAAGAAGGCATACAGTGTTTTAGCTTTTATTACCAGAGGGATCGAGTTCCAACCAAGAGGTTATGCTGCAGCTGTACAAGACTCTGGTGCGGCCGCACTTGGAGTATTGTGTACAGTTCTGGTCACCGCATTATATGAAGGATGTGGAAGCTTTGGAAAGGGTGCAGAGGAGATTTACTAGGATGTTGCCTGGTATGGAGGGAAAGTCTTATGAGGAAAGGCTGAGAGACTTGAGGCTGTTTTCATTAGAGAGAAGAAGGTTGAGAGGTGACTTAATTGAAATATATAAAATAATCAGAGGGTTAGATAGGGTGGATAGGGAGAGCCTTTTTCCTCGGATGGTGTTGGCGAGCATGAGGGGGCATAGCTTTAAATTGAGGGGTGAAAGATATAGGATGGATGCCAGAGGTAGTTTCTTTACTCAGAGAGTAGTAAGGCAATGGAAAGCTTTGCCTGCAACGGTAGTAGATTCGCCAACTTTAGGTACATTTAAGTTGTCATTGGACAAGCATATGGACGTATATGGAATAGTGTAGGTTAGATGGGCTTGAGATCGGTATGACAGGTCGGCACAACATCGAGGGCCGAAGGGCCTGTACTGTGCTGTAATGTTCTATGTTCTATGTTCTATGGGCTAATCAGTTGAAGTTTGATAGTGGAGGAGCTCATAAAAACAATAATGTAAGACAAAATTAATAGCTACAAGTACAAATGCAATTACTTAAAGAAAATCAGAATAGATTTCTTTTCAAAAAATAATGCCTAGCTTTGAAGAAGTTATAGAGGGATTTGATGAGGGCAACACAGGCAACATGAATACCTTCTTCTAAAAGGTGTTCAATAGAATGTCACATGACAGACTTGTTAAAAAAGTTTTAGCTCAATGAATAAAAGGAACACTAATAACGTCAACATGGAACTAGGTGAGTGGCAGGAATGAGAAAATAGTGGTTAATACACATTTTTTGAGGAAGGTTTGCAATGGAGTTCTGCAGGGGTCAGTGGGGTCCTTGCTCTTTCTGATATAAGTTAATAATCTAGATCATTGTGTACAATGTACAATTTCAATGTTGGAGGATATTATGAATCTTGGGAGCATTGTGAATGATGAGAGGACAGTGTAAAGCTTCAAAAGGACATAGACGAGCTGGTAGATCAGTCAGAGAAATAGCAGTTGAAGTTCAATGTGGAGAAAAGTGCAGTGATCCATGGCAGGAGGAACATGAAGAGACAGGATAAGATAAATGTCACAGTTCTTGACAAGGTGCAGGAGCATGGAGACCTTGATATATTTGTACATAAGTCATTAAAAGTGGCAGGATAGGTTGAGAGAACTATGAGTAAGGCCTACAGTGCTCTCAGTGCTATTAGTAGGGATAGAGAGCACGGCAGAAAGGAGATAGTTCAGTCTTAGCTGGAGGTTTGCATCCTGTTCTTCCAACCACACTTCATGAACAATGTGAAGGCATTGGAGAAAGTGTGAATTAAAGGATTCATAAACATAGCTCTGAGGACAAGTCTGGAGCCTTGGAGATAAAACACAAAGAGGGGACTTGATAGAGATCTTCAGTCATGAAGGGTAGACCATTTAGGACTGGGAAGAGGAGAAATTTCTTCACTCAGTGAGCCTGTGGAAGTCTCTGCCACAGGGAGCAGTTGAGGCTAAAACACTGAATGTTTTCTAGAAAGAATTAAATATAGTTCTTAAGACTAAGGGGATCAAGGAATATAGGGTGAAAGCAGGAACACCGTACTGAGTTGGATGAGCAGTCATAATTATATCAAACAGCAGGACAGGTTTGAGGGCCAGATGACCTACTCCTGTTCCTATTTTCTATGTTGCTATGTATGGACAGAGTAAACGGAAGAAATAGCCCCCACTTGTGAAAGGATTAGAACAAGAGATTTAAAGTAATTGGCAAAAGAAGTAAAGTCAATTTACAAAATCATGCAATGAATGATTAATGTACAGAATACATTATCTGAGAATGTAGAGGAGGTAGGTTCAATTGATGCAGTCAAAAAGGAATTGGACAGCTTTTGGAAAAAGAAAAATAAATATGCAGGGACAAGAAGGGAGTGTGTCACTAATTGACTTATTCGTTTGAGATCCATGCGGACATGAAGGGCTAAATCCGAGCTGTAAGAATTCAGTGATTCCTTGTTATACCCCACACTTTAAATTGGAAAAAAGAGGCCTTGTAAAGGTCACATGATTGGGGAAGTATTTATTGTCTGCTTTTAAGCCAACAAGATCATTCTATTCTGAAATTCTAACATAGAGAAGGACAGCTTGACAAACTTGGTCCAACTTTGAGTTCTCCTGAGAACCAACTTCCTGGAAAATTGGCTGCAAAACAAATTACATAGCTCACTGACATTTCGTTGCTTTACAAGACCTTAACTCAAATTTTAAAGCATCATATTCACCTTAGAATCTACAGGGCTTCCATGAAAGACACTGAGCTAATTAAGTATTATAAGAGTATTATTATCTTTGTTGATATTTGCCATTATGAGAGTGTGTTTTTGACCAGTGAGTGAAACACTGCACTAAGTCAGGAATAAGTGGGTTATAACAAATACCATCCTTTATATTAAAATTCATTAAAATGCTTGCTGTTGGAATGATTTAATTGGGACACTCAGACTTAGGGTAAGAAAACATACACTTCTTATATACAAACATACTGATCATATGTGGTTAAAAAGAAGACTTCTGTCTGTGACACAGTAAATGAAGAAAATCAAGACCTGTAGTTACCAGCATGGAAACAGGCTCTTCAGTTCAACTTGTCCATATCAATCAAGTATCCCAAACTTAACTAGTCCCATTTTCCTGCATTTGGCCCATATGCCTCTAAATCTTTCATATTCATGTTAAATATCTTTTAAACATTATAACTATACCCGCCTCTACCATTTCCTCTGGCAGGTAATTCCATACAGGCACCACCGTCTGTCTGAAAATGTTGCCTTTCAGGCCCCTTTTAAATCTTTCCTGCCTCACCTTAAACATTTGCCCTCTGGCTTTGGATGCCCCAACTCTGGGAGAAAGACCTTGACTATTCACCTTAACTATTCCCCTTATCTAGTTTATAAACCTCTATGAGGTCACCCCTGAGCCTCTGATGCCCCAGGGAAACAGTCCCAGCCTCTCCTTGTAACTCAAACACTCCAATCTCAGCAACACTCTTGTTAATCTTTTCTGCACCCTCTTAAGTTTAACAACTTCCTTCTTAAAGCAAGGTGACCGGAATAGTATCAGAGATAATGGGAACTGCAGATGCTGGAGATTCCAAGATAATAAAATGTGAGGCTGGATGAACACAGCAGGCCAAGCAGCATCTCAGGAGCACAAAAGCTGACGTTTCGGGCCGAAGGGTCTAGGTCTAGGCCCGAAACGTCAGCTTTTGTGCTCCTGAGATGCTGACCGGAATAGTATGCAGTTTTCCAAAAGAGGACTCATCAATGTCCTGTTCAGCTAAAACTTGACATCCCAACTCCCATATTCAGTATTCTGACCATGAAGGCGAGCGTACCAAATGCCTTTATAGCACCTTTCATAACCATCAGATGTATCCAATACATTTTGTTATGATGACAAGGAGGATAAGCAAAAGTTAGTTAAAGCATCACAAAGATTGTGAAAAAGAATGGGGCAGAATTTTCCCATTGTCATTTTAAGTGTTTTGAGTGAGATTTATGCCTTTTCTCATGCAATCCTCTAACTTTCACTGTATTAGTTATGCAGTTGTGGTCTCAGGTATCTTGCTTGGGGAACTGCACAGTTGGTCAGACAGAATTTCTCTCCACTGCACCAGGCTACTGGACAGTCTTGCCTCTGCATGAATATATAAGGTGTACACTACTTTAAACCCTGCAACCCAAGAATAACCCTGGAAAGGAAATCGCCTCCCATAGTTTGCAGACAGGGATCTGGAGGTGTTGGTGAAAGGGATGGTGAGGAGGAGGGCTGTTTCTTTTTTTGCTGATCACCACACAAGGCCATGTCACCAGATCAAGCCAGCCTGGAGCCAAATTGCAGCTTGAGTCAATGCTGTGCCCAAGTGAAGTAGATGCCTAGCAGTAGAAGAAAAATCCCAATCTTCTTCTGAGCTACATAGGAGTAGTGCCAAGATCTTCTCTCATAGTGCCAGAACTTAATCTAATTCCACCATTATGCACACGCCTCAGGAAGGCTTGTGGACTCCAACTCTCACGAATGCAAGCATCATGTCTGCTGAAGGGTCTAACACTGACCCTCCAAAATTACTCACCCTCCCTGCCTTACTCAGCTTCCTACTCATTCACTAGAACATGATCACCTCTCCTCTTCATGCATTACCACCAACTGCTCTTTCATTCATTGGCGGTAAACATGGAACATCTCACTGTTAGTGAGAAAGTGCTGAATTTGGCCAGAGAAGCTCACAATTGCTCATGTGTAGAGAGACTTCAATTACCAAAATGTCTAATGAGTTTAATTGTGCTGTGCTGAATCCTCAAAGGATGTGCTGACAAGGAATTTACCTGCACCCTCACTAGCTCAGAGACTTCCATCTTGTTGGAAATTTACACCTATCTGGATGAGTCCAGCTCCAACTGAAATAACTCCACAGAGGCTGGTTCCTATCACCAAGACACTCTTTATGTACATATAGAAAGTTTCTGACATTTGTCCAGCTCCCTCAGAGCCAGCTCTCAGAGTGTCAGAATACCTGAGACCCCTCTTTTTATATGTCAGCCGGGGTATCTGATTGGACCAGATTAACAGCCCCAATCAGGGAGCTCATATTCTATGAGCCTACATGGCTGACCTTGTTACAATCACTTCGCAACAACACTCAAGAAGCTCAACGTCATCCAGGACAAGCATAGTGCATTTGATTGGCAGCACATTCACAAACATTCAATTCCTCCATTGCAGCTGTGTGTACCATCTGCAAGATGTACTGCAGAAATTCACCTCAAACAGCACCTTCCAAACCTATGACCCCTTCAATACAGAAGATCAGGGGGATTGGTTTTGTAAGAATACCACCAAGTGCAAATTCTCCCTCAAGCCACTCGCTAACAAAGTCCTAGAACTGGATCAAAATCTTGGAATTCCCTCCCTAAGGGTATTGCAGACCTATCTACAGCACAGGTACTGCAGTGGTTCAAGAAGGCAACTGACACTGTGATAATGTCTCCTGGTTTCCAGAGTAACTCCAGGCCACAATAAGTCTGAAATGGCATTGTCCATGAGATCCATGATCAGAAAGTTTGTAGGAAATGTCAGAACGATACCCAATTTCACTAAGGGAAATCTTGAGCTCTCACATTTTTCACCACGAAACTCCACACAGTTTGGCATGGAGACTTTCCAAGGAGGTCATTGTCATGTGTGCATAAGGAGCTCTGAGACCTGATCCAGTTGTATATTTCACTATCAAAGTTTAAATGTTACATTGGGAGTTGAATTCTGATAGTTATGCACTACAATAGTAACCACTGTACCCTCGAACATTTACCCACAAAGAAACATCTAGCTTCCAAATGACAGACTATGTCCTTGCATACTTACAGTTCAGTGTGTGAATTTGGTAGCTGCAATGCCTTGTTTTCAAGTGCCTCCCATGGAGTGAATTTGTGAATTGGTTTGACTTTTAAATGTCCTGTTCTTGTCATAGTTGCTTAACTGGCATGGCAAGGAGGTGATTAGTCTGCAAAAAGTATGGTCACGATTGCTTGAGACCATAACTTTTCACCTGCATTCTTGAACAGAGCAAATGAAGTGCAAAATGAAGCCAAATGGGTGGGCATTACTGAATCATGACTACTCTAACAGGCCTTAGTAGCGCCTCCAATTCCAAATTCCCTGAAAAAAGACCGGTGACTTACTCTTGGAATTTTGCATGTGGAGTCAACCATTTTAAAATCATAGAATTTTGCAGTACAGAAGCAGGTCATTCAGTCTATCATGCCTGTACCAGCTCCCAAAAGAGCTACTCAGCTAACACCAGGTTTAGGTATTATGCAGTGTGAGTATTTATCTAAAATTTGCTGAGTTAGTCAAAGTAAACTGAAATTGTTATGAAATGGGAATGAGAAAACATATGAAATTTGGCAATGGCCTGACGATTAACATGCACATTAAGTTGAAGGAATGTGCCTGTTGTTTATATAAGCACTGAATTCAGCAGTAGTGGACTGAACTGTATCAATAACTGTGGAACAGCTGATGGTTTGTTTAAAACAGAAATTGTGAATCAGATATGAATAATGTTGACTATTTATGAGTGGAACTTGTGATAGTCATGGAATTGTTCTGTGTAAGCATCATACAGTTGACTGGGGTGACAAGTAAGTTGTGAACAGCAAGCACAAGCAAAAGTTCATTAACAGCAAGAGACAAGCACCTTTCCAGGAGACGCAAACTAGTATTAATGAGCTAATTGAGCAAAATGATGTGGAGAACATGGCGTGTTTGTAATGTTTACCAGTTGTCAAACTGATCATTTGCTGGAGAAAGGATAGTGACAAGATTTGAACATACAGCTTCATTGTACAGAAAGTTCATAAAGCAGCTTACCTCGTAGCAAAAATTTAGCTAGCCTGGGGAATGGTCATTGATTAATGATGAAAAGTTCAGATGGAATAGACTGATCATCTACTGTCATCTGACATTCAGATAAGCGCACATAAAGGGTACCACTTGTGATTATAAGTATTGTAGTGTAAGACTTTTGCAGTTTATTTGTAGTGTACGTTGCTTTATTAAAGAACATTGTGTATATTCTGTTAGTAGAACTGCCTTAAGTTACTGATATCCACAGTAAACCCAACAGACCAAGTGAAAGGAGGAATAAAAGCCTATAGCTGTTATCTTCAGATCCAAAATAGCAAGTTTCCACATTTATTTCAGTGTGAGTAGCTCTGCCTGTGGCACATGAATATTCCTTATTCTTCAACTTGCGGTTCGTGTTCCTGTCACTATGGCCTCTCACCAACTCCCTGTATCTGTTGAGCTTCTTTGTGTAACTGTTGATGTTCCTACTTTATCCCCATAGCCAATGACACTGGAATTTCCCATGCATCTGATGTTCCATGTAGACATAAGGTTACTGTGAGCTTCTGAGAGTTTGTCTTCCAGAACTCCCAGTTACCTTCTCTTCTCTGTGAAGCCCCATCCTACTATCTCTAATTGCCGACAATTACTACCACCATGCTCTCAGCACTAATGGCTCTGTGCAGTGCGAAGTGTACAGAAGCTAGCAGCCTCCAAATAAGCAAAAAAGGAGTGAACGCTAAGAAAACAAACAAAGAGCCATAAGATGTGCTCTGAGCAGATGCATGAAGTGTGGTTGTGTCTTTGTATGCAAAGAGAATAGTCGAAGCATGCAAGCCATGCATATCCCTGAGCTTAAGCGTTGTAAGGCTGAAGTGATGGAAGAGTTGGTCTGTGAGCAGATTTGACGATGTAGTGAGGATTGTGGTTTGCCGACGCCAGCTTGGTGTAAAGTTTGAGGAAGATGTGGCTATTGGAGCATGTACAGATGTTGTTATGAAGAAACATTTGTACAATGGTTGGGTTAAGCATGCAGTTAAATTGTAGCTGCCAGGTATCCAGGCTGATTTACATTTTGGGTATTTGCACCCTCTAATTTCTTGGGGACTGAGAAGAGAATTGGAGGTAGAATCTGAGAAAGGCGCATTGGAGCTTTCAGGAGTTTCAAATATATGGAAGTCAAGTAGTGACCACTCAAAAGTGGGATTCTCAAGTTGTCTTTAAGGTTTGAGGAGAAAATCTGAAAACCCTTCTTCAGCGTTGAGAATCTCAGTATTCACTTTCATCATATTCTCCCACCTTTCTTGCCATTCCTCACATCACACCACACCAAGGAAGGGAACGTTATGCCCATGGTTACCAAAATAATACAGACAAGAGATTTCAGGCACACAATTTGATCCTCACGTGGCACCGATATCACTGCTGTATTCATTCACTAGTGGCCCACTCATTCTGTCATCACTGAAATTACGCATTAACATCAGAATCAATAAAACCATTCAATTAATGGGCAGTAATAGGTTGAGATACAAATGTTAAGCTTTTACTGATTAATAGTAAGTGTCACAAAAATAAACCTCAACTTTTCAAGGCAACAATCAGTGTTTCCGATTTGAAACATTTTCATTGTGGCTCTTTTAGTTGTATTCACTGCATTTTTGCTTCCTCGTTGATTGAAGACTTAATTCTTGAGGTGACCTGAATTTGTGCCTACATTGATGTGACCACTTTCACAGTTCTGTTAACTACAACAAAAATACCTATGAGTTAGAAAGTATCCATTAAAAGATAGTTTTAGAAAAAATGAATATACTTACCAGCTATATTCTTTGCCATACGGTTTTGTGCTTTGCTGTTATCCACAAAACTGCTGATAAATAAGTGACATAGAACACATATTTCCTTTGTCTGGTAACACTATGTTTGTTCTTGTTGAAACCCAAAAGTTATAATATAATCAACAGAAATGCTCACGATATAGTATTATAGATGCATTATTTCTGTCATTAAATTAATTGTCCTATAAATCATAAGTACATTATACCCCACTTTTTAAAATTATATTCACATCATTTATTATTTATTAGTTTGCTCTTTGCCTATAATCCCATGTCTACCACTCCACCTTCATCTTGGTCTATTTTCTGAAGCTCAGAGAACAAATTGAATTGGGACTTGGAAAGTATGATGGCATCCTTTAGAAACTATATCATCAGTAATTACTGGATACTACACACATTTTGACACCATAACAATCTTTTCTTTTCCACTAAACTGTCATGCAAGATTAGAAATGTCACAACAGCAGTTTAATACCAACACCTTGCACAATGGTTACTCCATTCATTTGTCTAACCTCAGTGTTAGAGTTCATCAAGTCTCCCTTCTCTCAATTACTGGTCCTCAGCCATCACAACAGTACATCCTGGAATTCTCTTCCCAATTTTCTTCACCAGGTTCCATTACTTTCCAGCACAAAATTCAAAAGTTATCTTTCTATTTCTTCAGTGTTCTGTCCTAATTCTTCCCCATTGTCCTTTGCTGTCTGTTGAAGGAGCTCCGAACCTTTATTTTGAAGGTGCTATACAAATATAAGTTTTCATTATGCTTGAGTGGGACTCCTCATTGCTATTCAATACCCTTCTTTATTGCAATGTACACTCATTATTATGAAACTGTTTCATCAACATAGTCTTTGTATCGTGAATATTACTTCTGTTTAATGATGCCTGGATCAGTGCAATTCTGTTTTTATTGCATGACATTTTAAGGTTTTTATTGGCGTTTTGGGCATAGCATAATATAATTCCACCCATTCAGAAGTAAGCCCATTGGTTTAAAATGACTAAATGAGTGAAATTTCATTTTTATTGCATGGATTAAATTCTTATCTGGGATTTGTAACTGTGTTTTGGGATCATATTCCATAATTCTGTCTATTTTTCCATGAAAACTACAAATCTTTACTATGAATTAACATTAAAATCAAAATTAAACACCTGTATATTAATTTATCTGAATATTGAAAGAGACAGATTCATTTATAACTAAATTTAACAATAACATCATTATAAAGAAGCGTTCAGACCAATAGTAAGCAGGTTAAAAAGACCAATGAGATTGAAATTTTATCCCATTCTAAAATGTTCTTAGGAAAATTAAATTTGTTACTTTCACTTTACACCTTTATTGTATTAACTCCTTAACCATTCGATTCTGCAGTGCAATTTATCAGGTAAACCACAAGGTGTGAATTGCATTGGCTTAACAAAAAAAAATTCCAATAATGTCTATCAACTGACACACTTGGATTCAGAATGCTAGTGCATTATGTATCTATCATGGTTATGATTAGGGGAGGAGAGGTGTCCAATTCTAGTTGGTTGCAACTGGTGTGTGTGTGTGTGTGTGTGTGTGTGTGTGTGTGTGTGTGTGTGTGTCCTATATGTGTACAAATATTTAGCATCTACCTGTCACACTTCAAATCAACTTAGTTAACTAGATCAAAAGAAGGGGGGAATCAATTCCAACTTATTTTGAGTGAAAGAGAATGGAGTTTTACGATCTATTAAAACCAAAATACACAAAAGCAAAATCTGATGCCTTCAAGGCAGAGATCAACAAATTCTTGATCTCACAAGGAATCAAGGGCTACGGGGAGAGTGCAGGGAAGTGGAGTTGAAATGCCCATCAGCCATGATTTAAATGGCGGAGTGGACTTGATGAGCTGAATGGCCTTACTTCCACTCCTATGTCTTATGGTCTTATGGTCTTATGATATCTAACACACACACACAATGCTGATAGTAAGTCTAAAATGAGAGGGGTGGGAATTTCTACACAAACAAGGAAGTAAAGCTAGTTGCAGTTTAAAGTTTCTAAAGGCCTTGAGTTGTGAGAGTGGAACATGAGTCCCAACAGTTTAGCTGTTCAGTTTTTCAGGGGTTGTGAAGTTTGCAGAGTGTTTTTCCAAGTTGCTTTTTTTTCATGGTGTTGGTTTTGAAGATACAGGGAGAGACTGAAACAGAGGGAGAGAAGAGCTTTCTTCATCCATGTTGGTCTTAGTCCATGTTGTTTTTTTTGCACCTTTGTTGCTCAAAGTAAACAGCTGAAACATGGTTTATTTGCATATTCCAAATCTAGCTCCATTGTCTTTTTCAAACTGAACACTAAACACTTCACGGGCAACTTTGTGTCTCTCAATATGTAAAGTTATGTTACGAGTTAAATGAAACAATATATGCAATTACCTGATGCCTCGCTGAGTTTCAGTACCTTTTGGTTAAAATGGAAATTCCGATGCAGCCAGTTTGGTATATTGAATTGTCTGGACTTGTCAGCTGATCACAAGCAGCTACTTTATGTCAATAGTGTCTTTCTTAAAACATTTCCTTAGTTCATGAAATCTTTTGTCACCAAAGTCAAATGATGAAAGCCAAATATTGATAGTCTATTTTCATGAAAATTCTGAAAGTTATTAATAAGTCACATTTCACTATAACGCACGTATGAAAAATGAAATGATACAGTTGATTATTATATGATGGTTATTTCTATCAGCAGATCTAGAGTTCAGAAGCTAAATACAAAAATCTGCATTTAAAAAATTAGGATTGCACAACTTTCCCAGCTCAATGCTGATTGCTGATCACAAATGTAGTCTAATAAGCAGATGATTATAGTGGGTATGCTCACTGATAAATTAACAACATACAATGACTCAATTAAGAGTTATTGATTGTGGACATTGCTAACTATGAGCCATTTTCTCTTTTTGTGTGGTAAAAGCTAACAGCGAATCAATACAATAATCAATTATGCTGCGAGATGTTTTATGGTTAGACACTATAAGTCACATCAAGGCCTGCCACTGTTACTCAGCAAACTGTAATGGAAAATTCCCTCTACCTTACCTTTAACTTTCACCCTCAGAGTAATGACATATTGGGGTATGAATCCAATAGCTCTGACAGCTCTGCAAACTCCAACAGCAAGTAGTTATCCTCGGAAAGGAAGTTTAAGCAATGAGTGTTGCCTGTAAATTCAGTTTAAGAGACCATCAGCGCTATAAGACCATAAAACCATAAGAAATAGGAGTAGGCCATTTGGCCCATTCAACAAGATCATTGGCTTTTTGATGTTCTTCTCAAACACTATCCTGCATTTTTCCCATAAGCCTTGATTTCCTAATGATCAAGAATCTATCTATATCAGCCTTAAATATACACTATGACACTGTCTCCAAAGATCTCTGTGGCAAGGATTTCCAAATGCTCACAGTATTCTGGGAGAAGAAATTTCTCCTCATGCCAGTTTTAAATTGGCACCCCTTTCTCCTGATACCAAGCAGTCTGGTCATATACTCTCTCATGAAGAGAAACATCCTCTAAGCATTTAGTCTGTCACATTCCTTAATATTTCAATGAGATCATCTCATATTCGTCTAACCTCCAGTGAGTAGAGTTCCAACCTGTTCAACCTTTGCTCATTTGACAACCTCTCTATACCAAAATTATCCTCATTAATCTTCTCTGAACAGCCGCCAATAAAATTCTGACTTTTCTTAAATACAAGGACCAAAATTACTCACAGTATTCCAGATGTGGCGTAGTACAGTGGAGTAGACTGCCCTCCTCCTGTACTTCAAACCCCATGGAATAAGGGCCAACATTCCATTAGCCTTCTTGATGACTTGATGCACCTATGCACTAGCTTTCTGTGTTTTGTGCACAGGTTATCCCAAGTCCTTTTGTGTTGCAAATTTCTGCAGTTTCTCTATGTTTAAATAATATCTTTCTTTTGTTCTCTCTTCCAAAATGAACAACTTCACATTTCCCATATTATACTCCACTTGCCAACTTTTGGCCTATATACTTAACCTAACAATATCTCTCTGAAAACTGCTTGTATCCCTCTTGCAAGCTGCTTTTCCACCTATTTTTCTGTCATCTGCAAATCTGGCTACAGTACATTCTTTCCTTCCTCCAAGTCATGAATATATGTTAAAAGCTGTTCTGATCCCAAATCTAGGCTAACAAAGCTAACAGCAAATCAAAACTGATCTCCGTAGAACCCTAACGGCTACAAGCCCCAGGCTGAAAAAGCACCCCTTGATCACATTTGCTGTTTCCTGACCTTTAGCCAAATCTATACATTCCTATATACAAGCTCCAAGACTTATATTATGATTTAACCTTTTGTGAGGCACCTTGGAAGGTGCATCATTACTTCATCCACCTTACCTCTTGGAAGTCCAAAAACAACTGGTTTTCCTCTACTCACTCTAGTTCAGGCTGCCTCAGAAAATCAAAATAACTCAGTAAGACATGATTTCCCTTTCATGAAGCCATGCTGACCCTGCTTGATCAGATCATGATTTTCCAAATGCGCTGCTACCATTTCCTTAGTAATTGATTCCAACAATAGATGTTAGGCTAAACGATCTCTAGTTATCTGCTTTTTGCCTCCCTCCCTTTTTAAACAGGGGTGAGAGTTGGATCACATTGGCCATTTTCCAAATGTCCAGTTCTTCCCCACAGTCCAAAGATGTTTGGAAAATTATACCCAATGCATCCAGTATCTCTGGAGGTAATTCTTTTAGGATCCTAAGATACAAGCCATCAGGTCATCAGCACTTATTTGCCTTTAACCCCATTAGTTTGTCTAATGCTAGTTCTTTAGTGACGGTGATGGTACATAATTCCTCCATCACATTCTTTAGTATTACTGGGATGGTCGGGATATCAACTACCAGAAAGATTTATTTAAAAACATTCTGTTTAATTCCTTTGCCATTTCTTTATCCCCCATTACTTTCTCCCCAGATTCATTTTTTAAGGGACTAAGCTCATTTGGGCTTCTTGCTTTCTTAAAATAGTTTTAAAGATGCTGTTATTGTTAGTTTCTTGTATTTCTCACTAGTTTGCTGTTGTAGTTTATTTTCTCTCTCTTTGTTATCTTTGCGGAGTCCAGTCACTTCTTCTTCCATCATCTCCATTTAAGAAATTTTCAATAGCCCCCTGTCTGTAGCAATCAAGAGCAGGACATCTAAATAGTTTGAACCCGAGTTATCATTGGGAAGGACTTGTTTTTCCTTTGGTTCTTTTCAGTTGCATTGTCAGTGTTGGCTACTCATTGGCCTTGAGGTAGGAATAAACTTAAGGTGAGTGACCTGTCATCTAAACAATAAAGCTGAAGCTCATTGTTACAAATATCTGATCCATTGTTGTACATGGAGGAGTGCCAATTTAATCACAACAGTAACCTGAGTTTTAGGTTTATTTTCATATAAGCATGGAAAAATAATAGGCAGGAAAAGAAGAGATAATAACAGGAAGGGAAATGCCAACATAAAGAAAACACAAGACTGCAATATACATTTTTTCTTGCAATTTTTAGAGAGCATAAAGCTACACAAAAGAATGATGGAAAGCAAATATCTCACCATGGCCAGCAATCCATTGATCTTCAGTCAGAAATTCAGTTGTTTAAAGAAAGTGTCAATCTTTATTTCATGGATCAGCAGATAGTTGACAAGGAAAGATGAGAAGCCATTCATTTTTGGTATTGAACATTTGAGAAGTATAAAATTGACTGGCTTTTCTGAGGATGACTAGAAAATTCCTTCTAAGAGAATTGATATTTCACTTAAAGCAACTTAGAGTTGAAAATTTTCAGGAGACACAGGCTTGAGTTTGTGTTATACTAACAATGGCAATGTGAAACAGTCACACCTCTTCTTTGGGATGTCCTCTATGTCTTCAAACATGTTTCAAATGCTCAAAAATATTCTATCATCAAGCAAGTATGTTCCTCATTATTATGATCATTCCAACTGTACCACATTGAAAGTAGATGCAATCCATAAGGTCTCAGATTATGTTTATTATAAAATGACAAGATCCTCTTGACAATATTGAAGGAGAAACTCTTGCACTAGTTTTTGAGATAGAACAGTTTCATGCATATTTATACAGCAAGCATTTAATTGATTTACATCTCCATGACTGCAATATTATTTATGAAGATCCTGTGGTACAAATTAGAAGTACAGTTCAAAGCAACATCACAGTTGACTATTCCTGACAAACTTAGCTGAACAAAGAAGTTCCCTTTACACCTACAAGTGGACTCTATTAACTCTGAACTGGGCAATAGTTTCAACATCAGTTTCATCTATTTTGGTCACAGCTGAGCAGACCAGATTTGACAAACTCCATTAGATGATGACTAGCTGCAACAGGTCAAGAATGTCATCATCACCAGGGGCCTGATCCCATCCAACAGATCGCCAAGCAAGCACATTGTTTCAGGCTATTCAGAGATTAACTAGCATTTTCCAAAAATTAAATCTTTTACTCACAAGAATTCTTCTGAGCTGTGGTACAATATTACACACATACTGATTTGCATATTCAGTATGTTCAACGTATCTTAAGAAATCATGTCTGGCAATAGTTCACAGTAGTGTACCCTTCCAAAACATATGTAGGGAATTGGGCGTTCAACATTTTACCCTTTTTCTACCCAACCTTCAGTCAAATGTTGACCCCTGGCCTTGCCTGTTTTCTTTTGGGTTTGGGCGGTTTAAAATCCCTATCTACACTCATTCCCAAGCATTTTTGACCATGTGGACTTCTTGGCTGAGATTACAGTAACTCAAAACAGTTGCATACCATAAACATATATAGGTTCAAAGTGGAGAGCAAATTTTAAAAGTTAACTGTTCCTTAAATTAATTCATTAACAGACCTTGAAATGCAAAGTAAATACTTATGCAGTTTCAGTTGTAAAATGCTTTATGGAAAAGTGCTTTTACTGAAATGATGGTTTATAAGGCTCTGTCTTACAAGGTTAAATTGATAGTTACACTCCCCATCATTACCTGAGTGTGGAGATACATCAATGTGCTTTTTCCAATGGAAAAAATTGCTATTAGTTATAGAGTCATACAGCATGGAAACAGACCCTTCAGTCCAACTAGTCCACATTGACCATGTTCCCAATATAAACTAGTGTCCCTGCCTGCGCTTGGCCATTATCCTTCCAAACCTTTCTTATTATTGTACTTGTCCAAATGTCTTTTAACTATTGTAACTGCACATGCATCCTTCTCTTCCTTTGGTAGTTCATTCTACGCATGAACATTTTCTATGTAAAAAAAGGAGCCTCTCGTGTCCTTTGTAAAACTTTCTCCTCTCACCTTAAAAATATGTCTCGTAGTTTTGAACCCAACCACTCTGGGGAAAATACCCATATTGTTCACCTTATTTATGTCCCTCATGATTTTATAAACATCTATAAGGTCAGCCCTCAATCTTGTATTCTCCAGTGGAAAAAGATCCCAGCCAACCCTCCAGTCCCACCATTCTGCTGGTAAATCTTTTCTGAAAACTTTTCATTTTAATAACATCGTTTTTATAGCAGGGTGACCAGAGCGCGACAAAGTACTCCAGAAGAGAACTCACCAACATCCTGTACAATTTCAACATGACATTCCAGAAATAAACACTCTTTGAAAATGTTAAGTTTCATTATCTAAAATGTTATAAATGCCCATCCCATTTAGATTCTAAGCCAGACCTCAGTTATCATAAGGCTTTGATTGACAGGCCATCTGATGTAGCTTAGGAAAAATCACAGGCTCTTGTTTCTTCATTTCCATAGGCTTCTTGTTTGTGAGTTGCAAGGCTCTGATATTATACCTGAACCCATGATGAGTGAGCATACTAGACAAGGATCAGAAAGAGTTTGAAAACATCAATTCTTTTGCCATCTGTCTGTAAAGAACGTAGTGTAATTTTTCAGACGGCTGGTGTGGTGTTTCTGAACCACCAAGTGGCTGTGTACAGTCAATTTAATAACCACCAGCAGCCATAGATTTTCATGGATTTAACGAAGGAGTATTATTTATCATGCTCACCAAAAACAGAAAGATCCAATGCAACTTGTGGCAAAGACCAAGAAATATGCAGTTAGAGAAAGTATACCTTTCTGTGAAATATTGTTAATAAACAGAACAGTTTACAATCAACATGTCTGTAAGAGTCCAATAAATGCAGGAGCTTATCCACGCTGGTGAATTTCAGGCAAGTTCAAATGGTTAACATGAGAATTTATAGGGTTCCTTCCAAGTAAAAGACTATTCAACAAATCAAGTAGCAGCCCAGATATTTCTTGTAGCCGGATGTTCAATTTCTTTGCAAGTGAATTCAATGTTTTGAGAAACAGCTCCAGGGAGGCTTTTAAAAGATTTTAAATCTTTCACTTATAGAAATGCAAAATGCTTTGTTCCTGAAGTTGTGTTCTTACTGATGTTTCTTTGCAGATTGCCTCAAGAAGGCAGACTTTTGCAATAAGAAGCAGTCAAAAATTAGTGTAGTGTAGATCAAGTGATGATTGGCCATTGATACACATTGGAAGGCAATTAACAATCTTTTACAGTAAGGAAGTCATTTTAATCACATCACGAAAAATCTATGAATGTAGAATAGAAAGTAGCCATGATGTGGACGTGATGGTTTTGGACTGGTAGAGGAAGTTAGAGGTCACACGACACCTGGTTATAGTCCAACAGGTTTATTTGAAATCACAAGTTTTTGTAGTATTGCTTCTTCATCAAGTGACAAAGGAGCAGCACTCCAAAAGCTTGTGATTTCATATAAACCTGTTGGAACAAAACCTGGTGTAATGTGACTTCCAACTTTGTACAATGTAAAGTACTTAGGGATCTTTTACAATTTATTGTGGAGAATCATTTCACAGAGTTTTCTGTTGTTACCTGCCAGAGAGTCTGGGCATGTATTCTCCTTATATTATAGTAAGCCTTTACCAGTGAAATCCTGAAACTTCAGGATTGGTATTCAACTGAAGCATGTCCACTGTAACTCATTTCAAAAATTTACACAAGCTTCAATAGACTGGCAGTTACATGAGTCACTTGACCCTTTGGTAGCCATATTACAGTTTAAAATATTAGTTTTTGTTTTGAAAATTTGCAGATTTGCAAAATCATGACACAGCACAGTATGACATTGAATTGCAAATGCTCAATAATTACTTTTACCAGTCGGGGATTATATTCACCTTTTGATAGACAGTTTTCAGAGTATATTAAAAGATTATCATTCTTTCATATATTTAATAAAATAAATGTTTGTTTATTTTTATTGCAGGTTGGCCACTTGGAGGAAACAAATGTTTTTAATGTGCTTTTTGGTGTGAGAGTTGTTTTTTTTGTATGAAGTGTGTTTGAATGATTTCAAGAGATTGCTAGAAGGTCATTTTTTGAAATGCATGGTTCACAGAAATTACAGAAATACCGTATAGTTGGCATTTTTTGAGCAGCTCTTTTGTCTGAGAAGTTTTCTGGTAATCACTTTAGAATGCAGTTTCTGTGAAATATCAATGTCCTCTGGCATAAGATCTTGCAGTTTTGAGCCTACCTGAATGTTTACTAAGTAAATATCAGCTACACCCTACCAAGGCTGTCCCATGTTTTAATTGCTAGTCTATTGTAAGTCTTCTATTCTAAGTCAGGATAGTGATTTAATGTTTAACCTATGTTTATCCCATATGTTTAACCTAAATATCTCTGGGATAATGAGACTTCAAATTTGCATTTCATGACATCTTCCAAAAGTTGCGTACTAGCAGCAGTTGGCTGTAGGTTTTGTCAGGCTTACCCATGGCATCTCCATTGGTAAAACAGCCTTCAACATTCACCACATGATGAATGGCATCACCCTCAGATCTCTGTTTATTGGAAATGCACACGCAAACACAATCAGAGAACGGAGAACACGGAGAGGAATTGGTGAAGAGAATATAATTTCCTTGTGACAGTATTACCTTATTTGCAATTCTCTGAAAACCTATGTGCCTCATTTTGAAAGGATAAAGCACCTATGTACTTGCCTGAAAAAATATTATCTTCTCACCACATCAATCGACAAAATAATTATTTAAAAATAAGCACCCCATGTTCAAGAAATAAGCTTTATTATACAGCAGTTATTTTATTACAATAAATTGTTGGGGAATATTAGACCTGGGAATTAGTATTCATCACTCCCCAGCAAGGAATTGAAATTTCCTTTGTAATTGTTGAGTGAAAGCATATCATAATAATGCATAATTCCCTACTGCTAATGACAATCAGCCATTATTTGATTATTCAGCTGTTTACAATGTTTCTTATAAATTTGAAGATAATATCCATTTAGCTGCCAATTAATCTTGAAATTGCAAACTCTCATGACAGTCTATCTTATAATAATGCATGCTTGTGTCAGTCATTGTATGCAAAGTTCTGCACAGTTACAGATCATGCACAAATGGAATGCTGTAGTATGCTATTTAATATGAACGTCTAGATATAGAAACAAATAAAAATCCGCAAGGTGTAAAGTAACAATTTTACAGTCAGACTGCATTAGGATTTTCACCCTTTTTAATGCTGTTAAAAGTGTGAAGAATTAATGTGAGGTCTATCTTAGTTAGTCAAGGACATCTGTGATTGGCAACAGATGGCCTTGTGGATTAACTGCTATCATTTCAATTTGATCATGTACTCTCAATATTTGATATGAGAAAACTCCTAAAATTTACTCTTGATTTCTGTATTCAATAAATTTGTCTGAAAAATGAATGTGATACAAATTTTACTTTATTGAAGTGTGCATCAATATGCAGTGACTTTGTTGTGATAACATGCGTTGGGGTCAATTTTCCATTTCTACCACAGTCATTGGTTTAAAGTGTGTGCATGTTGCAAGCATCATCAGAACACAGGCATTTTTAGGATGAGACTCAGGACATATCTAGAAGGTCAAAATGGAGCATTGATGAGTTGCTGTCAGCAAAAAGCAGAATTGTATTCAAAGATAATCTGTAACCTCAAGGCCTGCCATCTAGCCAGAGAAGCAATCTTGCTTCTATGAAGAGTGGAAGAGAACAGGCTAGGAGCAGCAACAGTTATATCTGGAGATGATGTGCAAACCCAGCTAAATTCCAAAGGGACGATGTTGATGCTAAGTAATACAAGGCGGCATGTGATAAAGAAAGGTAACTAATCAAATGGAAGTTCTGCAGACCCAACATGAATAGCAACTGAGATAATGGGAACTGCAGATGCTGGAGATTCCAAGATAATAAAATGTGAGGCTGGATGAACACAGCAGGCCAAGCAGCATCTCAGGAGCACAAAAGCTGACGTTTCGGGCCTAGACCCTTCATCAGAGAGGGGGATGGGGGGAGGGAACTGGAATAAATAGGGAGAGAGGGGGAGGCAGACCGAAGATGGAGAGTAAAGAAGATAGGTGGAGAGAGTGTAGGTGGGGAGGTAGGGAGGGGATAGGTCAGTCCAGGGAAGACGGACAGGTCAAGGAGGTGGGATGAGGTTAGTAGGTAGCTGGGGGTGCGGCTTGGGGTGGGAGGAAGGGATGGGTGAGAGGAAGAACCGGTTAGGGAGGCAGAGACAGGTTGGACTGGTTTTGGGATGCAGTGGGTGGGGGGGAAGAGCTGGGCTGGTTGTGTGGTGCAGTGGGGGGAGGGGATGAACTGGGCTGGCTTAGGGATGCAGTAGGGGAAGGGGAGATTTTGAAACTGGTGAAGTCCACATTGATACCATATGGCTGCAGGGTTCCCAGGCGGAATATGAGTTGCTGTTCCTGCAACCTTCGGGTGGCATCATTGTGGCAGTGCAGGAGGCCCATGATGGACATGTCATCAAGAGAATGGGAGGGGGAGTGGAAATGGTTTGCGACTGGGAGGTGCAGTTGTTTGTTGCGAACTGAGCGGAGGTGTTCTGGCCCCAAGATGACATTCCACATCAAGCAGAGGTTCACCTGTACATCTGCCAATGTGGTATACTGCATCCACTGTACCCGGTGCGGCTTCCTCTACATTGGGGAAACCAAGCGGAGTCTTGGGGACCGCTTTGCAGAACACCTCCGCTCAGTTCGCAACAAACAACTGCACCTCCCAGTCGCAAACCATTTCCACTCCCCCTCCCATTCTCTAGATGACATGTCCATCATGGGCCTCCTGCACTGCCACAATGATGCCACCCGAAGGTTGCAGGAACAGCAACTCATATTCCGCCTGGGAACCCTGCAGCCATATGGTATCAATGTGGACTTCACCAGTTTCAAAATCTCCCCTTCCCCTACTGCATCCCTAAACCAGCCCAGTTCATCCCCTCCCCCCACTGCACCACACAACCAGCCCAGCTCTTCCCCCCCACCCACTGCATCCCAAAACCAGTCCAACCTGTCTCTGCCTCCCTAACCGGTTCTTCCTCTCACCCATCCCTTCCTCCCACCCCAAGCCGCACCCCCAGCTACCTACTAACCTCATCCCACCTCCTTGACCTGTCCGTCTTCCCTGGACTGACCTATCCCCTCCCTACCTCCCCACCTACACTCTCTCCACCTATCTTCTTTACTCTCCATCTTCGGTCCGCCTCCCCCTCTCTCCCTATTTATTCCAGTTCCGTCTCCCCATCCCCCTCTCTGACGAAGGGTCTAGGCCCGAAACGTCAGCTTTTGTGCTCCTGAGATGCTGCTTGGCCTGCTGTGTTCATCCAGCCTCACATTTTATTACCATGAATAGCAACTGCACAGCCAACTACACAGCCAACCGAAGGAAGATGTTCCAAAAGCATCACTTAACTCAATGGTGGGAGAGCTCTGCACACCAAGAGAATCTGCACCAAAAGAATAGAATCAACAACAGCCTAAAGCCAGATGTATGGGGAGAATATTCTATCTCGGTCCCCTGCTACACCATCAAAGATGTCATCATCAGACAATTAATTTCACGCGACATGAAATGGCTGAAAATACTGAATTCTATAAAGTCTATGCACCAACATTGAAGCTGTAGCATTGAACATTGTGTTACGAAACAACTGACATTCCCAGCTAAAATAGTCCTGAAAGGCTACAAACAATGGCATCTGCATAAACAAGCAGGACAAACCCAATCCAATCTGGCCAATTACCACCTCACATGTCCACTCTTGAAAATTGGCAAGGGGGTGACTAACAGCATTTTCAAGCAGCATCACCACAATTCCTCCTGGCCAGCACACTGAAGCAGCGTACAGGTTGAAGAGGGTAATGAAACAGCCAGTTCTGCAGTGTAAGGGTTTAATAGCTGTCTTACTAATTGTCAGACTGTAGGGTCAGTGATATCAGGTGATGTCAGATATTGAGTAGATAGAAAGTGAGAAGGTTTCTGATGAGGCCCTGCTTTGTAATTTGTAAATGGCACAAAACAGCCAATGCAGTCCAATTAGTTTATACCAGGATTGCTCCTAGGTATCTTCTATCAAAGACATGTAAACTTCAGCCATGATATTAATGCAAATGCCTGTGTGGAATCAACCTACAGCAGGACCTCAGTGAGGCAAAATTATATACCAGGACAATATACGTGTCAGTGGACTGAAATATTTTTGTGAGCTGGAGACAGATTTGGGTGACTTATTTTTCTACTCACAGCTGTTATAAGAAGCCATATAAACGATAACGGAAGTAATAGAAATTCCACAATGACTTTTTTTTCTGCTCAGTTATGTAATTGAATTATTACAGTTTGACAAGTTTCATGTCATTAACTTTAAAGTAGATCAACATGTCTGTTTGGAAATCAAGTTTTACCCATTCTGGCTCTGCCTTAATATTTTTTTTAAAACTATTGTTTTCTTTTGCAATACTATCAAAGGTACTGTCAATTCGTTTATGGTCCTTTTGAGCTCAGTTTTAAATATTGTTCCCAGTACTTCAAAGGAAAATATTTCCGTGCTGAAAATCAAATCTGTCAGGTTCAGGTTTGCAATGCAGGTTGGAAAGGGTGAATGAATTATTTAGGAGAAAGGAAACAGGAGTTTCCCCATCCAAAGCATTCTGACAGGCAGTACATGGTTACTGATGGCAGGACCTCGAGACTAATATTCAAGGAGGAGAGTCAAAGTCTGAAGAACACTAAATGACCAGAGAGGAGAGTGACATTAGGTAAGTACAAAATACCAATAGCACAGTAAAGAGATTGGAGAGGTTGCATCATAAACTGGGAAATGACCTCAAACATTTTAACTGGAATGATGAGCATGCAAAAAATAACACTGCTGTCCAGCTATTAAATAAAACTGTTTCACTATTTTACAGATCAACACTTCTTTCAATGGTAATAAAACTTGCTGTACCTAAATTTTTCATTTTCTTTTGTCTGATGCGTGCTTCATTTTTAACCCAGCAGATTTCTCCATCTCTATTTGGCCTTGAGAAGGTGAAGGTGAGTCATCTTTTTTTGAAGCACAACAGTTTATGTGGTTGAGGTGCGCCTATTGTGCTGTTCAGGAGGAAAGTCCAGGATTTACAATCAAATGAAGAAGCATGTAGGAAATATAAGTGCAAAGACAAGAAAGTGCTGGTAAACCTCCCCTATCCCTCCTTTTCTTTGATACCTTCTTTAGTCAGTGTGTCTTGAGCAATGGTGATCCTTCAGTATGTTGATTCTTCTCAGTGGCCCTTATTTTTGGATCCCCGGTACTCACATTCTCATTATTCATTCAATATTGTTAAATCTACCCTCATGGGCATTATAAATGTTTTTTCTAATTGGACACGCTTAGATTTTGTGATGAGAGAGTGCCAATATTACTTCATAGAATCACAGAAGAATTACAGTGCACAAACCATTCAGTCCGTCATTAAATTATTACTGAGTGCCAATTTTTCCCATACCATTACATATTATTTTTATCAAAATAATCATCTAGTGCACCTTTCAATGCCTCAAATGAGCCTGGCTGCAATTCCAGCATGGTCTTCCATACCCTAACTACACACTGAGAGAAAAACTCTTCCAGCCTTTGTTTCTTTTGCAGGTCACACTCAAGGGGACCCAGTGAGATTTTCTGAAACCCAGGGACTGAAAAAATCTAATGATAGGTGGGAGGGAATGGTGGAATATTTTTAAATAAGGGGCCTGGGTAGGATGCATAGTGGATCCAATTTTAACTCTCTGTGAGTGAATTGTTTCTGAGTGGGATAAATCTTGCCCAATATGTTTAGAATAAAGTAGGTCCAAACACCAGCAATGGCTCATCAACAGATTTAAGTTTGGTTAAGGTCTCACAGAATACATCTTGTCAAAACTTTGCCATCTTGTCGACTCTAGTGTCAAGCTTAGATATCTAAGTGTTTTGTCAATTGTGATTCAGTTTGTTTTTGTATGACAGATTGCTAAAAACTAAAGATGCAAACGGAGTTTTTCGCTCCAGCAATATATTATTTAATGGCTTGGGCTTATGCTGCATTGACCAAACTCCAAAATATTCAGTTCGTGGGTGCTTGCTCAGGTCATGAAGCCAGGAAATAGAACAAAAAAGTAAAGTCTGAAATCATAGCATACTGAAAATATATGAATATCTTCACAATGGACACCACAGAGATGAATATTCTTGAGAGTTCAGCTTGCTTAGCTAACAAATGCATCTTGGAAATGTTCAACTATGACACAATCGTGGGTCAGCTTGATGAACTATTGTGATGTTGACGCCTTGGGAACAATTCAGTTATCTAATAGTCAGCAGAATAAAATCCAGATTGGTCATTACAATGAAACTCTGTGTGTTGCCTTGGCTCTGATGCAATATTTAAGGTCATTGAGTTGCACTGCATATTTCCTATAGCCATAGAAATGAAATGCACAATAAAAAGGCCCCGACTGTAAAACAGAAATCTTGGTCGTTTCATCGTCCCATTGTTGAATAATTTCCAGTCTTAAGGAAGCACAGCGCAGTGCAACATTCAAATCCATTAATGCTGATTGAAATGACATCATCAGCCTCCATTTCAAAGCTGCAGTGAAAGCTGACAAAAGCAAACAAAATGACGATCCAGTTGTTTCATTGAAATTGTATTATTATTTAATTAACTGAATAATTTCTTCACTCCCTGGTGTTTACAGTTGGTGACTTTGAGGTTGACTCCCAGTGCTTAAATATTGGCAAAACAGCAGATATTGTGATTTTCACTTGGCTGGCATGGAGGGCATGGCACCTTGCCAATGCCAGCAATTGCCAGCCTTTCCTGTCATGCTCTAGTCATTGGCATGCTCTGCCGCACCAACAGAGATGGAAGCACTTTTCGTTTACTGATATGCAAATCCATTTCCTTATAATGTGCAAATGAAAATTGTTAATTAGGGTCATGATATTGCTCACATTTATAATTGAGAGCATCAAAATCATATTCATTTGATTCAAACCATATTTGAGTAATTATCTCAATGACAAAGCATAATGTTAACAGGACTAAATTTCTGCAAGTTTTATAAATCATTACTTGCAGTAGTCTAGATTCAGATCACAGTTACATTTTAACTTCTACTTGAAACTAGGGTCATTTCTATGCAATCTATTGCACAGCTCACCTGTTACAAGACTTGAGAAATTGTTAGAATTCATTATTTAAATGGTAGTAACAGGATACATGGAAAATCAAAAACCAATCTATCAGAGTCAGTGTGATTTTGTGAAGGGTAAAATGTATGTGACTTGTTTGCCAAAGTTCTTTGAAGATGTAACAGGCAAAGTGGGTGATGGAAATCCTGTACATTTTGTATATCTGGAATCCTAGAAAGCTTTTAATAAGGTGCTGCATATAAAGTTAACGCATGAATGAAGAGGCTACGGGCCAAAAGGGAATGGACCAAATGGAATTAGAATAGTTAAGTTTCTGAAGAAGGGTCCAGACACGAAATGTTAGCTTTCCTGCTCCTCTGATGCTGCTTGGCCTGCTGTGTTCATCCAGCTCCACACCTCGTTATCTTAGAACAGTTAGGTGGTTATTTTTAACTGGCACAAGCGCAATGGGCCAAAGGACTTTTCTGTACCAAAGACCTCTATGATGCTATGACTCCGCAACATTGAGAATGTCTTTATCCATTGCTGTGAAGTGACTTCTAACAGTATATTTGAAGGAATGACACACCCTGCTGAAAAGTTTAGTTTTCAGTTTAGTTTTTTTTTATTTTGAGAAGGTTGCATGTATGTTAGCTCAGTTGGCTAGGAGACTTGTTTGCCAACAGCGTGGGCTGAAATTCCTGCACTGGCTACGTTAGTTCTCAGAGGCCTGTCTTCTCATTCAATCCAAACTAGTAGAGTCGTTTTCCTTAAACTGCACATGACAATTTGTCTCTTTTGAATGGTAATAGACATCAATGGCCCTTGGTGAGCCTAACATGTATGAAGAACAATCTGCATTAATATGATGCTTTTAACAGTAAAATATCACAAAATCTTCGCAGGAGTGGGATCAAACAAAATATGATTCTGAGCCACAAAGGAGTACATTGACAATGCATCTGCCCTAAAGTGTTAGGTTTTAAGGAGCATCTTAAAGGAAGAAAAAGAGATAAATTAACAGTGAGGTTTGAGGAGGTAATTAGAGAGCTTAGGGCTGCAGCCATAGCCACCAAATATTGAAATGATTAAAGTTGAGATGCTCAGGAGGCCAGAATTGGAGGAGTGCAAATATATCTGGGAGTAGTAGTGCTAGATGAGGGTGCAGATATCAGAAAAAGAAAAACCATGGAAGAATTTAGGGAAAAAAAATGAGAACTTTAATATTGAGGTGGTGGTCTGAGCCAAGGGAGGACTGCAAGCCTTAAGGTGATGTTTGAACATGAATTGTGAAATGGGATTGAGACAGCAGTTTTGGATAAGTGTAAATTTGTGGAGGGTAGAAAATGGGAAGCTGACCAGACGTAATTATGTCTTTGAAGTTACAAAGGCTTGGATGGGGTTTTCGGGAGCAGATGAATTGCATGAAGCTGCATCATTGAATACACATTACCTGTGCAGCAATTGGTTTATCCAGCTCAATATCCATGTGCTAATTGATCCAATTCTACCTATTTGTGCAAAGTACCGACAACATTTCACACTTTAGAAAATCTCTACCTCTGATCTTGGAGGCTTTGGTTCAAATCAAACTTACTTCAGAGGTATGTTTGAACAGATTGATTAGTAAATAACTCCAAAAGACAAAGTTTGAGGATGGCTCAGTGGACCTATTTGGCAAGAATGTGCTAAGCAGTTGGCCTTTTATCTCAAATTATCAGCAATTTATTAAAACTAATAGCAGTTGTGAAAGAGATGGCTTAAAGTTAAAATGCGATCTCTTAACAGAACAAAGTACTCGACAAGACATCAAAACCAACTTCCAAGATGCTCAGAAGAAAATAGGTCATTAGGTTCATAAATACCTAGGATGTGTCCCCCAAGACATTTGGTACCTGTTATGCAGATATTGAGAATTCTATGATGGTCTGCCAATTTTGATTCGTTATATTGAGAGGGTAGGTGAATGATCAAGCTAACCAGAATGAACAAACAGGATTCAGGAAAAGAAAAGAGTGTAAAAAAAATCAACAACCCATGATTTGGTGACTTGGAACATGGGTTTAATATGACAGAAGGAAAAGCTCGGATAAAGCAAAATATTTGGCTTGACAGGACTGAGAGCTAGTGTGGCTTACCTTCTCCCTGTGTTCAGTGACACATGTCTGAGGTACTGGCAGATTTGAATGTCAGTTTCAGAGAAATCATAAGGAGTTTGTGTTTTGCATTGCACAGTCTTGCAGCAAAACTGCAAAGTTTGGTGCAATCAAAAATACACTGTGGCATTACTTGGCATGTAAATGGGAGCTGGCTGTGGACATTTAGGTTAACAAGCTTTGAAGGTGCAACTGACGCAGTCAACAGATAGGAAAATGAGCACTTAGAAATTGCTTAGGCCACTGTACAAAATGGTCTGAAACAATCTAGGCGTGACATAAGCTTTGGCAGGCATCCCTGAACTGTGGTTGAGGTGAAGTCACGTTTTCAATGATTTGTGGATACAAGCCAGCGTGCATCTGAAAAGATAGTAGAAGACATATGTGCCCCAGAAGATGAAGCATTACTCATCACAGCTCACAGTCACACACGTGGGAAAAGTTAATGAACTGCTCTTTTCACAGATCTTGCTGCCACTGGTAACACAAAAGCTATAACACAATGAGGTTGTGTTTCTGCCTTGGGTACAGCTGGCACTCCAGGCAGAGGAGATAGAAATTAATTTGGGAGACATCTGGTCTATTATAAAAGAGAGTCATAGAAATGGAAAGGCCCTAGTAAGGTAACAGATCATTATGGTAAGGCAGCACCTATCAACAAGATAATAAATGACCAATGGAATTAAAAGAGCAACCTAGTTTTCCAATGATCAAATCACTTGTAATAAAGGCCCTCAGGACTGACAAGAGCTAGATTGTCGCAATGTAATCATAACATACATGACAGAGCTATCCCATCCAAAGGAAAATTGCCAGAGTGAGTACTTAAGTGACATATCTACCAGATGGGATGAGTGAATGAGGGATGCGACTATTTTGGGGCATGCAGGAAAAAGCCCCTGAATTCATTAACAAATATAATTATGGGTTGTGGGTGTCACTGTCTAGGCTAGTATTTCTTGCCCAATTCTAATTGCCTATTTAAGAGTTAATTACATTGCTGTAGGGCGGGAGTCACGTGTAGACCAGGTCAGCGGTCTTTGGCAGGGTGGGAGTGGGCCCCACCTCCCAAACACATGCGGCAGCGTGGAAGGAGTCAACTCCCTGGGGAGAGTAAACCCAGAGTGGGGGAAATCAAGACCTCGCGATGGCACTGAGTGTGGGCCCAGTGGAGAGTGGAGAGATGGTGTCGAACCATGGCGACTTCAATGTTGGTGGGTCCAGAGCAGGATGCAAGGTGGTGGTGGTGGCACCAGTTTTCAAGATGGCAGCGATGGCAGGGCAGCCTCTGCAGGCGACGGAGAAGGCAGCACCTGCGGTCGGTGCCAGGAAGCTGCAGTAGGCCCAAAACAGTGTTCCTGGTGGATTGGCAGGAGCAGCAGTTGCATCGGCAGCAGCGTGGTAGGCCCAATGTGGTGGTGCTCCTGGCGGCGGAGCATTCATGATAGGGATGGCCCCATAATGGGGTTCCTGGAAGGGAATGTGATGAGGGGGCATTGGTGGGCACAAAGCCCATTGCAGAGACCCCTGCCTGCCATTCCCTTTTTGAGTGGAACACGAGAAGGGAGGAAGAACTCTATTTTTAGTTATACTTTAGTTATGTCCAGGGAATGTAGCCTCAGCCTGTTTAACCTCTCCCTCAAGCTCAAACATTCTTGTAAATCTTTTCTGCATCCTTTCAGGTTTCACAACATCCTTCCTATAGCAGGGAGACCAGAATTGCACACATTTCAGAAGCGGCCTAACCAATGTCCTGTACAGTCACAACATGGTTGCCCAACCCTTATACTCAATGCACTGACCAATAAAGACAAGCATACCAAATGCTTTCTACACTATCTTCTCGACTAGCAGCTCCACTTGCATGAACTCTGAGCCTGGAAAAGGAAATTGGAAACAAAATAAAACAAAAGGCAAGGGGGTGCGTAATGATTGTGGAGAAGAGACAAAGCATAGATCCAGAGTCAATTTGTCAATATCAGAATTTAGGAGAAAGGGAAATTACAAAAACAAGACTCTGAACACCAGCCTATGTGTGGAAATTGGCCATGTTGACTTCTCCCCATGGGTTTCTCCTTCAGTTGGTTAAATCTTGCCAGTAACTGAATGAAGCACTTCAGTACCTAATAGTTTCCCATGTAAAGGCCTTAATTTACTCATTGGGAGGCAGGATGTCTGTTGCCACCATCACCACAGCCCTAATTGCATCTAAGCAGTAAGTAAGCCACTGATTTCAACTCCATGCCTGTAAACCCTTTGTGGAGGGGTGAGGGTGGAGGTGGGGGATCTGAAGTGGGGTTTATTCATTTCATTTCATCTCATGATGCAGAGATTTGATGTAATATGTTCAGCGCATAGCGTCAACAAACCTTTGTAATCTACACGTGGGACAAAACGTTTTAGTATTAACCTTCTGTTTCAGTAAAATCTAGGTGATAGGAAGCCTATGTTTGCAGCCACTTCAGTTGATGGAATGGTCCGTGCAAAGTCACATGATGAAACACAGAAAGTGTCATGAGCATAGGGCTCACATCTCCAGCTAACACTCTGAATTACCTAAGATTATTCAGTCAGGAAGACTTTTTCAACTAAACACAAGGAAATACTGTTCAATGTTGTTTGATTGCAATAAAGATTTATTAAGAAAGCAATTACTGAAGCTGTCAAACCAAACTTGAGCCTCTGTGCATTCATGATGTAGCTGGTTTGATTCTCATTCATGATCATGTATTTAGCGGAACGGAGATTATTATCTTAGGGAATAGATGGAATACAATGATCCAAGAGCACTCCTAAAGCAATATTACTCATTTTAGACTTTGCAACAAGAGCGTTCTCAAAAATCAAAAACCCCCATTAAATAGGGAGAAGTGGGGAGGGCACAGGAATAAAAGCAGATGGGCCGGTGAAGGGATACTCTGCCTACGTAAATGTTGGGATGTTATATAAATTAATTAAGCAGAGCTTTGTCAACAAGCTAAGGCTATCAGCTTAACTGTCTAGCAGGCAGGAGGTAGGATCTGCAGCATGAGGCTGCAGCCAGGAACATGCGCAGATAGTCCTCAGCAGTTTGTGAAGTCTCTGGCTGCGTTTGGGTGGGGGAAGAGCAGCCTTGTCTGGACAGAGCAGGTAGTCTGACCATGATCATGGGCAAAGGTAGGAATGCTGGCCCAGAGTGTCCTCATGAGGTCTGACATTCACTCTCCTGTCTCACACAGAAACACAGAAAATATGTTGAATGCATTTTCTAGACACACTTGTCACTGAAAATCCAGCTGCCCATGTGTTCTATAGACATAAGACAGATTTTGCCTCCTTTCACAGGTAACAGCACATCTACAAGAATGAACTGATTAATGTGGAGGTTATCATCTATATGTATAGAGTAAAGGATTAGTTATATATCTACTGAAGAATATCTACTGAACATGTACAAAAGTAGTTACGTCACAGTAATGTCAGATCACATGGAAATAGAACTTACTCATTTACAGTGCCTTGTGAATAGTTACGAAAGCCAGTTAATGCTCACTGCTAAGGGTGCAGATCTCACATTTTTATATGGTAGCATCAGAGACCAGCCTCATCGAATTAGAGGTGAGCAGCATTAAGCCTGAACTGAAACTCCGTGACAGTGCAGTGTTCCTCAGAAACATCAAGGCCAATCTGGTGATTCAACCCTAGAAGTGGAACAAATACCAGCAGCCCATTGGGAAAGGGGACCAGGGCAATACAGACATCAAGGCCCACTTTGAGCAAAAACCCATAGAAAAGCTGAACAAACAGGAGGCCCACAGTATGGAGCAAGTAGCAAGTACAAAATCAACAGGGAACAGAGAGCAATAAATTCCTGTAGACAAGAAAGATTTATGGAAAGGCATAACAGAGGCATAACAGCCTGGGTGTGAAGACAGGAGCAATAGATTGTGAAGAGTGTGAGGCCAGCAACACAACAGCTAAAATACACAGGAACCAAAGGAAAATTTTGGGTATCACAGCAAGTATCATGGAGGTTGGAAAAACCATTGCCTTTGCCAGACCCCCTGGAGAACACAGAGAGCCCTGACTAGGGTCTAGGTTGGATACAATGATGCTGATGGCTTATCAGATACTGTACTGCCACAGGTCACAATACAAACAAACACTAGATCTGTTTACTGTGTGCAACCAGCTACAGTGCGAACACCATTTTTTTAGGAAAGCTTACCAAAAGTGAGCTAAAAACTTCCAACTTCTGATCCCCACCGTTGCCCAGACAATATTTAAATCAGCACTGTCAAAAGCCAAGGGAAACTTTTGACTCCTTAATAAATGATTTAAAGCAGATTGTGGGTTATTGCTAATATAGAAAGTTGAATGAAGCGCTCGTCGAGACCACATTGTAGCGTGGGCGCAAATTGAAGTCCATTCAGAATTTATACACTCTAAAGAAGACTTTCACCTACCACATGCAGTTCAGAACACCAGACAAGCTGAATTTCACAACGAGAACAGAACTCTCATCTGAGAGAACTTTCCTGGAGTCACTCCATTCACATCATTAATCTGAGAGTTACTAAGTTGTCAGGAAGACAGCAGCCACAAGAGAAAGAGAGCACAGTTCTGCTCATTGCTTATTGTCTTCACTGGTACTGGAAAACTCCACATCAGTGCAACGCTTGCACAGACAGCAAAGCTGAATGCCACTCATACCATAGATTTTCACATGGGTTACCAAAGCAGCAATAACATATTTCAGACGACACCAAGGAAGCTTTAAAATAGACCACCTCAAATTTCTACTATTCAAGATAAAGTAGATGCATACTATATTGCAAAGGTCAGTGAAAAGTTTGTAGATTGGAAAATTTTAAACACCGACAAAAGGTTACTAACAAAAGTAACAAAAAGAGCAAAGGTTCATTATGAAAGAAGATAAGCATAAAATATAGATCTTTTAGCAGAGTATATGAAAAGGAAGGAAGTAGCTAAAGTGAATGTTTGTCCCTGAGAGAATGAGACTGGGACATTAATAATGGGGAACACAGAAATGGCAATAACACTAAAAAAAATTTTGCCTCAGTTTTCACAGTGGAGGACACTGAAAACATCTCCAGAGTGACAGAAGTGCAGATAGTATAGGAAAGGAGGTACTTAATGCAATTACCATCATTAGGAAAAGAGTACGAAGGAAACTATTGAAAAGAAAAGGCAGACAAGCTCCCAGGGTTTGATGGCCTATAACCTAGGGCTTTTAAGGAAGTGAAAGCAGAGATAATGGGTGCATTAGTTATAATATTCCAAAATTTCCTGAATAATGAAAAGGTTGCAGTGGATTGGAAAAGAAATCTCATGTAGTGCTTTTATTCAAAAAGGCAGCAAAATGGAAATGAGGAAACTATCAACCAGTTAGCTTAATATCTGTCATTTGGAAATTGTTGGAATCCATTATGAAAGCAGTAGTAATTAACATTTAGAAAGTCAAAACCAATTCAGCAGATTTCTGAAGAAAGGTCTAAGCCCAAAACATCAGCCTTCCTGCTCCTCTGCTGTGCTTGGCCTGCTGTGTTCATCCAGCTCTACACCATGTTATCTCAGCAGGGCTGGCATGATTTTATGAAGGATGAATCACGTTTGACTAATTCCATACAGTTCTTCAAAGATGTAACAAGCAAAGTGAATAATTGGAATGCTGGAGATGTAATATATCTGGATGTTCAGAAAGTATTTAATAAAGTGTGATACAAAAGATTAATACACAAGGTAGGATCACATGGATATGGGATATTTATTATGAATATAAGATTGGCTAACCAACAGAAAGAAGAGAATCAGGATAAATGGGCCTTTTGGCAAGATATAACTAGAGGGATGCCACAGGTCCTTGGGCCATGAGTATTTACAATCTATATTAATGACTTGGATGCATGGATTGAATGTACCATAGCTAAATTTGCAGATGGCACTAAAATAGATGCTAAAATAAAAAGTTCATTGCAATGAAGAAATAAGAAATTGATGAATGGCTATGAATAGGTTAGGTTAATGGGCTAAAATTTGGCAAATGAAGGCTAATACAAATAAGCGTGGCATTATTCACGTTGTTCAGGTGAATTATCTAAATTATTACTATCTAAATGGAATCTAACTTCAAAATGATTCAGTGCAGTGGGATCTGGGTGCCTTTGTGCAAAAGACACAAAAAAATTACATGCAGATGCAGCAAGTAATAAGGGGGACAAATGGAATTTTGGGAAATTTAAGGAATAAGGCATAAAAGTAATGAAGAATTGTTACAATCCTACATGGCTTTAGTGAGACCGTACCTAGAGTACTTCATACAGTTTTGGCCCCCTTACTTGAGGAAGAATGTAACTGCATTGGGGCAGTTCAGTAAAGGTTCACTAGATTAATTCCAGAGATATAAGACTTCTGAGGGGATATTGACCAGTTTAAGCCTATACTTGGTAGAGTTTAAAAGGATGAGCTGAGATCCAATTGAGAAATATAAGACATAAAAAGGAAGAACAAAGTAGATGGAGAGTGGATGTCTTCCTTTGTGAGGCAGCCTAGAACAAGAAATCATAATTTTAGGCTAAGGGGTGGCAGATTTGAAACGGCGATGAGAAGGAATTAATTTTCTCAAAGGGCTATGACTCTATGAATGCAGTGGACCCAGCAACACTGAATAAATTAAGAGAGGAGGTAGATAGATTTTTAATGAATATTGGGTTAAAGGGTTATGGTGTTATCACTGAAAAGGTCACCAACACTCCATGTTAAGGCTTGCATATGAATAAAGATCACATGTCGAAGAAATTGTCACACAGGAGGAGGAAGAAAGTGCAGCGACACATATACCTGATCTGAAAGCCTAAGACTAGCTTGAAATTCTTCCCTCTTGATTATTCCTTGGAAATAAGCGGGGGATGGTTTTCAAGGAACTGGTGATGGAGGTGAAAATTGATCATTGTTGCACCAGCAGCTCTTGTTCCTGAGAAACACATTTTTGGGAAATGGAGCGGGGCCAAGTTTATAATTCAGCACAGCCTTCCGTGGTAGGGCTGTTTGCAGGAACTTCACTGCTGTTGACGGAGACCCGATCTGGGGTCACAGTTTAAGAATAAGAGGTCTTCCTTTGAAGATGGAGAAGGGGCACATTGGTTTCTCAAAAAGAGTGAATTGTCTATGAAATTCTCTTCTGCAGAAAATAGGGGAGACTGGGTCATTGAACTTCTTCAAGGCAGTGTTAGACTTTTGATAGACAAGCAGGTCAAAAATTATGCGTGGGCAGACAAAAAACTGGATTGAGACTACAACTGGCTCAGTCTTATTGCATGGAGGGGCAGACTCAAAATACCACATGACCGACTCTCCTAAGTCCTATGCATGTGCAGCAGAAAAGAAACTGCCAGAAGCAATAGTGAAAATGTTTTAACTGAGAATGGTAAAGTTTGTGGTCCTTTAGTGTCCCAAGCTGCATTAAATCAAAATAATTTGTGTTAAAAGTGCAGTTTCAAATGGCATGCATTTTGGTTGAGCTGCTTGAACGTGGCTGTCATTTCATGACCTATTATGTGACCTCATATTCCCTCCTCCCCCCCCCGACTAAATCATTGACTCTTCGTTTTCATGCTGTTGTGGCTGAATGGGATTGCGGCTCACTGTCTCCTGTTGCCCTCCTGACATTGATGCTCCCTTCTGTGCCTCATTCACACCATCTGCACGAGAAAAGCACAGCGGCAGACAATAGGGAGAAGGTTCCATTTCACCAGCCGTGTGATGGAATACTATAATTTGTTTCAGTTGGAATGCCTGCTTAAGCTGAATGCAACAGGAAAGTTTCCTGTCAATAAGGCACGCTCGATGGAGCAACAGTGCAGTTATGCTGCCATGGCTAAACAGAGCTGGGAGTCAGTCACATATGCTCTGATTTGTGGAAGCAAAGTGCCAGCCCCATGAGACCTACACCACAGGCACAGGGAAATACAAAACTGCTCAATAAAGTTCTTGCTTCGGAGTTTTTACATTGGTTTAATTGAAAGTGCAAATCTACATCTTGCTTACATGGCATTTGTAAAAGTATGCAATTATAATTAAGCTTTCTATAAAAGTTAAAGTTCTTAATTGGAGAAAGGCACATTTTAATGGTATAAGGCAAGAACTTTCAAAAGTTGATCGGAGTAACTGTTTGCAGATAAAGGGATGACTGATAAATGGGAGGCTTTCAAAAGTGTGATAATGAGAGTTCAGAGGCATTATTTCCCTGTTAGAATTAAGGGTACGGCTGGTAAGAGGAGGGTACAATGAATGAATAACGAGACTGAGATTCTAATCAAGAACAAAAAAGAATCATACATTAAATATAGACAACTGGGATCAAATGAAGTCTATAAAGAGAGTTGGGGCATTCTTAAGAGCAAAATCAGGAAGGCAAAGAGGGCATATGAGATAGCCTTGGCAAATCAGGTTGAGGATAGTCCAAAGAGATCCTCAAGTGTATGAAGAGCAAAAGAACAGCTAGAGAGAGAACATAGCCCTCGAAGGTCAATGAAGTCACCTATGTGCTGAACTTCAGGTGAGCGGAGAGATTCAAAATGAATATTTCATGTTAGTTTTTACTGTGGAGAAAAAAATAAGAGGATAGAGAACTCAGGGAAATAAATACTGATGTTTTGAAAACAGTTCATATTACAGAAGACGAAGTGCTGGAGGCCTTAGAAGACAGAGAGGTGGATAAGTCTCCAGGATCTGAACATGTGAATTCCAGGACATCGTGGAAACTTAGGGAAGAAATTGTGCAGCCCTTAGAAGAGATATTTGTATCATCTATAGCCACGGGTGAGTTGTCGCACGACTGGAGGGTAGCTGATGTTGTGCTTTTATTTAAGAAGGCTGTAAGAAGAAGCCTAGGAATCTATAGACCTGTGAGCCTGATATCAGTGGTGGGTAAGGTGTTGGAGGTGATTCCGTAAGATTGGACTTATATGCATTTGGAGAGGCATGGACTGATTAAGGATAGTCAGCATGATTTTGTGCATGGGAAATCATGCCTCACAAACTTGATTGAGTTTTTTTAGGAAGTAATCAAAAAGATTGAAGAAGGCAAAAGGGTAGACATTGTTTACATGGGCCTTATTAAAGCCTTTGACAAGGTTCAGCACGGAAGATTAATTAGTAAATTTTGATCACGTGGGATTCAGAGTGAACTTGCCAATTGGATACAAAATTGACTTGATGGGAGAAGACAGCGGGTGATAGTGGAGGGTTGTTTTATGGACTGAAAGCCTGTGACCAGTGATGATCCACAGAAATCTGTACTGGGTCCACTTTTATTTGTCATTTATATAAATGTTTTGGATGAGAATATAGGAGGCATGGTTCATAAGTTTGCGGATGATGCCAAAATGGATGGTATTGTGGACAGTGAAGACAGTTGTCTAAGATTACAATGAGATCTTAACCAATTGGGTGAAAAGACTGAAGAGTGATAGATGGAGTTTAATTTTAACCTTGACAGGGAATAAGGCAGGTGCCCAGTTTAAAATGGCAGCTATTTACTTCCTGCTGTATTGCCACCTCGTCCACAGTTTTAGATATTGTATTCCCAGTAGCACCAATGGCAATGAGTGCAGACAGTTGAGGATCTCATTAACAGTTACATGTCAGATACAATTCAACCTTTAACACAATTGTTAAACTTTATCCTTTCATGGGATGTAGCAGGTTAGGCCAGTACTCCTCATTTCCCATTAGATGGTGGTGTGAACAGCCTTGACAGCTGGTGTAATCTATTTGGTAAAGGTACACCCAACGTTAGAAAGGGAGTTCCAGGATTTAGACCTAGTGACAATGGAAGAAGAGCAATATAGTCAGGATAGTGCGTAGCTTGGAGGCGGTGGTGTTTCTCTGGATCGATCTTCTTACTCTGTATGGCACAACTCACACAAGTGCCAAACCTTTCAGTGTGACCTGGAGGTGGGGCTGAAGAGTTGCAGGAATGCCTGTTAAATGATATGATTCTTACTGTGACCCTAGGAAAAACAGAAATGCACTTAGAAAAACTCAAGGTAATTGGAAGAGTCAGCATGGTTTCATCATTTACCACATTTAAAAGGCATCTCGATGGGTATATGAATAGGAAGAATGTAGAGTGATATAGGCCAAATGCCAGCAAATGAGACTATTCAGATTGGGATGCCTGGTCAGCGTGAACGAGTTGGACCGAAGTGTCTGTTCCTGTACTATATGATCCTATGAGATATATTCATCGTGAACAGAAGAGAGTCTTAGATATACTGTGCTTACATTTCTAGAAGAAAAATGATAAGATGACACATCAAAGGTTATTGCAGAAGATAAAAGTCCATGGTACAGGGACGCCCTGTTAGAATGGATAGAAGCTTGGTTAGCTGGCATAAAACAGATAGTGTGCATAAGTGGGTCTTTCTCTCAACAGTGGGATGAGACTAGGCAGTTCCAATATATGTCGGTGCTTGAGACCCAATATTTTACAATTTACATTCATGATCTAGATTAGGGGAGTGGAGGCATGATAGTTAAATTCAATTATGACACAGAGATGGGTAGGAAGGTATATTGTGAAGAAGACATAAGGAGGTTGCAGACGATATAGATAGACTATGTTGGCAAAAATCTGGCAGATGGAGTATTATGTGGGAAAATTTGATTCTTTTTCCCCTTTGGCAGGAAGAATGAAAAAGCAGAGTGTTACTTGAATGGAGATTGCAGAATTTCAACATGCTGTGGGACTTACTAAAAACCATAAGTGGGATCAAGGGTTATGGGGATAAGGCAGGAACAAGATACTGATTGTGGATGGTCAGCCATGATCATAATGAATGGTGGTGCTGGCTCGAAGGGTCAAATGGCCTAATCCTGCACCTATTGTCTATTGTCTATTGTCTACGGATGCTGTAAATCTGGAATAAAAACAAAGTTTCTAGAAATGCTCAGCAGGTCTGGCAGCATCTGTGAAGGAAAAAACAGAGTTAACCATTCAGGTCTGGTGACCCTTCCACAGAACTTATGGAAGGGTCATCGGACCTGAAAAGTTAACTCTGTTTTATTCTTCACAGATGCTGCTAGACCTGCTGGGCTTTTCCAGCAACTTTGTTTTTATTGCTGTGGGACTTAGGTGCTCCAATGCATGAGTCACAAGAAGTTAGTAACAGCATATAACAAAAAAGGCAAATGGAATACCGTCCTTTTTATGAGAGGAATTGAACATAAAGGCAAGGATGTTATGCTTCATTGATACAGGGCATTGTTGAAAACTCATCTTTAATATGATATGCACTTTTGGTCTCCGTATTTATGGAAGGATGTGAATGCATTGAGACAGTTCAAAGGAGGTTTACTACATGGATACGGGCTTGAGCGGTTTGCCTTATGAGGAAAGGTATTGGTACCAATGACATGGGCACACAGAGAAATAAGGTCCTGTAAAGGGAGTTCAGGGATTTAGGAAGGAAGTTGAAAAGCAAAACTCTAGGAATATCGGCATTACTTCCTGTGGAGTCAGAGACTAAAGCTTGGTTTATGGTTGTCAGAGATGGTCAGAAGCTGTACAGAGGTGGGTAGGGACTACGTTTGTAATGTTCTTTAATCAACTGTGAGCTACTTCCGGCTTATCTCTTTGTTTTCAAGGCCCCACTGGCAAGCTCCTCCTTAAAAACAAAAAACAACCAAAAGCTGGGTAGAGCTAATGAAGTGGCTGTTATGTATCAGCTCACTGTAGTCATATATTGTTGAATCTTGTAAATGTTTCTCTCTTACCGATGTGATCGCTTTTCAGACCTTTATTGTTTGTAGTGAAAATGATTTAGAGGAGAATGTAGGTGGCCTGATTGGCAAGTTTGCGAATGACACACAGTGGATAGTGGATAGTGAGGAAGATTGCCAGAGGATACAGCAGGATATAGGTAGGCTGCAGAATTGGGCAGAGAATTAGCAGATAGTTTAATCCAAACAAATACGAGATGGTGGATTTTGGAAGATCTAATGCAGGAGGTAAACACATAGTAAATGGCAGAATCCTTTGTAGCATCAGCATACAGAGGAATCTAGGCAGACAGGTCGGCAGTTCCCTGAAAGTGGATAAGGTGATCAAGAAGGCATATGACATGTTTACCTTCATCAGTTGGGGCATAGTGTACAAAAATTGGTAAACTGTTGCATCTGTATAGCACTTCAGTTAGGCCATATTTGGAATATTATGCACAGGTCTGGTCACTACGTTACAAGAAGGGTGTGGAGGCTTTAGAGAGGGTCAGAAACAACATACCAGGATGTTCTCTGGTTTGGAGGGTATTAGTTATGAGGAGAGATCGGACAAACTTGGTTTGTTTTTAACTTGAACGTCGAAGCATTAGGGACAACCTTGTGGTGGTTAAAAAAAAAACCAGTGAGAGGCATAGAGAGAATGGATAATCAGAGTCTATTTCCCACGGTAAAAATGTCAATTACTAGGGGACAAAAACATTAAGGTAAAAGGGGGAAGTTTAAAGGAGATGTGAGAGGCAGGTTTTTTACCCTGACGGTGCACGTGCCTGGCATCTGCTGCCAGAGGAAGTAGTGGAGTTTGGATACAATTACAACATTTAAGAAGCATCTTCACAGATAAATGAATAGGAGGGGAATAGAGGGATATGGGCAACAAATAGGCAAAAGGCTTTAGTTTAGAAAGACATCAAGTGTTAGTGGGATGAAGGGCCTGTTGCTGTGCTGCACTTGTTCTTGCTGTTGCTCTTTGTTCTTTGAAAGGTTGGCCACGACAGGCCTGTTTAGAAAAGTGAGAGTTGACTTGGGTGAAATGCGTAGGATCCCAAATGTCAAGATGGATGTGAAAAGGATACTTTTCTTCTGTCTGAATCAAGAGCTAAGAGGCACTGACAACCTTTTAGGACAGAGATGTAGAGTTTTTTTTACCTCTCAAGAGGCTTGCATGCTTTCGGTACGCTGCCTCAGAACATGGTTGAGGAGGAATCAGAAAATACTTTTAAGGCAGAGGTATATCAATTCTTGTTAGACACGGGAATCAAGACTTAGTGGGTTCAGATAGAAATGTGAAATTTGAAATACAGTAAGCTTGGCCATGATTGTGTTGAATTGTCAAGCAGGCTTGAAAGAATGAATGGTCTACTTTTGCTCCTATTTCATTGTCCTCTTGACTCCATGAGGGAACATTGAACCTTCCTTGGGTTCCCTCCTTATTCTGGACTACATTCATCTTCCCTCTTTCGGACTAGTCCAAACGAGTGCCATCAGGCCCCTGAAGGCAGTCTCCTGTCCCATAAAACCCTCCTCTTCCCTTTCCTCTAGGCTAGGGCTTGCAGTTTCCAGCTGGGGTCCAACATTTTCCCCGCAAGAGAGTGAGGCCCATGAATTAAAATTGCTCAGGCCACTAACCGATAGCATCATGGAGGCTACTCAACTCAACTTGTGCCAAATTAAAATGGTGGGTGCTTTGTATTCCATGAATAATTTGTTTTTGCTTGGTTTAAGGTGGTTAGGGCTGGTCAGAGGTGGGTAAGGATTACATTTGTAATGTTCAGTAATCAGTTTGTAGGCTACCTCCGGCTTATCTCTTTGTTTTAAAGGGCCCACTAGCAAGCACCTCCTCAAAAACAAAACAAAATAAAAAAGTTGAGTAGAGCTAGTGAAGTGGATGCCGAGTGTCACTGTATTCCTACCTTGCTGAATCTAAGAAATGTTTCCCTCTTCCTGACATGATCTCAGTTCAGTCATAATGCTTAACACAACATGTCATCTCTCTTTGTATGGAACGGGAGAAGCGTGGGATTGTCAGGACTCGGCCAGCTCAGAGTGATTCAAATTATTTGTAATCTAGGCTGTCATGGAGCTTCTGAACATCATCTAAACAGTACCTCAAGTTACCCACTGGACTGCACCCCTTCTTAGAGATCTTCAACAGGTAAACTCTCAGACTGGGTCTCTCCTGTCATTCTAAAGAGTACAGTGGTGTCTCTAGCAACTTGTTCACCAAAGCTAGACAATCAGTGAATGCAAATTACATGTTCAGACTTGAGAAAGGTGAAAAGAGTAAAGTAAAACATGAAAAGTCCAAGCAAGTAAGAGGGGTGATATAGGCACAAACTTAATGTAAAGAGACTGTCAAGCATCCATAAACAGATAAATAAAAGTAGACAGGTATTCATTGACTGCACAAATTCAAAATTACTTTGGATTTCACGAATCTGTGATATTTCCTGGTACAGAGAGTGACTTATTCATGAAGCATGACAATTGGATCTGTGCCAGTTAGAAGTGTCTGCCCTACTATGTCCAGAATTACAATTAGGTTGAGCTTTTGAGTCTGGTTTAAGAGCCACTGGACTCAAAACATCAACTATACTTTCTTCCCACAGATGCTGCCAGACCTGCTGAGTTTCTGCAGCAATTTTTGTTTCAGTTTCAGATCTCCAGTATCCATGGTTCTTTGTTTTATTATAAATAGATTAGTTCTTTGTAACATGGGGGTGGCGATGTGGCAGGATGAATAGTGTTATTCAGTCTTTCTCCACTTGCTTTTTTTTTGGGAAGTTCTCCTAGTGGTCTCCAATGGGGGCAGGTAATCTTGGTTTTAGCTGGAATAGTTTTCCCACTAAAGAGCCTTGAGACATGTCACTCAGATGCAACTTATATTCAACATAATCGATCACTTCAAAGCTACAAAGTCTAATTACTTCAGATAGACACATTTTAAAGTCAGTGAGAGGTTAACTGTTTTACTTGGAGAGGCAAGTTTGTAGATTGGCATATGCTTGTAAATTTCTGGCTCCAAGTCAGAAGAAACCAGCATGAAATGGCTGCCTTTCAAATTACTCTTTTATTTAATACTTTGAAACAATCTGGACACAACTCAAATGGAGAGAAGAGAGAGGCTAAAACGCTGTTGCAGTTAATATGATAGCTATTGGCAAAGTTTCAACAAGCTTTTTGTACACACATCTATTTAATCATAGAATCCCTACAGTGCGGAAACAGGCCCGTTGGCCCAAGAAGTCCACACTGGCCCTCAGAGCATCCCACCCAGACCCATCCCCCATAACCCACCTAATCTATACATCCCTGAACAGAATGGGAAATTTAGCATGGCCAATCCACCTAATCTGCACATCTTTCGACTGTGGGAGGAAACCCATGCAGACATGGGGAGAATGTGCAAACTCTACACAGATAGTTGCCCAAGGGTAAAATTGAACCCAGGTCCCCAGTGCTATGCAGCAGCAGTGCTAACCACTGAGCCACTGTGCTGCTCCAAACCAAATCTTAGTTATGGATACCTTTCTGCCCAAAGTAGCCTATGGTTTTCTTTATCTTTATTTTACTATTCAAAATTACACACACTCTGCCCTCCATATCCCTTAACCAAGTATAATCTGAAACATCGCTTTGAATGTTATACTTTCCTATCAAACTCTGAGTAATGTTGATTTTTTTGGAGGGTTTTTTGTTGCAAAGCCTATTGGGTTTTGTTGCCCTATCTTTACAAAGTTTACTCAATAAGTACCTCCCACACAACATGGTAACTCTCATGTCCGATTTCCATTCCATCTTATCATGCACCATCCCCAAATCAATTCTTGCATCTGTAAAATCTTTAAAAGTCCATTGTGCACCCTGCCAAACACTGTCTGTCTGGAGCTGCATGATTCCTGATATTTGCCCCAGACATGGCCAATAGGTGAAATCATTGCGCCGCTCTGTGGGAAGACTCCTGGAGGCCATCTTGGATGGAGCAGTGCCAAGGCAGCATATCCTCCTCTCTTAGGACAGCAGTGGAGGCTATGACACCAGGCCACGCCTGACTGGTCCATCGTTCACCCAAGTTAAAGCAGTCTCAGCCATGGGAAGAAGGTCAACATCCTTCATCAAGGGAGGTACAACCATCTTCTCTCTGTCACATCACGAGCACTTCATCTCTGTTACTGTACCCATGTGCCACCAAAGTTCATGGTCTATCATTCTTACCATTACCTGGAAAATCGCCCATCACTCACTCTTACCCACCAAAACCCTCAATACCATTCAACCTGAATGCCCTCTGCACTGCCTAATACATGCTTGAGTCAATTCCCCACCTGCACCAAAAATAAAAGTTGTGTCATCAAGTTTCATCTCATGCTATACTTGCCTCTCTCTCTCTCTCTCGTCTAACGGGGAAATTATGTTGACAATTCACCAAGGTGTGTAATAACAATAATAGGGTAACTATATTAGGAGACTTCAACTTTTTGAACATACATTTGAATAGTTATCATGTAAAAGGTTCAGAAGGGGATGGATTTCTTGGTATGTATTCAGGCAAACTTTTTATATCAACACAGAGAATGCCCAACAAGGGATAGCTGCACCTAATTCTGGCACATGAAAGTTTTTGAGGTGGCAGTGCAGGACTACTTTAGCGATAGCAACACTGTGTGCTTTAAGCTTGTTATTGAGAATTAATGATTTGCAAAAATGAATTTTGGGTTAGTGGAAAGCAGATTTTGTTAAAATAAGGCAGGGTCTGGCCAAAGTAAACTGGCAACAGCCCCTTATGAGACATTCTATAGCAGAACGGTGAGGAGAGCATTTAGTAGCAAAATGAGAAAAGTAAAGGTCAACTATTTTCCCCTGAGGGTGACATGTAGGAGCAACTAGCCCAGAGAACCCTGAATGTCTCAAAAAATACAGGACTGGATAAGAAGGAAAAACTAGGCTTTTAGCAACTGCACTGGGATCAGATCAACAGACGAGAGGATAGAAAGTGCGGGAGGGGTGCTTAAGAAAACAAGTAGCAGAGCAAAAAGGGAACATGAGAAAACGTTAATGGGTAAAATTAGGGTGAGTTCTGAGATATTCTATAAGCCTATTAAGGGGAAGAGGGTAACTATGGAAAAGTAAGACCCATTAGGAACCATGGGGCAATCTGAGCATGGAGTCGGAGGGCATTGGAAGGATGTTAAACTAATATGTCACTTCTATCCTTACTTGGAAGAAGGAGAATGTAAGTACAGAATTTGGGAGAGGGGCTGCAAGGGTTTTGAGCAGATTTTGAGCAAACACATGAGGTGATACACGTTGGAAGAAATAGCAAAACAAGGGAGTAGTCAATGAATGGTTGGAAAGTAGGGAGTTCAAAGAAACTGAAGGATCTCAGGGTACTTGCCCACAGATCCCTGAAGGTGGCATGACAGGGTGTTGTGTGAAGCATCGCAAAGGTCAGTGTTTTGTCCTTGTACAATTAGGCAGATGAATAAGAAATGATATGCTGATGAATGCAAACTATGCAATCCTGGAATAAGAATGAGCAACACATACACAAGAAAGGTGATCAAATTAACACAAGGTAACTTGATAAAACATCTGAAATATTCTATGTTGAGACATGCAGTTACAAATCAAAGAAAATGCTGGGATTTACAGGCATGGTTGGTGGAGCATACTAAAGTCCTTCTGAACAAAAAAAAATGTGAAGAGCTGCCGATATTGGAAATCTGAAATAGAAATAGAAATCACTGGAGAAACTCAGCAGGCCTGGCAACGTCTTTGGAGAGAAAGCTGAGTTTTGGGGCTGGTAACCCTGTTCACAACTGTAGCCAGGAAAAGGTTGGTATACACGCTGAAGATGGCATGAGGGGAGGTGGGATGAGTAAACGTCAGGTGGAGATGGAGCTTAGAGAGAGAGAGCCACAATCAGATAGACAAATGAATGGGTAAAGGTCAGCCTGAGGGAGTCAATAACTGTTAATGGGGACTGTTAGTAACAGACAATGAGTTGTTTTTGATAGCAGCCCATATGATGACAAGGCCTGGAGCATGAGAGGTCGGAGTAACGACATGGGAGAAGTTGGTCGATCCCTAAAATTATTTAACTTGATATTGAGTCTGAAGGATGCAGGGTTCCCAAAATAAAATAAGGTGTTGTTCTTCCAGCTTGTGCTGAGCTTCCAGCTTGTGCTATGTGGAGCACTGCAGCAAACCTGAGACGGATGTTGGCTAAGGAATATGGTGGTGTGCGGAAGTGGCAGGCAACAGGAAGCTCAGAGACATTTTTATGGGCAGAACATAGGTGTTCCATGAAATGGTCATCCAGTATAAGTTTTATATCCCCTACATAAAGGAGACCATATTGTGTGCAGCGAAAACAGTAGACTACATTGAATTAAGTGCAGGTAAATTGCTGCTTCATCTGGAAGATGTGTCTGGGGCCTTGATGGTGAGGATGGAGGAAGTAAACAGGTAGGTGTTACACCTTCTGCGTTTGCAGGGGAAGGTGCTGTGGGGTGTGAGAATGCATTGGGAGTAGAGGAGGAGGTGTCCCAGGGAGAACGGCCCCTGCAGAAAGGTAACAAGCAACGGGAGAGGAATAGTTGGATTGTGGTGGCATTTCACTGGAGGTGGCAAAAACAATAGCTGATGATCCTTTGGATGTGGATGCTGGTGCAGTGGGAAATGAGAACCAGGAGGACTCTACTGCTGTCATGGCAGGAAGAGAAGGGGTGAGGGCAGAAGTGCAGGAAATGGGTCAGACTAGGCTGAGAGCTCTGTCAACTATGGCTGGCGGGGAATTCATGGGGGGGCAATTCAGAGGGCACCTTGTAGAAGCTGGTATCATCAGAACCAATGTGATGGAGATGGAAGAACTGTGGGAGTAGAATAGAGTCTTTACAGGAAGCAGGGTGTGAGGATATAGGTCCAGTTAACTGGAAAAGGCAACGGGCTTATTATGTATGTCAATGGCCAACCTATCCCCAGAAATAGAAACCGAGATGTTGAGAAAGGGAACCAAGGAGTCAGAGATGGACCAGGTGAAAATGAGAGCAGAGTGAAAACTAGAAGTGAAATTGATCATTTTCTTTCCAATTCCAGGTGAGAGAGGTAAGCAGCACAGATGATGTCATCGATGTACCAGAGAAAGAGTTGTGGGGAGGGTCATGAGGTCATTCTGAAGGTTTTCAGTGAACTGAGTTGATCTTACATAGTATATTGTACCAGATACTATACTTCAAAAGCTACTTGTATATTTATAAATAGTAGAGAGGAGATTGAAAAGAATAAATTCAGTTGTAGCAAGGATGAACTATGAGAAGGATTTTAAAAAGTTAAAGATAAGACATTAGTGAGATTAATCCAAGATATTATTTTAATAACAATCAAGTCAATAGAGAATGTCAGATTAAAAATAAGTTCAGGACAGTGTTAGAAAAATACCTTTACTTAAAAATTTTAGGTGAATTCAAGGTACCGTTGCTTCGAGGTTGGATCCATTGAATAAGGAAAGGATTCAACTCAATGGGGTGAAGGCCCTTTTCTAAATGCTGACTTTTTCTTATTGTTAGTGTCACAGTTCCTTCTTCTTAATATATTGTAGTATTTTCTGAGGCACAAATGTCAGATTTGCTTTTGTCTTCTTTATCTAATTATGGGTTATTGTGGGCCTCCTCTCGATCTCTTTATGCCTCACACTATTGCCATCAATGCTGATGTGAGGAGGCAAAATATTCCCAGTGATCCTACATAAGCACCACCAGCTTAACAACCCACAACTCCTGTTACTAACCACCTACTCTGTTCTCTGATTTGGCTTGAACACAATTTTCAAACAATGCACTATATTTCATCTACATGAGCTTATTTACTTCTCAGCCCAACAGAAATGAGTGCTCGCTTAAATGCAAGTGTGATTTAGCAACAGGAGACAATTAGTTTTGTGCCATGGAACCCTAATTAATTGATCTACAATAACATGTTGCCAGATGTGGGAGATGGGAATGGAGCAGCCTTAGGACAGTAAGTTTATTCACTTAATTTAAACCCTTTCCAGCACAATTTTCTAGTTCTGGGCTCTTAAACTCAGTCTCCAATGTCCAGTTCTGTTTGGCACAATTTGAAGGGGCACATTTGTTACAGAGAAGGATCCCAAGAATCAAAGGCGAAGAGAAAAGGTCATGAAGAGGAAGTCTCACTGATGTATATAAAATGTTGAATTTTATGTAGAGGTGTTGCTTCAAGACAGATCATGCCAGTGGGACATAAATACAAAACAACACAATGTTGCTTGATTCCAAACATCAGTAACTAATCTTTACTGAGAGAAAATTTGGATCCAATGTTGTGGGCATGTGTTGAGCTGAGCTAAAATGAAGCACCAGAGGGCAAGCTGATGGTTCCCTACTTTGGACTTTTAACCTTCAGTCCATCAATTGAAGCTACATATAGTACAGTCCCAAACAAGGTAAGACAGTCAAACTCACCATATTTCCCTCTTCACTGCCAAGCATGTTCAATCAGGCAGGTGACATTTTTTAATTTTCATTTCGAGACGTTTGAGGTTTAATGCATTAGCAGGTGAAAAAGTGTGCACAATATTCTTTCGTAAATAATAAGAATAGAAAAGTGAAAAGACATGACAGAGGAACATATGAAACTTGCAAGACAATATTTCTTTCCACGTTGTAACACAAAGCAATTCTGTGAACATATGCACAGATATCAAAATGACCGCCTGTTTAAATGGCTTTATTACATTATAGACTATGAAAACATAACATGAAAGTTAAACATTTCAGGCATATCCTTCAGTATATATGACTGGAACTGTAACAAAAGTATGAGTGTGTGAGTTGTCAATGGATAAATTCTAGTTAAAAATCTCATGGCCAAAGTAAATTATTTTCGTCTCCATCCAGTTTATTCTCAGTTTGATACATGCCGGCAGCTTGTTTTTAATTTGGACACGGGTCAAGGCATCGCAGAAGTTTCCACTGACATATGGAGATAGAGGATGAAAAGGGTCTTGGCCCCCAGCCTGTGAATGGAAACACAGAGAGGCCTCTTCCACTTCCAGGGCTCAGGATCACTAGTTTTTTTCCAGGCCTGTCAGTGTGCACTTTTTTAGTCAGGGACAGCCCAGTCCTTAGTGTGCGGGCCTCAGGCATATTATTGGAAATTTCAATTTGTCTTTACTTTATGTGTCTCCAGCACAACTGAAGAGGAAAACGTTCTCCACAGGGTCCTGCTCTGCAGGCATGTGCACTGACCAGGGAAGAAAATGTTTTCCTTGTATTTCTTAGTTCAACTCAGTTCTAAAGTCGGAGGACAAGAATTGGACTAAATGAAAAATAAAATCACAAACAAAAAACTGTAAAGGTAATTGCAGGCTATATAGAAAATCATAATACAATTGGACAGAATAAACAGAGAAATCATATTTGACAAATTTTTCCAATTCTTTGAGGATATAACAAGCAAGGCGGATATAGGAGAATCTCTAGATGTGTGCATTTGTATTTGCAAAAGGTATTTGAAGGGTTGACATACAAGGATTTGCAGCAGAAGAGAATAACTCCTCATGTAGACGGAGATAGTAAGAACTGCAGATGCTGTTGTCAGAGGTGACATAGTGTGGGGTTAGAGGAACATAGCAGGCCAGGCAGCATCAGAGGAGCAGGAAAGTTGATGTTTCAGGTTGGAGCCCTTCTTCAGAAGGGTTGGTGATATGTTAACATGGATGAAGGATGGGTCAATAGGAAATAGATTTACCATAAATGGATCACTTTCAAATTGGCAACTATACTGACTGGGCCATCACAGATGCCATGACAGTACTGTAGACATTTATGATCATTGTTAGTTACTGGGATGTAGGGGTCAAATTTATCGTAGCCAACTTTGTAGGTGACACAAAGATAGGCAGGAAAGTTAGCTTTGACAATTCAAAGAGTCTGCAATGGGATGGAGAGATTAGGTGAGTCAGCAGATGTCAGAAGAGGTAAGGTTGGTAAGAAGTATAAAAATAACAATAAAATGGAAAGAGGCTACAAAATGCTGCAATGCAGAGAGATCAAAGTGTCTTTGCATTTTAATCATAAAATGTAGAGGTACAACAAGTAATTAGGAAGGCAAATAGAAAGTTGGTATTTATTCCAATGGCAATGAAATATCATAATAGGGAGGTCTGGCTACAATTGCGCACACCTGTGTACAGCTCTGGCTTCCTTACACACAGTGGAAACAGTCTGGAGAAGGTTCATGTCACTATTCGCTGGGATGAAGGGATGTTTTATGAATAACAGTCGAGTGCTTGGGCCTGTACTGATTGGAGTTTAGAAAAATGAGCAGTAATCTCACTGAAACATATAACACGATGAGATTCTGAGGGAGCAAGACAGAGTAAAAGTGGATGTTCTCCCTCCACCGGTAAGAGCTCTAGAACTAGAGGGCATACTTTTAAAATAATTGGTCTCCCATTTAAGACAGAGTTGAGGAGGATATTTTCCTCTTAGAGGGTTGTTAGTCTTTATAATTGTTGTTCACGAAGAGCCATGGAGGCTTGATCATTGCATATAATCAAGGTTAAGCAGATTTTAATCTACAAGGGAGTCAAAGGAATGAGAAATTAGAGTTAAAAACCATGATTGGATCATCAATGATCTTATTGAATGGCAGAGCAGACGCATTGGGTTGGATGATGAAATGTGAGGCTGGATGAACACAGCAGGCCCAGCAGCATCTCAGGAGCACAAAAGCTGACGTTTCGGGCCTAGACCCTTCATCAGAGAGCGAAGCCTCTTCCAGCAATGGGTTGGATGGCTTGCTTCTGTTCCTATTTCTTATAGTTCTATGATTTTCAAAAACATTACAGAGAGAGATCACAGTTGTTGCTATAGTTGAATAACATCAAATGAAGTCACTTTCTACTTTTGAAGGAGTTAAATCATTTCCTGTCTTCTGTGCAAAGATTTCAATAAAATGAACAAAGCACAGGTAAGAAGGGATGACCTGGGAATGATTCCAGTGCAGCGTTACAAAGGTGCAGATGGTCTCCTAATTCGTGAAAGGCAATTTAACACAGTCTATAGTCTTCATTTCAACTGCTCCATCATCCTACAGCCTTCATTTTGCTGGTGGTCGTTTTTACTTCGAGTCTCCACAAATCTGGGTTTGTTTTAATGCTGGCAGTGACTGAGCACATGTTGTCAACTCTCAGCAGTGTGCTTGATATGTTACATTGTTTACCAGAGTTCCAGCAGCTGTGAGGTTACTGCTGCACATTTAACAAGACATAATCTGTAGGGAACTCAGTGTTTGCTGCTGATATAAACTTGGGTCCGCCACAGATAATCTCTTGGTTTCAGTGACTTCAACCACACCCATAAGCAGTTTGAGCACCTTACTTTTGTTGCAGCTGAATCACCCTCTTTTGGAGACATTCTGTCCATTTTTTATAATAGCCAGCTGTGAGAGCTTGCTGTACACAAATTGCCTTCCATATTTACTGCATTATAACAGTGACTCCACTCCAAAAAAGCCTACTATTCTCTATGAAGTGCTCTAGGAAGCGCTGAAGTCACTGTCCATTTAAGTTTTCTTTCTTCCATCTGTTACTGTGACAGGGTAACTTGGGATAACATTACCACCCAATGTTGGGGACTGTTGACAGAGGAACTACTGCCATGTGTTCTTGAATGGAGATGAGGAAATGAACAGCTATATTCACTCTTGCTACTCTTGTCAATCGTCCTCAATAAAACATCAATGAAATCATCTAATGCAATGACAATGAAACTCGTGTGAAATAACCTTGACATGCACACGTGTAGCAGCTGAGTTTTTGGCTGATATAATAAAGTTATCTAAATTAACCAGCTGAAATGATTCATAATTTTCAACCCATTACAGTATATTTAAAGAGAATTCTATTTCACTATGCTTAACTGTAGACAGTATCTTCTGGTTAATTAATGGAGTGTATTTCCTGCCATTCTTCTACATAGAAAGGTTGGCTAATGCAGAAACTAACACAACATACTGAAATATCCTCAGAGAAATCTGAGAGAGATCAACCTTTGTAATTACAATAAAACCAAGGATTAGAATATCCTCAATGTAGGTTATGCATGTCATTCCTTCATATAGAAAACAGGATTGTTCCTGAATTTCACTTATCTAAGCAACGTTAGGAGTTCTGTGTGCAGTTCTTGTTTTCATTCTATTAAAAAGATTTAGAGATCATGAAGAAGGTGCAAAAACAGATTTGCAAGGATAACACCTGGTCTGAGAGATTATTAGTCTGGAGTTATTTTCTCTATAAAGTACAGCATTAATGAATAATCTGATTGACATCATTAAGATATTGAAGGGGATTAACAGGAAAAGAATAAGGGCCTCTCTTGCGGTACTGTGGTAGTGTCCCACTCTGGATTGGGAGGCCTGGGTTTCAAGTCCCACCTGCTTCAGAGGTATATAATAACATCGCTGAATGGGTGGTTTAGAAAAGTAGGTTTATTTTAATAAAAAGAGGGAGCATTTCTTTGGTGAAATTGACAGTTTGGGAATTTTTTGATCTGTGAAACTCAAGGGCTCCAGTCATGGCCAGATAAGAGGTTGCTGATCACGCAGTCATTCTTAGGGGGCACTTCCCATTTTTGACAGGCAAGTGCAATCTTCTTCAACTGTATTTCTCTGCCATCAACATTTATCACAGCATTAGCCATCTTATGCAACTTTACCATACTGCACTGATAAAGGAGCAACAGTTGCAGGAACATTCTGTCTTCTCTTTAGCAACATGCGGCTCCCCATAGATGCGGAAATCTAGTGTGAGGGAAGTGAGGCCTCCAACACACTGTCTGTAGGCAGAGATAGCTCAACACAAACATTTCAGGAGGCTAAGTTTCCCATGGTTAATGCTGTACTTGCAACTTCCTGAAACATGACCTGTTTCAGAGGGGAACACGTGGTCATACATTGCCCAGGCTCCCAATGAGCCCAAAACTGGAGCACATGACCCGTACCTCTGTGACTGTGCCTATTCCTGAGCTCTCTTCTTCTGTAGAGGGATAAAGCAGAGAGTAATGAGTGTTAAAAATGGCTTGTAGAGAATGACAGTGAGTCATTGGAATGAGAGATCAATAAGAGTCTGAGTGTTGGCTGGTCAGATGAGGAAGTGAAGTCCCTGGATAAACGAAGGAGTAGAGCTGCAGACTATGTTTTTCTATGTGTGCGACAGGAGAACACGTGGAAGTCAGTATGTGTGACCCAGCATCTTAACATGTTTTTCACTCACCTTTCCCATTCTCTGAAAGTCCTGGATCCCTCTTGATCTACCATCTCCTGATTAGAGGGATTTATACTCATTCCTTCTCATTTGGCTGGGACTATCACTTGGAAATTTCCAGCCAATATCTCAAATATGGGTCAATCAAAACTAGGGGCCATGATGTAAAGTAGTAAATAATAATAAAATAATAACAATAATGATGTAGCTAATAAAACAATAAATGTGAAGTTCAGAGAAAGCTTATTTATCTTGGTAGCGGTTAGAACGTAGAACCACAAGGTGTAGTTGGGGTAAATAACATAGATATATTTAAGGCGAAGCTGTATTAGCGCACAAGGGAGAAAGGGTCAGAGGGTATGGAGGTGGATGAAGAAAGCTAGGAGAAGGTTCATGTGGAGGATAAAACTGGCATAGACATTTTGGAACAAATAACCTGTTTCTGTACTGTAAACACTTTAGAATGCTTCATAAAGAGGAGAGTGTTCTTCACTTTCCAATGTGGAACTTTTGTTGCACTTTCAACCCCATCCATATGCTGAGTAATGAATACTTTCCCTTCTTTCCTGTAACACAGTGATTTGTTGCTCATTAATGGGTTGCAACAACTTTCATAATAAAGTCGTTAAGCATCTATTAAGTAACAACATTGAAATGTGAGCAGGGTAGAACTACTTTGGCAAATGTTATTTCCATATTTTTGTATATCACAATAAGCTCTTTTCAGTTGTATTTCATTTGATGCTTTTGATATCTCTAATGAAAGGCATCCAAAATAATCAGTTCAATTCATCATTGAAGCAAAACGTTGCACTAGGAACACTTATATTCTGTGGTTTGGGTCTAAAATTTCAAGAAAATTCATGTTTTTTTTTGTAAAACTCCACATGCATGCTGGGTCTGTCAAAAATAGTTGGATATTAGTTTGCATCACAGTTTCTAAACATTTTTGTCATCATGGTATAAAATGAGAACCCAGAGAAATAGAGGCAAAGACTAGTCATCTAACATCTGAGTTATTGGGACTTATATGTGCTAAGTGTTGTCAATTCAGCTGAACCATTCATCACAATTTAATAAAAAAGTTTGGTGGTTTTAGCCTGAAAGCTCACTCTGCTTGGGTACCTGCAATAGCTCAGGTAACATGTAGAAATATAACCCATAGCTGAGTGAATGTCAATCTGTGAAGGTATATTCAATACTCTGTGATCAGGGCTTTAATATTTTGTTTTAATAACTGGTAAATTGCCATGTTAATATTCAAAATGTTGGACAACATGATTTTTTTCCCCTGCTCCGTTTTTTGGAAAGCAATGTGAGATTTGGGGAGGGGTGGTATTTAAAATGATGCTTTGTTTGTATTCACCTGTGTTTCAGTTTCTTTATAACCCTGTTCCCTTCAATTGGGACAGTGTGCAATTGCCTGACCCCTAACTGGGCTTCCTTTTTGAAGAATTCCTTAGTTCTCAGGGAGCAGCTGTGCACTGGGAGATTTTCCCATGTGGGCTGCAGGTGAAAACTGGGACTCGGCCTGGCCTCCAAGGGATGCCATCTGTCACTGACTGGAAAATTTCACAACACCTCACCGCCCCCAGTCCTCCACCCCTCCCCAGTGCCAGCACAGCTTTGTGAATCATTGAGGAATGTGCTCAGCATCACAGCTCTCAATCCCATGACTAATTCAGTTGTCACCAGGGCCCGCAGCACTTACTAACACTCTGCACACTGGAACCACTTTCATTTGTAACGAATGTACAGAAGATACCATATGTACTGGGTTGAATATTTTGCTTGGTTTACTCTATAGATTTTTTTAGTGAATAGGTGACAATTAACCGACTGTTCCTACTTTTGTTACTGTTCAGCACCATTGATCATTGTCTTTCATTGAGGTTTGTAAAAATTATGGCATAAATGTAAAATTGTCTACACCAGTGAAATTAAATCTATAAAGTAGTCTTAATCTGCAGTATTCACAGTATAATTTATGGCATCATTTTGAACATTTTTATAGGCGTAATATGTCTATTAATGTGATTTTCCTATATTCTATTGTTGGCATTTACAAAGTACAGCACACAATAATCCATTAAAACATATTATACTACACAGGGATTGGTCGGCATCTTAAAATGTTTTATATTTCATGTTTAACTTTGCTTTTGTTTAGGCTAAGAAGAGTGACCTTTGTGAACTGCCCCAAAAAGTTTCTGTAAAGACTTGTCATGTTTTCTGAGTTAGCAGCAGAGTCTTTTAATAGAGTCACTGGTTGTGTTATTCAGCACCTAGTAAGCTGATTGACACCTTAGCATTGCATCAGTGTTGTCCAACCAGTTTACAATTCCAATTATGAACACAGGAAGAGGAATTGACCATTCATCCCTTTGAGCCTATTTCACCATTCAATTAGATTGTGGGTGAACTCTGTCCTAACAACTCTGCTCTAGACACCTTTAACAGATTAAGTGGTTTCTCAATGTGTAATTTTAATCACCACAATTAATTCAGCTTTTGTCTTTCAAGGAAATGCAAGCTGGCTCTATGAATGCTCATAGTTTAACCCTTTTAGCCTAAATCTCTGCAGAATCCTCACCATAGCTCATACATTCTCACCGTGCTGTGGTGCTTAGATCTGACCACAATGCTCCAACCTGAACTTTATACTATTGTATCATGCCAACAACTCTTTTGTATTTCAGAACCGTTTTTGTCAATACCATAATTATTCAACAGTTTAATTTTTTTGTGTCTATCCAATGTACAGTCTTAGTAATTTCCAAACATGGATTCCAAACATTCTCTGCTTTTCCACAAGCATTTCCATCTCAGTGATTTGAAAGTACCCTGACCTATATCTGCCTAGGCCCAAAGTGAATGACCTCTAACTTTCAGAAACACAAAAGCAACATTTGAGCTTTCCCCATTGACCCAGTATAGGATTGTCATTCATTACAAAGCCATTATTTCTTGCATGGCACACACTCAGGCTTCGAGTTATTATTGAGTTATCAGCTTTCATCGGATATGTGAGATATTTTGTCACCATTGGGAAGTATTTCTTTCTGTGCATGGAAAAAAAGAACTACAATGTGAAATCCAACTCACTAAAGCTAGCTATGCGTGATCGGACATTGTTAAAAGAAAACAATATTATTTTTAAGAATTAGAGATAACACAGCTTGGAGCTGGAGGGACACAGATGGCATCAGAGAAGCAGGAAAGTTGACATTTCAGGTCAGGACCCTTCTTCAGAAATGGGGGAAGGGAAAGGGAGCTGAGAAATAAGTAGGGGGGGTGGGTTTGGGGAAGGTAGATGGGATGGTGATTGGATGAGGGCAGGTAGGGAGTGGTGGGGATTGGTCAGTGAGGTGGAAGGGGAAGAAAGGTGGTAGAGAAGGTGGACAAGTCGTGTCAGGTCAAGGAAGCAGGGATGAGGGTGAGGGTTGGTCATGGGAATGAGGCCAGAGAGGTGGGGAGATTTTGAAACTGGTAAAATCCACATTGAGACCATTGGGAATTTTACCAGTTTCAAGATCTCCTCACCTGCCTGGTCTCATCCTATGACCAACCCTCCCTCTCATCCCCACCTCCTTGGCCTGTCAGTCTTCTCCTCCCACCTCACTGACCAATCCCCACCTCTGCCTACCTGCACTCACCTATCATCATCCCACCTACATTCTTCAGCCCCACCCCTCCTCTCTCTATTTATTTTGGAGTTCCCTTCCTCCTTCCCTGCTTCTGAAGAAGAGTCTAGATCCAAAACACCAGCTTTCCTGCTCCTCTGATGCTGCCTGGTTTGCTGTGCTCCTCCAGCACCAAGCTGTGTTGTGGCTGACTCCAGCGTCGGCAGTTCTTATTATCTCTTATTTTTAAGAACTACTGCTCAGCAGTAAATAACAAAATGCAATATAATTGGAGAGGCGATGGTCTTGTTATGTTGTTAGACCAGTAATCTAGAGACCCAGGTAATGTTCTGGGGACCTAGATTTGAATCCTGCTGTGGTAGATTGTGGCATTTTAATTTAATTAAACAAAAATCTGGAATTAAAAGTCTAATGATGACTATTTAACCACTGTTAATTGTTACCAAACATTTTTTAAAAATCCACCTGACTCACTAGTGCCTATTCTGGCTAATATGTGATTCCAGATGCACAGTAATGTGGGCAATTAGGGATGGGCAATAAATGTGACACCCACATCACAAATGAATAAATAAAAGGAAACAAAATGTTTGAAAAATAAGTTGCACTGTGGATCATTTCTGCACGCCTATGGTGATTAATTTAATTGTACCTAATTGAATAATTGAGGGTCTTTTCGAAGCTGGGCAGTGTGTGTGGTTTGTTCTGTGCAGTTACATTGGAAATGCTTGTAAATTAAGCACAGGAGAGAAACGGCCCTTTCATCAATGTTTTATTCCTCATTAAACTCTCTCCTCCTGGCAGCAGACCTCATTATAACCCTGATCTAATACTTGTTGTAAAACCTGCTATATAATTTGGAGTTAGGTCAAAAAGAAAATCATTGAGCCTGATGATAGAAATGAGCAAAAGTAACTAGAACACCAACTGCAAATCTAACTGGAAAGCGGTGAAATGGCAAGAAAAAGAAAATAGTTTAAAAATAGATGAATGATTTGCAAGTAAATCAGTTTCTCAAAGTTTCTTGAGTATTGACGTTCTGAGGAAGGGTCACTGGGCCTGATACATTAACTCTGATTTTTCTTCACAGGTGCTGCCAGACCTGCTGAACTTTGCCAGCAACTTCAGATTTTGTTTCTTGAGTATTGATTGCATGGATGGTTGTATCAAACTCTTCACTATGTTAAATTGTCCAATTCCTTCCAGCTCTTACATATTCTACATATTGCTCCTGTCAGTCAGGTAACCAGAGATGGTGGAATGCTTCTGAAATTATTAAATAGTATCACTATATTTCTTTACAGTGGGTAGCCTGCAGAACCAGTGAAACCCATATAACAGGATTATCTTCTTTGGCGCCTTAAAGTTAACCTAGTATTACAAACTTATTAGCAACACAAAATGTTCCTGTAAGGTACTGAGAGGCCCTTGTTGGAAAGTGAAGCATCTTGCCTCTTTGGTTTTGGTACCAGACTCTACAATGGAGCTGCACAATGCCTCAGGTTTGCTAAGGGCAGTTACGGAGAAGAAAGGAGAATAAAAGGAATGAGTCATCATTGTCTTAGAGAATCACTTATGTGGGTTGTATAAACCACTGAGCTGATAGTAACGGAGTTACAGTAATTTCAAACTAGATCGATATCATTGTTTGTTCGGAGAAATGCATCTGTGCATTGTAGCTTACTAGTGGTGTACCACAAGGGTCGGTGTTGGGTCCACTGCTGTTTGTCATTTTTAGAAATGACCTGGATGAGGGCGTAGAAGGATGGGTTAGTAAATTTACAGACGACACTAAGGTCGGTGGAGTTGTGGATAGTGACGAAGGATGCTGGAGGTTGCAGAGAGACATAGATAAGCTGCAGAGCTGGGCTGAGAGGTGGCAAATGGAATTTAATGCAGACAAGTGTGAGGTGATGCACTTTGGTAGGAGTAACCGGAAGGCAAAGTACAGGGCTAATGGTAAGATTCTTAGCAGTGTAGATGAGCAGAGAGATCTCGGTGTCCATGTACACAGATCCTTGAAAGTTGCCACCCAGGTTGACGGGTCTGTTAAGAAGGCGTACAGTGTTTTAGCTTTTACTAATAGATGGATCGAGTTCCGGAACCAAGAGGTTATGGTGAAGCTGTACAAAACTCTGGTGCAGCCGCACTTGGAGTATTGTGTACAGTTCTGGTCACCGCATTATATGAAGGATGTGGAAGCTTTGGAAAGGGTGCAGAGGAGATTTACTAGGATGTTGCCTGGTATGGAGGGAAGGTCTTATGAGGAAAGGCTGAGGGACTTGAGGCTGTTTTCATTAGAGAGAAGAATGTTGAGAGGTGAATTAATTGAAACATATAAAATAATCAGAGGGTTAGATAGGGTGGATAGAGAGAGCCTTTTTCCTAGGATGGTGACGGCAAGCACGAGGGGGCATAGCTTTAAATTGAGGGGTGAAAGATATAGGACAGATGTCAGAGGTAGTTTCTTTACTCAGAGAGTAGTAAGGGAATGGAATGCTTTACCTGCAACGGTAGTAGATTCGCCAACTTTAGGTACATTTAAGTTGTCATTGGACAAGCATATGGACGTACATGGAATAGTGTAGGTTAGATGGGCTTGAGATCGGTATGACAGGTCGGCACCACATCGAGGGCCGAAGGGCCTGTACTGTGCTGTAATGTTCTATGTTCTATGTTATGCTCTGTGACTTGTCATAATCAAGTGACCTCTGAGAGGTAGTTATTTTTTCTATTAAGGCATGAAGGCAGATGCCAGTGAAACCAGCACAGGGATTAGATTCTCAGGGACCGACGCATAACAGTGGCTACCTTCTCTTTGTCACTGACTCGTGGAACAGGTTCTTGTTCCTTTGAATCCTTACAATTAAGAACATAATTGTTGTATTTAACAATGTTGGCTCATAGATATTAATCTCCCTGAATCCAGGTTCAAACAACAACGCTATAAAATAATCTTTAAATAGAAATATTTGATTCAAGAGAGCTAAGCATCACTTTTATCAATGCACTGTACTAACTTGTAGCAACCCAGTGGAGATTCTGTAGTTCCCTCAGTTCTTGCAATGTGAATGATTTCTTTTGGATTTTAACATGTTGAAACTAAGAGAACAGTAGTGAAAAAGAGAAAACTAAAATAAACTTTAGTTCTTTATAAAGTAGTAAATGTCATTAATTTAAAACAAATTCATCTTTTCCTCCAGGGATATCTCTGTTGAGCTATGAATGGGTGCATAAATTTTTAAATATTGTTTAAGTTTTCCACCATCAGTTAGAACATTGTCCCTTCCTGTCATGCAGATGCGACTGTAGTTTTTAATTGTTACATTGGATGTATAGCACTGAAACAGGCCATTCAGACTGGCGCCAAAAAAATGTAATGTTTTCTTCAGGGACTGTGTCACTTGTGGGTGAAGCTTTCAATTTTATGTCTGAAACCTGAATAAAGCGTAGAGCAATTGTGTGATCACAAGTATAATTTTGATGTTGCTTTGAGCATATCTCCATCCCGATAAAGTATTGTATACAAGAAAAACTTCAGGTCTCCAGATACCATTTCGACAATCTATGGGCAGTTGGCTTTGAATTCAAAACCCCTAACTTTCATGGAAAGTGGACACTACGCAACCTACTGTCGCTGGGTGCAGCTAGCTTTCTCTTTTAGGAAATGTTTTACACTCAGCAGTTGCAGCACATTGTTAGAATTCAGCATGTGGAAAACATGCCAGTGTAATCCTTCATTGCCTGAGTACAAACTAATGAAGCCCCCCCCCGCCCTGCACTGAATGATACATGCAGATAACTGACCAATTGTAGTGTTCCAATGCTGAATCATTGCTGCAATGTCAAATATAAAACAAGCTGCTTGCTGTAACTATTGCCACTGCAGCAGCAGAGGTGCAGATGGGTATGGGGTAGTTTTTCAAACAGCAAGAAACCCATCAAACCCGCAGGTAGAAGAAGAATTAACAAATAAAATCATTGGTCATAGGCAAATGCTCAGAATAAAACTGTTTCTTGAAATGTGCTATTTAAGAGTGGAAATTATTTATTAGTGGCAATATGCAGTTAGAAGCCGAAGGCTGACTTAACATTAACAAGGGACGTCAATTCAACCTGTACATAAGTTCAGACACTGCAAACTTTCCACATCTGTATTCTTAAGTGCTGCTATTAACTTTTTGCATAAAATACAGCTAACTGGGACAAAGAAGCTTGGCTTTTCTAATTCATGTAAGTGACTTTAATCTGAGTGTGATGATGGGGTGTGGTGGGGGGAGAGCTGGATTCTGAACTAAGTCAATTTGACCATCATCATGAATAATAGAAAAAAAAACTTGGCACGCCTTGTTCATGCAATGATTGCTAAAATCATAACAGGATCATTATAAAGAGCATGTCAATTTGTTGTGAAAGGAAGTATGCTTACAAAAATGGTAAGTTTCTCTAAAGACACCTTAGATAATTGTTCTAACCATACGCTAAAAATGGAGGAACTCTGCGTATTCAATATAAGTTTTACACTTAAACTGATCAAAAATAGCCTTGTTAATGCTCACAAGGCTCACAGTCTGATGTCAAGTTTGATGTTACAGAGTTTACATCAGAAATTTATGACTTGCAGGACAGTGCCAACGTTCCTTTAAAGTAATAAAATCAAAGGCAAAGAAGCCAGTTGAATGTGTGGAATATAAATGATATTCAATTGGATTGAAGTGTGGAATAGGTCCTTAAGGCTCTCCCTGAGGACAGGAAACATGTCAGTATCTCATCTTCAGTTGGGGTTGCAAAGGGTCATCCAGGGCTGTCTGGGTCTAGGTGTTCCTTCAGGCTGTTTTCTGTGAAAATAGGACTCAGCCAGCCAAACGTGGAAGCTGATGTCTTGTGTGTATTCATATACTGTCTGCCTTGACACAGGGACTGCACTAGTTTACATATATCTATGCTAATGATTTCATTCTCATGTGATCAGTTGAATAGCTTGCTTCTGTCTTGAAATTTCTGTGAAATTCTGTCATAGCACAAGCAGCATTGGTGTGGACTTCAGACTTGATCACTTTGTGATGGGGCGTCCACTTGACTGTTGCCTTTGAGTCACTCAGGATCGAAAGTCCTGTAGGTAGTATATTCATGAAATATGCTTTGGCAGCATTATGATGGAATGTAATAAAAATGCTGTTTCTGCCAAAAGACATCAGACTGGAAATGTCTCCAGTTCCCGGCTCGTGCATATGAAATGGTAACATTGAAAGCAGCAGTTGCCAGTGCTACTAAGGAGGTTGAAGACTGGGTGGGCTATCAGTGATGGCTATCCCTGCCCAGGGACCCTAAGTGTTCCATTCACATGGGGGCAGGAAGAGAGAGGTAATTGGGCCCAGTGTTATTGCCGAATAACTTGCCAACACTCAGTATGATAGTTTTGAGGTGGCCAACTCCTCTACTAACTCTCATTGGCATGAGCACACACATTAAAAATTGACAAATGACAGGGCTCCAAGAGCTGACGGGATCAAGTCAACATACCCAAAAAATTTCAGCATGCCAGTACAAAAGCTGATGAATTTTATCTTTAGGAGCACAGTGTTGCAGCAAAATTATTTGCTACAGACTGATGGGTTATTACTTAATACCTCCCATCGTATACATGCCAGAGTAGGTTAGCTGGCTGCAAGTGCAGGAGTTACATTTTTATTATGCCATTTGTAAAGTCAGGATATCCCAAAGTTCTTTAACCAATGTTTGATCTATATTCACAGTTACCAAGTAGGATTTTTGGGCACCAAATTTTACACAGCAATATCCTACAAGCTGCAGTGAGATAATAAATACAGCACCAAATCAAACAAATCATGTCTGGTCATCCAAATCTGGGCATTTAAAAAGGAATTTTGAAATAAGTTAAAGGAATTTATATTATAATGCAAGATTTTCTATTTTTCTAATCTAACACTATTATCATTAATTTTATTAAAATGTACCATAAAAATCATAAAATATTGATAAGGGAAATCTCCACTATCCACCCACCCTACCTCTTCCCATGATCTTGAATCTTATCTACACCTTTACATTCATACCTTCAAATCAAAAATCAAAATGATAAGTTTATCATACCATTTGACAACTACTCAAAAAGAACCCTGTGAGTTGATTGTGAATAATTCCATTACTTGGATCTTCTTCTCTCCAAAACATTTGCCATGTGATTGATGAAGATGATATCAAAATAAACACCTCTGCACCACCACATGTGTGACACCGCAACTATCTTAACTATGCCTTCTAATCACTTCAAGGATGTAGATATTGGACAAATGCATGAGATCCATAACAGATTGTGCAGATAAAAGGACAGAGCATAATCACTAATGCCTGGTTTACCCCACTGAGATAACATGATAGGATGCTCGGCATAAATAGACTATTTGGCCCATTGCATTTGTTCAGCCATTCAATCAGATCATGACTTATCTGATAATCCTCAACTCCATTTTCCTGCTTGTTTTTCTCATAGCTCTTGATCTCCTTATTGGTTAAGAATCTGCTAACTTCAGCTTTGAATATTCTTAAAGACCCAGACTTACCAGCTTTCTGTTAAAAGGCTGTTAAAAGTTTTTTTTAAAAATCCACAGATTCACTACCATCTGAGAAAAAGAGTTCTTCCTCATCTCTATCTTAACTAGGTTACCCTTTTTCTCTATGATTTCACCAATCAGGTCCTAGACACTCTCACAAGGGAAAACAGCCTCCCACAGCTAACCTGTCAAGCCCTCTCAGAATCGTACATGTTTCAATGAGGTCACCTCTTCTAAACTCCTGTAAGTACAGGCCCAACCTATTTGACTTCTCTTAAGAAAACCACTCCGTACTTGGAATCAATCTAGTGAACCTTGTCTAGACTGTTTCCAATGCTGCTACATCTTTCTGAAGAAAAGAGGACTAAAACTGTTCATGGTAGTTCAGCTAATTAATGCCTTGCATAGCTTCAGCAAGACTTCCCTATTTTTATACATCATTCCTTTTGAAATAAAAGCCAATGTTGGATTTGCCTTCACTGTTATCTGCTGGTCTTGGGCGTTAGGTTTTTGTGATTTTTTTAAAAATTCATTCATAGGATGGAGGTGTCACTGGCTAGGCCTATATTTAATGGCCATCCCTAATTACCCAGAAAGCAGTTAAGAATCAACCACATTGCTATGGGTTTGGAGTCACAATGCCAGCCAAACTAGGTAAGGTTGGTAGTTTTCTTCTTTGAAGGGCAAAAGTGAACCTGATGGGTTTTTTTTCTTTCAACAATCAAAACTGGATTCATGGCCATCATTTGATGCTTAATTCTAGATACTTATTGAATTCAAATTCCACCACCTGCCATGGAAGGATTTGAACCTTGGCCTCTGGTTAACAGGCTAGTGATAATACCACCAGGCCATTGCTTCCCTAAAATGTGCAAGATCCTTTAAATCCTTTGGTACAGCAGCATTCTGTAGGGTTTTTCCATTTTAATAATATTGAGCTCCTCTATTCTTTCTGCCAAAGTGGTTAGCACTGCTACCTCACAGTGCCAGGGACCCGGGTTCCATTTCAGTCTCTGGAAACTGTCATTGCAGAGTGTGCATGTTCTCCTTGTGTCTGCGCGCGTTTCCTCTTGATGCTCTGGTTTCCTCCCACAGTCCGAAGATGTGCAGGTTATGTGGATTGGCCATGCTAAATTGCAATGTATTAACATTAATCAGGGATGTGCCAGCTAGATGACGTAAGCGATGGTAAATATGAGGTTTTGACAGGTTAGAGGGTTTGGGTGGGATGCTCTGAGATTTGTGTGGACTTGTTGGGCTGAAGGGCCTGTTTCCACATTGTAGGGATTCTATGATTCAAACAACAGATTAGGATTAGAGGGTCCCTACAGTATAGAAGCAGGCCATTCAGCCCATCAAGTGCACACCGTCCCTCCTAACAGCATCCCACCCAGACCCATCCCCCTATAACCCATCCAATCTACACATCCCCGGACACTATGGGAAATTTAGCATGGCCAACCACCTAACCTGCTCATCTTTGGACTGTGGGAGGAAACTGGAGCACCCAAAGGAAACCCACGCAGACACAGGGAGAATGTGTAAAGTCCACACAGGCAGTCGCCCGAGGGTCCCTCGTGCTGTGAGGCAGTAGTGCAAACAAGTGAGGTACCGTGCTGCCCCCTCTGCTTTTGTAGATTCTTTGTGTTATCCTTGTAGTGTAGACTAAATGCAGGGGAGATATGTAAATAAGAGGATGTCCTAGTTAGGAAAGAGATGTGGGGAAAACGTTTCTTCACGGCATCATTGGTTTGTGGAATTCTTTCTCTCAGAGACCAGTATAGGCAGGGTTATTGAATACTACAAAGTTTGATTTAGACAGATTCTTCTTGGTTAACAAGCAAGTCAAAGAGTATCGGGGGTAGACAGTAAGGCAAAGGCCAAGGTTGGCTTAGCCATTAATTTATCAAATTTATCAAATTTTAAAGAATGCTTGTGGGTTTGAATAGCCTACTCTTACTCCTAATTCATGCACTTATTCATTAACTTCAAAAGCTGAAATTGAGTTTGTTCCAATGGTCACTGTTGTAGTTCATTAGCTCACAAAGGGGTTGGGTTCACTGGATAATGTGGTTAATTGAGGAATCTTGGTGTGTATGGTTATGGACTCCACGACTAATAGAGCTGTACAACATGAAAACTGACCCTTCAGTCCAACATGTCCATACCAGCCATACCATACCAATCCTAAATTAATCTCGTCCCATTGGCCAATATTTGACCCATATCCGTCTAACCTTTCCTACTCATAATACCCATCCTGATACCTTTTAAACGTTGTAATTCTACCAGCCGCCTCCACTTCCTGTGGCAGTTCATTCCATATACGCACCACCCACTGTGTGAAAATGTTGCCCCTTAGGTCCCTTTTAAATCTTTCCCTCTTCATGTTAAACCTGCGCTCTCCAGTTATGTACTATGCCCTCCCGGGGAAAAGAATTTGGCTATTGACCCTATCCATGCCCCCCCTCGTGATTTTATAATCCGCTGTAAACTCACTCCTCAGTCTCCGACGCTCCAGGGAAAATAGCTTCAGTTTATTCAGCCTCTCCCGATAACTCAAACACTCCAAGTTCAGCAACATTCTTGTAAATCTTTCCTGAACCCTTTCAAGTTTCACAACGTCCTTCCTACAGCACGGAGACCAGACTGAACACAGTATCTCAAAATGGTCGAACCAATGTCTTTTGTAACCACAACATGACCTCCCAACGCCTATGCATTGAGCAATAAAGGGAAGCATACCAAACACCTTCTTCACTATCCTATCTACCTGCAACTCCACTTTCAACGAACTATGAACCTGTTCTCCCAGGCCCTTACTATTAATTGAATAAGTCCCAGCCGGATTCACCTTTCCAAAATGCGGCACTCGTGTTTGTCTAAACTAAACTCCATCTGCCACTCCTTAATTAATAAATCATATAGCTTTAAACTCATTAGGTACACATGGAATGGATGGGTCATGGAGTCTTGAAGGTGTAGACGTCTATAGCACAGAAAATGGCCGCTCAGCCCATTTAGTCTGCACCAGTCAAAAATAGCCATCTAACTATTCTGAACACATTTTACAGCACATGTCCCATGGCCTTGTAAGTCTTGGCATTGCAAGTATACACCTAAATACTGCTTAAATGTTATGAGGGTTTCTACCAATACCATCCTTACAGGCAGTGAGTGCCAGATTCCCAGTGCCGTCTCGATGAAAATATTTTTCCCTGCAACCCCTCTAAACCTCCTCCTCCTTACCTTAAACCTATGTCCCAAGTCGGTGATCCCGCCATCAAGGGGAAAAGTCTCTTCTTGTCTACCCTATTGTGCCTTCATAATTTTACATACTTCAATCGTGTGTATGGGTATACTTTAACAAGTAATAAGAGGACAAAATATGATGCAGTATGGGTTAGGACTGCAGCTTTTTTAAAATGATGACCTTTTAATTTTTGCCATTATAATTTGTAATTTAACTGGATATGGATAACAGATTACACAATGTAAGCATCCAGAATAAATTCTAAACTTGCCCTGTGCTGTTCAGGTTCTGTAAAGGTGGCACATTTTCAGCTTTTAACTGCCTCATAATTTTGACTAAAATTAAAACTGTTGACTCTCAGACCTTGACAAGAGACCTTTCTCTTCCATCAATTTTGCCAATTAACTCACAGTTACGATGTATATTGTGTTTAGGAGAACAATGGGTAATAAAATATGTATTGATGTTAACTTACTTTTGTCAATTGTCAGCCAAGTTGTATGGTTGTTCGAAATAACTATCCTGATGTATCCTCCACTTTTTGTAAAACATTTTGTCCAAATGTATCTCTCTTTAATCGTTCATGGGAAAAATACCAATAGAATTCTAAGTTAACTTGAAAACCTGCGATTAAAGGACATAGCCAAATTGTGATCCCAATATAGGTTAGCTCAGACCACTCATTCACAGTCAGGGTAGGATTATAGGATATGAACTTATGGGGTCCTTGGTCTATGCCTCAGCCGAGTAAGAGTTTCAATCCGGTGAAATTTGCCACATTACAGAAAATCTGCTGACAACTTTTGTCAGATTATTCTGACATTTTTAAACAGTGCTCCCAGGAAAGGTGAGACAGAGTTGACAAACTGATTATAATATGAACAATGACACTTGCTTGTCATGGTTTGTGCTGTAATAGGTTGATGTTATGGTGAACGTTGAGGGTGTGGGCATTTGTGCAAAAAGACCCTAAGTGTTCCACGATCCAGAGCCTCAAGAATCCTTAATTTATCTCCTTACAGCTCCAGTGTGATTATTGCCTGAAGCATTAATAGTGATTTTTTTTTGGCCGACTGCAGTGCATAACCTATTCAATCACATAATATAACCTCATTTTCATTTTGCACATGGTCCTCGAAACATTTTATTTAAGGAAAAGCACAAGACTTTTCAAAAGATATAAAGAATGTTCAACCTTCAAAATCGGGGAAGCATTCACCCTGTCTTTTTTTGATGCAATTTCAAAAATTGGACTTATTTAAAAATGTCAGTCTTGACTTCATGCTCCCTTTCTCCAATAATAACCTATGAGTGTAATGGTAAGTAAAACACTCAGATCATGCTCCACTTGCAAAGATGTTGATTTAATGAGTTGAAATGTTTTGTAGATTTCACAAAACGATGCCATTAGGATTTCAGTGATCTTCACATACACTCCTGGCTTTTGTAAAACCCTGTGCTGTGTTTCTGGCTGAACCACTCTGCATCAGTATTAGATTAATACTGCATCGCCAAGGCACAGTAAGGAAAGGAGCTATCTCCATTGCATTCTCTTGCATTTTCAGTATTTGCCCTCCAGCTTTTTTACAATTGATCTGATGGAAAACAGCTTAATGCAGCACCATCCCTGTTTTTGTTTTCAATATAAGCAATATTAAAATTCCTATGTAAAATTTAAAAAATATGTTTTAATTTGAATTCAAATGGGCAGAGAAACAAATTTAGCGCTTATGTCAAGAGGTTCTTCATGTGATTAACAGATGGAATTGAGCAACAGTGAAAATATCTTGGAATCACTAAACGAATAATTGAAGGGATTGTGGGTTTTGTTTTATCAAGTGACCGGTCACTTTATTCATGTCATTTATCTTGCGATTTTATAAAAAAAAGCAAGCTTTGTTCCACATGAAAGGTGTTGTAACCTTCTTGTTTCACTACAATGGCATATCACAATTGCTTATCTCTCACTGTTTTGGAAATGGAAACTGATAAACATCGTAAAAACTTATCGTCAAAGATGCAATTTGATAAACTGATAGCCGAGTGGAAATAAAAGGTATCTTTTGACAGGAAACAGAATATTTTGGTTTGAATCACCTGCTTCATTGGCTATCCTGCCTATTTAATACAAGCATAACAGTTTGTGAAAGTGTAAAAGAGGGAACCTTTGATACAATTATATTAGCAACAAGTATAAGGCCTACTGTAGCTTGCTTTTAACCTCATTTGTCGGCTATTTTTATTGCGTCTTTTTTCTCATTTCTCAGTACTTTTCTATCTCATTTTGATCAGATTACATGTACACATAAGCAAGGTAAGGTTTATTTCTCAATGATTATTAAGCAAGCATTTTGGCTGAGTTGGAGGTATGATGTATAGGGAGAATAAAAACTTGAGAAATAGAAGCATATGTAGACCATTCAGTCCCAAGCCTGCTTCGTCATTCAATAAGATTATGGCTGATCTGCTCTAGATCTCAAATCCTCTCGCATGCCTGTTCTTCTTAGCTCTCAACTCTTTGATATTTCAAAAAAGGGAGCTGAAGCTATAAGCACTAATGGGGAAGGGGGGGAAAGAGAATAGGTTCAAAGTGGAATTGATGATAGATTGTTATGGAATGAATTGCTGGATGTATTTCTTTTGGCTTACTACTTGTGGTAACAAGTTCTATCTTCAAGAGAAAAGAAGTAGCGATACTGTCGTTTTTCCAAACAAAAAATGTGTGATGTTGACCTTGATATTCTCAAAAATTTTCAGCTGTTTGAAGCCTCTAGCTGTAGGTTGTCACAAAAATTGATTCAAATTGTAATGTCCTTTCATCTTATGTGTATATACAGCATGTAACATTACACACCCAGTCAATGAGAACACATTGTTACTGAAACTATCTGCTTAAGCGAAAGGCTTTCTTCCATCTTTTCATCATAAATTTATTGTACATTAGTTATTTTATAGTAGTGCTTGAGGCAGCTGTATCTGTGCCAATGCCAAAGAAAAACAAATAAGACAGTGCTAAGGGCTTCCAGAGACGTAGACACTCAACTCATTGTTTTCATCATGCTACTGGCAGACAATAGACAATAGGTGCAGGAGTAGGCCATTCGGCCCTTTGAGCCAGCACCACCATTCATTATGATCACGGCTGATCGTCCACAATCAGTATCCTGTTCCTGCCTTGGCAGCTAACAGCCATTCTCATTTTGTTTGGACGTTGGCAACAAACAGTTGCCATCTTGTTCTGGTTGAATTCTTAACTCAGCACAAAGCAACAATTTAGATTTTACAAGCTGACCTCTTCCATAAGCTTTCCCACCCCTCTGAGGTCCATAGCTAACAAACTAAAGTGGCAACGCATTCTCAACTATTTTTCAGCTGTTTGCATTGTAGACTTACATAATATTAATTTTGGTAGAAGCCGTTGCTTTATCAACACTCAGACAGGGTTATGGTATTCTGTTACTGAAGGCACTGGTAGCATAATGCAGTGCTGTTGAACTTGTCATTGTAAGGCCTGATGAATACTTTAAAAATACGAGTTCAAACCCTTCCATTGCAGTGGGGAAAATCTCAAAGTAACTCTTATTAATGTTGATTATAATGTATTGATAGCAGTAAAGACTAATCCTATTTATGCCTTTTTAGGGAAAGAAGCTGATGCTCTGATCAATTCTAACCCACGTGTGACACCAGAACAACAGCAATGTAATTGACATTCTGCAATGGTCTATTTATGGTTGGTTCACCATCACCTACTCAAGGACAATGTAGCATTGACAATAAATGCTTGCTAGCCAGCAGTTCTCACATCCCTAGAATGAATTAAAGATAATAATTGTATGCATTAAAAGTTCAAAGACATGAAATGAAGCAAATTAAACTGTTAAGGCTATTTTTAGCCTCTTCTGTTTTCAACTTCTGATAAAGAATTATCTTCTGATTTTTAACATGTATTGAATGACCTGTTGTGTACTTCCAATCTTTCATAATTTGATTTCAAGAACTCTGTATGTTTTACAGAACAGAATGAGAGATATCTTGTGTGATTGTTTTATTCAGGTGCAACACACCCACTTTTGCTAATACAGACAAATGGAACAGCACTTCTTCCCCATAGATCAGGGGAAGCTGGAATATTCAATATTTTTAAGGTTAGGGTAAAGCCTTAACTTACAGAGGAGTGAAGGAATGCAGGGGATAGGTAGGAAAGTAAAGGCCATTCGGCCAGTTGTGGCCTTAGCAAATATTGGAGATGACTTGAGCTGCTCAATGACCTACTTCTGCTCCTAATTCATTTGTCTTCAACACTCTGTTGGAATGCCAGAATGGATTTTGTGCTGTTGTGCTTACCCTTCAAGACATACATCATTTTGACTTATTTGCTGTATCTTTACCACTAGTGACTCAGTAGTCAGCATGCATGCCTCACAGCACCAGCGATCTGGATTCAATCCCACCCTCAGGCGACTGTCTGTGTGGGGCTTGCGCATTCTCCCTGTGTCTGTGAGGGTTTCAGCCAGGTGCTCCAGTTTCCTCCCACAGTCCAGTGAAGTGCAAATTAGGTGGATTTCCCAAAGTGTTCAGGGATTAGATTAGATTAGAGTGGATTCCTTACAGTGTGGAAACAGGCCTTTCGGCCCAACAAGTCCACACTGCACCTTGGAGCATCCCACCCAGGCCCATCCCCTATAATCCACACGCCTCTGAACACTATGGGCAATTTAGCCTGGCCAATCCATCTAACCTGCACATCTTTGGACAGTGGGAGGAAACTGGAGCACCTGGAGGAAACCCACACAGACACGGGGAGAATGTGCAAACTCCACACAGACATTTACCCAAGGCTGGAATCGAACCCGGGTCCCTGGCGCTGTGCATTAGCCATGGAAAATTCAGGGTTACAGGGAAAGGGTAAATGGATGGGTCTCGGTGGGATGCTTTTCAGAGGATTGGCGTGGAGTTGTTAGTCCAAGTGCCCTGTTTCCACACTGTAGGAATTCTAAGGATTAAAAGAAAAACTGAAATATTAGAAATCCAGAAATACCCATCTGACACTGATGCAGGTATTCAGGAAGAATTTTTCTTGAGTAGATGGTTTTGAAACAATCATAAATAGACCACCTTGGAGGGCACTTAATAGTGAATTATATTGCTGTGGTTCCGCAGTCACATATAGATTTAAAATAGATCAGACCTGAAAGACATGAACAAATGGGTTTTTACATGGCAACTATGGATGGGCAATAAATGGCCAATGGCAATCATATAAGGGGCACTATTTTAGGTTTTACGTGGAACTTCCGATGTGGAATCTAAAGTGTCATCATTGAGCTATATTTCTGGATGTCTGCAGAATATATTAACAATCATCTTTGCTACTATAATTTTAAATGCATTTTCATAAAATGGCCTAATAAAGTAATGTTTCCTTTGAGAAGTTCTGCACTATTTTTTCCTTTGCTCAGTGACTCTTGACCTAGGATATAATTACAGGAGAAGAAGCAGGCTATTTAAGACAAGGATGAGGAGATACTTCTTTATTTAAGAATGTTATTATTTCATTGTAGGAATGTCGGACAACATTCACTAGGATGATCCCTGGTATGGACGGATTATCTTACGAGCAAAGGTTAAACACACTACGACTCTACTCATTGGAATCTAGAAGAATGAGAGATGATCTTGTTGAAGCATATCGTATTCTTAAGGGGCTTGACATTATAAATGCTGAGAGGATGTTTCCCCTCATGGGAGAGTCTGGACCAGATGGATTGTCTCTGAATAAAAGGCGCTAATTTAAGACTGAGTGGGTTGTAAGTTTTGGAACACATTGCCACAGAGAGTTGTGGGCATAGAGTATATTTTAGGCTGAGACAGAAAGATAAATTCTTGACCAGTAGGGGAATCAAGATTTAGGGGGAAAGTGCAGGACAGGCGATGTGAGGCATGTCAAATCATCCACAATCCTTTTTAATGGTGAAGCAGGCTCGACGGGCTGAACAGTCTACTCCTGTCTCTATTTCTCATGGTCTAAGGTCTTCACTCAAACCTTATGTAATTCTCTACACCAAAGAGCAATGGAAGCTCAATCACTGAGCATGTTCAAGAGAGAAATTAATATATTTTTGGAAGCTAATTATATCAAGAGATAAGGAAATCATGCAGGAAAGGGGCATTGAAGTTGATAGTCAAGTATGATCTAATTGATTGGTAGAACAGACTAGTGGGTAGAATGGCCTGCACTTGTTCCTAAGTTTTTTATAACAATCTGATATTTTGAGGCAGTGAAGCTCACCTATTTCATGGTATTAATGGAGATTCGAACAGTATAAGAATGAGTGAAACTAGGGGTGTCCTTGGTTCAATCACTGATCCCTGCTGCATTAGTGAGTGTTAAATCTCTGCAAGTGAAAGAGGGAAAATTGGACAACAATATCTGTGCACTCCTGTCAACTTTACATCAGTCAATCAGAGAAACCAATGGCCCCTTTTGTTCGGAAGGATTCCATTTTTCCATGCTTTTCACATTTAACAACAGCAACTTGCTGTATTCAAAAAGGTAAGTTTCTCCAGTACACTGTTAATTGTCCAACTGTGTTTTCTCCCTGCAGTCATTGACAATGCTGTAAACTTTTGGTGCCCTATTCAAAAATTGATCACTTTAATGTGGATTTAGGCCACCTTTAAATGAGTGTTTAACTCACAGTAAATGAGAAAATGAAAATGAATTGGGCTGTGATTTGGTCTATGGATTTTTAAAGAAAATACATCAGTTGCAAATCAGCTGGAAGCATATTGGTTCCTTCCAGTGTCTGCGGGACTTAATTCGTTGATATTTTATTATATTAATAAAATGTACATAAAAATAGAACACATCCAACATTCTCTTTGATTTTGCTTTCTAACTAAGCTTCTGGGATACTAATCTTGTTAAATTTATTGACTGAGCTCTGAAATAAATATTGTTGGTCTTGAGGGAATATTTTAATTCATTGATTTCTCTGAAATAAATAAAATAAGATCCAGTAATATAACATTTCTTTCCTCCTATTACTTCTGAAATCGGCTAAAGAAAGTTAACCTTGTTTGACACGGCGCAAAAACTCTACTCTGAGCCTCAGAGGGATAGAGCTCTTTGTACATTAATCTACTGCTGCACAAATAATCAATTTTCAATTGAAATTATTTACTGGCCATTGTGTATGAGCATTCCTCAGCCAGCATTAAACATTTAAAAATTAGTAGATTAGTATTTGGTGTACCATTTGAAACCCCTTCTGGAACGTTGAATTAAATGAATGTTTGTAGGGGGTTGCCAAGTAAGATTAGCTTGATATAGTTCAGTAATCAATACTGTAATAAATTTTCACAGAACTTTAGGCTAGATCGGCTTGTGCTGTGTCAGAAACCAACGTTTCAGCACATTTTCCAAGCGGTCATGACTCTTTACATTCTCTATAATCCAGATATGTACCAAATGAAAAGAATAATCCCAATTTAACTTTTCCACATTACAGTGCTTTAACCAGCAACTAAAAAAAACCTGCATTGGCTTTTACTGTAAATTTAAGAGCCTTAATGATTTTTCTTGAAATTAAGACTTCTTTAATGCTTTGACCTTAACATCTATTGGCTTTCTGGATGATTGTTTATGTTGTAAAATCATCAAAAAAAAGTTGGTGAAAAATTTTCCCTATTGCTGCAATGTAACTTCAGCTTTAAGAGATGTAATTTAAAGCTTATTGTCATCTTTACTGGCACATTTGCAAAATATTTGTTCATTGGGATGTTTAAATCCAGTTCTTTAATTTGGAGTGGAAGTGTTCATTGTAGTTGCAAAGCACAAAGATCTGACTCTCTGGTGGACTGCTGATGAAACAGTGGGAACAATCTAGTGTAACCTACAAAGATCTTGCAGACTAGCTGCGCAGCAATAGGCCTTCCTCTGGATCAAAGATCAAGATATCTTGCAATTTATTTTTTTTAAATGTACTACTAGCTAGCTTTCCCTCATATTTCATTTTCTGCCCCCTTGTTGTTTTTTTTAAGTTGTCTTCTGCTGGATTTTAAAGGATTCCCAATCCTCCGGCTTCCAATTAATCGTCACTATATTGTCTGCTATTTCTTTCACTTTTATGTCATCCTTGACTTCTTTTGTCAGCCATTGTCACTTCCTCCTCCCTTTAGCTGGTTTCCCCTTCCTTGGGAAGAATTTCTACTGTGCCTCCCAAATTACCCCCAGAAAATCCCCCAGTTGCTGCTCTGTGTCTTCCCTGCTAGGCTCACCTTCTAATCAACTCTGGCCAGCTCTTCTCTCACATCTTAGTAGTTACTGAAATAACTCTCCAGAGACCAGTACCTCATCACCAAGTTCCCCTTTTATTTAGGTGTGAACAGTCCTTGACTATAATACTGCCTCATATACAGTCAGGCACAAGACTGTCAGTATTCCTGACACTATATTTTTAGGTCAACCAAGGTTCTCTGATTGGACCAGATTACCAGCCCCAATTAGAGAACTCATATTCTGTGAACTTCAGTTGGCTGATCTTGTTACAATCATTACAATTGCATTTTTACTCAATTATCTGATCGCAATTTCTCCCTCTCAAACAGCAGGGTGAATTTTATCATATTATCATCACTGCTCTGATGGGTTCCTTCACTTTAACCTCCCTAATCAAGTGTGCCCCATTACACGTTACCCCAAATCCAGAATTGCCACTTCCCTCATGGACTCTATCACAAGCTGCTCCAAAAATCCATCTCATAGACATTCCACAAATTCCTTTTCTTGAGCTCTATCGCAAACACCTTGATTATTGTAATAGTGCCTTTCTTACGTCCCTTTTCTATCTGCCCGTTTTTTTTGTGTGTCCCACATCCTGACTGCTGTTAGGCGGCCTGTACATAACTCTTATCAGTGTCTTTTTTCTCCACCCATATTCTATCCACACAGTTCTATGCCTTCTGATTCTATATCACTTCTGGCTATTGATATAGTTTCATTTCTTACTCACAAGGCAACTCCACCATCTGCCCATTTGCTTGTTCTTTCAATAGAGTGCACATCCCTGGGTATTTAGCTCCTAGCCCTGATCGCCTTGAAGCCAGATCTCTGTGATACCCACATCAATTGGAATCGATGCTACGAGCTCATTTACTTTGCTTCCTACACTGTTTACATTGAAGTACAATGTCCTCAGCCCTGCGTTGACTACTCGCTTGTCATATTTGTTCTCTTATCTGCTGTGCCTGAAGGTAGATTCCTGACCCTTTCCATCATCTCTGTCCTATTTCTTGTTCTGAAAAATGTAATAGCCTCTGCTGAGCCTTTTCCCCCCACCACTTTAACATTTTCCATTCAATGCAATTAAACCCATCCCCACCTGCCGCTATTTAGTTTCAAAACACAATGAGGTCCACCGCATCCCATCCACAAGACTAACCACTACCAACCTAATTAGGTCAGAGGTGGCAAAACATAAGGTGTGAACCTCCAAACCTGATTAAATACCCTGTCCATATTACATTTACCACAGAAGAGAGAATTAAATTCCACTCATTGGGAAAGGGAGATTGGAAGAAAAGCTCTTAGAAGAAAAGAACAATCTATCTAACAAGCTCCACCATCATATTAGACTTTGATCCACCCTGCATGGATTTAGTTGGACAGTGCGTTAAAGAGCCTTATACCTCTAAAGCTCAGCTTTGACCCATGACTAAAGAACACTAACTTAGGCCAAGGACTAGTATTGCACGAGGTCTTAAAATGTCAATCGGAAATTTTTATCTTTTGGTAGAGGCATTAAGCAATTTAAAATACATGGATTATTACATGGATGCATTTGTGTTAATATCTCATAACGTAGTTTTATGATAAAAATGTCTTTCCTCAGAATAATAAATGAGGCAAGAGTATTGCGCCTATCCCTCTAATCCCCAAACAGCCTGCTTAACAGATATTGTTGCAACTCTTATTTTAATGTCTTAATTGACCATGAGTCAACTGTAGCCTTTCAGGGTCTCTTTTATGTCTTAACAGCTTTTTTGAAATAACAATTATATTGTGATACTGGGATTGGATATCGTTATAACACTGAGATAGGTAAAGCGTAAAGTAAACGTGGGAATTGAGACAAAGCATAATGTAAGTGAATTCCTCTGTTCAAATGTTGCCCTGCTGCTGTGCATCAGCAATAAATTAGCTTTAAATTATTTCATGATGACTTCAGAGACTGGAGATATTTGCACAGCTCCTTAGGATCCCTGAGCCCAATGAGCGGATCATCAATTCTGAAGGCTCAGCATCCGAACAGTGTGAGGTGGGTGCTGCTGAAGCAAGTCAGAGTCAAAAAAGACACCTCAAGCTGTACGGACCCTCAAAGCATGGAACATAAATAATAACTTAAATGGAAGCCTTTTTGCACCTTTCCAAAGGAAAGAGTTTCATCAGCATCAAGTCTGACTGATAGATGGACCTCAGCCGAGAGATGGCTCTTGTATGTAAGGGGGGCAGTGGAGGATATCATTTGCTGAGAGGTGAAAGAATCTCCAGTTGATAAATCCATTGGCCCAGTGAAAGATATTGTATGGTTACAAGATGTAACCAAGAAAAGTAATGAATAAAAAACAATTTCTGATCATCTGATTTAATCTTAAAATACAGCAATGAAAAATATGCAGATCATAACAAAATTGGTAGTACTGTGGACAGTGAAGAAGGTTTTCTAAGATTGCAAAGAGATCTTGATCAATTGGGCCAATAGGCTAAGGAGTGGCAGATGGAGTTTAATTTGAATAAATGCAAAGTGTTACATTTTAGTAAGACGAACAGGGGCAGGGTTTATACAATAAATGGTAGGGCTCTGGGTAGTGTCGCCAAACTCAGAGACTTAGGGGTCCAGGTGCATGATTCTTTGAAACTTGCATCACGGTAGAGAGGGTAGTTAAGAATGTGTTTAAAACACTTGCCTTCTTTGTTCAAATCTTTGGGAATAGGAGTTGGGACATCATCTTGAGGTTTTAAAGGATGTTGGTGAGGCCTCTTCTGGACCATCGTGTGCAGTTTTGGTCACCCTGTTTTAGGAAGGATGTTATTAAATTGGAGATGGTTCAAAATAAAATTACCAGGAGGTTGTTGGGGTTGGAGGGTTTGAGTTATAAAAATAGGCTGGATAGGTTGGGACTTTTTTCAGTGGAGGATAGGAGGTCAAGATTGACCTTACAGACGTTTGTAAAATCATGACGGGCATAGATAAGGTGAATATCAAAGGCCTTTTCCCTAAGGTGGAGGACTTCAAAATTAGGGGGTATATTTTTAAAGTGAGAGGAGGAAGTTTTATGCAGAGAGTGCTTCGTATGTGGAATGAACTGCCAGAGAAAGTGATGGATGCAGGTACAGTAACAATATTAAAAGACATTTGGATACATGAATAAGAAAGGTTTGGAGGGAAAATGGACAAATGCAGGCAAATGGGACTAGCTTAGTTTGAGAAAATGGTTGGCATGGACTAGTTGGACCAAAGAGATAACAAGGTGTGGAGCTGGAGGAACACAGCAGGCCAGGCAGCATCAGAGGAACCCAAAAGCTGACGTTTCCTCAGAAATGGGGGAGGGGAAGGGCGCTCTGAAATAAATAGGGAGGGAGTGCAGTGGTAGAAGGTATCGTGGAGCAGATAGGTGGGGGAGAAGACAGGCAGGTCAAGGAGGCTGGGATGAAGCTAGTAAAGGTGAGTGTAAGTAGGAGGTGGGGGTGGGGATTGGTCAGTGAGCTGGGAGGGGCGGATAGATGGGAGAGAAGACAGAAGATGTGCCAAAAGGTCTGTCTCCACACTGTATGACTGTGACTGTGTGACTATGACTCTTACAAAATGTTGTTACAGTGCTCAGGTGGAACTACCATATTATTGATAACAGTGCATCAGCTGGTATTTGTAGTGGCCCCCATCTCGTCATTAGTCCCTTGTCTTTCAAATAATAACACCCAGGTACTGTTTCTAATTCAATATCTGAGTAAGCTGTTTCACTTCCAGTTACATATCAATCCATATCATTTCTGTTAAAAAAGACAGGCTCTCCTCGTCACACTCGCTTTCTTTACTGACAGCATTTCAAATTACATTTTTGAAAACTCTGTTCAATAACTGAATTTCCAAACTATCTTGCTGTTTCATAGACTCCTCTTCTTCCTGTCTAATTCAATGGGCACGTGGTCTAGTCACAACACAATCAGAAAACAATCCAGCATGTTCTTCCTGTAGCATTTCAGTTCCTTTCATTTCCATTTGTTGTTCCACCATTCTTTGTGAAGATAATAGTTACAATCCTGTCAGGCTGTTTCCCAAAATAAAATTGATTCCTGCTATAGAAACTTGTTTCACTTCTCGCATTACAATTTCTCTACTTAACTCCTTCTTGAATCCGACACTGTACGTGTGATACAGATTTGTAACTTCTATTATTACCTCCAATTAATACTTTCCCCTTTAGTGTTCCCTCTGGATGACAAATTAGTTTCTTCAGCCAGTTTCAGTGAGCAAAGTTCCCTGTAATTTTTCCTGTTGCTGCACAAGTGTCTGAGACTTGTATACAATGATGAAAGACATACTGATCGATGTGTACAAGCTGTGTGGTCATGTAGCTTAAAGGGAACATCGTGACTGACTTGCTCCTGTGTCTCTCAATATCTTTATTGCTTTACCTCCTTGATTTGAAGCAAAAATAAGTAAATCTCCTTCTGAGATGAAATATGCAGAACCTCCAATTGTCTAATTCTCCTTGTCAATATTCAACAAAGAATTTTCATGATTGTTCTCAGTGAATTCTTCTTTCTTAGTACATTCTAAGAAAACACATTCTCTCTGTGCTACTGCTACAATTGTAATGTCTATTTCCTTTCATGGTGTCCCTTACAGAATCATACAGTTGTACAATACTGAAACAGACTCTATTGTCCAACTCATCCATGCTGACCAGATATTCTAAATTAATCTAGTCCATTTGCTAGCATTTGGTCCATATCCCACTAAACCCTTCCTATTCATGTACCTATCCAGATGCTTTTTAAGTGTTGTACCAGCTTCCACCACATCCTCTGGTAACTCGTTCATAAACATACTCCCGTCTGCATGAAAATGTTGCTGCTTGCGTCCCTTTTAAAATCTTTTTCCTCTCACCTTAAACCCATGCTCTCTAGTTTTGGACACCCCTACCCTGAGGAAAAGATTTCAACTATTCACCTATCCATGTCCCTTACAATTTTATAAACTTCTATAAGGTCACCCCTCAGTATCTGACACTCCAGGGAAAATAGCCCCAGCCTATTCAGCCTCTCCTAATAGCTCAGACCTCTAATCCTGGTAACATCCTTGTAAATATTCTCAGAAGCCTATCAAATTGCACAACATCTTTCCTACAACAGGGAGAACAGAATTGAATGCAGTATCCCAAAAATGGCCTAACCAATGTCCAGTACAGCTGCAATATGATCCCTTAACTCCTATACTCAATGCACTGGCCAACAAGGACAAGCATACCAAATGCCTTCTTCAATATCCTACTTGCGATTTTGCTTTCAAGAAACTATGATCCTGCACCCTGAGGCCTCTTTGTTCAGCAAAACTCCCCAGGATCTTACCAATACATTTATAAGCCCTGCCCTGATTTTCCCTACCAAAATGGAACACTTCACATCTATCTAGCCTACCTATCTGCCATTCCTCAGCCCATTTGTACTGTTGTACTCTAAGATAACCTTCTTGACTGTCCACTACACCAGCAATTTTGGTGTCATCTGCAAACTTACTCACAATCACCTTCTTTATTCACATCCAAATCATTTATATAATTTTGATGTTTCCTTATATATTCCTATTACTCAAATTGGTCTTCCATTTAATAGCCAGCAATCAGCTTTGGTATGTCCAGTCTTATTAAATTGGAAGCATGCTGATTTCTTGATTTCACTTTTGGTTCTGGCCTTTGTCATTTATTTCATTGGCAGTCATTCTGTCTGTTTTCTAATACTAGCACATCTTACAGCGACAGATTTTCTATTCTTTCAATTTCCTTGTAGATCTCCATATGATCATTTCTCATGTGTACTTGTCTGTGAGAAATATTGTAAGTATCTGCTAGAACTGTTAATTCACCAATCATTAATATTGCATGTTCATCTAAGTAAGTCTTTTTTTAAGTTTGTAAGAATGCCATTTCTGACTTCTTAGATAGTCTTTCTTTTAATATTTGTAACTTTTTTCTAGTTTTAGTATCTAGACTATAAGGCATAGGAGCAGAAGTAGGTCATTTGACCCAACAAGTCTTTCAATTAGATCAAAACTACTGATGTCACAATGTTCCCGTTTCCTTTGCAAATTCTACAGACATCTGAATAGGTCACTTTCTTCTAACCCTGAATTTTAATTGAAATACTCCAAGGACAAGCTCAAAAATATTGCCTTTTTGGCAGCTTCATAATCTGCAGATTGTTTTCTCGAAAAGCTGGTGCACACAGAGACAGTTGTACCTGCCAAAACACTTTGCAACATTAATGTCTTAAAATTTCTCGACCCCTTCATCTATCTAGCTACTTTCACAAGTGAGGTAAAGTAGCTTTTGGCTCCTTTTTCAGTGAATTTAAGCAATAAGCATTGAGTCTCAATTAAATAAAATCCATCATTGGAACCAGAATCATCCCCAAGCTACTACCTGATTATTTCAGCTTTACTCTAGGCTTTATGATAGTCAACTCAAGTTTAATTTCACTTGCTTCTGAGAGTTCATGTATTTTATGTGCATCTCCTGCTGCTTTTCCTCCTCTTCACTTTCCATGAACATTTTTTTTTGGCTCTAGCTTTTATGTTTGTCTTTCTCCCTCAAAATCAGGTTTTGTTTTCAATTCTGTCTGCATCTTAGCCACTTCCTGATGTGTCACCTCAATTTTGGCTTAGCTTATTTCCAATCCTAAGTGTTGGATAATTACTTGAAGCATTTCCTGCCTTTTCTTTCACCTTAAATTTATCTGCCAATTGTATTTGTATGTTTGTGTCTAGTGAGGGCACAAGAAACTATCCTGTGGTATCCTTAAAAACTCACATAAAGAATGACAATTTGGCCAAGTACTAATAGGTGTCTGTTAAATGCAAAATCAGGGAATATTGGAGGACAAGTAATTAGGTTTTATATAAATGTATGACTCTATGACCATGATTGCAATGCAGAATTCCCCGTTATTGGGGATAATTTTGATAATGTTGAAAGTTTTCATGAGTTACTAGGCCTGCACAAATTCTCAAATTTATTCTGCATACAAAATTTGCAGCAGTAACTCACACATCATTTTGAGTTAAGTGTTGATTCCAATGAATGAAGTTGTCTGCAATCATTGGTTAATTGCTGTAGTATGTTGTGCATTACCACTTTACTATTATTGTCCTTCACTTTTCTGAAATAGTTAAGCCTTATTATTGCAATATTGGCAGCAGTGCAAGAGTTGAACCAAAACCAGACAACCTGTGCATCTTGCCGTTCAGTCATGAAATTGTCTCAAATTTATGCATGTTTTGATCACCACATTGGAGACATATATAGCTGTGCCCCCAGGCAATTCAACAAACCATTGATCATTCCAGTTAACTCTCAGAACCTGCAGCCTTCATTGCAATGTACGTCCAAACAATCACCTTCATCTTTAACTTAAAATGTTCACTTTTGGCTCTTTAAAGACCAAAATTTCTAGGGGGATTTCCATCTTGGAAGTTCAAGGTCAGGTTGTTAAGCTAATTGAGCTTGTAAAATTAATAGCCATTTTACATACTTTAGCCTGACTAAGATGTTATTTTATAGAATGGGCAGTAGCACTGTCTGGCCTGATTCTTTGCTCATGCCCAGTGGCATATGAGACAGTCAAAGTACTGACTATGTCTGTTACATAGGTGGTTTTTCCCGGTAGAGCTTGCTAGCCTATTGTGAGAGGCTATAGTTTGAGAAGTCCCACTCCACATTGAATATGGCTGACTGGAAATCTCCCACTTAGTTGGTCATGTTACAAATCTACCCATCTTTGTTACTAATGGGAACTTGAATCCACAACCTTTGTCTCAGAAACAGTAATGCTACCTACTGTACCTCCTCCTGACCCCCTATTACAAACTGCACTGCATTAAAAAACACATTCTAATTGCTAAAAGCCCATTTGATACTTTTAAACACCCTCAAATACTTTATTCCTTTATAAAAGAACGAACAATTGTGTTCATAGTGCTACATCAAAGACAGATAATTCCTTTATAAGCAATTGGAGCTGTCAGTCAAATTGTAAACTTACTAACCTCAATAGGTTAAAGCAGTCAAGCAGTAATAATATAAAAATGATAGCCCTCACGACTATGATAGTCAACAGCCATTTAAATTGCAAACACTAATTATTTTTCAACTCAATCATTGCAGGCTGTATTTTTCACTAAACCTAAAGAGCAGAGAATTTAAATAACTTCACAGTTTGACCATACCACCAGCGCTATCTATTTTTTGTGTGCATTCATGTCTACTGAGCTCAAATAGCACCAGTGAGTTTGAGCTGTCCATATCTGCAAAAAATCTTCTACCCATCTATCTTCCTGCACCATCCTAATAGACATGGTTTCCTTTACAAATAGGGATTAGACTTCCTGGTCTGTTGGACCAGGACAATTTTGGATGAGGCACAGAGCCTTTCATTTTCAGGAAAATTCTGGGCGATGTTAGCAAACAAATGTCTTCTGCTGCAAATTAGCAGGATGAGAGTTAATGTTCTCAATTCTCCCTGGAGGAAACACCAGATCAGGCTATATGGGAACTAACGAAGCACAGGAGAGGGCTGCTTCCACAGAGTTGGTGTAAAAAGCACAACCCAAGAAAACTCTTGCAGATTGTTAGTAGTTAATGAAATGATCTGAGCAAAGTCTTCAGGCTGTTTGTGTGTTTGTTCTTCCTATTGGGACTAAAGCAAAGTATTGGAGAAATTAATAAAATAAAACATAAAAATACTGCGAATCATGCAAATCTGAAACAGCTGTTGTAATGCTTGTTGAAAAACATTGAACACTCTAGTCCACAAGGTAGAATAAAAACATCATTGATCATTATTGCATCTCTTTGCAAATTGCACATATGCAGTTAATCTTAACACAATTTTCTTAACAATTTTACCCAGAGTAGGCATAATTAATCTATCTATCCTGTCATGTCTGAACTTTATGATCTTTTTATCTTTGTCTAAAATCACTTGCATACCTGACCCATTTGACCTCTACAGGCTGTTCCAGTCTCTATTCTGGTTTCTGTGTTTTGTTCTTCTTATTCTGGTCTACACTTTGCTTTCCTCTCTCTTCTGTTCCACAATCAGCAGTTCAAACTCCAGTCATCTGTATAAATCTCACCCAAAGCCCCTGCTATACCTCAGTTTACCTTTATTGTTTGAAAAGGGCTTTGACACAGGTTTAGTCAGAATAAGTTACAAGCAAAGTTCACTGCATAATTTCTAGGAAAATAACCCTCCTGTCACAGTGGCACAGCTCAGTTGCAGCACATCATCTGCCAATACTCCTTGAAAAATGGAAGCATTATTAATCTTTATTTATTCTCATTTGTCTTCATAGCAATGTTATAATATTAATAACAGTCAATGTTTCTTCGCCATCAAGTTAAGTTTTGTGCATTTCACCAAATTGGATGCAGTAATGTAGAGCGTCATATAACAATTAAAATACTCTTGTTAGTTAAGATCATATGATGATTCATTTTCAGCTAGAAAACAAGCATCAAATAACTGTATTTGAAAATCCATTGTTTGATTTCTGCCCATTTGAAATTGGAGTCCCTTGGGAATCCTTGTTAGGACCACTGCTATTCCTTTGTTTTATTAACAATCTCCCTATGGTATATTCACACACCAGTCTTTTTATTTGAAGATAGAGACAGTGGCTTAATGTATTTTGTCATTATCCTACAAAAATGGCAGAAGTGGACATGAAGGTACGTTTCCAGTTTTGCAATAATGAGGAAAGAATGAAATTATTGAGCAGTGGGGAAGTTGAGCAGGATATTGGTGCAGCACACACCCAATGTGGTTTACAAATATTCCCTGCTGCAAAATACTAAAATGATTGTCCAAAAAGGTAAGTGAGATGGAGAAAATAACTTTATATGAAACTAATACCATTTAATAAATAGAAATGTATCATCAAAAACTGACATCATAATGGATAACACTGTCCATGGCAATATTATATGGTATCTTCTACCTTAGGGATAATTAGTCCTTCAAGGATCATTTCACCAACTCCCCCTTGAAGAGGTGATCATCACCATTTACAAACGTAAAAGTGAGAAATCTGACTGCAGCAATTACTGTGGCAGCTCGTTCTCTGAAAAGATTGTAGCTCCTGAACCATTTAATAATGTACATTGCAGACAATATCCTCCCTGAGGCACAATGCGGGTTCAGAGCACAGTGCAGCACAATAGATTTGATCTTTCTCAAAAGACAGATGTAGAGGTAATGAGAGCAAAATGTGAACCCATACATGGTGTTTATCAATCAAACGTGTGTCTGCAATACTGTTAGTTTTCCTAACGTGATTGTTTGTGGTAAAGTTTAGACCGTCAGGTTATAATCATCAGCAATGGCCCAGGTAATGCTGATATACAGGCGGTGAAACTATCAGTATTCAATGTCATTATTCTTCCGAAACTGCTAGCAGCTCCTGCAGTTCACACATACACAGTTAAACACAAAGATTTGCAAGTTGTTCACAAGTTGCTCTGTTGGCCTCCAGAAGTCACCGGTCACTGAAGTGATGAGAACATCCCCCACTCCTTATGCTTTTTGTCTCATATTAAAAGCCCTTAAAAATTGCACCTTAATAAATGAGATATAACTGCGTTTTTAGCAACATATTAAGTTCAATGTAACTGCTGGTAACCTCCTTGTCCCTTGAAATCAGTTTATATTTTGTTGAATGCCAAATGGCTCCATTACAATGTCAGACTCCACATATTTTTAGAATAGTATTTTCTGTAAATCTTGTTTATGGTAGCTTACACCTCAAACTTTGGTACGTATTCAATTTATTTATTTTAATCATAGAAGGTGAAAGGGTTCGGTGATTTTACTTACGAGTAGGTGAGCACTTTGGTGATAGCAATCACAATTCTGTTATGTTTACTTTAGTGATGGAAAGGGATAGGTGTATACCACTGGGCAAGAGTTATAGCTGCGGGAAAGGCAATTACGATGAGATTAGGCAAGATTTAGGGAGCATAGGATAGTGAAGGAAACTGCAGGGGATGGGCACATTAGAAATGTGGAGCTTAGTCAAGGAAAAGCTCCTGTGTGTCCTAGACAGGTATGTACCTGTCAGGCAGGGAGGAAGCTGTAGAGCGCGGGAGCCGTGGTTTACGAAGGAGGTAGAATTTCTGGTCAAGAGGAAGAAGAAGGCTTATGTTAGGATGAGATGTGAAGGCTCAGTTAGGGCGCTTGAGAGCTACAAGGTAGCCAGGAAAGACCTAAAGAGAGAGCTCAGAAGAGCCAGGAGGAGACATGAGAAGTTGTTGGCAGATAGGATCAGGGTAAACCCTAAGGCTTTCTATAGGTATTTAAGGAATAAAAGAATGACAAAAGTAAGATTAGGGCCAATCCAGGATAGTAGTGGGAAGTAGTGTGTGGAGTCAGAGGAGATAGGGGAAGCACTGAATGAATATTTTTCAACAGTATTCACTCTGGAAAATGACAATGTTGTCAAGCAGAATACTGAGATACGGGCTACTAGACTAGATGGGTTTGAGGTTCACAAGAAAGAAGTATTAGAAATCCTACAGAGGGTGAAGATAGATAAGTCCCCTGGGCCGAATGGGATTTATCCTAGGATCCTCTGGGAAGCCAGGGAGGTGATTGCCGAGACTTTGGCATTGATCTTTAACTCGTCATTGTCTACAGGAATAGTGCCAGACGACTGGAGGATAGCAAATGTGTTCCCCTGTTCAAGAAGGGGAGTAGAGACAACCCTGGTAATTATAGACCAATGAGCCTTACCTCAGTTGTTGGTAAAGTATTGGAAAAGGTTATAAGGGATAGGATTTATAATCATCTAGAAAAGAATAAATTGATTAGGGATAGTCAGCACGGTTTTGTGAAGGGAAGATCATGCCTCACAAACCTTACTGAGTTCTTAGAGAAGGTGACCAAACAGGTAGATGAAAGTAAACCAGTTGATGTGGTGTATATGGATTTCAGCAAGGCGTTTGATAAGGTACCCCACAGTAGGCTATTGTACAAAATGCAAAGGACTGGGATTGTGGGAGATATAGCAGTTTGGATCGGAAATTGGCTTGCTGAAAGAAGACAGAGGGTGGTAGTTGATGGGAAATGTTCATCCTGGAGACCAGTTACTAGTGGCGTACCGCAAGGCTCAGTGTTGGGTCCACTGCTGTTTGTCATTTTTATAAATGACCTGGATGAGGACGTAGAAGGATGGTTTAGTAAATTTGCAGACGACACTAAGGTCAGTGGAGTTGTGTTTGGTGACGAAGGATGCTGTAGGCTGCAGAGAGACATAGATAAGCTGCAGAGCTTGGCTGAGAGGTGGTGAATGGAGTTTAATACAGACAAGTGTGAGGTGATGCACTTTGGTAGGAGTAACCGGAAGGCAAAGTACAGGGCTAATGGTAAGATTCTTAGCAGTATAGATGAGCAGAGAGATCTCGGTGTCCATGTACACAGATCCTTGAAAGTTGCCACCCAGGTTGACAGGGCTGTTAAGAAGGCATACAGTGCTTTAGCTTTTATTAATAGAGGGATCGAGTTCCAGAACCAAGAGGTTATGGTGAAGCTGTACAAAACTCTGGTGCGGCCACACTTGGTGTATTGCATACAGTTCTGGTCACCGCATTATAAGAAGGATGTGGAAGCTTCGGAAGGTGTGCAGAGGAGATTTACTAGGATGTTGCCTGGTATGGAGGGAAGGTCTTATGAGGAAAGGCTGAGGGACTTGAGGCTGTTTTCATTAGAGAGAAGAAGGTTGAGAGGTGACTTAACTGAAACATATAAAATAATCGGAGGGTTAGATAGGGTGGATAGGGAAAGCCTTTTTCCTAGGATGGTGACAGCGAGCATAAGGGGGCATAGCTTTAAATTGAGGGGTGAAAGATATAGGACAGATGTCAGAGGAGGTTTCTTTACCCAGAGAGTAGTAAGGGAATGGAACGCTTTGCCTGCAACGGTTGTAGATTCGCCAACTTTGGGTACATTTAAATCGTCATTGGACAAGCATATGGACGTACATGGAATCGTGTCGGTTAGATGGGCTTGAGATCAGTATGACAGGTCGGCACAACATCGAGGGCTGAAGGGCCTGTACTGTGCTGTAATGTTCTATGTTCTATGTTCTATGTCTGGTCTATCAGCATGTTTCAGTGCGAGTGATTGCTCGTCCTGTTTGAAAATATCGCTGGAATTGGATGCCTAGAGAGTCGCCTCTAGGATGTCGCCTGATTCAAAGTGACTTTAAGAAAGAGTAAGTTTGTGCCATAGTAGCAGCTAAATCTTTTTGGGTAACTTTCTTTGATGTTGGCATTGAACACAGTTGCTTTGACATTGAGTACAAAGTCTAGACCTTTGTTTTAATGGTCATACGGTAGGGCTATAGAAACATGGGATTTTATTTGCAGTAGGATCAAAAAGAAAACTTCAAGTAGAATCTTATATAAGACTGAGAGACATAGTCTATAGTGCAATGTGTGCTAGAATCAGCGAGACCCATCTCAGTCTCAGGAGCAATGTATGTTATTATTTATGCTTTTCATAGTGCTGTGGCAAATTTCTCATGAGGCCCTGAGAGCTGTTTGCCAATAGATGGTGATTATTGCTGGCTAAATGTCTTATTAACAGCCCAACTCATATCATTAATATTCAGCTCCCATCTTAACAAGCCTCATCAAACAAGGTAGGCATTGGGAAAATTTGACAAGGAAGCTGAAGTGGGACCTGGCAGATTCAGTTCACCCTTTGGTCTGAGCAGCTTCCATGTTAGACACCAGGCAATGATATCACAGGGTGCATTTCATGGGCACTAGCCAGAGGCACTCTTTGTCCATGAGCGTTAGCATCATGCATCTATCAACAGAAGGTATGTTTTGGTACTCTTTCAGGCACCTTATTAAGCACAGATCCTGCATTGTGGAGTGCACCAGTAATTAGCATTGATAAGATTATCGCAGAGAAACTGTGCACACAGGGGCAGGCACCCAACTCAAGAACTGGACAAGGCTGCATCCTAGGGCCATCAGTCACAAATACCATGCACACAGTTCAGGTACCTTGACACTGATAATACACTCAGTGTTCATTTGGGACACTCACAGTCAGGGGATCTGTCCCAGGATAGTCAGGGGACTTTTCATGAGTCAGTCCTGTACTGCCAGCACAAACATTCTGGAAAATCCTGTTCAATCAGTTGGAGAGCTGCCATCGCAGCAGTAGGGATCTGATCAGTCATGTCTGTGGGGCTGTTCAGTAAAATCCGTCAAACTTTGAGGTGAATACAATCTTGGGTATCCATCCATTGATATTAGGAGGGTTCACAGGACTATCAGTAGGAGCTGTGGGGAGATTACTTCAGGAAGGGGTAAGGGAATAAGGCTGTGAGAAGGAAATACAAAAGGTTATTAACGAATGGCTGGGACAATCCCCAGCGTTGGTGGAGTCAATGTCAGGTTGATAGGCAAAAGCACGAGATCCACGTTTACTGAACGCCACCACATTGTGGCAACAAATACATGAAACAGACATTTGCAAATCCCAGCTACAGTTAATTTGCAATCACTTCATCCCACATTTTCTATGCAGGCAGTGTGACGGTGCTTAGCAGTCAGACAAAGGGGATTTGCAACATGCCATTGGCACTTGAAAATTCAACTTGGTCACCTCAATGATGCTGAAGTCAGAAGCACTGGTTGTACAAAAGGCCAGTGCAGGCTGAAGTAGAACAACTATTCATCTAACTTCCAAGGTTCCTTAGTGAGTCACATACCATTGCACCATCATCTTTCACGTAAGGTCATGATGATCTGTACTTATATGAGTTCAAGGTGAGTATTTGTTGTGGGTCGATGATTGACAGGATGCAGGCGAGCTGCAGGCACTCCGTTCTCAATGTCATGGGATGGTCATACTGTCGTCGTGGCACCATCACCAAGTTGCTACTCATTCTGGACCTGTGGATGTATGACACAGACATGTCCCATAAGATCAGGGTGCAGCAGCTCTCACTGTGTGACGCAGTGTGCTGACTTCTCCTCTGCAGGCTTTGCTAATGAAGACTGTTCTGAGCTATAAGAAACTCTTTCAATCCTCCTGTTCTCTTATCAGGTCCTTTTCACCAAGAGTCATGGGCCCTGCCACTGGTGATATGTTGGTCATTGTGCTTGCCTACCAGAGAAAGCAAAGACAGTTTCAGGAGAGGCAGGATCAACAGTAACCCAGGAGCTGCAGTAGCACCCAGCTCAGAGAAAGGGCACAGCCTCAGGGTGCAAGAGATATGCAGGAGTCCAAGAGATTTTCGACATGACCTAATTTCCTGGGGATGAGTGAGGCGCAGCGTCAATGTAGGTTCTGTATGCCCCAGGACACATTGATGGAAATATGCTGAATGCTGGAGTGCTTCAGGACTGAGAGGCCATCTTCTCTGCAAACTCATACTGGTTCATTTCATTCCCCTACAACGGAGTTGGTGCTGCAGCCCAGGCAATAGGTTTCTGAACACTGCTTGCTTCTCCCAGGGCGCCATTAGACTGTACACATACAACACAGAGGGCTATATCAGAAGGCTGCAGAATTTATTCATAAGCAAGTGCTCCATTCTGTAAATTTTTGGTGACCTGTGGTCATTGTTATCACTTCCTGGTGGTGTGTGCCCACTACTCTGTCACTACTCCTACATTCTGAAGCATGTTTGTGTACCTGATGTTTTTAAGGTTCTGAGTGCCTTGTAATACTGGGGAGGAAGGCTAACCACTGCGACCGTAGCTCACAACACCATTACGTAACCCTCTCGTGACGGGTCTATGTCTCAATTCAGGCCCCATGTCTGACTCTGCTGAGGGAGTGCTACACTATCAGCATAGCTGTGTTTCAAATTTCACAATAAACTGAAGATTTAACATGCTGCCAGGTAGATGTAAAAGATCCCATAGCACAAATTCCACAGATGGTTGTGAGTGTATTTAAGAGAAAGAAAGATAGGTTCTTGATTGATAAGAGAATCAAGGTTTATAGAGAGAAGGCAGGAGAATGAAGTTGAGATACATACCAGCCATGATCAAATGGCAGAGACGATTCAATGGGCCGAATGGCCTAATTCCACTCCTCTTTCTTATCAGTATCTCCCCAGTATCACAAGGCACTCAGAACCTTAAAAACATCAGGTACACAAACATGCTTCAGAATGTAGGAGTAGTTTGAAGAAGAACAAGAAAGTTGTCCGTGATGGCTTTGGCAATGTTAATCTATCAATCAGTAATGTCATAAACTGATTATTCAGTTATTATCACATTGCTAGATAACAAAGTGTGGAGCTGGATGAACACAGCAGGCCATGCAGTGCTCCTAAGATGCTGCTTGGCCTGCTGTGTTTATCCAGCTCCACACTTTGTTATCTCGGATTCTCCGGCGTCTGCAGTTCCCATTATCTCTCATTATCACATTGCTATTTGTGAGGGGGTAGCTGTGTACAGTTGGCTGCCCTTTTTGCTGTATTTCAATGGTAACTACTTAGCTACTAATGTGGTCAGGAAAGGCATAATATAAATGCAAGCTTCTTTTTTTTATTTCAAGAAAAGTTCAGTGTGTTAACTACCTGAAGAAAAGCAGAGTCTTCACTGATGACATGGCACTTAGTGTTATAATTTAGTGCAGAATTCTGGGAACTGTTCTCTGCCAGCAAGTTCCTTGACCGGGATCTATGTACACATATCATTAACCGAGCTGATCAGATGGGTACATATGAATAAGGAAGTATGCAGTGTAGATAAGAATGTATGAAGAGCAAGTTGAGGTCATACACTGCAGTATTGTTCATATCAATTCTGTAGGACTGAGGCCTGGAGGTTCTACCAGTACCATTTGAAAGAGCCTTACAATATCCATATGTGACTTGCTATTGATCCTTCCCATTAACAGTCAAGGTTCCCAACAGAAAAGTCCTTTCAAGCCCCAAGCATCCCATTCCATTTGGATGGCCTTGCTGTTTGGATGACTGAATAGTAATATTTGTTTTCCTGTGGGTGTCATAAAGCCTGATCTGCTTCAACTACCTGACCATAGGTAAATGGGATAGAGGGAGAAAAATCCAAATAAGACATAAAAATGTAGCTTTAACAATCTCCCTAAGAGAAAGCTTTTATTTTATTTACTTCTGATATGTGGATGTTGCAAGCTGGGTCAGAATTTATTGCCTGCTTTTAGTTGTCCTTGAGAATGTGGTGGTGAGCTGCCTTCATGCTGCAGTCCACATGCTGTAGATAGACCAACAACGCTCTTATGGAGGGAATTCCAGGACTTTGACCCAATGACAATGAAGAAATGGTGATGTGTTTTCAAATCAGGATGGTGACTGGCTTGGAGGAGAACTAGCAGGCATTGGTATCTGCTGCTACAGCCCTTCTAGATGAAAATGGCCATGGGTTGGTAGGTGTTATCAAAGGACCTTTGGTAAATTTCTGCAGTGTGTTTTGTAGATGCTACTCAGCAGCAGTAGTGGAGGGAGTAGATGCATATGGGTGTGATGCCAGTCAAGCTGGCTGCTTTGCCTTGGATGTTATCAAGCTTCTTGAGTGTTGTTGATGCTGCATCCATCCAGGCAAGTGGGGAGTATTCAATCACACTCCTGACTTGTGCCTTGTAGGTAGTAGGTGGGGTTTGGGAGTTAGGAAGTGAGTTACTCACTGCAGTATTCCTAGCCTCTGTCCAGCTTTTGTAGACATTGTATTGAAATGGCCAGTCCAGTACAGTTTCTGGTCAATGGTAGCCACAGGATGTTGATAGTGGTGGCATTTTATGTTGTTAACATCATTGAATGTCAATGGCTGGTGGTTAGATTGTCTGTTATTGGAGATGATTATTACCTGGTGTTTGTGTGATGCAAATGTTACTTGTTACTTGTTAGCCCAAGCCTTGATGCTGACCATATCTTGTTGCATTTGAATATAGATTGCTTCAGTATCTGAGGAGTCATGAATGATGTTGAATATTGTGTAAACATGATAGCAGGAAGATCATTGATGAAGCAATTGAAGATGATCGAGCCTAGGACACAATCCTGAGGAACTGAGGGTCTTGTGATACAGTGGTAGTGTCCCTACCTCTGAAGAAGCAGACTTGGATTCAAGTCTAACTTGCTCCAGATGTGTATTTTAACATCTCTGAACATTTTCTTTGCAGAAGAATACCTACCCTGAGGAATATCTTCAGAAATGTCATGGAGCTGAGATGACTGACCTCCAGCAACTATATTGAATGCCTATGTGACAGGTGTAGCTCCAAACAGCGGGGAGTTCACCCATTATTTCCAGTTTTTCTAGGGCAGCTTAATGCTACTCTCCGTCGAATGTAGCTTTGACGGTAAGGGCTGTCATTCTCAACTCCAGTATGCAAAGCCTTTGTCCATGTCTGAACCAAGGCTATAACGCGGTCAGGAGCTGAGTGGCCATGGCAGAACCCAAACTGGTCATCATTGAGCAGGTTGTTGCTGAGCAGGTGTTGCATGATAGTGCTGTTGATGACACCTTCCATCACTTTGCTGATGATTGAGAGTAGACTGCTAGGGTAGTTGAGAGATCATGGGAGCTGCAGATGCTGGAGAATCCAAGATAATGAAATGTGAGGCTGGATGAACACAGGAGGCCAAGCAGCATCTCAGGAGCACAAAAGCTGACGTTTCGGGCCTGGACCCTTCATCAGAGAGGGGGATGGGGTGAGGGTTCTGGAATAAATAGGGAGAGAGGGGGAGGCGGACTGATGATGGAGAGAAAAGAAGATAGGTGGAGAGAGTATAGGTGGGGAGGTAGGGAGGGGATAGGTCAGTCCAGGGAAGATGGACAGGTCAAGGAGGTGGGATGAGGTTAGTAGGTAGATGGGGGTGCGGCTTGGGGTGGGAGGAAGGGATGGGTGAGAGGAAGAACAGGTTAGGGAGGCAGAGACAGGTTGGACTGGTTTTGGGATGCAGTGGGTGGAGGGGAAGAGCTGGGCTGGTTGTGTGGTGCAGTGGGGGGAGGGGATGAACTGGGCTGGTTTAGGGATGCGGTGGGGAAGGGGAGATTTTGAAACTGGTGAATTGCGGTTTCACCAGTTTCAAAATCTCCCCTTCCCCCACCTCATCCCTAAACCAGCCCAGTTCGTCCCCTCCCCCCACTGCACCACACAACCAGCCCAGCTCTTCCCCTCCACCCACTGCATCCCAAAACCAGTCCAACCTGTCTCTGCCTCCCTAACCTGTTCTCCCTCTCACCCATCCCTTCCTCCCACCCCAAGCCGCACCCCCATCTACCTACTAACCTCATCCCACCTCCTTGACCTGTCCGTCTTCCCTGGACTGACCTATCCCCTCCCTACCTCCCCACCTATACTCTCTCCACCTATCTTCTTTTCTCTCCATCTTCGGTCCGCCTCCCCCTCTCTCCCTATTTATTCCAGAACCCTTACCCCATCCCCCTCTCTGATGAAGGGTCCAGGCCCGAATCATCAGCTTTTGTGCTCCTGAGATGCTGCTTGGCCTGCTGTGTTCATCCAGCCTCGCATTTTATTATTTCATTGCTAGGGTAGTTATTGTGTGGGTTGTATTTGTCTTGCTTTTTACGTGTCGGCCATATGTGGGCAATATTCCACAATGTCGGATAGATAACAGTGTTGTACTTGGAGATGATTATTACCTGGTATTTGTGTGATGCACATGTTACTTGCTACTTGTTAGCCCAAGCCTCGATATTGACCAAATCTTGTTGCATTTGAACATAGACTGCTTCAGTATCTGGAACAGCTTGACTAGGGGAATGGCAAGTTCTAGAGTACAAACTTTTAGTAGTCTTACCGGAATGTGGCCAGGGCCAATAGATTTTGCTGTATGCAATACTTTCTTGATATTAAATGGAGTGAATTAAAATGGCTGTAGACTCGCATCTGTGATGCTGGCAATCACTGGAGGAGGCTGAGATGGACCATTCACTCGGCACTTCTGGCTGAAGACTGCTGAGAATGTTTCAGCCTTATCATTTGTACTGCTGTGTTGGGCTCTTCCGTAATTGAGGATGGGAATATTTGCAGACTCTCCTCCCCAGTGAGTTGTTTAATTGACCACTACCATTCACAACTGGATGTGGCAGGATTACAGAACTTAGATCTCATTGTGGGATTGATTAGGTAGGTTGTGGGATCGCTTAGCACTATTGTTGCTGATGTGCTGTTTGTCGTGCAAATCTTCCTGTTTGGTAGCTTCACCAGAGTGACATCTCATTGTTAGGTACGCCTAATGCAGCTCCTGGAATGCTCTCCTACATTCTCCATCGAGCCAAAGTTGATCCACTGGCTTGATGGTTAATGGATGAGTGAGGGATATGCCATGCTATGAGGTTACAAATTGTGCTGGAGTACAGTTCTGCTGCTGTTGAGTGAGAGATTAAGGAGCTCAGAACGATTGCTGTTACAGGCTGGAAAGGGAAATGATAATACTGGCATCAAAAATTTATGTATATAACCATGGCCTGGGCTCCAGAGGGTGCACCCTCCTGGTGGTGGATTCAGTATCTCATTTGGGGTGGTGGAAAATATTAAACCGGTACACCCACATTCGAACAAGACTGCATCAGGGCATTGCCTGCAGCAATGGCAGAATGGGGACTCCTGGCCATCTTCATAGCTAAAATCCCCTATGCCAGGCAACATCCTGGTAAAACTTTTCCGTACCCTCTCCAAAGCATTCACATCATTCTGGTAGTGTGGTGTCCAGAACTGTGTGCAATATTCCAGGGTTTTCTTGCCCAATGTGATGCCATTGAGTTTGGAGTAAATGTTCAGGACACTCTGGGCTGCTGCTTCCTGACTATATACCACTGTGCCACAGCCTCTGCTGGTTGTGCTGTGTGGTGGGACAGGACATATCCAGGGATAGTGGCTGTGGTATCTTGGATATTGTAAGGTATGATTCCGTGGGTATGAGTATGTCATGCTGTTGTTTGACTACTACATGAGATAGCGCACCCAATTTTATCCGTAGTCCCCAGATATTAGGAAGGAGAACTTTGCAGGGTTGACAAGACTGTTCTTGCTCCTATCAAGGTCGATGCCAGGCAGCACATCCAGTTCGTTGGGACTTTGAGTGTTTTGCGAGGCTATTTCAGAAGGCAGTTAAGAGTCAACCACTTTGATTTGTGTCTGGAGTCACACGTAGGCTGGAGCTGGTGAGGATGGCAGCTTTCCTTCCCCTCCAACAATCGATGATTGTTTCATGGTCATCAATTCATTCTTAGTAACAAATTTAGTGAAAGTTCATGCAAACTTCATGTAACTAGTTGCATCCAGAAAACAATTAACAATCCTTCTTCAGCAAAAACATGCTGCTTTACTTAAATCTACTGCCTATGTTTTTCAATGATAGAAGGGGTCTTGTGATTGGCATAATCCCACATCTTATGGAGCCAATTATATCTTAACAATGCACCACAGTAATAATATTTGTGTGACCAGAGAGTTGGCACTGGGCAGACGTCAGTGCAGAAGGACACAATCCTGAAAAATGTATTTTAATATGAAATAAACAAAATCCATGCAAGATGTGTGGCAATGTTTTAGAACTGGTGGCATTACCCCAAGCTCAGGGAGCAAAAAAAGCTTTTTGTTTGTGTCTTCTTTACTAACAGTCGGGGGTTCTCTAACGCTTAGAATTTTCTGACATCTTATTAAAATCAGAATTGTAAAAAATTTCTTATAGAAGGTTGGAACAACGGTACTTGTATTGATGGAGTCTACTTGACTAAATATACGTCGGAAATTTTTTATATGAACTGATAAACCTGTCATCAGGTGATGTCCCACAAAGCGCAATCTATGATGGCCTTCAATGCCCATTGTATACAGAAAAAGAACCTTTTTATCTAGTTGGTGGCCATAAGCTGATGAAAAGTTTGTGGCCAGAATTGCAGCCCCCAAATGACATAGGGCCTTTGGGAAATTTGGGACAACTGGATGAGATGTCCAGACCAAAGTGTTGCATTTTCAAAAGAACTACTGGATGTTGAGATGAGAGTCACATTAGTGAGCAGATAACTACCCTCATTATTATCAAATTGCACCTTGTTTCCATTTTTATTCACTCTTTGGGTGTGGTTACGGCTGGCTGGGCCAGCATTTATTGCCCATTCCCACTTAGTCTTGAGGAGCCGCCTTCTTGAATCACTGAAGCTATAGATAGACCCACAAGGCTGTGAGGGAGGCATCAGCTGCAGCAACAACACGGGTCCTTCCAGCTTTCGGGGATGATGCCATCATCACCAACAGCAACAAGAATGCTGTTCTTCCCTGCAATTGATGCAAGGCTCGCAGGCTGACTGAAACTTTAGGCCATGGGTAGGCCTGGGTGCCTGCATCAGTAGCTAAGCATTCCAAGCACGTTTATGGAGATAAATCTTTAAACTTTAAGATCTGGACATTTTCTTACCTTTTGGCTTGTTTTAATTTTGTCTTTTGTTTGTTTTTAATTCAGGTTTTATAACCAAGATGGCACTGGAGATTGGCGATTTTTACAGTTTCCACCGTGCTCATGTATTCCTAAATTTGAGTGCACATGACAACAAAATCTAATTCTAAAGTTGCACACAACAGTGAGAATAGTATACCATCAGGCTAGATGGGAGGGGTGTGCAGTAACCAAGAGTAGATCGTGAGTTGGGACTGAGAAGTTGGTGGCTCTTACCATGGCAGAGTGGAGCAGGTCACAGAATTTTCTGGGGAATTTCTACACATCTCTCTGGACAATAGAAACTGCAGTGTCCCGGGTCATAACATCGGATCAGGCTGGCAGGGTCCAGTGCTGTGGCGTCCTCTTCCGGCCCTGAGGAAGAGGCCAATCCAGCTACACACCACCCCATCCACCAGGACTTCAAGTCGCAGTCCCCACAAAGTGCACCAAATTCTCCTTATCTGTCATGTCCAGGATAAATGTCACATTGTACACAACAAATATGGACTGCAGCATTTGACTGGATGTGCAGCAACGTTTTCAAAGATAGCACCGTTGCCAGGAATATTGGTATGATCTAGCAGTGGTGAGCACTTTTGCCTATGGTGAGTGGGAGAATTGGGCTATCAGTGGATGGAAATGATGCCATAGGGCCATAGCACCCACTTAATTTGGCAAATTTAGAGTGTTAGCATGAGAGAAATCACCAGGCCCAACAGAGAGAAACCCTCAATGAAACTCAATGGAAGTGTTACTTAGCCAAATTCTGGTACAATTTCACCCTCATTTCTTAATGCAACATGTACTTGACATTTTTGGGTCAATACTGAATGTGTCCATTAGACAAAGAACAACTGAATCATGTGGGAATGTGCCAAAAAGGTACAAGAAATATTCTCTCTAAAGGAATTAACATTTTTACTTCTTTCATTCCAGGTGAATTAATAGGTGCAGCTAAATTAAACTTTGTGGTTTCTAATTTCTAAAGTAATTCCATGTATACCTGACATATGTTCGTGTAGCTGGTGCAACATGTTTTTGAATTGTCTTCGAAACATAATGGCATTGAAGAAGCAGAACAAAAAAGAAGAGCACAATAGATTTGATTCTTTCAAAAAAAACACAGAAACATTTCATCCAGATTCTTTAAATTCTTAAAGAGATTCTACTATAATTAAATGTAGAGTGTGGCAATTCACCTACTGGTGAAAGAATCCTTTCATCACCACATAATCGTAAAACTTTACATTGAAAATTAGTTTGTTCAAAGTTAACCAGCCATCATCATAAAAAGCACATTATCAATGGCTCATCACTCACACTTTACACAGAGAGAAGGATTGAAATAAATTCAGAATCATTGGTATGTGAATATTAGTTTTGTTAAGAATTTATTTTATAAGGGCAGCCAATGTAGTCCTGGACTATGCATTCGGTCTCTTTACACTTTCAGATTCCCCTCCTATCCATTGGGGTGACTTCATATCTTAGCAGTGATGCTTTCTTGTGGTTAATTGAGGTCATGAACTTGATACAACTCCCACAGTTTCCCCACATATTTGACCAGTTTGTGATGTTGTTTTCAGGGTACCCTGGGAATTGACTACTCAACATCAGTTGCCTATTACAATAGAAGGGATGCAGATGGTGCAACTATAAACATTACAACATTTTTAAGTATGTAAAATAAAAATTGGCCCAGACCTTCTTATGGTGTGGTTGTGAAAGCTGTAAATGGCTGAAGATTTGGGCAAGGGAGTTGGCATGGAGGTTCTGCTAATCTCAAGGGCAAGACTTCACGAATATTTTTATGCTTGTTTCCTGGAAGATAGACAAGCATGTAGTTAGTTTGATCAGCTAACTGAAGCCAGTCCTAAGACCAGGAAGCTGTAATTGCTGACTCATTAGAATTGTCTCTAATAACCAGGACTGATGAGAAAGCCTCATAATTGGGAAAGATTGGGGGAATGCAAATTATGAGAGATTGTGGGAAGTAGTCCTCTCATCCTGCCTCACTGTGGAGCTGGCAACTGCAATGCTATAGTTCCTTACGCTTGACAAACCTCAGCTGCAAGAGTAAAAGTTAAATTGTGTCCCCAGTTCACTGTGAGAACCCAATTTAAAAATGTGAATTACATATCCAACATCTCTGCATGGACTTAGACACAGAGCAGCATGTTGAGGATACAGGATTTTCACTGGGCATTTAAGAAACATGAATCAGGGCAATGCCCAAATTTGCCAATCAGAACCTGCCTCTCATAACAGACACACTCTACTTTCCCAGAGATGCAGCTGGCTTGAAGACCCACCACCATTTTCAGGGATGATGGCTTAATACTTCACATTGTTTTTATGCCCCCTTTCTTCACTACCTCACCTCCTCTATCATGACTCCTCTATTTCCTCTCATATCCCCATGCCAACTCAATGACACCCCTCATATCCCCATCACCGCTAAAAACCCTCATATGCACCACGGCCCCTCCATGACCTTTCCTTTCTCCATATCTTCCCATCCCCTCATGCGTCCCCCCCTCGGCCCAACCTGCCTGTTTCCTCCTTTGTCACTCACCCAGAACCAGCTAAGGTCAGATGTTGGGAATTATGTGTTAACAATAGGATGCTTTTGAGCTGAATTTGGAAAGGTTATGTCTCTAATAGCTAATAGATATTAATCAAACACACTTCCATTTATATTGAACACAAGAAAGACCTCAGACTAGAACCATTAAGCTAGATCCCCTCAAGAGGACATTGAGTTGCAAAAAACAATTAAAGATTTATTTATAAACACTTCAGCAAAACAGAATTCTTTACTTACCTTTTTGAATCAACAATTCAATTGTATACCCAGCCATATGCTGAGCCAGCTGTGTGAATAGCCTTTTGAAACTCTGTCAAGCATTCTAAATGGGCTTAGATCTCCAAAACAAATTACAAACCCAGAAAATGTAGCTTGGGTCTTTTCATAAGTTACATCAGATGGTCTGATATTCAAAGAATCACGCCGATTCATGACACCAGATTTCATAAACACTCTTTTCTGCAGTTTTGAATGCATGGTAACATATTCACATGGGGAAATCATTCTCATGCATCTCAACAGTTAAATAATATTGGTCAATATAATGGTTAACATTCATTTTCAGGACACAGTCCTAAGATAAGTACAGTAAAGCTTATAGTTCAGTATCTAATAGTGACATCTAAAGTTATCAAAAACATTGCTACCTATCAGTCAAAGTGCCCCGGCCTCTTCTTCAGGTTTCCCTCAAGGCAGGGTTAATGGGAACACTCAGACCTGAACCGCTTTTGAATAGATTTTCTGATTCTCACGAGCTTCTAACCAGATCCAATTTTGTGGTGGATGTGCAGGAATGGGAGTTTGCTGCCATAAGGCCACAGCTAGAGACCCAAAAGCAACTGTCACTTGAGAAGGACCCTCTCAATACCATCAAAGAGCAAATGGTCTGGCCACAATTGGTGCAGGAATTTCTGGCTCTGATCATGATGAGTTAGTGCTTGGCCCATTGGAGGCTCAGGACCACCAGTGAGGGTGGAAGATCACCCAGACAGAAAATAAAAAACTGTTTTAGTTTAAATGTCCCCACCCACCTCTCTTTGAACCCACCATCCACCTTCCATCAGATTGGAAGGTTTATTTTAAATTAATTCACAGGATGTGGGCACTTATTGCCCAGAGGGCAGTTAAGAGTCAACCACATTGTTGTGGGTCTGAAGTTACATGTAGGCCAGACCAGGTAAGGATAACACCTTTCCATCTCTAAAGATCATTAATGAGCCAGATCGTTTATTTTAATGAAAATCAACTTAACTGCCACTGAACAGCTTTCACCAACTCCTATTGAATTCAAATTTCACTGTCTACCATGGTGGGATTTGAAGCCATGCTCACGCTCACTTACCTGGGGTTCTGAATTACTAGTCTAATTATTGGGACACCACCACGACCATCCCCCAGGTCCAAATCAGTACCAAAGAGTAAGAATTCAGATGCCATACCAAAGCTGGAAAGTGGGAGTGAAGGATTAAGTAGAATGGGTTAAAAAAAATCCAATGAGGAAGGTAGTCCACTTGAAAACATACCACTACTCAAAACAGCCACATTATAAACAAATGGAGCACAAAACACAGGTAACCTTCTCATCTTCAGAGGAGCATATATGGTACAGCTTTAACAGAGCTAAGTATTTTATTCATAAGAGGCTTACTTAGAAATTGTTAGCTCGATTCTTTATTGTTCCTTCATTCCTGGAACCAAAAAGAGCAGCAGCAGTGGCTGGCAAGGGGAGACGTGTTGTTGTTGGATCTATTACGAAGCTCCTCGGGTACATCAGCTTTTAGTTTAAATCACCAGGAGAGAGAAAGTTATATGATGTAAATGTTGAGGCCCATAAAAATCAATGGTCCTTTCCTGAATGATCAATATTTACTTGGCTTCAGTGCCACTTAATCCAATGTATCAATTAAAGATAGTGTAATGTCTAATTTTGTCTCCAGCCTCTGTTTCTATTTGTCACTCGCTCAGCTGCGGGATATCACTCATGTCTGGAGCCACCACTCTTTTGTCCCATACATAAGTCAAGGACAATAAGTAATTGACATGAAAGTTTTTAAAATTAATTTCGCTGCATATCTGACTAACCAAGAGCAAAACCAGAGATCATTTATAACTCTGCAATGATTGGCCCTGACAAAACAATACCCTAAAAACTCACAAAAGTAAATTATGTCCCCAGTAAATGGCCTAGTGATGGTAGAGCCTTAGATTTTGGATGAAAGCCAAGCTAAACAAAGTAATGTGCTTTTGATATTAATAACAGAGATGATATTGATCCTGTTCCTGGTGTCACTTCCATGCTGTAGCTTTTGAGATTGCCTGAAGCATTTACTCTGCTGAGAGCCAGTTAGCCAACCAGCATTTCATTTTCTAAGGTCTTTTAATTATATGAAATGAAATCCTTTAGAACAGACTCTCCCTCCAAAAAAAAATCTATTCCATTCTTGAAAGCCAATATTCTGCAGCTCACTGTTGTTCTGGGTGCTCATTTTGAATAAACTGCTCCCTTATTGCTACTTCTGCAGGGTTATGATGAGGTATCTGGTTGGATTTCATGCTATAGTTTGTTATTTAGTTGCCTATAAGAGCAAAATATCTCCCCTTAAAACAATAACGACAATGTTAACCAATGAAACCTGTTTGAGCATTTCATGTATTAAAGTATACCTTTATATGGGTTGGGCAGTGGGGTGATGGCTGAATAGGTGTAGCTTTCTTTCAGAAGTCATTCATAGGATCTGTGCATTGCTGACTGAGCCAACATTTACTGCCCATTCCTAGTTATCCTCAAGATGGTGATGGGGAGCTGCTTTCTTGAAGTGCTACATCCTTGAGATGTTAGTACAGGAATCTTGTTCCATGGTGTGTGTGTGTGTGTGTGTGTGTGTGTGTGTGTGTGTGTGTGTGTCCCTCAGTCTTCTTGATAATAAAGATCATTGTTTCGAAAGCCTTGGTAAGTAAATACAGTGTATCTTGTAGATGACATACATTGCTGCCACTGTGTGTCAGGAGTAAAGGGTGTGAATGTTGAAGGTGCTGAGTGGGATGCTGGGCTTCCCTGTCTGGATTGCTTCTTGAGTGTAGTTGGAGCTGCACCCATCCTACTGTAAGTATTCTATAGCATTCATGAGTTATTCATACTAGTTAGTCCACAACCATTGGGAACCATTGGGTGTGTTAATCGCTACAGAAATCCTAAACTCTGACCTGCTCATGTAGTCATTGATATTTTCTATTAAATATACTCAGATATGTTATGATACATTCTAGAGCAGATGGGACTTGAATGCAGACCTCCTATCGATACTTCAGTTCAGATTTTAGCCTTTGATAACCCCAGGATGTTGATAGCAAGTTATTCAGTATTGGTAATGGCATTGGATGTCAATGTATAATGGTTAGATTATCTCTCGTTGGAGATGGTCTATGCCTGGTATTTGTATCACATAATTGTTACTTGCCACCTATTAGATCAGGTCTGAATGTCGTCCAGGTCTTGCTACAAATGAACATGAACTGCTTCATTACCTGAGGAGTGGTGAATGATGTTGATCATTGTGCAATCATCAATGATCATGCTCAACTCTGAACACATGATGTAGGGAAGTTTATCGATGAAGTAGCTGAAGATAATTGAGCTTAAGATATTACCCTAAGGATGCCCTGAAGCTGAAATGACTGACCCCAACAGCCACAACCATTTTCCTATGTGCCAGGTATGACTCTAACCAGTGAGAATGCTCCCCTCAATTCCCATTTACTGTAGTTTCGCTAGGGCTCCTTGATGCCACACTCAGTCAAATGCTGCCTCAATATCAAGGGTTGTCAATTCCATGTCAACTCTGGAATTCAGTCTATATTTGGAACAAGGCTGTAACAAGATCAGGAGCTGAGTGGCTCTGATGAAATGAAAACTCAGCTTCAATGAGCAAGTTATTCTTTTGCAAGTGAGGCTTGATAACACTGTTGATGACCAATTCCATCATTTTGCTGAAAATCAGGACTGATGGACCAGGTTGAATACGTCCTACATTTTGTCGACAGCATGTACTTGGGTAATTTGCACATTACCACATGGATGTCTGCATTATAACTGTATGGGAACAGTTTGGATTGGGGTTTGGCTAGTTCTGGAACACAAGTCCTCCATCATATTGCCAGAATGTTGTCATGACTCAGACCTTGCTAGTGTCTTCGGCCATTTCTTGATATCCTGTGTGTTGAATTGGTTAAGTTGAAGACTAGGATTTGCAATGCCCCGGACCTCAGGAGAAGACTGAAACAGATCATCCACCTCCTTCTGGCTGAAAATGGATACCAATACTTCAGCCTTGTCTTTGCAGTGATGTGCTGGGCTCTCCTATCTTTGAGGGTATGAATGTTGTGGTCCCTCCTCCCCATGTTAGCTGTTTAATTGTCCCATGCAACTCAAAATTGCATGCAGCAAAACTGCAGAAATTGGATCTCATCCTTTGGTTTTGCTGGGCGATTTCAGCATGCAGTTGAGAATTAATCAGAACACTGTGGTTCTGGAGTCACATGTAGGATAGGCCAGGTAAGGATGGCAGATTTCCTTTCCCAGAGAGCATTAGTGAACCAGATCTTTTTAAATGATAATTACCAATGTTTTCATAGTCAGAAGAAGAAAAGCACTTATTTCTGGACTGCATAAAGTTTTAATATCATCATCTGTCAAGGTGGGATTTGATGCCATAACCCAAGAACATTGCATTATGGCTCTGGAATAATTATTCAGTTGTGGTACTCTTACACCAACGTCGCTGCCTAATCAGATTCTTAAAATAACCTTGCCAATGTTTTTCACATTCCTTTAATTTTGTGATATATTTGTTTTTTTTCAATAAAATTAATTTCCCAAATCATTCCAACATCTTTATTATTTGTGAACTCTTGTTCTTCCAGTTCTAACTTATGGTCAATCTGAAAAAATAAATAATATTTTAAAAATGTCAAAGATGTTGTATTATTTAACATGCTACTGGACTAGTCCCTAGTCAGAGATATTGAAATAGAGTTGTAAATTATTATCTAAAGTCTTTAGTTTAGTATTATACTGTTAAAGAAATCTGATTGTCATGCGCTTGCATTATAAGTAGTATTTTTACTGTGATCCACAACTGGTGTTGTTCATCAAATCCTTAACAGTGGTAATTAGTGCAATCAGTCTACCTTACTATCTTCTATGATGCTGTTCAGTAATGTTATTTAGTGGCCAACTTTTTGATAATTGAGAATTTTTTTTCCAATTAACTTGATTGAATCTTTTAATAGTTTTGCAGATTCCTTGGATTTCATCATTACTCAATCTGCTCCATTGAAAAGTGTTCTAACCTTCAGCTAGTCCATCCTCATAACCAAATCCATTTGTCTCATAGTAAGTCTCTTCTCCAAGTCTTGACAGCCCTCAAATTTTCTAAATTGATACCGTTGCACTTCTCTCCACACCACTCTGTCATCACCAAAATTGTTGTGAATTTTTTCAAATTTTGATATTTACAATTTGGACAAGGTGGCCTGCTAAAGGTTCCTAGAAAGTCAGATGTGTCATAACTGTTTTTTTTTTTGATTAACCACCTTTAATTGGGAAAGTATAAACTGTTTTATTCAGAGTGGCCAAGCCATCTGGATTTATAATTAAATTAATTTTCCTTTCTCCTATTGTAAATGTCTTTCTCCCTGTGACCTTTAATGTAGCTCCATAGTTTCCACAATTCCTCAAATACATGAAAGAAGTGGGCACTTCTTATGGGTTACTCTGACAAGAATGGCAATTTGATAGTGGAAGGTACTGGAGCAGGACTCGATCCAATTCTGACTTTAGTTTGCAAATACACATGCGCGTACTCAACACACACAATCACTGGATAGTCATTGGAATAGGGTCCCAGGCAGTTTTAATCTTTTCTTTCCTCGGAAATACTAGAGCAGTTATACTATCCAAACTTCAACACCATATAGCACAGATTAAAAATCAACTCCTGAGTTCTTTCCCTTTTTAAAGATGGTGAAATTTGTCACAGCATGCATTCCTTGCTATATTTCTGAAGTGGAATTCAAATTAAATTGGACAGTGGGAAATAATATTGTCTCACACCAAATACAGTGCATGCTTTTCCTTGTTCACAGCAAAATAATTGTTCTATTCAATTTAAGAAGAATGTCTCACAAACCATCACTGTTCTTTTCTACTTTGTACAATACAACTGAATCCAATAGAACAACTCAACTGTTTTTATTTACAAAGGTCTCCCTCAGCAATATTTTCAGCTGCTTTCTCTTTTCTTAATATTCAGAAGCACTCACACACAAGTGAACACTTTTACCCATCACGAAATAACCTGTGTTTTTATTTATCTATCAACCACCACCAGTAAATCACCTGTATTTTCCAATTGAGTAATTTATGTGCAAAACCTATTAACAGAAATGCAAACCATCAAAGGGAAAGTTAGGGAGAGTGGAAGGGAACTCAATCAAACTACAGTTCGATGGGGGGATAAAGCAACCCACCCTCTGTGGTGCCCACTTCTCTCTAAAGCATGATGAGTATTAGTGGACAACACATGCTCCCTCCCCAGGACAATAGTCAGTGCCTTTTCCTCCCTTTGCTCCCTTATTCCTCACAATTGTTGTGTCCTCACAGGGTATAATCATAGCAGCACTCTCCAATACCTCAACTAAATGTCCAGTAACCATGCATTCTCCTTCATAAGTGTCAGACCACGGGTGTGAAAAGAGAAAACCAGTACAAAACTTGATTGTCTCCACTCTAGACAGCCGCTCATACAGACTTCCAGCAAGGGTTGTGACATGGCATAGAAGCAGGACATTTGAATTATTTTCTCATTACTTTGTAGGGCTGGAGGCAATGTGATGGCAGGACCATTGCCAAAATTTGAGGTCTGCCAATCACGGTGGACTTTCATGGTTTACATGTCACATCTACCCATGAGGTAGACTAACTGAACTAGCAGGGGAGTTAGCAATTTTTTTAGATTAAAATAGCCTGCATCAATTTGTTTTAAATAGATTGCAGATTTAAATACTGAATTCCATTTTTCAAAGGGAAAGTGTTCCTGACTGGAGAGAAAAATAGATTTCCATGAGTTGTAAGTTTTGTCAGATATATCAGGAGAACCGCACTGGATCAATGTGGTCAGTGTTGAAAATCTCTTTGATTAGGCTGAGCTAACATTTACCTGCATGAGTTTTTGAGTGGACAGTAAGGATCAAGTTGCATTATTCAACAAGGTTCTACTAGATTCCTGGCCAACATTTATCCCTCACCAGCATCATTAAAATACATCATCTGGGCATTGGACACAGTGCTGTTTGTGGAACCTTGCTGGGAGAAAATTTGCATTTAATACATCACAATTGTGACTTCACTTCAGAAGTGCACCATGAACTGTAAAATGCCCCAATGATTGTAAAGCCTATTGCTGCAACCTGAAATTCTGAAGCGTATTGTAGTTCTTTCTTTTCTACCTTCTCCCTTCTACCTTCTTAAATTTCAGCTACATTTGCTTTTTGGGCATTATGGAACACATTCAGCAAATCTCTGGGAAAGCCCTCCATTGTCACTGGTATTGTCTCACTTTTTTTATATTAATGTCAGAATTCCTTTGTTGATTGTCAGAACGCCTTACTGTACATCTTACTTAGCCCAAATTTGCCACATCACACCTTAACAAGAATCTATCTTACCTTGTGTCTTACCTTTCAGCCAATGTTTTATATAATTAGTTTGTGCTGATGTTGTGTATTCATTTTCTATTGCTGGAATAATTATTAATGTGCAGAAAATGTAAACTAGTGGTATTTATTCCAGGTGCTATTTCCTACCAGTGAAGATAAATGTGCAGCAACACTAGCAACACCAGCAAATCAGAGCAACCTATATTTATCCCAACAAATAAAATCAGTGCGTACTGGAGAGCTTTGCTTCATTGTAACCTAATAAAAATGGGTGATTGTTATCTAGTGCATGTTTAACAACATTAGATCATAGGTTACAGATTCACAAATAATAGTAATGAATTCAGCACTTGCTGCGTTAAAAAATCTGTAGTAGCTCTTTGTGAAAGAGCATTAAAATGCAAACTAAGCTAAGATTGCTGTTAACCGAAGGGCCCTTAACCTTTGACTTTTATACGTAATGGCAAGTGAAAATTTCTGCTATTAATGTGCAATAAACAAATTAGTAGGTCACATTATGAAATTATGTTTTGTTTCATTCTTAGCTGACTAACCAATATTTTAATTGCTGAGCTATTCACCTTTTGCTTTCCTGAGAATTTTCTATTTTAAATGCAATTTCAGTGTATAAGAAGTCACCCCTTCAAAAAATACACTGTAATCTGGAAGTCCTGGCCTGCAAGCTGATACTTGCCATTTTAAGATGGTGAAATTTAAAACCAAAGATTTCAGGACGGACTGGGAACATAGGAATAGAAATTGTACATAGTGCCCCTTGATCATCTTCAACCAGTGAGATCATGGCTCATGAGTATCCTAACTCTATCCGCCTGCCATAGCTGCATAACCCTCAAAATGGATATTTTCAGAAAAGGGAGTCAAAGGATTAGAAGGGAAACTGAAAATTAATATTAATATCACAAATTAACTTTAACGGCAGGGAATTCTTCTACTATCATAACAACAAGCGTATTAGTATTGATAAGATCCAAATGAGCTTAAAACCGAAATGAATTACAATCAAATTATTCACTGCAGAAGATATATTTCACTTGCCACCCTTCACATAGATTTTATTTAATGTTTCTTAGCACTCCTAGCATAGATATGTTTAAAATTCCTTAAATTAATAGATCCTTGAAGATGGATCATATTTTGTGGAAATTTGTTGATGCAAATTTAATTGGTATTTTTGGTTTTCTTGTCCTCTCGTTACGAATATGTGTTCCATGTTGGCTTGTTTGCAATGCAGTTCAAGCTCTTGTATATTCTCTCAATTCTTGCTGATGTTGGTACTTTGTAGATTTCATCTGTAGTCTCACTTATCATATGAAAGCAGAACACTTGGCCCGCTCTGAGTTATTCATCTTAAGCAGCATATCAGTAAGGATGCTAGTAGTAACTTTGATAGTCCTGTGCTAGGAAATGGACGTATGCGGATATTGAAATTCAGTTATGATGGCCACATTGTCAAAGTCTTTTAGCCGGCAGATACATTTTTAAAAATCATTCACAGAATCATTGGTATGTCTAAACTTCCCTAGTTACCTCCAGAAATCTTTATGACAAAAAGGGCTGATTAGACCATCCCAGAGGGCATTTAAAAGTCAACCATATTGTTGTCAGCATAGGCACACCTATGGGCTTCAATTGGTAAGGAAAGCAAGTTTCCATTCCTAAAGGGCATTAGTGAACCAAATAGGATTTATCAACTATTTGATAGCTTCATAGTCATCATTACTGAGGCTAATATTTGATTCCCATGTTTATTTGATTAATTGAGTTTAATTTCTCTATGTGTGGGGTTTAAACTCTCACTCTTGGATCATTATCTCACCTTCTAGACTGCTTGTCCAGTAACAAAACAGCTATGCTATCGTCTTTACATCTAGGGTCATATATGAAGTGCCCCGGTGGTAAAGTACCAAATAACTACCAGTGAAGAAAGAGATACAATTGCAATCAGGAGGAAACAAGGCTTTTGACCTAACGTTGCGTTTGTTTGACTACACTGGAGTTAAAATTCCCGAAAGATTAAAATTCACACTTTTTATTTGAGTTGGAACAAAGCCAAGCTTTAATTCCCTGCAAGCTGGATTTCTTGAAACAAATCTGAATCAAGCACTAGCAGGGTTTCTATTGGTCTCATTTTGAAAAAGTATTTCCAGCTATCAGCTCCAAACTCAGTATGAGATTGCAAGCAATCCAAACCTTACAGATTTGGAGCAGTAATTGCTCATCTCATTAATATTGCAAAGCATCAACAATGAGAAAAGTTTCCAAAAACTGTGCAAAACATGTTAGCATTTTGCACATGCTTATAAATGTAATCATTCGGTTGATTCTTAACTGGTGAGTTGATCATGTTCATGGATTGTTGAGTTTGTTTACAGGTCTGGTCTTTCTCCTGAGCTAGGAACAAGATTGTTCCACCAGAGACAGACAAGAAGGAAGTAGATCAAGGCGTTCTTCTCAGTTTCCAGTTCCACTTGCCCTCAAGTAACATTCTCGGGCTGAAAATCCACAAGGGAGGATGTGGTTCCAAACGCAAGGGCTTGGCTCTAATTAATCAAACCTCTGCTTCTAAGCTCACCAAAATCTGCAGGAGGCCACTTATTTTCCAGGCCGACTTCAACATTAGTGCTGTCTTTCATGTGCGGCTTTATACGATTTTTCAGAAGGTGGCCAGTTGGGAGCAGGAGGAGTTCATTCATCCTCTCATGCTTGTTCCACCATTTTGTTTGATCAGAAGTAATCTCTATGTCCTCTGCTTATCTTGTAACCACAATCCCTTCATTTCCTTACCTCTCAAAATTACTATCAAAACTGAGACTTATAATTTCAATTGACTCAACACCTACAGTCCTCTGTGGAAGATAGTTGCAGATTTTTGCGTGAAAATATGCTTTATGATTAACACTTAAATATAATCACTAAAGTGATAACCCATGCTCCTTTGTTCTAGAATTTCCCATCTGACAAAATAGCTTCTCTGCTTCTGTGCTGCTGAAATGCTTAATCAATGTAAACCATGAGTAGATCACCCTACTCAGGCCAGTAAGAACTGAATTCTCACATTCCCCGTTTACACAGTGAAGACAATTACCAGCACCTTAATCCTGACCCAGGAGATGATGCTCTAGAAGTTTAGACTGTAGAAGGAAAGAGCGGATTTTTTTTTGAAGCTTGGTTAGTCAACCATAGGAACAAGTGCAGAAGCTGAGAGGTGTAGAGCCCAGCTGGCTAGAAGCCTATCTCTTTGCTTTGGCACTGTGTCAAAGCTCTGAAGAAAATAATTAAGCAAAAGCAGTCTTCCAGCATCAGGAGTAGTCGGGCTCAATTTATGGTGTGTTACCTCAGTCTCATTTCAGATTTTCTCTTACCAGGTCCAAAGTGCACAAGTTAAGTTTTGGATGTCCCATAAGCAAAAATAGCATATCACTGATCTAGTTGCACTCTAATATATGCAATTGCCTCTGTGATCAATGTGCAAATGTACAGATGTGTAAATTAGAACTGACGCATCTCTGTGTGAAAATGGCAGGGTTGAGCGGCAGCATTTCTGGATTCACGCTGTTGCTGATCAAAGATCCTGTACCACCTGCACCAAAGTTCAGGCCTTGGTCTACCATCAAGCCATCGTAATTCGTTCCTTTAACTTGAGCCCTAGCCTCATTCTAATGAACCTGTGTATACCCCACCAAAATTAATAAAGTTTGACTGAGGTGGGATGCCAAAAAGTAAATACTCCCACTGGAAACTGGCCAAGGATCTGTGCAACTGAAGCATAAGTTACTCACTTTTGTTTTCCAAACCTCTTCCTCCATTTCCCTTGAGATGAAACAACAGTTTTCACTTGGACCTTTTGGCAGTTGTTAACTAATTCCTAGGCTCTTGGTGGAATAGACAGCGGCTCTATAATATCCATGCCATATACATGAAAAATCCAGGTCTCAACCTAATAGTTAGTCTTTTGTAAAAAATTACTCTATATTTAGGACAGGAATACAATGGAAAGCCCATGAATTCATGGCCTTATTTCGCAACATGATCTGATCATTGAGAAGACATTGAGTGAATTGGAGTGACAAGAAAAAAGACACTTGAGCACAGTGCCTTCTGGTCAAAAAGCTTAAGTTGTGGCATTTACATGACAGAAACCTTAATTCTTCTTTTTCAAATATAACTTTCATGTAACGACATTGACAGGGTTAACATGGTATAAAATATTTTCTCTCTCCATAAAACATGACCTGGATAAAAGAACTGAAATGTACTGATGTGCCTGCACCTTTCAAATGGAACTGTCCTATGGTGATCATGTCTTTTATTGCCACATATTCTAAAAATTAAAAAGCCTAGCATCCAGAATAGTAAACTATCCTAGAGTGAACCTATTCGCCAGTGTTCATAAATATTAATAAGGGTGCTTATTCTAACCTATTTTATAGTAATGTAATAACTGTATGTCATGAAAAGGGATTTTAGCTTGCAGTATTCCTTTGAGTGTTAATTTCCAAAATACTTGAGTCAAATGAAGAATATGCAACCACTGGGATCATGCGGCCATAACTGGTACATTGAAAACACGTGGCAATATTAGAGTTTTCCAGATCTCAAGTAATTCACAGTTGACATAGATTACAGTCCAAACTAAAAATGGCTATCAGACAGTCCTCCCTAATGGCTTTACAAGGCTTTCAGAAGTCTTGAAGATTTTAACTCCAATTTGTGCCAATTTGCATCCCTGACGCTATGCTGGTAGAGCCATGGGGCACACATTGTGAAAATATCGTCGCCATGGTAACAATGCCATAAAGCTTTCATTTTGATTCTGCTTGGTTCTCCTTCAGGAAATCTGTGTCAGTAAATGATCAAAATTTTAATGGTTCATTTTGATCACCGCTGTAAGCAGCATTCTTGGAAGGCTGAACTTCACTTTGCGTTTCCTTTTGAAACCTCTAAGGGAATACTGATCAGCCGTGGCTGATACTATTCTCTTTTACAGAGGCATAGTGATGCACCATGAAGAGGTGTCTAGCTGCCTTATCCATTGGCTGAAGAGTGGGCAAGACCCTTACGTCTCTGTTTTTAACAAAGCTCCACCCCCACCCCTACCAATGCATGTGGTTCCACTGAGGCACCAGAAGCCAGTGACAACCTTCTCCAGGGACCAAGGACACTGAGGGGGTGACAGTCCCACATACCAGCCAATTAGATGATGGCAGCTCTTTTGAGCAGCTTTGGCACCAGGGAAGGCAGCAACTGCTGCTATTACAACAGCCTGACACCCATCCAAAAGCTAGGAACATCACTGGATTGTAGATCAGTCATTAGTGATAGCGTGGTTGGGGTGTGATGGGATGTAGGTCACTGGGAGAGGGGTGAAGGCAGAGGATAACTCAAAGAAAAAACCCTACTGCTACTAGATTTGGAGTCCCTCAATCAGGTACTAAATACCTTTGAATTATAGGTGCCCCCCCCAGAGCTCTGAAGCAACCCAGATAAGATGATGGAGGTGGAAAATGGTAGGGTCCGCAGCCACCATACACCTTCTCCTGCCTGGTTATTCCCTCACCAGTAAACTCACTTTGTGGTAAGGTACAAGTTTACACTTGTATATACAAAAGAGGCATGGTAATGATCCTTTTCAGCTTTTATTGAAAGCAAAAGTATCAAGCTCACTATTTTATGACAGCAATAAAGCAGAGGGACATTAAAACAGACATCATTATCACCTTTATTCTTTTGACAATTAATTATTTAGCTAGTGCAGCATTGGATAGCCTAATGAGAAGGAAATGATTTTATTATTTATATATTCTGATCTATGTCTTTCTGTGAATTTTTTTCACTCTATTTTGTTGGGATTTAGTTCATATTTAAAACTCTTGTTTATCGCTGGTGAGGTGGCCTGAAATTTATCTGGCAAATTCCTTGGTGAATCTTTAAATCCACAAATCAGTGATGATTTAAGGTATTGTCACCTTTGACTAAGCCTTACAGAATAATCACACACCACATTAATTTAACCATAAATTCTTAATTGTTTTCAGTTGGTCATTTGGTTTCGCATCCTCCACACAAGCTTTGTGAATGAGGCCAGCTCCATCCCAAATATAACTTAATTAAGCAGTGAGTCACTAATTTGGTCTTTGTAAGAATATAAATAAAACTAACTACATGTTCAAATTGATCATTACGTGCTCATATATTCTGCAATTACTGAATGTGACAGATTTATTGTGATACAACTAGTCTGATTATCTGCTGATGCACTGATAGCTGACAGTTTTTAATTTTCAACTGATTTCAATAAAAGAAAATTAAGTCTGACAATGGCAAACTTGGCAAATACACAATTGGAACTCTATCTTCCCATCTGGTTATTCAACAGAGTGTGGAAAGGGCTGAGAATGTGGTGGATTGGCTTCCTCATCTAAGGGTCAATCTGTTTACAATCTGGCATTTTTTCCTTGCCAGCCTTCAGTTCAGATAAGGCTCCCACTATGAGCCCATTCAGGGACGAACTGAAACATAGAATTCATTAGGTAGTTATTTTGGCAGTATAATAACATTATAACTGCACCTTAGGAAGATACCCCTTGGAGCAACCTGCCAGGAAAACCTGGCAGGAGTCAGAGAATTGGTGTGAGAGAGATGTAGGTAAATTTAATTTGCAGGAGGATTCTCTGGAGGCAAGAGGAGCAGGAATACTTCTGTAAGCCACAGGATAAGATACAAAAAATCTTTGGCCTTCTTTGCTAAGATGTCTCTTTACTACGTAGAATCCCTACAGTGTGGAAACAGGCCCTTCAGCCCAATAAGTTCACACTGATCCTCAGCGCATCCCACCCAGACACATCCCCCCATAATCCATCTATTCTACACATCCCTGACCATAATGGGCAATTTAGCTTGGCCAATTCACCTCGCCTGCACATCTTTGGGCTCTGGGAGGAAACTGGAGCACCTAGAGGAAACCCACACAGACATGGGGAGAATGTGTAAACTCCACACGGACAGTCACCTGAGGGTGGAATTGAACCCAGGTCCCTGGAAATGTGAGCCACCGTGCTACCCTGCGATTCTGAAGGAACTCAACTAATGCCAGAGGTTGTTTCTTTGGATCCATGATTCCCATTTCAATCTGGCTTTGATGAGGAGATAAATGTCAAATGTTAAAATGAGTCACAGTGGTTGAAATTGACGAAAACTCACACCATTTGTCCAGGTACGAAGATTGTTCCTGCAACACCATTTATTGTTCCTGCCAAAATTAAAATGAATGAAATTGAACCAAGTAAGCCAGGAGTATCTTGATCCCGAGCCTGTGCTGCATTTGCTGGCCTCAACCTGTGTAGTAAATGAGACAATGAGCTAGCAATACAATCACTGCCCTCAGCAGTAGTGGCAGAAATTACATCCTGTCTTGATCACTATGCAAGGGCACAGAAGACTCTTCAAGTGAATGGGCTGCCATCATCACAGTCGAAGTTTGTTTTATTCACCCACAGGATGTGGGCATCATCAGCTGGGTCAGCATTTATTGCCCATGCCTATAAAAAATGGTCATGAATGTTGTGCCTTTTTCAGAATCTTCAGTAGAAGTGGGAAAGAGAAGAGAAAAGATTCAGATACTTTTTCATAATACAATATTTTCGACCAAAATCCAGAAGATATAAATGAAAGTTATTAAAGCTCCTACTGCGTAAGTTATTGATTCTGAAGTAATTAATCTTGACGTTGCCCTCAGCTCCAACTAACCTGATGTCACTAAATCTTTGGGTCGAGGTACTTGCTATCTGTATGAGTTCCCCAAGAGCTGAAAATGTATTTTCCACAGTGTCAGATAGCCTAAAGTGGTTATACCTAGCAAGTGGTTCTGGACTGTACTTATTGCTATTATACCATAAACTTGTTGAGCAAGATAAATGCTTCTTCTGTTTAAACTCACCCGTGGTCTTTCCTCAGCCAGTGATAATTAGACAGGTCCAAGAGTAAGCAAAGAAAAATGAGGATTGGCAGTAAACTTCCCAAACCTGTTCAGCGGTCAGTGACAGATTCCATTTCACACCGAAGAATGAAGAAAAGTTTCAACCTTGAAGAAAAATGAATTCACCACTTTAAAAGCATAACAATTATAGGAAGATGCAATCAGTCAGTCAGCAGTTTAGATGAAAAGAAATAACAAGTAACTATCAGCAACAGTAGGAGGAGCAACAGGACATGTTCAGCATTCCAAAAGCAAGCTTTCATCAAGATGTTGGGAAGATGTGCAGAGAGAGCCAATTAGGTGAGGGATAAAGAAAAAACCAGCTGCACTGAGAAAAGGACAGAGGCCTTTAGTGAAGGAAGGTCAGTCAGAGGAAGCTAAATGCTCCTATAATAAAGTTCATAATCCTGTGGGAAAGGGAGAGAAGTTGTACAAAAAAAAGAAAAAATACCGAAAAGGAAGGCAGGAAGTTTTTTGAAAAAAAGCACCAAAAAGAAAGACAGGAAATGAAAAGACAAAGTTCTCCAGGCTTGAAAATGAGCATTGCTACAATTGTGAGTAGGCTTTATGATATTCAACTGTGAAACACACTGAAAAGACTGGGAAACTAAGGCTCAGAATTTCATTTATAATAGGAAAAATAGCAAATTTAGAAGAATCCTGAGGAAAGAATCAAGCAGAAGAAGAGCCAGAAGAAATTTAAGATTTTAAAGCATCAATATGTGTCTGAAGAAGGGTCCCGACCCGAAGCATTATGCTTTCTTGGTCCTCTGATGCTGCTTGGCCTGCTGTGTTCATCCAGCTTCACACCGTGTTATCTCAGATTCTCCAGCATTGGCAGTTCCTACTATCTCTGTGTCTGATTTAAACTGTGATTTTGGCAGGAAGACTTAGCATGGACAGAACGAGAAGGATTATGTAAAAAATTGTGCAAAATGAAATACGTTGTTTTTTGTACCATGAAAGAAAGGAATATGTCCATTCTGTCCATGATGAAATGGGAAAACCTTTAGCTTTGCTGCAGAAATTGGAAAAGTAAGGGCCACCATAGTGACTGAAAAATTCAACAAAAAATACAGAGCTAGAGCATTGTGAAGAAATAGAAATTAAAAGCACAAAGGTAGTACATCAGCGCAGAACAGTATTTGGTAGAATTTAAAAGCCTTATTGGAAGATTGAAAACAGTACTGCAAAACTCTGAGTTGAACGTCCAACACAGAAAAATTTTTGCAACAATATTGCTGCAGTGTCCAGTACTCTTTAAAGCAACAGTTTAAAACAGCATTGATAAATTCAAACTTAAACTCAGCAGGTTTCAAACCGCATTGTGATATAACAGCTATAAGCCAGCTTTACAGTAATGATGCATTATTATATTCAATAGTTCCTGTAGTGGATTATGTTATTAATCAACAAGGTATTAAAGGAGGTAGAGATACTTTGGAGGAATTTTCAAATGCTTGTCAACAGACAACCAACAAAAATCTTGAATGAGCAAGTTTAACAAAAAAGTTCAGCTTCTAGCAGACTAAGAAACACTTTTGTGAAGTTGTGACTTGTCGAAATTTGAAATAAAAATTCATAAAAAGAAATAGCATTGTTTGCTGGAATTCTTGGATGAAGCCTTATCAGAATTCTTACAGTCCAAGGAATGTTCCATTTGGAAAAAACTGTTCAAATTATACTGGAAGTAGAGAGCAGAAAGACTCACAGACTGATCCTGAGAGGAGAACAGCCCCAAATGTCAGAAGAGCAATGGAATTTATTCACTTTATGATGTATGCACACTCTAAAGGGGCACGTGTCAAGGCAACACAGAAATTAATCCAAACATCAGAGGCTAAAAGTTAATGTCAGTGTTGTTAGATGGTAAGGATTCACAAGCAGCAGACCATGTTGAACGATGCTGAAGGAATACCTATTTGTAAATCTGTAGATCACTTCCAGACAATGTGAAGAGGTAGGGCATAGTTTTGGCATAGTGAAAACACTGGTGGTCACATATGTAAAGAGGTCCACACAGCGGAGCACCCACTATTAGAAATGGTACCCACATTTATTGATATACCTCCATTAGAAAAGATACCAGAGGGATTCCTGGGGGAAACTACCATTTTAAATGAATGTAGTAATTTATATAGTTCAGGTCACACAGAGCTTATTAACACCAATACTTGTACATGTCCAGTTGCCTACCTTTGTGAAGCCAGGCAGCTGGGGAGGGATAGGGTAGGGGTAAATGGAAATATAGCTATACACTAGAACGTATGATGGGAAAGGAAAACTTGAGTGAAGAGGTTGTGTAAAATACTGGACCTGAAGGAGTTAATATTGGTGTCATATTAAGTTCCATCTGATTGGAAAATGTCACAAAGTCTTGGGTAGAGGCAATGAGATCTACATGACTATTACAAGGAGTAGATGTATTCTGCACACGTCTTGATCGCCTTAAATAATTACACATCACAAATTAATGCAAACTGTATCTATTCATACAATGCAACAAACTATCTTGTTATGTAAGGCAAATGCTTCTTCTGTTTACAATTAACAGTTTTCTATTCTCGACTGGTAATAATTAAACAGGATCTCAGCTCAACATTGACAAAGGAGAATTGATGGCACAGAACTGCCCAAAGCAGAATACGACAACTCCCTTTTGAAATATTAGCATTTTCTATAAAATTAATCATTTGAACTTCATTCTTCCATTAAAAGTTACTGTGAGGCATTAATAGATTTATCAGATCAGTAGTTAGTTATAATAATTATCTCCATCTAAGAAGTTAAATGTAAGATTCACTTGTCCAGAAATGGCTAGATTTGACTCATCCTTTCACTGTTAGAAAGAATCTTCAGTATCCTAATGGAAAACAGTTCCACCTTTTACATGCATTGATACATGATAATAAAGTACAACATTTTAGAAAAATAGTTTAATATACTAATATGATGTACAATGTTTCTACGCTTTTCTACATTCTTTGTCATGCAATATTCATTGCACTAATCATCAGATTGAGGTAACCATCCCAAAAAAGTACTGAACATGGATTGACATTGGCAACTTGTCCAATATTCCCATTGAATATAAATTGAGATTAATAACACTTCATTGTAAATTCTTATTGGGTATAAATTTGGTGTGAATATTTCAATTTTGCAGTATTCTCATAGTGAGATCTCAGCTTAATAATGGGATACTTACAATATTCCCACTGGGGGTGACCTAAGCTTAATATTGGCACACTCAGCTATATTCCCACTGAGTACAATCGCAGATTAGTATTGGCATTCTGTGCTATATTCCCACTGAGAATGACCTCGGCTTAATATTGGCACATTGTGCCTACAGTGTTGTGTGCCAGATATTAATTCTCTATCTTCATCAGGGGGATAGAAGTACAATCTACAGAATAACCTAGAATTATTATCTGGGTCTGAGCACATCATTCCCTGAAATTGACCCAGTTAACCCTTAAACTGCTTTTAAAAAAAAGCAATGTGATGTTAGCAATGTAAACCAACTCTTCCTGGATTGGAAACTGGGTTTATGGGTACTTTGAACTTCTATAAAAGTATTTGTTGAATTAAAAATTTCCTTCTTTCTCATCCATCGGTCTAAGAATCGTAGCATCTTACAACACAGAAATAAGCCACTCAGCCCACTGTGCCTGAGGTAGCTCTTTGAAAATGCTATCCGATTTGTCTAATTCCCTTGCTCTTTTCCTATACTCCTGCATTTTCTTTTCATTTTCAAGTATTTATCCAATTCATTTTGGAAATGATCATTGAATCTGAGTCCATTACTGCTTCAGGCAATGCATTCCAGATCATAACAACTCACAGTAAAAATGAAATTCCTCACCCTCTTGATTTTATTGACAGTATGTGTCTTCCAGCTATTGACCACGCTGTCAGCAGAAACAGGTTTGTTTTGTTTTGGTGTGAATATTTCAAGCTATCAAACTACCTACATTTTGAGAATCTGTATTAAATCTGCCCTAAACATTGCTCTACTGATTTACATTTATTGGCTATGGAAATTAAGTACTTCGATTATTATTATTCAATGTGTGAATAGAAAATGTCTAAACTAATTTTCTCTTCTCACTTCCTCTTTGCCAGGAAAATGTTAACTCCATGGTAGGGTATACCATAGTCCATTAATGTAGGGTATTCTCAGATAATTCAATCATCTGGTCAGTCTTGAATAATGAGCCTACACAGTAAATGAAGCAGACTGCATGACAGTGGCACAGCCTGGTTAATCTGATCTATGTCTTCACATTAAAACTGTGGCAGGTTTCCCTAATTAACTGGTGATCTAAAATGGTAGTTATATATATTTCACTACTACTTATCATATATTGTTTGGATTCTGGGTTGTTCAATTAGTAAATGTGGGTTTCCTACACATCCCAAGTTAGTTACTAACTTGCAAGTATTCCTGAAGGCATGGCGATCTATTTTCAAGCTGTTTTTGAGGTTTGGCCTTGCGGTGAATCATAGAAACCCTACACTGTAGAAGCAGGCCATTTGGCCTATTGAGTCCACATCGGCTCTCCAAAGAGCATCCCACCTACTTCCTGACCTTATCCTTAGACTTATCATGGCCAATCCACCTAACCTGCACATCTTTGGACTGTGGGGGGAAGCTGGAGCAGCCAGAGGAAACCCACATAGTCATGGGGAGAATGTGCAAACTCCACATGGATGGTTACCCAAGGCCAGAATCAAACCCAAGTGCCTGGCACCATGAGGCAGCAGTGCCACCAAATGGGTTTGTATGCACCACTAATGGATTTTTGTTAATCTTAGATTGTTTTACAAACCTGCAAAGTAAATAATAGGCCCTTAAAGTTTGTTAGAGACTTCCTGCGGAATTTTATTTAAGCACAAGGGAAATGCCCCGTAGCATAGAGAGAGAGGATTTTAGGTTTCATTTTTACTTTGAGTGAGGTAGTTCTGTGAATTCCTTGGAATAGGAGACTGTATAGACCCATCTCCTGAGAAGACAAGAATGTATAGTGAACTAGGTCACAGTTGAGTGAAGTTAGTGTTAGCCTCAGACCACAAGTGTTGGTGTAAAACTCCAAAGAGGCTACTATAGGCTGAGTACATTTAAGCTGTGATAGCTCCAGGATGAAGTTTTCTGCAGTTTCAGCCAAAAAGTTGAGGTTGCAAGTGTTTTAAACGGACTAAGGTTTTAGATACAAAGACTCTGGAGTGAGTATTATATGAATGGCAATTTGAGCACTGTACCAGGGTACGTTTGGGTAGTCTACAAATGGTGTTTTGTTTCTCTTCAATTATTAAAAGTGTGTTTTTGGCTCAATAGGATTATACTGTTACTGGGAATTTAAAATATCTTTGAATTTGCACGATAAGTAAATGAATTGGTTTATTCTATTTAACTGAAGTTCTTTTGTTAATAAACTTCTGTTCCAACACCAACTCACAGCAAAATGGCATACCAATTCTCCCTGATTTTAATGCACTCCAACATGGAAGGACATCAGTTTGACTGGGACAAAGTTACAGTACTAGGACAAGCAATACAAAAACAAGCACAAAAATTGCAGGAGGCCTGGTTTTCAACCACCAATGCAATTAACAAACATGTTGAAATAGACCCCATCTACATACCACTGCAGTACAAAACCATAAACAACTCAGCCCACCATGACAGACCTGACCATATAAATTCAGAGTGGGACAGAACAACAACGCTTCAACAGAGGCTACACAGCACTGATGATGTCACCTAGAAGGGAGACGAAACATTTCCACAAAAACCAGTCAGCTTGGTGAACCAATCAACAAATCCAAACTTCTGTTTGATTGTTTAAAGCAAAGTCTGCAGCGCGGGATGTTTTTGTTTCCGTGAGAAACCACTTTGTTAAAAACAAAACATATCAGGATATGATCGATTAAGGCTTCATCCTGTCTGGAATCTGACTTCTCTAGGACAACATCATGTGGGATCATAACAATATACATTTAGGAATATAACTGAATATGAGAAAAACATACACAGCTAGTCTTTAAAACACTATCCAAATGCAGCAATATGAAAAAAGGCTGGAGCAGACACTTAAGCACTTTTTCTATTCCCTAATTCCAGGAAACTGTTCTATTTTTAATGCCCACTCACTTCAGTTCTGAGCTACAATGGGACCCAAACACCAGGCCAACACACTTTAATAGGTCATATGGTTAGATGCACTCACTGGCACTGGTATGTATGTCTGAAACCATTGTTTTGTGCTGTCATTGCCCAGTAGATGATCCAATCAGTTGGTGCATACTTCCGACAAACTTGTCCATCTTGTCTTAAACATGACAGTCTATGCAACGTAGACATGGTCATCATCTGTTCGGATTATCTTATTCCCTTCAGGGTGCTGAGCTAAATTAGTTTCCCTGTTGGTTCTGTTCCTGATAACAGGAGTTTCAGACTTCTGCATCCTTAGCAGAATCACAATGCATCAGCACAGATCATTCCCTCAGGGCACACATTGTCCCTGACAAGAAAAAATGCTCAGAGTCAAGCTTCACATGTCACTACTTTCCATGGCCTCATTAGAAATTCTTTGATCCACATCTCTTAGGGACCATCAGTGGCCCATGCAGGTGGGCTTCAATACTGTATATCATGGCATACATGCCAACCTTTGAAGCCTCAAATAATCTGTCCCAGTATGGGAGCTGACTTATATGCCAAATAGAAAATGTGAACCACACAGTGTAGGTAATCATTAATTTGAAATGTGGAACGAGCACAGCACTGATGTTTCAAATTAATTCGGTGTTGTGTGTTTTATTCAATGTAGTAATTCTATAGGTATACTTCTAAACACAATCAAAAAGTTTTCAACATGATCAGATATTGGCATCAAGTTCTTTTGGTAACTTCTGAACAATCTTAGTCATCTGCCAGAGCACTAGTTACTTTCATTCCATAAAATGGCAACACCAACTTGCTACTGCTCTGAAATCTTTACCAATCCACAATGCATCCATTCAATTCTGAAATTTGCAGATTAAAAAAGTTTATTGACTTCCAAATTTGGATCAGAGTCTGCAAGGGAAGTCAGTTATTAAAGTAGGAGCAAATTACTGCAGATGCTGGGATCAATATTGAAAACAAAAAATGCTGGAGATCACAGCAGGTCGGGCAGCATCCATGGAGAGAGATCAAGCTAACATTTTGAGTCTAGATGACTCTTCAACGGATTTCACATCAGCTTACTCTCTCTCTCCAAGGATTTTACCTCTCCTGCTGTGATCTCTAGCATTTTTGTTTTCAGTTACTTAAGTAGCTGGACTTGGTTCTCCTTATTATTGTCAAATCAGATCTTGCAGATGAATATGTATTCTATACTGGTCACGTATTGTAGATCAGGTGAAATACACAAATATACAGATAACAAGGTGTAGAGCTGGGTGAGCACAGCAGGCCAAGCAGCATCAGAGGAAGGCTGCCATTTCGGGCCTAGTCCCTTCTTCAGAAATTGGAAAGGGGGAAGAGGGGGAGGTGGATAGAAGATGGATAGAGGAGAAGATAGGTGGAGGGGAGACAGACCAGTCAAAGAGGCAGGGATGGAGCCTGTAAAGGTGAGTGTAGGTGGGGAGATAGGGAGGAGATAGGTTAGTCCAAGGAGGATGGACAAGTAAAGGGTGCGGGATGAGGTTAGTAGGTAGGAGATGGGGTTGGGGCTTGAGGTGGGAAGAGGGGATAGGTGGAAGGAAGGATAGGTTAGGTAGGTGGGGAGGAGCTGGGCTGGCTTTGGGATGCGGTAAGGGGAGGGGAGATTTTGAAGCTTGTGAAGTCCACATTGATACCATTGGGCTGCAGGTTGCACCTCAAGCCCCACCCCCATCTCCTACCAACTAACCTCATCCTGCCCCCTTGACCTGTCCATCCTCCCTGGACTGACCTATCTCCTCCCCACTTACACTCACCTTTACTGGCTCCATTCCCACCTCTTTGACTTGTCTGTCTCCTCTCCACCTACCTTCTCCTTAATTCCGCTTCTATCCACCTCCCTATTTATTTCAGAACCCGTTTCCCCTCCCCCATTTCTGAAGAAGGGTCTAAGCCTGAAATGTCAGACTGCCTTCTCCTCTGATGCTGCTTGGCCTGCTGTGTTCATCCAGCTCTGCACCTTGTTATCTCAGATTCTCCAGCATCTGCAGTTCCTACTGTCACTACATATATATGCAACTTGTTTTTATTCAAAGGGACATTGCATCATTTCATTATGAGACAGAGAGGAAGGTGCGGCCTGGCCTGCTGTGTTTATCCAGCTCTACACCTTGTTGTCATTTTGAGACAGATTAGTTTGCAACAAGTGAAGGAACTATTTCGTTTAAATATAGAAGCAAATTACCATTACAAACCTTTTCCAGAGGTTTGAACTCAATCTTGAATTGTTTGAGAGATAATGGGAACTGCAGACGCTGGAGAATTCCAAGATAACAAAATGTGAGGCTGGATGAACACAGCAGGCCAAGCAGCATCTCAGGAGCACAAAAGCTTGAATTGTTTGACCCTGATTGTTTGGCTCAACAGCAAGCATTCCTGTTGTGAAAATAAAAGGTCAGAAAACCCAAGTCCAACCCCTAAACCTGTCGATTCTCATTCTCAATGGGGCAGAATTCAGGGTGACCTTTCATTTTTGCATGTGTGGCTGACTACTTAAGTGACAAACCGACTCCACTGAAAGAGGGATTTTGGAGTCTCCAGTTTCTGGACTATGGAGATTAGACCAGGTCAGAGTAGGTATGTTCTCAGTGCATATCCTTTGGAATGCCAGGGTAACTCTTTGGAGAGCTGAGCTCCCTCTGTAGATGTGGTCCCAAGAAATCTTGCGAATAGGGATCAGGGATCCTTTGCAACAGTACTTTGGTGGAAAGACGCCAATCTTTGGAGTCATGGAACAGTATATTCATGCAGTAAAAGTACATAAACACATTGGGACTGACAAAGAAGTTAAGAAAATGTCCAAAAATCAACTTGCAAAGTTAAAAATGAACAGCCTTTTCAGAATGCCTCGCCATATAAAACAATTTTAGAATTTGTGCTGCATGATTGATTTCCCAAACATCATTTTATGATAATGATGGACAGTTCCAGCATGCAAACTGAATGGAATGTTTTGTTGACATGTGGAATTAAGCAATTAAGTGAAATGTTTGTTTGCATTAGTCATCTAGCACTTTGATTGAAATGTTTATTTTTATGAGGAATTAATTGAAGTAATTTCAATGTACTGGATTTTGTCCATCAATGAGGGTTCTTCTTCAGTCGTGACATTCCGAGCAGACCGATAACTCAAAGGCATCCTGACAGAAAATAACATTATATCCATGCTGGGTATTTGGTAATTTGGCAGGGAGAAGGAAACACAAACGGTGGTGGGTGTAGTGTATGAGTTGGCACTGAATTGACGTTTGAGCTATAAAGGGTCATGAGGATGATTGGCAGCATATATGGGATATCAGGGACCGTGGTAGATGAGTAAGTGGGCAAACGGCGTAATGGCTATAGGAGTCAGGGACGTTGAGAAGATTGGGTCAGGATGGCTTAGGTAATATGAGGTATTGAGTGGGATGGTTGGATGTGCATAGTGTTGCATTGTGAGTTTGAGGGACTGGGCAAAGGCAAGATTGAGATGGTGACATTGACAGTACATGCATCTTTGGGAATTGGGAGGATGGTAATAGAATGGCATATTGGACTAAAGGGGATGGGGGCAGGTGTGTAGGTTGGCAATAATGGAGCATAGAGAGTGCGGGCAATGAGGGGCTTGTGAGTAGGTTGGAGCTGGTCATCATCGGGTACTGTATCAAAAAAGATAGTTTAAGAAATCAGTCATGCAGCACAAATTCTATAATTGTTTTATATAATGAGACAATCTGAAATAGCCAGCACATTTTGTTTTAACTTCCTATCTTGTTTTATTCAACAGTTTCTTTTCAGCTTTGTCAGTCCCAATGTGTTTACACACTTCTGATTCGCAAGCATATTTTTATAATATCTCCAAAGGTGATTTCTTTCCATGAAAGTATTTTAATTTTGCTTTTAAACTTTGTACTTTCTGCCCAGCCTGCCTTGGGAACCAAGTAGCCTCATCACCTGAACCCACTTCCAATCCATCCTGACCATTCCTCACCCGACCCCCTTCCCAACCTCCATCCCCAGAACCAAACATGGGGAGTGCAAGCAGTATTTTTAAAGGTTGGGTTATAAAGACTATGGATGGAGATTTCCTCTCTTCCAGGGTATGAATAGCAGCAAGAAGTTTGGAAAACATGGAAAGAATGAAAAGTTAGAATTTTTATGTTAATAAAAACTTTTGCCATTTATGACTTTTGCCATAAGCCTTAAATGGCAACTTCACAATCTTGCTCAGAGATAATGGGAACTGCAGATGCTGGAGAATCCAAGATAACAAAGTGTGGAGCTGGATGAACACAGCAGGCCAAGCAGCATCTTAGGAGCACAAAAGCTGACGTTTCCGGCCTAGAGCCTCTCTGATGAAGGGTCTAGGCCTGAAACGTCAGCTTTTGTGCTCCTGAGATGCTGCTTGGCCTGCTGTGTTCATCCAAGTTCACACTTTGTTATCTTCACAATCTTGCTGTTGAGCACAGCTGTCTTTTTCCATGTGTAACCCATGGAAATGTCAATTCACCTTATTTATAAGCCATTTCTAATCCTCCTCTCCTTTCCCAAGAAAGATACAAATCTACAGCATGTCAATCAGAGTGGGTGCCTGGTTCCTGCAGCTCACTGAATGCTTGCCATGGCCATCCTGCAATTATTTCTTCACAGCAATGTTCCTGCATGCTCGATGGTCAGCATCCTCCTGGACACTTGGCATCAGCAAACTGCCAGCCTCACCACAACATCTCACCTCCTCTCGGGCCAATTTGCTCACCACATCAACCTTCAACACTTCACTTTGGAACTCGGGGCACATCTGATTTGTATGCTCCCACCAGATCACCTTTTGTGCATAGTACCAAATGCAGATCTCATGCACCTACACAGGATGCTTTTATGCTCTCATTGGTACAGGCACCTTATGGTGCTTTGCTTGCTTTCTTAATGCTCATTCACTTTCTCACTTACTTGGAGGTAGCCAACCTCTGAATGGGTCACATTGGTTTCTTAATACACAAGGTCTTTAATATTCAATTATCGGCTGTCAGCCTTTGTCAATTGTATTGTTTTTGAGCACAAAGTCTTAGCCAGATAGTTTGTGTTCGTGGGAGTTTCTGAACCATAAAGGGGTGGGCATATCACTGTGACAATGTCAATGTCACACCTGAAGCATATATCAGAAGTTTACGTGGCCAACATTTATGGCAAGCATGTACTTCAAGCAAATGGCTGTTTGAGAAAGACAAAGGGAAACAGTCCTTTGCAGGGTCAAGGGGTTCCTCAGGCAGTCAGTAGCTACTCACAAAGTTAGTCCAAAGGCTTGTACTTTTCCAGTCCATGGATTGGTCACAGTCAGTACCTGGCCCAAGCAGAGTCTGAGAATTCGTGTCCTTGCATTATATGGGTTAGGCCTCTCTCAGTGCTGCAGATCAAGTGCATCCAGCTCAGGGTTTACATGTTAGTCATTTGGGGTTCTGTTGACACTTCAGTTCAATAAACTAGCCCAGTTTTTCCAAGCAATGAGTCAAAGTTTGGCTTGAATCTGATGGAAGTGGATGGAAGGGTAGTTACTGGTGATGCAGAAGTAAGAGAGATGGTGAGGCATTCCTAGTGAGGGAGTAGGAAATGCAGAGGGCAGGATGTGTGAGGCATTGGGGATGATGCAACTGATGTGAATCACTGAGTGGCCATGGTCCAGGCAATAATGAGTTGTAGCCCATGAGCTTTGAGATGATGTGTGTGCAATGGTAGAGTTAGTGCAAGTATTAGGTAACCAAAAGAATATTGTGGTACTTACACTTCTGGAAAGTTTATTGTCTTTGTTTATGCATTGCCATGCAGCTTCTGTCATTTGGGATGCAGCTGTTTCCTGAGCTGCATTTTAGGTCCAGACTGGTTGACCCAGCAGGTTTGTCCTCCCACAGCCAACGGCTGGAGAAAGGGACTACCCTTCTCTCCCCCACCCTGACGTCCAACATCTCCAAGCTCCTGTTTGTGAAGTGGCAAGCAAGTTTTCCATCTTACCAGCCGACATACTGAACGTTGCTGGTCAAGCACTACATTATGAGGGGTATTTCCTGACTTGCAGCATCTGAAGTTGTATGCAGCTGGGCTTTAAACATGGCATTAGAGGTCCAAAAGCCGGAATGTCCTGGCAGTGGTGGACACTTCCACCTTCCAGGATACATGATTCCCTGAGAAAGATCATTTACATAACTAACACAGCAAGGAGCAGAAGATTATGTGAGAGAAGCCACTGCCAGTCATGATGGACTGGGTACTATGAGTCACATGCAACAAAACGTATTAATGAAAATGAGAAAATTCTGCCCTGACAAGATCTAGATGGAAGGTCTTCGTCTTTTGAAATCTGTCTACCCATTCTTATGACATTATCACAATTCAATTTTAAGGCATGCCCTGTATTAATTCTTTCAGGCACCGATACAATTACAAAATAACACATAGCTGCCACCTACCTTAGTTATTCTGTCAAATGCAACAGAGACCTTGGACCTGATAATACCACACCACTGCCATCTTTTCCGGTGTTATCCCACTCCACTTCTCCAGTGTGCCATTTAAATGGAAACTTTCTCTCACAATCAAAGTGTCAGCTTCAATCCAAGTGTCAGTCTCAAATGACTGGTAACAGGAATAGCTGTAGGAGTCAGACCTGTAACTCAGAGGAAGGGCTGCTATTTATATATAAATGTAAGTGCACAAGCATCATCACGCTGGCAGGAAGAGGCTTATCAAAACAATGAAGAGGAATTATTTTGGGAACCAATTATTGCAAAGTATAGAATTCTAGTGGGTGCAAGCTTTGAAATATTATCTCACATTTTCTATTGCGGGGGGAGGTGAAAGTTTACAAGATTCTTTTACAAATGCATGGCCTTATATGTGAGTGCAAACTAATTGTCCCAAAGATTTTCCATGTTATTTCTTTATCCATTCACATGACAAGGGTGTCATTGACTATCCCTAATTGCCCAAAGTGGAGTTCAGAGTCAACCACATTGCTGTTGGTCTGGAGTCACATGTAGGCCAGACCAGCTAAGGATGGCAGTTTCCTTCCCTAAAGGACATTAGTGAACCAGATGAGATTCTCCCAACAATTGATAATGGGTTTGTGGTTATCATTAGATTCTTAATTCCAGATATTTTATTCTGCCATGGTGGAATTTGAACCTGGGTCCACAGAACGTTATCTGCATCTCTGTATTAATAGCCCAACAATAATACCACTAGGCCATTGCTTCCCCTCTGCATGGGATAGAATTATCTCAGTTACTCTTGTTTCAGAGAGTGCCTTCTACTGATTAGGATGTCGCCTCTTGGGGAATTCTAATACCAGTATTGCCTTTTAGCCTCTTAGTGAAAGGTTTTCTATGACTATTACACTTTCACATTACTCTGGTGTATTCTGTAATTTCTGTAATTGGCAAGCAGTTGACCTATTTTGCAAAGTCATGCCAGACATTGATTAAAAGGGAATTGAATGCATTGAAAAGAGATAAAGTTATTTGCAATGAAAGGCGCTATGCAGGCAATTAAGAATGTGGATGTGTTGATAATGAAGACTGACTGTTTGGGCAGAAAGATGATTAAAGTGGACTCCAACATTTTGCACGTACTTTTCTCCCTAACACATCAATTTAATAGAATTTGATGATATTTTCATAATTCTTTTATTTCAAGATATTAATTGCCTAATGATGAATCTGGTTCAATTCCAGCAGGTTTCAGTTCTGCCTTTATAGTTAATGTATTTTGAGATACAAAGAAAAATTGGAGGTTTGAGGGTGGCAAGGCAGTCAGTGGATAGGTGGAAGCTGAATAGGTTGGGTGGAGAGCCAACTGTGTAGGATGGCAGGGTGAGGAGGGTGGCAATGGTGTGTAGACTGGCAGATTGGGGATGACACCAACTAGTTAGCGTGGCACTTTGAAAGGGTGAAAGAAAGGTGGTAGTGTGCTGAGATTAAATATGGGAAGGTTTGAGTGTTGGAGAGTCAGGAGGTATCAGGCAGTCAGGGCATGTGTTACTGGCATGTCCAGAGGAAGGCAATTCTGCAGTTAACAAAGTTAGACATGGTGTTAGTCAGTAAGTCAGATCTCTTCCAAGTTTAATTTATAGTCAGAAATACTCATGCAGGAGCTGGGATATTGTTCATTAAAAGTTTAAACTCCCTAGCAATCTTATGGATCTCATTTGAGGGGCCCCAAAGCATATCCTTGGGGGTATGTCTGGTGTCTGACCACTGGAGACCAGAGATCTGATTCAGAGTAATGTGTTTTAGTTTTAACTCTACAATGATGAATAAAAGAATGGAGAAGAGGTATTTTTCAAGCTCCAAAAGAACAAAATCTGACCATTGCAGAGGCAATGATCTGCATAACTGTACTCACTAAATTAGGAACCAGAAAATTGGGAGAGCGAGAAGTTGAAGGCTGGCAGTAACAGATATATTTTGACCTAAAAGTTAAGAAATTAAAGAAATGCTATGCAGAGTAAGGTAGTAGTACTCTTTGAAATAGTGAAATAGCATCTCAAAGTCACCTGAACAATGAATGAGATAGAGTCATAAAGTCATGGACTTGTACTGCATGGGAACAGACCCTTCAGTCCAACTCATCCAAACTGAGCTGATATCCTAAATTAATCTAGTCCTATTTGCCAGCATTTGGCTCATATCCCTCTAAACCCTCCTAATTCATATACCCATCAGATACATTTTAAATGTTGTAATTGTATCAGCCTCCAGCACTTCCCCTGGCAGCTCATTCCACACATACACTACTCTGGGAGCTCTGCCTGTGATTAGAAGAGATTATGAAATAAAGAATACTAATGCGGAAAGTCCTAAAATGAAGTGAGAAAAGTTACAAGACGGCGATTTATCAGACTCATGAGAAATAAAGATGCTAGATATTTGAAAGATTTCAAATGAATTGCAGTATTTGCCTTACATGCAAGCATCATTACAGGTCTGCCCTTTCCATGTACATTTGCAGCACCTGATTATTATTCTACATTCATACTTTCCAGTATGAATATCCCACACACATCCTTCAGTGCTTGCTTAATATCCCTCAGATATGCTGCAGCATTTGCTTTATGTCCGTTATGCACACATCAATATTTGACTAATAGCCCTCATTCAAGAAGTAGTGTTTGATTAATATTCCTAATATAAGCTGATGTTTATTTACTGTCCCTTGCAAAATATAGTGTTTGATTAATAGTACAATTGAAAAAAGGAAATATCTTTTCATTCAGAGGTGTTTCTATTTAAGAGCATGTTTCATATACATAAAATTAAAATGAATAACATTATCTTAAAAAAAAGCAAAATTTCACACCATGATGGAAATTCATGGTACCTGTTTTGCTGGCTAAAGAAATCAAAGATTGCTGTTTAAGGTTGTCTCACTGATTTGCTAAATAATGTCAGATGTCAATATCATACAGAGGTTGATTGATAATAGTGATAAATCTTAAACAGAGATGATAGTGTCAAGTTAGGATAATTATAGTGAGAATAAATTGGACAAGATATTGGTTAAGACTATTTAACAAAGTTAGACTGCTTGGCATTTCTATTTTGTCCATGGAATGTCAGTTCACACCAGAAAGAAGATTACTGCATTTAGATATAGTGCAACAAACAATATCGGTTTAAGTGGCATGAAACATGGTCAAACAATATACTGAGATGCTGCATGCTCCATTTCGGGAACTGACTAGAAGTATTTTTAATTGCGGATTGCAAATTATGGATTTGTCTAATCCTTGAGCACGGGAACACTTTTACAGCCCCAATTCTCCCTCCACCCAGCTCCTGTACCCCGCCCTGCATTGGCACCAAATTGAGGCAATTTGAGTTTCTCACCTCAAACTGTCTGGTGGATTGGTCTGTTTTCAGGAGACCAGCCACTTTTCTTGCCTAAAGCCCTTTTATTTTGAAAAGACAAGTCATCTTGGACTTCTTTGCCCAGCACTTAAATACTGAGGTAGTAAGAAATGAGCGAGTATCTCTCCAAGCAAACCTATCCAATGATTTAACTTCTCATCACCTTTATCCGCAACTCAGGAGAGAGGATAATCCCAGAATTAGAAAGCTTGGTTTTAAGGGGTTTGAGTGAAGGCAAATAGGTCAAATTTTACAAGAGATGATACTGGAGGAAATGGAGTTTAAAGAAAATACAAATATTTTGGCAATGATTCAGGTTGTTTGAATAAAGGGCACAGGAGATGGTTGTGAATATTGGTAGGAGAGTTTATATGAATGTTAAATATTAGGGAAGTTATGAGTGTTAATTGAACATCAACTGGGTGTTAACGGTAGTTATTGATAGGTATTCATTGATGACTTACATTTTTCTTTTTCTTTATTCTTTATTTCTTGGGATGGGAACATCTTTGACAAAGTCAGCATTTGTTGTTCAGCCCTATTAGCTCTTAAAATGATTGGCTGGCCAGGCCATTTCAAACAGTAAAGAATCACTCACATTGCTGTAGGTCTGAAGTCACTTGAAGACCAAACCGGGAAAGGGTAGCAGATTTTCTTCCCTTAAGGGGATTCAGATGAGATAGGTCACCAATCAATAATAATTGCCGTGGTCAGCATTACTAAGACTAGCTTTATATTGCAGATTTATAAATTAAATTTAAATTCCATCAGCTGCTGTCATGGGATTTAAACCCATATCCCCAGGGTGTAATATGTGTCTCTATAATTAAGCTTGTAAGTGAATGCTAGTCCCCAGTATTCTACCCTTCATCATCTGGCTATCTGAGTTTTGACAATAAGGGCATGAATTTGGAGGAATGTAGACAATGGAAAAAGTGATGAAGATTGAAATTACTGAAAATTATGTCATTTATTACACATTAGGGACATGAAAAAGACATTCTCAAGAATACACAATTAACAAAAGGATTCAAAGAAAAAGTGAAAACAGTGGAACAAAATGAAGCACTTGATGTTGATGTTGAAAGGGTGAAAGGAAGAAGCCAAGGTGTACACTGTAATGTGGCATTATGTCATTAGATATTGTGGAACATAGCCAGGTAGAGAAGCACTAATCAGGAGAAGGCGTTAGTCAATGTAAGTCACGTTTCGATGATTATGGGTTATTAATATGATCATTCATACGATGATGGATTGCAAGGGCCTCAACCATCTTTGGAGGAGTTTGGGGTTGAACATTGGCTGGTAGGCTCTGGGGTTGGGATGGTTCATACCCAATGGAAGAAAAGTGGATTGAGTGAGGGTTAGGATTAGGCTTAGTTTCCAATGGGTGAATTAGCAGGAATACTGTAGCAGTTAGTAGTCATTGTTCATTAGCAGGGAGTTGTGGACCCATATAAATGTTGGAGAATGGTGAATGTCCTTTTCAAGCTTTTTCAGGATAGAACTCAGGCCCACATCAGTAGCAAGGAGAAAGAAGATCAAAGGAGATATGATATGTTAGGCAAGGATCACAGGACAAAATACTGGAGAAGAAAGAAATGAGGTCCTGTTGCCTGATGCTGATGCACTGAGAAGAGAGCAAAAAAAAATGGAGGTCATGACCTCACATCATCATCAATCACCAAAATTTGCACACATGGACACAAAATGAATATTTGATCATGTAGTACAGGCAGATGTTAGGAATTCCATAAGCAGTGAAGAGGTCAAAAGATGAGAAACACAAAATATTCTAAACTTGCGATCTGAGGACCTATAGTGATCATGAAGTCAATTTAGAGACAATGCAGGGTCAGCTAGGTGCATCCATGAACCAATATGTGTATTCAGGGGAAATAGGATGGGTTTGGAAACTAGTGGCAGACTATAATATTAGCTGAAGTAGTGGATATGGTCCAATGAATTCAGGGAATCTCAAAATGCAAATTAACTCTAGAAATGTTATTGAGAAGATTTGTAGCACATGGTTCCTCCAATGTGGTATTCGTCTGCCAAGTGAGAACATGATTTAAGTTAACCATAGAGAAGCTTAACTCATACTCAAGTTACTTTTTACTGACAACTTGCATTGATATGGTGCCTCTATCACAGCCACATGTGTTAAAAAAATCAAACTGCATATGGACAGGTAACCAAAAGCTTGGTGAAAGATGTTGAGTTTATGAAGTATTTGAGGAAGAGAGGCTCAGGGGAAACTTAGAGAGCCGCAGATGCAGCTACCAGTGGAAGCCGAATGAAAGCAAGGATGTGCAAGAAGCCTGAATTGGAAAAGCACAATGATCTATTTGTGTGGTGTCCTTTCGAATAGGAAGCCTGTTGCACAGCAGAGCTTACATAGTCATGGTGTAGCAAATTTCCTGATCCCATGCTCATATGAGTTTACACAAGTGAGGACAAAGTCTTGAAATTTTTTGTCTACTCTCTTAGACATCAATAGATCCACCATTGATTGATTTTGTCGTGGTAGATATTGAAAGGTAGTCATTGCTCACTGTGATAGAGCGCTGTAAAGAAGGGCTTTGAGTGATACAGAGGTACCACCCAGCACATTACCCCAGTCTAAAAGCCCTGCCACCAGGTGTGCTCTTTATCAGGAGAAGTCCATTATTTATGGTTATGGTTTTAAAGGACTTAATGCCAACATTACTTTGGATCCACCCAGTTTATTTCCCACACATAGCATGTTGGTAGAAATAGAAGTTCTGCTGTAGTTTTTGGAGAGAGCAGATCTATCTATAACAGCTCCCTAAGGTGCTGATAATTACTTCTTGCCAAATTTAGTTGTACTCATAACCATTGTTTAATAATCCTGCTTGTTATCCAAGAAGAACATTAAATCTGTAAATGCTCTATAGTGTTGTATCCTTTATGACTACTGAACAAATACATGCAATATGAATCAAAGATAAAAGAGGATAGATGGCAGCAAACTACCTCAAAGCACACTTATCAAGTACCACACACTGATAGAGGTGACAAATACCAGGAGTGGTGACCTGAGAGGAAATAGTAGGGCTGCAACAGTGCAGTTCAGACTCCCACAATGAGGAAGAGAAATCCGAATGAAAACAAGAAATTTCAAGCAAATGAGTTCACATTAAGAGCATCAGCAATTTAAGACACACAGACAGTCAGCAGCTGAAGCATAATTTGTAGCCCAGAGAAACACAAGAGCAATTGTGGAAGCAGCAAAAAGCAAGTTCACCACATGAAAGGAAAAGTTTCCTTCATTTGTTAAGAACAAATGCTGGAGCAAAAATATGGGATACGAAAAGGGAGAAAAGTTAAGCACACCTACAAAATACAGAGATCTCAGCAAAGGAGGCTCTGAAGAGCCACTGGAGGTTCCAGGAAGTAAAGTTACTTTTGGAAAAGAAAGTGCAATAACCTGAAAGGAAAGCGAGTGTGAAGAGAGTTCTCACCTCTCACAATGAGCATCATTGCCATCCATATTAGAATTCAAGCAGTGATACTGTAGTGAAGGGGCCCAAAATGAAATTTAGACCAGGGCCACAGGATGAGAAAGGCCTCAGAATTTACTTAAGCTTGAAAAGAACAGATGTAGATAAATCTAGTGGAAACATCTAGCAGAAGAAGAAAAGCCAAGAGAAAGTTTGAAAAGGATGGGACTCAATGTTAGAACCATGATTTTGGATTAAAGATTTACACACATACTGCACCCAAAGAAATTTAATTAAAGGCTTGTTCAATGAAAATTGCTTAGTGTTGTAGAATGAGTCAATTTTGCCTGGGAAGAAGCAGGAAAATCCCATCTTTGCTGCTGAAGGCCAGAAAATCCTGGAAAAAAACCTGGGCAGTCACTATTTTGATCAAGGCAATGAAGGGAAACCTGAAAAAAGTGTAAAAGCCCAGTGAGCAGAACAGAGGTACAACATTACAAATGAACAAAATCATAAATTGCTGGAAAAACTCAGCAGGTCAGACAGCATCTGTGGAGAGATGGCAGAGTTAACGTTTTGGGTCTAGAGACCTTTCTTCAGAACAGTTTAGGGAGATTAAAATCAGTAAATTACTACAGATCATTCAGAGAAACAATTTAAAAGCTTTATTGAATAAATCGACACTGTATAACAGAAATATAAAGTTAAAAGACTGGCAAACAATGAAAATACTGGAATAGTGTTATTTTACAAAGTCTAGCAACTACTGCAGTCATTCCATTTAAAACAGCATTAATGAATATAAGAATAAAGAATACAAGCTTAAAGAATAGCAGATTTAAAGCAATGTTGAAATTTCATAGATTTAAAATGCCTTTACAGAAGTAAGATTAATCATGATATTGGGAAGAAATATACTTCTAAGCAGATTCAACGTCGTAAGATACAGCGTTGTCTCAAATTCAAACACTGAGTACAGACATAGGACACTGTAAAGGAGCTGTAGAAAAGGAAAGGTTACACACACAGACTTTAATATGGTTCAGCGATCTCCTGTATCAGTGGTGATAACTGAGGCATTTACCTGGGGAATTGCTGATCCCAACAATCCAAGATTCACTGAACCTACATCCTAAATATCACAAAGTACAAAAAGTCCTCATGTGGGAAAATACCACAAAATCTTGCTTATTTCATAATAAGCCTCATACCTGGCTTTTCACCACCACCATGCGGTTTGTGGCTGCAGCTTGCCACAAATAAAAATAAATTATTTATAATTTGAGGATAGGAAGATTCAGGAGAGCACTGACATGAAATGAAACAGCTCAAGACACAAAACCAAAGCTTGTTCTGTCCTGCCAGCCAGAACTGATGGATTGATCCTGCGCAGTGAACCCACAAGTTATCAGGAACATACTTTTGGGAGGGAAATGGCTATTTGAAATACATTGTAAATTTCATGCTGCAGCCGACAGCAAAAGAACATAGTAGTTAAAATGCAAAGCTAAAACCACTTTGTTTGAATCTTTCTCACTTGATTCCTTGAATAAATTGGTCAGATTTGAAAATGAAATGCAATTGGGAAGGAAAGATGTTTTGGTAGTTATATATGTCTGTCTCATCTGCAATTAAAATGCCTCCATCATAATTAAATTAAATCTTTAAATGAGTCACTACAGGCAATATCCAGGGGAAAGGCAGTTAGCTCCTGTCAAACAGAGAAAATTATAGTGACTTAATGCAACTAACTCAAGACTTATGTGCTTTCTATTTCCACCTTAGAATGTAACTGCTTATTAATAATTTCAACATTAAATATGCTGTTAGACAAGGATGGCCCTCACTTCAAAACTACTTTTGTTTTGATTGATATTTAATATGTTTAAAGCCACAGTTCAAGATCACTGAAGAATGCGGGAATGAACCTATATTGGACAGGACCTAAAATCACAATTGTGCTTGGGATTGCGATTCAGATCTATAATGCAGACAGCACTGGTTTACTTTCCTCTCTCTTGCAACACAAGGTGGCTCGCCAAGAGAGGCAGCAGAAACTGAAATGGTCAGGATGGGGAATAGGATTTGCTTATTGCAGGGATACATGACAGTGGTATTCAGATACCCTCTGATATGAATTGGAGGGGTTGAGACTGTTCCTGGGGAGCAGAGTTCCCAGATAGCTTGTTGGGCCTGACTGAAACTCTCCTGCCTCTCCTGGCCCACATGTGCTGCTACAAAAGCTCTTATTTCATTGATAAAGTGCGTCTCCTTGTTGCTGCTGGGTCCTGAGGCTTGGAAAGTTACAAACTGAATGACTGTACAAATGAATTCTAATATTTAAATGAGCAATTCACAACTCATGGCAAAGAAGTCAGACCCCCAGCCTGATTGTCTCTCCAGAAATTGGTAGGGGGGCTCTAGTTTGACCTAGGTTGCTTTACTTTTCCAGATTTATCTGCATTTTGGTCCCTGATACAACCCCTACTTATTGTTTCATTTTTGGAGTTACGGTGCAGCAGTTAGTGCCTGACTGGGGATTTCTCTCACGAGGACCATCACAACTAAACTTTAAGTATATGCATTCGTTGTGAAATGCTTGGTACTGAATGGAGAGGAAACATTGGCCAATTTTCCACTAGTTATAGCAGAGTGGTCAGTTTGAACATGCTTTCAAATGTAGACAACCCAGTTGAAGATCAACTCAATCAAACAGAGCAGTAATTCAGTTCTAATGTCTATGCTGTTCGCAGGGTTCCCCTGCTGACCTGCACAAAACCACCATGAGCTAAGCCCACCTGGACTCGCCTGGATCAATCCGTCCCTAGCTATTTAATAGGCATGGAGGTGCTAGTAAATCAAACAGCTTGCATCTCTCCTGCCCAGCAGTACTATAGTGCTGCACACTGCTAGGATTGTAACAGCTTTCTCGATGGCATTCAGCAATGAACAATTAAGACTGTGAGTTGAATCCAGGGTCTCACCAGGGCAAGACTGCAAGCCCCTCGTAAAGAAAGGGAGCTGGACGGTGGAGGAAAGAATCAGCAGAACAAAAGAGAGAGCATGGGGATGTTTACACTTGGGGAAATCTTTGAATGGCACATGGTGCTGAAACAGGAGTCACCCAGCACCAACCCATCCAGCAGGCTGACAGTTCTTGCTGAGAATACTGTTCAGTTTTAGCAAAATGATGAACATGATCAATTTGGAATGAAGGGCATGAGGCGAAAGTGGTAACTGGATACTGAGTTGGATGATCTGCCATGATCACATTGGATGTGGAGAAGGTTTGAAGGGCCAAATGGCCTACTGCAGCTCCTAATTCCTTTATTTCTATGCTCCGGTCTGGAGACCTGGTATGAGCGTCCGTTGCAAAAGTGTGTTAGTTTCCCTGACTTGGCCCACTTAAGGGCCTCAAATGCACCTTGGACAGGTGAGCTGTGGCAATTGCTCCTTACCATGGGTAAAATAGTTGTAGTACAAAGAGAGCAGGGGTGTAGGCCTCAGGCACAGTGAGGCTGACGGTGCTCAATTATATACTCCTTCCCACTTGCCATCCTGCTTCTGAAAGAAGCACAAATTTCTGGCCTGACTGTGGGATTCTCTGAGTGCTGCCAACCTACTCATATACTAACAACCTAAGTGATCAGAGGACCACAAGGAGGATTCTTTTTAATATAAGGCAAAAACGTATTATTAATAGATAAGAGTATTGTTTGTTCTTTTCACTAGATGTCACATTATTAAACCTAGGAGATCAGGCTTTAAATTGAGGTGAATGTTTGAACATTTTGCTCAGTTTAAGAAAATTGACTTCTATGATAAATATGATTAGAGGGCTCTAAGTGGCTGCTACAGTCTCGGAATTTGGATTAGTCCTCCTTTGAACATAAATAGATCCTCTCTGTTTCTTATGATATTCCATTGTTTAATATCAACTGGTCTGTGGGCAATTTCCTGGGAAGTGACAGCGCAAAGTCTGGAAAAAAGTAGACGGAAAATAAAATGGTGCTTGTTTATCAAGAATGCCGTCTAGCTTCCCAAGGGAAAGAGAAAAGGTTTTGTTTTATATACTGTTCCTTTCACTACGTTAGGATGTCCCAAAACACTTTACAGCCAATGAATTACTTTTGAAGTGTAATCGATGGTGTGATGCAGAGAACGTAGCTATCAATTGTAGTCAACAAAACCCCAGAAGCAGAAATGTGATTATAACTCAATAAACTGATGTTGTGATGTTGACTGAAAGATAAATATTAGCCAAGACACAGAGAGCAACTCACCTTCTTTTCTTGTAAATAGTGCCAAATGATCTTTCATATCCACCTGAGTGGGCATAAGAGGCCAAACGAATGTCTCATTGAGAAAGTAACAGATCTGACAGTGCAGCACTCCCACTGCACTGCACTGGAGTGTCCACTTTGATTTTTATGCTCAGGGCCTTGCGTGGGACTTGAACCCTTGACTTCTGAGTCAGAATGTACAAAATGTTTCTGAGAAAGAGTAGTTGCAAATAAAATGGTTTTTGATTAATCGGAATGCAGTCTAACAAATTGAGGATCACTAATAAACCAAATGAAGTTCTAATGGTGATCAGCCTCCACGGGTTCATCTCTGCACATCTCATCAATTTCACTCCATTTCCTTCAGCATTTTGTTCAGAAGATATCAAACTGAGGTTTTCCTTTCCCATTTGCTCCTCAAAACCTCTCTCCCAACCTACAATGGACTGGCAGATGCTCTGTCATTAGTCTCTCAAAGGTTGAATCATCCCCATTAGACAATGAGTGAAGTTGGTGCACCGTATAAAAGCAGGGATTAGAATCCTATTAAATCAACAAAATTTAAATACTCCCCAGTGAAAGAAAATACTTAAGAAAATTGGCTTTCAAAGCACAAGATAAATAAAACACAGCATCGGGTGTGAGGAATGTGACAGGAAGACAGAATTTTCCAAAGAAAACCGAAGAGAGATGTAATTTATCTGGCTTCACTTGAACCAGTTGATTATTATTCAAAATCTGGTCTCAGTATAACTCTTCTCGTGAGTGTTCTGCAGCTGATACAAGAGCTTGAAGAGGCTTGAATGGAGCTACTTAGTGTGTATTTTGGTAAGCAAATATAATGATAATTTAAGCCAAACCTAAAAAATAATTAATTGAAAAATATGTTAAATTAAACAAATGTCTCGGTCAAATGAGAACCTTGAACCTACACCATGTCACTGGATTGTGATTTGGCCTGGGTTAGCCCATTGGAGACCACAACATGCTGTCCACTTAAGAATGGCAGAGAGGTGAGCAGTTGAGGCAGGAGGGCCAATAGGAGGCATTTCAGCACAGAAAGAGCTATAGCCTGCCAGTGCAGCTAAGGGAGAGGGAGGGTGTCTCCATTTTGAGCACCTCACACAACTTTATAGAACACTACAGCACAGTACAGGCCCTTCGGCCCTCAATGTTGTGCCGACCTGTCATACCGATCTCAAGCCCATCTAACCTAAACTATTCCATGTACGTCCATATGCTTGTCCAATTACGACTTAAATGTACCTAAAGTTGGCGAATCTACTAACGTTGCAGGCAAAGCGTTCCATTCCCTTACTACTCTCTGAGTAAAGAAACTACCTCTGACATCTGTCCTATATCTTTCACCCCTCAATTTAAAGCTATGCCCCCGCGTGCTCGCTGTCACCATCCTAGGAAAATGGCTCTCCCTATCTACCCTATCTAACCCTCTGATTATTTTATATGTTTCAATTAAGTCACCTCTCAACCTTCTTCTCTCTAACGAAAACAGCCTCAAGTTCCTCAGCCTTTCCTTGTAAGACCTTCCCTTCATACCAGGCAATATCCTAGTAAATCTCCTCTGCACCCTTTCCAAAGCTTCCACATCCTTCTTATAATGCGGTGACCAGAACTGTATGTAATACTCCAAGTGTGGCCGCACCAGAGTTTTGTACAGCTGCAGCATAACCTCTCTGTTCCGGAACTCGATCCCTCTATTAATAAAAACTAAAACACTGTATGCCTTCTTAACAGCCCTGTCAACCTGGGTGGCAACTTTCAAGGATCTGTGTACATGGACACTGAGATCTCTCTGCTCATCTACACTACCAAGAAATTTACCATTAGCCCAGTACTTTGCCTTCCAGTTACTCCTATCAAAGTGCATCACCTCACACTTGTCTGCATTAAACTCCATTTGCCACCTCTCAGCCCAGCTCTGAAGCGTATCTATGTCTCTCTGCAACCTACAGCATCCTTCGTCACTATGCACAATTCCACCGACCTTAGTGTCGTCTGCAAATTTACGAACCCATCCTTCTACGCCCTCTCATCCAGGTCATTTACAAAAATGACAAACAGCAGTGGACCCAACACTGACCCTTGCGGTACACCACTAGTAACTGGTCTCCAGGATGAACATTTCCCATCAACTACTACCTTCTGTCTTCTTTCAGCAAGCCAAGTTCCAATCCAAACTGCTATATCTCCCACAATTCCATTCCTCGGCATTTTGTACAAAAATTAAATTAAATTCCTTTAAAGATATAAAACAAGGACCGCAGTTGCTGAGCTACCTCTAAGGTGTGTGAGCCCCTCCACAGATTGGCCTATAGCTGTAGTCAGTAGATAATGGCAGATGCAGTGGTGCGACATCGCCTCAAAGGCATTGTGGGATATTGACCCTGCTGAGAGGCTATTTCCTGCAAACCAGCTGCTGAGCACCCAACTCCAAGAGGAACTGGAATATTTTACTTGGTCTCTGATAAGTAAATTATTCAAATAAAATCTACACACCACTCACACGGGCATTGCCCCTGCACCTTCAAATCACCCTATAACAGCCAAAACAATGCCCCTGCTAGCCTGCTACACATTGCTATATCATGTCAGCTAATCCTATAAAATGGAAGGGTAATGGAAAGGAAGTAAGGGGATTATCTGATAAAATTAAGAAAATACAGGTCTAATAATTCTGTTACAAACTTAACATAAGAGGCATAAATTGGTGACATATCAAACACAAGGATCTACTACAGTAAGCTGGGAATAAAAAGGACAAATTTCTCAAAATAGCAAGCAAAGATCCAAAAATGGTGAATAATGAATGAAAGTTTCCTGTAATTGGAGTCAAATTAATGATAGTGCTATGGCTTGGACTCTGAAAAACAGATCATAAACAGTGATCTAGTCGTGCCACTGTACACCACCATTTATTACAGGACGCATCTCAGTGTGAAAAATTGTATCAGGTAATAATTTGAATTTTTCTTCCACTTAATAATTTGGATTCCATTCAAAGTATAGTTGAAACTCATTTTAAAATTTGATCTCCTTTATATTGTAAGCATTCATGTCCTCCGGAGAACATATTATTTATTGTAAATTGCTGTATAGATCCGTCTTTGAAATGGATGAAACAGTAAAAAGAAAGAACCTGTCTTCTGTAATATCTTTATCATGTCTTAAGAATGTTACAAAGTGTTTCATTCACTAATAAATTACTTTTGATGTATGCCCACTGTCACATGGGTAAATATGCTGATGAATTTGTCCAGGCAGGTCCCAGAAATACAAATGAAATGATCGCCTGATTAAAAATATTTTTGATCTTGACAGCTGAAGGAGAGGTTGAACTGGACATCTCCTCATTCTCTAGATAGTGCTGTGGAATACTTTGTGGGCAACTGGTCAAGCAGCAGACATGACCTTAGCTCAATACCTGAAAGCAATACTTCTGACAAGCCAAGGATTCCTCCTCACTGCACTGTAGATAATCTGCATGAATTCTGTGGGGACCTTTGGCCCATAACATGATGATGTATAACCTCCTGACATCTAGGTAGCATTCTAACAACGCTATCCAATTCTCTATGTTACAGCCCTTTGTGATAATCCAAAAATGTGAAATTCGCGATGAGCTGTCTTAAGCCCTACTAAATACATGTTCACGATGAATGACCTAAACGCAATTTTCTGAAAGATTACCTTTCACATGAATCAAGTTTGAACATTTTTGTTTGATGTGTTCCATTCTCAGTAAGAAAATGTTCTAATCCTAGTCCATGCTGACATTTACACCCAATAATCTCCTGTAGACCTAGTTTTATAATTGTTGTTCAGGTCACCTAAAGGAGAATTGTCTAATAAATAGCCCCAAGACATTTTCGGCGCTGTTAATCCACATGGCCTGACAGATCAAATGTTCAATGATGATGATGGAGCAATTGACTGGTTGAATTGTCTCAGCCCTCAGCTGAAAAGATTACTTGGATATCAAATGGTTGATTAGAAGAGAAGAGTGAACAAACAAAAATATCACTTCTGTTACTCTGAAGAATTGACAGGAATTTCTATCTTACCTGTTTTATCTACTTTCTCTCACTCCCTTTAGTTTCAAATAATTAGTTGTGAAAGATGACGCGGTCTGCTTGTTCTCACACAATACCTTCATACTGATCAGTCCAAGTATCATGTGTAACTGCACTTGAACATTACTGTTTTAATAACTCTCAGCAAATAGATATATGTTAGTAGAATAAGGAATGTTACAAGAAAATTTATATAAATCATTGCAATTAAATAATATTTTTAAAATTTTGTTGCATTTTAATGTGAATTTTACACTGTGAAGCTGCTGTTAACTGCAGTTAAATTAACAAAATAACCATTGGTCTGTTTGTTCTGTAATAGTTTGTAATTACGGTTGTTGCTGAATTGAGCTATACGTTCTCTAATAAATTTAAACCTTAGCACTGATTGCTGCTAATTATTAGGGACTAACCTATTTATTGAACCCAATTTGCTTATTGACATTAGAATGTATGAGCAGAGGCTGTTTTAAATGCAGTCATTAACCATACAAATCAGCCTGTTGACAGAGTGCTTTTGAATTAAGCTTCAACCATGCAATCATTGGACATGGAGCAATTTATAACGCCATTAGCAACACTCACGAAGGTTACAGGCATCAAAAATTGCTCAGTTGTAATTATTCTTAATGGATACAAGGAATAAACTGACGTAGGACAGCTTATTCATTAGATTCAATCAAAGTTGATGGCTATGAAAAAATAGATTCAGTTCTTACCAGCAGTAAATACTGGACTGTGCGCACCCATTAAAAATACTTCAATAATACCTCTTACTTTTTTTAACTTAACACAGTTTGCTCGCTTGTGTTTTAGAAGGTTTTATGTTAATTTTCAAATCAATATGTACTTACAAGGCTCTTTTTTTTTGTTTGAGTAGGAGTTGGACTTTAGGAATCCTTATGCCTTGTGTTCCTGTGCTTCAATGGTTTTTTGGTTTTGGTCATTTCAAACAATGTTTGTGAAAACACTGCAAAGACTTTAGATCAAGGAGGAAAAGTCATATGGCCATTTTCACACGAAAAGGCAGTTAATTCCTTCTTCTGCGGAACTGATGAACTGGAAGGAATCTTCTTCCTAACTTCACATCCAATATTACTTGAAATGGATCTTTACAGGGTTTGTTGAGAAGTCTCTAACCAAGTCAAGAATGAATTCCAGCAGCAATACAGCATATCTGTAGGGTTACTGATCCTTTAATAATCATGATTACTCATATCAGAACTGAAGTAGTATTTCAACATTAAGTTGAGAGCTATGATTGTCAGATAATGATATACTAATCTCACAGGATACTCAGAGTGTCATCTGCATTGATGTATTCAATCAGATGCAGAATGTTCTTCAGGATGGAAAAGATTTGGGCAGAATTGTACATTCACAAGTTATTTTAAAACCCACATAGATTAATCAAAGGTACTTTTAAAGTTGCTTTGTTCCATTCAATCCATGAATGGCATAATGTAAGGGATTTCCACAGTAAATGTAGTAGCTAAAATCAGAGAATCTCCACAGTGCAGAAGCAGGCCATTCAACCTATTAGGTCTCCACTGACCCTCTGAAGCGCATCCAGCCCAGAACCACACCCTCCTACCTTGTAATCCTGCATTTGCCATGATTAATCTACCTAGCTTGCATACCCCTGGACACCATGGATAATTGCCATGGCCAATTTATCTAACCTGCACATCTTTGGACCGTGGGAAAAAAACAGGAGAACCCAGAGGAAATCCAGTGCACATGCAGTGAGAATGTGCAAACTCCTCACAGACAGCCACCCAAGGCCGGAATGAAGCCTAGGTCCCTGGCACTGTGAAGTAGCAGTACTAACCACTGAGCCACCTTCGAGGATGCTATCATTGGGTAGAGGGAATTTTAATTTGGTTTTTTTCTGTTAGCTTGCCAAGTGATTCACATTCATATCTACAGTGAGTTTCCACTTTCATACTGCCTGTAACCAACTAGTAAAAGGTATTATGATAGCCTCTTCTATTCTGTTGGCTAAGGACTCAAACACCAGCAAAGCCAGTAACTGTCGAGCACAGAACACACAAGGATAATATTCCAAGACCTAAAATCATAGGATTGAATCAAAAAATTATAGAATATTAAACCACAGAACGAGGCCTTCAGTCCATCAATCTTGGATCAGATTTTCTTCGACAGAATTTGCAAGTTTTATTATTGCTATTTTTGTCTATGAAGTGGTTTCATATGTGAGTTGTAAGTATTTTCTTATCCTTTGTGCAGTTTGAGTGTCCAGAGTGCCCCAGAAGTAGGATTTTGTATATTTTAAGATAAAGAAGATTATAGATTTTCATTCCAAACATTCCCCCACCCCACCAGGTTTAAGGCATAACACTTCACACAAACAAGAAAAAACACAAAGATTGAATACAGATAAAGAAAACAAAGTTACAACCTATGATGGCAAGGTGTGGAGCTGGATGAACACAGCAGGCCAAGTAGCATCAGAGGAGCAGGAACGCTGATGTTTCGGGCCTGGACCCTTCTTCAGAAATGGGGGATCTGAAATAAATAGGGAGAGAGGGCAGATGCAAAGAAGATGGATAAGGGAGAAGATAGTTGGAGAGAAGACTGACAGGTCAAAGAGGCGGGGATGAAGTCAGTAAAGGTGAGTGTAGGTGGGGAGGTAGGGAGGAGATAGATCAGTCCAGGGAGGACGGACAGGTCAAGGGATGGGATGAGGTTCGCAGGTTGGGGATGGGAGTGGGGCTTGAGGTGGGAGGAGGAAGGACAGGTTAGGGAAGCAGGGAGGAGCTGGGCTGGGGTTTTGGGATGCAGTGGGGGACGGGAGATCTTGAAGATTGTGAAATCCATATTGGTACCATTGGGCTGCAGGGTTCCCAAGCGGAATATGAGTTGCTGTTCCTGCAATATTTGTGTGGCATCATTGTGGCACTGCAGGAGGCCCAGGATGGACATGTCGTCTGTGGAACGGGAGGGGGAATTGAAATGGTTCGCGACTGAGAGGTGCAGTTGTTCAGTGCGAATCGAGCATAGGTATTCCGCAAAGCGGTCCCCAAGCCTCTGCTCGGTTTCCCCGATGTAGAGGAGGCCACACCGGGTACGATGGATGCAGTATACCACATTGGCAGATGTGCAGGTGAACCTCTGCTTAATATGGAAAGTCATCTTGGGGCCTGGGATAGGGGTGAGGGAGGAGGTGTGGGGGCAGGTGTAGCACTTCCTGCGGTTGCAGGGAAAAGTGCTGGGTGTGGTGGGGTTGGAGGGAAGTGTGGAGCAGACAAGGGAGTCACGGAGAGAGTGGTCCCTCCGGAAAGCAGAGAAGGGTGGGGAGGGAAATATGTCTTTAGTGGTGGGGTCAGATTGCAGATGGTGGAAGTGTCAGAGGATGATGCGTTGGATCCAGAAGTTGGTGGAGTGCTATGTGAAGATGAGAGAGATTCTGTTTTGGTTGTTATTGTGAGGAGGGGGTGTGAGGGATAAGTTGCGGGAAATGGGAGAGATACGGTTGAGGGCATTCTTGACCACTGCTGGGGGGATGTTGCGGTCCTTGGTTTAAGCAATGTAACAAATTTTAGGTGAAAAACATTTACCACCATTCCTGGGGTGAATAGAATGCCCTTAAAGCTTGAAAACATTGTACATAATACAACTGTAGGAAGGATCCTGTCAAATTCCATGTTTGTGAAGATGTTTGTGTGTGCCCAGTTCTTATTCATTAGAAATATGCAGAGCTGGCAGATTATCTTCTCAATCAGGTCACAAAACCAATTTGAAACCAGCACTGTCATTTTAGATCTCAACACTCCAACTACTGCCATCTCTTAATTTCACACAATTGAATGTGTTTAACAGCAGGAAGAATTCCATTCCACCATCATGATCAAAGGGAACATCATCAACTTAAAATTTTGTTACTGATTGATTTCTTCTGGCTGTTTTTATTCTATAAATGTTAGTTATTATAGATATTATAGTTACTTAAAATTTTCAAAGTCTGCAAGAAATGTTGCAACAGTCGTTGAAGGAATTTTTGTTGACTTCAAGTCTGCTGCTCAAAATGTTGCCTGTGGACATGTTGTACTAGTTAACATACCTCTTGAAATATATTATCAGTTGGAGAATAATCAGAGATTGGGTAGAGAAAGACAAGCTTTTGTATGGGGGTGGGGTGAAGGACTTGTAGCAGGAGGCCACTATGATCCAGGGAGAATAGGAAGCAGCTTTCTTGACTCAAGTGCAGCAAAGACCAAGATGCAAGCCAATGCCACTTCAATAATATATCCTCACTGAACTCTACTGGACCTATAGCCTCACAGCATCATTAATGGTTGTAGAGGTGACCATGGCAGTAAACTTTTATGTAACTGGATTTTTTCAGGCTGGAGTTGAAGATATTTGTAATAACTGGCAGATTGCCATTTACTGTTGCATGAGGGATATTATTCAAACTCTCCAGATCATGCAACTTTATCTAAATTTCTACAAGATGCATTGTGGTAATTTATCTTGGCTCCCTTATTAATGTCTTCCAAATCTGCCACCCATACCTCTTAAAAGATCATGGGAGTATCACTGCCCACAAGCTCTCCTCCAGGCCACACTTTGTCCTGACTTGAAACTATAACACCATTGCTTCATTGCCATTATCTTCCTAACAATGCTGTGAATATCCCTACGCTCCAAGGACTGCAGCAGCTGAAGGATGCAGCTCAGCACAACCCTATCCAGGGCAATTAGGGTTGGACAATAAATGCTGGGCTAGCCAGCAAAACCAAAATCCCATGAATGACTAAAAAGAAAATTGTTCACTCTTACAGGGAGAAACAGGGGGATGAATGCTTGGCTTTGCTGGATTGCAGGCTTCCACATGAAAAGTATCACTGACTGCCTGGATAGCACTTTGTAAGCACACATGTCTGCTCTGACTTATACTGGAACCAGCCAAGATTCTGCTGCTCGGTATCATGAGTCCAATAGTAGCTATTCATGCAGGTTGTTGGATCCTGGAAAATCAGAGGGTGTCTGTTGGACAATGGTCTACACATACAATTACTGACTCTGATAAGCAATCCAAGCATGTGTACTGCCTATATTGAGAGCGACAATATCACATATAATGTGGTAGAGCAGCCCATTGGTTGTCAAAACAATGGTATCTTAACCAGTCAGAAGGGCTTCTGTCAAGAAGATATGGTGCAAGGGGAGGGGGCAGTTCCAAATCCCTACTCAGTAGCAGGTCCACATCTACCTACCGTCTATCACTGATCACATTCAACTGCAAAAAACAAAAACCACCAGGGCATTAACATAGCAAACTGAATTCATGATTGAAGATTAGATTCCCAACAGTGTGGAAATAGGCCCTTCAGCCCAACAAGTCCACACTGCCCGTTGGAGCATCCCATTCCCCTAATACCCCTATATTAAGGGCGGCACGGTGGCTCAGTGATTAGCACTGCAGCCTCACGGCACCAGGGACCCGGGTTTGATTCCAGCCTCGAGCGACTGTCTGTGCGGAGTTTGCACATTCTCCCCGTGTCTGTGTGGGTTTCCTCCAGGTGCTCCGGTTTCCTCCCACAGTCCAAAGATGTGGAAGCTAGGTGGATTGGCCATGCTAAATTGCCTGTAGTGTTCAGGGGTGTGTGGGTTATAGAGGGATGGGTTTGGGTGGGATGCTTCAAGGGGCGGTGTGGACTTGTTGGGCCAAAGGGCCTGTTTCCACACTGTAGGGAATCTAATCTAACCCACACACCCCTGAACACTATGGACAATTTAGCATGGTTGATCTACCTAGCCTGTACATCTTTGGAGTGTGGGTGGAAACCGGAGCAAAGCCACGCAGACACGGGGAGAATGTGCAAACTCCTCACAGACAGTTACCCGAGCTGAAATTGAACCCAGGTCCCTGGCGCTGTGAGGCAGCAGTGCTAACAACTGAGCCACCATGCCGCCCCTTGAAAAATCATGCCATTTTTCATACAAAGTCAATTGACTGTCATTATGAGTGATAATGGGAACTGCAGATGCTGGAGAATCCAAGATAATAAAGTGTGAAGCTGGATGAACACAACAGGCCAAGCAGCATCTCAGAAGCACAAAAGCTGACGTTTCGGGCCTAGACCCTTCATCAGAGAGGGGAATGGGGTGAGGGTTCTGGAATAAATAGGGAGAGAGGGGGAGGCGGACCGAAGATGGAGAGAAAAGAAGATAGGTGGAGAGGAGAGTATAGGTGGGGAGGTAGGGAGGGGATAGGTCAGTCCAGGGAAGATGGACAGGTCAAGGAGGTAGGATGAGGTTAGTAGGTAGGAGATGGAGGTGCGGCTTGAGGTGGGAGGAAGGGATGGGTGAGAGGAAGAACAGGTTAGGGAGGTAGAGACAGGCTGGGCTGGTTTTGGGATGCAGTGGGGGGGAGGGGAATGCATTCCTTTACTCCTTAAATTCTTTGCCTGTCCTAGTGCTCTGACACAATGCCACCCAGTGTCTGCAGATTGGCTGGCGGAATCTGCTGACTTACACAGAACATAGCACATTGAACAGTGCAGCACTGAAACAGGCCCTTTGGCCCACTATGCCTGTGCCAACCATGGTGCCATTCTAAACTAAACCCATCTGCCTGCACATGGTCTGTATCCCTCTATTGCCTACCTGTTCATGTGTCTGTCTAAATGCCTCATAAGTGTTGCTCTTGTATCTACTTCTACTTTCACCCTTGGTAGCACATTCCAGGGACCTATTGCCATCTGTGTAAAAAAAGTGACTCACACCACTCTTTTAAACTTTTCCCCTCTCACCTTAAACCTGTGCCCTGAGTATTTGGTTGAAGTTGGATTGATGTGAAGCTGATAATCTAGTATGATGACCTCGGGGCGCTCTCCACTTTGAGGCCTGGCTACAAACACCAACATCTCAGCATGGACAGCCACAGCCTTGACTGATTGGCTGAGGGACAACATCAAGCATACCAGCAATTTGGGAGGATGAACGCTATGTCTTTTGAGAAAGCAGAGCAGATTGTTGTACCATTGAGCCACTGCTCTTTTCTATGTCCTTTCAGCAATTCTAATTTATTGTACAGCAAATTGCTGCACTATCCAAGCTCTTTTACGGATTGCAATCCACAGTCCTGGTGGCAGCCTATCAGAAATCAAATTTCCATGCGGCTGGTGTTGCTTTGGAAGTTGAGTCAACATCTGTTGGATGCTGCATTATGATTGTATCCACAAATTGTCTTCATGGACTCGGCTACAACTTCTGTGGTACAATGAGATTAATGTAACTCATGATGGTGCAACTGTCCACATGATTCTGACATCAGTAAAAGAGATGGCAATCTATAATGAGTATGTGAATGGAGAAATTTTCGACATGACATGACCACCATGTCTGTGCCAATGACAATGGCACGACAAAGACCTGGCTCTAATAGCCTACATTACACAGATTTAAATAAAGGAATGTTACAATACACAAGGAGTTGAAGAATCTTTCTTCATGGTAAGGATGACGAACTTCGGGGCTGTGTACGTGCAGACACCCACAGCCCAAGATAATCCAATGTCAGTGTTCAAGTATCAATATTGGGACAAAGTGGAAGACAAATTAAATTCCACACTGGAAAGGATGGGTTCCAAGTTTTAAGCAAACCACTACGCCAGGTTGACGCTGAACTGCTCCTTGCACTTTGCACTTACACTCCTTTGCACAGTGCCAGCAGACTCTTAACATGTTGGAAAAAGTCCCTTCAAAGTACTGATGTGAGGCCTTTTTAATTTACGTACAGTGTCAGTATCAGAACTGGTGGCTGCAATGTTAAGACTGTGTGATGATATATAACCATTCTCCTTGTTTTGCTATTCCTCCAATGCCTGGACAATAGCGCATGGACAATTTCTGGACAATAGCGCATGGGCAGATTCAAATATTTCACTTGATTGATTGACTGATTGATTGTCACGTAGTGAAATACAGTGAAAAGCTTTGTTTGCAGGCAGATCACAGCAAGCAAGGATATACAGATCAGAAAGACTCAGAGACATGCAGGTAGCATGTATTGTGTATAAACTGTGTGCTATGTGTTCTATGTGTGTGAGGCTTGAGGCAGTGCTAAGTGTGTGATAGTGAAGTGAGGGCAACGAATGTTAGGTATGAGTCTTAATTGATGGAGATTGCTGATAAATAGTTAATGGTTTGTGGTGATCTTAACAGTGCTTGAGGTTACTGTTACATTTGCTGGAATATTACATTTCAAGATGCATTTACTAACACTGGCTATGCATTTGAGATCATTGAAATGTTTGTGACACAATTGGAAGTTCCAAACATAATTAAAAGTTCTTAATATGTGGCTCCTAGCATTGGTCCCCATAAGTACTTATTCTTGCTGCCTTCTGACTCTGTGCTTGTGGAGTCTACGAGCCTCTTGCACATATGAGACGCCTCTCCTCACTTCTGCCTCTTCAATTAAGGCCTCCAACACAGTGTACAAACCATTTGAAAATGCATTCTCCCATATTGTCTAATTCTTGATTTTTTCCCAGATGGAGCACATGTAGTTCCTCCATGTGCTCCAGCACCTGCTCCTGCCATAATGTATCTCTCCCGTTACCTGATGTTAGCCAGTCACAATATTGCGCCTGTTGACGCTTCTAGTCAAACAACACCATAGTCAGAAATTGTTGGATTCTGAAATCACTAACACAACCAGGTATTGTAAAGGTAGCATGCTGCCTGCATTGTTATTAACAAGCATGGCGTAGTCTTATGTCACAATCCTCATGCGTATTTTCCAGGCTATCCAACCTAACTCTGTTGTATTAAATTTAGTTTCCTGATTAAACCTCAGATTCTGATATTCATTCAGTTTGATGTTAACATTTTCTTCTCTGAAGGCCATTCAAGATAAATCTCATCCAGTTTGGTTTCTGGGGCAATTTCACTCTTCAGAGAATCAATAACCACTACACCAAGCATTGTCAGGAATCAAACCAGTGCTAAATCTGTACCGGTTGACTACCTAATTGCAATTTCCTTTTTTACAATGAGAAAGATTGTCAAACATGCAAGTAGAGACCCTGGCCACTAATCCTTAATGCCCACATTTATCCTCCATCACTGAAAACTGCATATTGGGACAGTGCATTTTCCAACTTTTATGGTGTCATTTGGACTAGAAATTATCATGTGAATTCAGACAGCTATGCATTTAATAAGCATGTGCCAGGCCCAACATCAAAGAGAGTTGAAGGATTCAATGATTTCCCTCCACTCCAAAATTTGACCTGAGACAGGCAAATTACTATATATAGCGAGATGTGCAAGACGGAGGTTTATCAGAATAATCATATTTAATGCGCCATTATCCTATTCAGTTATCTCTTCCCCTTCACTTATTTTGACCATCTTTCCACATGACAGGATTTTGTGTTTTTTTTCAATTTTAATTCATGTATGATGTAACTGACACAATGCCACCACTTATAGCACAGCATGCATACCTTCCAGCTTCCAAGAACTTCATATATGTCATCTCGGAATAAATTTAACTGAAAAGCAACTTTGATCAAAGTGTTGCCTGGTTATTATCTATGAAACCAAGTTCCTGCAGGGAGAAGTTATTTCATATGTAAGCACAGCTTACTCCTGCAGTGTGGACCGAGACCTTTGAGTGTTTTGCATTCTCTCTGTTCAGGCCTCCCTGCAGCACAGTTAATCACTAATTTTCCATTGATCAAACTATTTAATAACACTTTAAAATCCCTTCATAATCTGCTTGATTTGACTTCCACAACCTGTGTCGCTTTCTTTAATGAAATCCCACTCAAACCATTTTTCAGTAGTTGTGGGCACATATTCCAGGGTCTGCTTTAAATGACGAACCAACAAAGGACTGAATTAAAATGAGAAGGAATTTCACAGTGTCACCTATAGAATGGTACATATCTTGACCTGCATTTACTTTAAGTTGGAGAAATATGCCTCCTTTTCACCTAAGTCATCCAAAATCAGATAGAGCTACATCCTCTCTCTGATGAAGGGTCTAGGCCTGAAACGTCAGCTTTTGTGCTCCTGAGATGCTGCTTGGCCTGCTGTGTTCATCCAGCTCCACACTTTATTATCTTAGAGCTACATGACAGCTAGCCATTACTCTCACCATGAAAGAAATCATGCTAGTTAAATGGATAGTGCTTGCTTCTCGAGGTAGTCCCTTTCACTGGAACTCCCAGAGAATCAAACACCAGAGAAGCAGTAAAATCAATCACCATCATTATCTTTGGCTACTTGAACCTTGAGTGATGAATCATTCTTACGAGCCAGTGATGCGCGAACCCAATGACATGTCCTGATGGAATCATCCTTGCCAAGTCCTGTTCCCTCAATTCTCAAATGGCTGAAATTCCAGAGAAGGGCAAGAAAAGGTACCTGAGGCTCTCTTTGAAATGCAGTGGCATTAAGCTTAATGGCTGTGAGGAGGATGTTATGCATTGTTCAGACTGGTGGCAACCTGTCAGATGCAACATGCTCTGAGTTTCAGCTTCTCAATGACAAGGCAGAACTGCAGCAGCGGAGGAAAGATAAGTAAGCAAATCCTTTATAAGTAAGCAAATCCTATAGTCAGAATCCCACTACCTGCTAGGACTTCCTGTCCCATATGCTCAAACATATTCAGATCAAGAATTGTCCGGTTCAGTCACAGGAAGGCCTATGGCAGAAACCCCCAAATCTGAGAGGACACCATCCTCAAATTGAGAGACAGCTTCTGATATGTATTCAAATAATAGAATTCTACTTCATTAATAGAGGCCATTTGGCCCTTGGGGCACATATGAACCATGTGGAAAAGTGACCACTTCATCTTACAGTCTTTTAAAATCTCTTCAAAATATTCATGCACTTTGTCTTTAAAATCAAGTACAAATTCTGCATCCATCATTGTATATGTAAAGAATTCAATATCCTCAGAACACTCTACATTCAAAAGAAATGCTTGCAACTTTGATGATCATAACTTTTCCTCCATGGACTATTGATTTACCAATCTGTCAGAAATCAGATGTTATCCAGCCCAAAACATATATTGGCTAATCCTGCAGACACAAGGAATGTTCTCTGGCAGCAGTTTTGTGGTTAAAATGAAACAAAGTCATTATGTGATTATGATCAGTCCTTACAACCGTAATCATTTTTGGTGCCAAAATTATTACCTCTCAGTGAACGTGTTTCCTTCTGGGTACTTATTTCATAGTCAATTAATTTCTTCTGTTTGCTATTCCTGCGGCAATTAATTTGAAAAGAGGTCAGAAGGTATTTAGATTTGTTCTTCCTTTCGCCACCTTTGCCAAATTTTCTCCTCTTTAAATGTCTGAACCCCAGCTGAGAAATTACTTTGTGTTGCAGGCTGGTAAAAAGGGTGTCAGCTCTGGTTTGTAAGTGTGTACGCTGGGGTTTACATGAGAAAATTAATAAAATTATATCAAATCCATGGTTCAATTCCTGACCTATGCTGAATTGTCTGGTGGCTGCAAATGAGGTGTTAGGTCAAACTGGGACCACTGAACTAAGAAGGAAAGTAATGTTACATTTTCTGCTTTTGATCACTCTCCAGTAACTCCTTATCAAAAAGCATGGGTGCATGAATTTTGGCTCAGACAAGAGGAGAGTCAATTATTATACACACTTATAATCAAAATGTCTGCTGATTTCCCCTATCTTAGCTCACATTTTGGCTAAGTGGCTAGAAAGTGGCTGGTGGCTATGGAATAGTAACACATTAGGAGCCAATGGAAAAAAAAGATGAGGTCAAAGATGTAACAATAAAATAAAGAATTGCAGATGCTGTAAGCAACAACGGAAATCGCGGAGAAGCTCAACATGGTCAGTTGTGTCAAGTGGCCTGGATAGTTGGTTTATAACTCTAAGTGTTGCCAACTGCAAATGTTCAATTCCTAACCATAAAGCTCCCACCTTTTTACCCTCAACTGAGGCCTGGTGCCCCTCAAGTTAAACTTACCATCAATGCTCTCTCTCTCTCTGTTGTGATCACCAAGGAACCTTATTCATTAAGTCAGGTCTATTTTAAAATTATGAGAATACTAGTTACATTTGCTAAGGTTTTAATACAACTTTGAACTTTGAAGGTTATGTTGTTTGTTTGAGATCACTCGTCGAAATGTAGTTTGTTAACACTGGCAGTATTTGAATGTCAGTTTATGTTTTGCACACTCGATATTCCTTCCAGAGCCACAGCATCAGGCAAGTGGACAGCCAGGGTCAACTATTACTATGAAATCAGGCAAAAATTGCCTTTGGGCAGATATATTTTTGTATCCTCATGAAAAAAATGCAACTCTTCAATCTATATTTCCTACAGGGGCACAGTCACTGGCAGGTATGATCTGCTGGTTTTGAGTTCAGCTGGCTGAGTTTAAAATGAGTTTAATAAGTCTTCTACTGTAAGTCATAAATGCTAATCCTTACCAGATCCACATGAAGGATTTACATACTGACAGTAGCTTAAAATCCAGGCCTAATAGTACCTTTGGGCAGAAGGATGAAAAGTCTTCATTTAACTCCATGTTCATAGTGGTTCCATTGCACTCTTCCTTGTGAGATAGAGGGTTTTGAGTTCAATCTCAGCCTAGAAGCACAGAAATCAGGTTAGCAATCAAATGTGGCACTAAGGGAGTGCTGTAGGTTCTATGTTTTAGGTGACATAATAAACCTGTTTGCCCTCTGAACAGATATAAAAGGTCTCAGGACACTTTATCAATGAAAGGTAGATAAAGTCTCCTGGGTGCACTGGTCAATAACTAGACCTCAGTTAAACATCAGAAAAACAGATTAACATCTCCAGCACAGCATGAATCTTCTTCAGAACTTGAAGGAGCTGGTAACTACTGGTTTTTATGCTGTTGATAGAGGGGCAAGTGGACCAAATGGTGACTGTGCTGCTTGCTCCTCCTCTGTCAACAGCATGAAAATTGCCATTTTGCAGCTTCTTTCAGTTCTGCAGAAGAATCACACTGTACTTAACATGTTAACTCCATCCCTCTATCCATCGATGCTGCTAGATTTGGTGTATTTCTCCAGCACTTTTTGTTTCTATTTCAGCCTTCCAATTTCTGCAGTATTTTGATTTAGTTTGCAAAAATAGATTATCTGGTTATTATCACTCTGCAGTTTGTGGAATCTTGCTGTGTAAATTGATTGTTGTATTTTCTACATCACAAAAGTGACTACACTCCATTATCTTTGAAGTGCTTTAGACATCTTGCAGTTATGAAAGCCACTATAGAATTGGAGTCTTTTCATTTTAAATATCTTTGAAAGAACAATCGTAGGATATATATATATATCCATCTAGTTTTATCAGATTCCGACTTTAAATTGTTCCTGTTGTCCACTAAGGGTAGGATGAAAGCATTTTTGGATTGTACTGACCTTCCCAGAGTGATCTGCTCAGGTCCAGTGAAGGAATTGCCCAGAGAGTGGAATACTTTCTTTTTCAGATCAGAGGCGTGCTTAATGAGAGAATCACATTTATTTATGTATTATGTGATTCCTTGGACTATGAGGATACAACGACTGCTTAAAACCTTATCGTATTGCCTCTGTTTGGCGTACAGATTAAATAAATCTATGTATAGCAAACTAGTTAACAGTGGTAGCTTCAATGGTCCTATAACATTGAGTGGTTCTGAAAATCGTGACTATTAATATTCTGGTCAGTAAATTGTCTACAGTGGAGGTGAGCTTAAGGTTATGTTGAGTACATGTTATAACTCCTTTTACATCAATGGCTCCATCAGCACTGCTCCAAGGAGCAATGGAAGCAGAAGAACTATAGTGATGTGAAATGTTCTAATGACAGGATGCAGAGATGGGCTGAGAGGTGGCAGATGGAGTTCAACCTGGATAAATGCGAAGTGATGCATTTTGGAAGGTTGAATTTGAAAGCTGAGTACAGGATTAAGGATAGGATTCTTGGCAGTGTGGAGGAACAGAGGGATCTTGGTGTGCAGATACATAGATCCCTTAAAATGGCCACCCAAGTGGACAGGGTTGTTAAGAAAGCATATGGTGTTTTGGCTTTCATTAACAGGGGGATTGAGTTTAAGATTCGTGAGATCTTGTTGCAGCTCTATAAAACTTTGGTTAGACTGCACTTGGAATACTGTGTCCAGTTCTGGCCGCCCTATTATAGGAAAGATGTGGATGCTTTGGAGAGGGTTCAGAGGAGGTTTACCAGGATGCTGCCTGGACTGGAGGGCATATCTTATGAAGAGGGGTTGACTGAGCTCGGACTTTTCTCATTGGAGAAAAGGAGGAGGAGAGGGGGCCTAATTGAGGTATACAAGATAATGAGAGGCATAGATAGAGTTGATAGCCAGAGACTATTTCCCAGGGCAGAAATGGCTAACACGAGGGGTCATAGTTTTAAGCTGGTTGGAGGAAAGTATAGAGGGGATGTCAGAGGCGGGTTCTTTACACAGAGAGTTGTGAGAGCATGGAATGCATTGCCAGCAGTAGTTGTGGAAGCAAGGTCATTGGGGTCATTTAAGAGACTGCTGGACATGCATATGGTCACAGAAATTTGAGAGTGCATACATGAGGATCAATGGTCGGCACAACATCATGGGCTGAAGGGCCTGTTCTGTGCTGTACTGTTCTATGTTCTATGTTCTATTAACATAGTCAACAGAATGTCCATCCAGTATTGTTTGCCTTATTCCTCACTCTTTCTAAAAATAAAATCAAAGTCGGAGGGAAATTGTCAATAAAACCTGTTCTTTTCCAGCAGCAAACTCAAAGGTAAATGGTTAGGCAACTGGTAATGTAAGGGAAAACAAAACATAGAAATCAAGTGAGGAATGAGGCTTGATAAACCTTCGTGATGTATCTGCTGAGTTGTTTCAATTTACTTTCACTCTTCATTGAACACCTAGCAACCGTAATAACCACAGTGAGAATGAAGATGACGAAGTAGAACTGTGATAACAATGGAAAATGGAACCTATGCGTCATTACCATCACATTTGTATATGCCCCCAAAAAGAATTGCAGGTTTTGTCTGCATCTCTGACTGTGATAACAAGTGCAGAAGAGAATGTAGTTTTTATTTAATGGATCCTTGCAATTACCCAAGCAGCAAGCTGAGAGAACATCGGAATCTTAAGAAATTGCAATGTTCATGGCTTCTTCCCTAACAGAAAAGCTTTGTCGTAAAAACTTCTTTTAAAATTACTTTTTCTATTCTTCTCGCATATCTATAGTCACTTTCTTCTGTGCATCTATGATAAATGTACAGACTTGTAGGGTGAAGGCATGCAGCAGCACATCAGGGAGAATCACTGACATTCCCCGAAGGCTGGCAGCTAAAGAAATGTACAAAGAGTGCTCTATTTCAGAATTAATAAAGCAGATTTGCGAGCAGATTGATTGACAGGGTGACTAGCAATGCACCATTTACAGTGTCAGTCAAAGATCTACTCAGCTTTCACAGTGTGCTTATCACCAAGTGATTGAAAAAATATCAGTTCTGAAAATTCAGTGCAGCAAAAAATGCTTTAGATGAAGATGCGTGCAGAGAGAATAGCGATGTGACAATGGTGATACCTCTGAAATACTGCAAGCTGAGGAAACTGGAAAAATAGTGGATGGTGGAGTGAAATAGTCTCATCAATTATCCTTATTCTTATCAATTCAAAAATTTTATTTGTTTTCTCAAATGCAAATGGATGAATGTTGTGTCCTGAGGTGTCCCATCTAGTAAAAAGAGCAGTTTAACAATCACATACACTTTAGTTACAGTATGATATTAACACAGCACTGTATAATATTCATATATACACAACAGATTATTATAATTACATATTCATAATACTGTATTTACACATAAAACAATATTATATGGTGTTCTCGTGTGTACAGTGGTATATTCAGACTGATAGAACATTATTCCTAAAAGCAATTTTTTCAGAGGTGTTTTGCTGATGACAATAACTAAATTGAGTTTAATTCAGCTTCTTCTTGGACATTTTGATGGAGGTACAATTTAAGATAAGAAGCTGATATTGTGGTTGGATCTCTATTGGTGTTAAAATGTACCTCAAAAACAAACCAAAAGTTTTTAAGAAAGCAAAGAGGTTTCAGTTTTCATTCAGCCTCTCAGAGGGTTCAGAGTCTTTGGAATTCCTTTCCTTTAAAGGAGTTGGATGCAGTATTTTTAGATACATTTAAGGCAGAGTTAGATAGATTCTTGATGATAACAGGGATGTAAGATTATCAAGGATATGCTGGAATGTAGAGTTGAGGTTAAAATCAGATCAGCCATGATCTCAATGAATGGCAGAGTAGGCTTGAAGGGCCTTGTTTCTTGTCTGTATGATTGTATGTTAGCCCCATTAATTCTGGGATTAGTAACTGAAACTCCAAATTATACAGAACGGTTGTTTAAATTGGAACGTTGCTCATTGCTTTAAGGTAATGCTTGCGTTAGCTTTTCACTGGTTGGGAGAGTCAGAAATATTTCAGCCACGGCATTTGTAGAAGTTTGTCAGGAGTAACAGATTCCAAAAGATTAAAGCTCTGAAGATGCAAGACTCATGCAGATTTTATGGAAATGGGGTCCAGGATATCGAAATAAATTATTTGCAAGTTTGCAGCTCTTGGTTTAGAATGTCAGAATGAATGTAACAAATTCAATGTCAGCTTCTTATCTTAAATTGTACCTCCATCAAAATATCCGAGAAGAAGATGAATTGAATTCAATTTAGTTATTGTCATCAGTAAAACACCTCTGAAAAAATTGCTTTTAAGAATAATGTTCTATCAGTCTAAATATGCCTCCGTACACACATGTGAACACCATATAACATTGTTTTGTGTATTTTACATACAACTGTTCCAGTTTCCTTTTTTTCATGTTCTTCCTCATATGTAATGGAAATGATTAAAAATGACCTGTAGCTACACTGCTGTTGAATCTCAACAGTGTTATGCAGACAAAAAAAACCCTTAAAACTGAAAGAACTAAGAATATTCTGAGGAAGGGTCACTGGACCTGAAACGTTAAGTCTGATTTTTTCTTTACAGATGCTGCCAAACAAAAACCCTTGGTATTTGAGGAACAATTTCTATCTTGTAAGTCTGGTTCTCTTGGTTTATTTTGTTTTAGTTGCTCACATTGCCCATAATACAGAATTCTGAAATTCTTAAACCTTTTTGAAAAGCTTTTCAGGTTATAGATCTCGCCAATAACTGGTGTCACTCAACTTTAAAATACAATGTTCCAATTGCACGTCCCAAGCCACAAGTGCAAAACAGAGCTTAGGCTCAAATATGTATGTATCAAATAGCTATATCTGTTCCCTTAGGCACTGTGGGAATCAAGTATTAAATATTTAGATGAAACTGGCTAGTCTCCTATGTTGCGGAACCAACCACTGGTGGCTTGTGGATGGGATAAAATGCTGCCACCAATCTTCCTTTATGTGCTAAGGACCTGCACATTTCGCAGCAATAGAAGCTAAAACACTCTTGAGTCTCATTCAGTAGATACACGTATTTTACACAACAAAGCTTTTTAAAAATATGCCAAGAGCAAGAAAATAGGGAAAGAGTTGAGCCTGTTAGGGCCCATTGAAGTAATCTGTGTACTAACCTGGAAGACAAGGAACAGTCCTCAATAAACACATTTCATCACTCTTCACCAAGGAAAAATACAACACAGATATAAATATCAGAATGGAGGATACAGAATAATAGCAGAAATTAACATAGAGCGAGGAGGTACTAGTGAGTGTTGAAGCCTTGGAAGTGCATAAATCTACAAGCTTGGATGAGGTGCATCTCAGACTGTTGACTGGGGCAAGGGAAGAAATGTCAAAGGACCTGGCAGTAAATTTCAAATCCACTCTGGCCACAGGTGAGGTCCCAGAGGACTGAAGGACTGTGAATATTGTCCCTGTAATAAAAATAGGGGGGAAAGGATTGACCAAATAAATTACAGTCAGTCCAAACTCAGTGGTTGGGAATGTATTTGAAAAAATTCTGAAGAACAGAATATATCAGCATTTGGAGACACACAGATAAATCAGGGATAGTCAGCATGAATTTGTTACTGTTAGATTGAGTTTGATAAATTTGTTAGAATTTCTTTCAGGAAGTTACTAGAAGTGTTGGTGGAAGTAATGGATTTGACATAGTGTACATCGGCTTTAGCAAGGATAAAGGTCCCTCATGGCAGACTAGGCAAGACAGTAAAAGCCCATGAGATCAAAGGTAAAATGGCACATTGGATCCAAAATTGGCTTGAGAGGCAGGAAACAGGGAGTGATTCTCTGTGACTGAAAATCTGTTCCCAATAGGGCTCGACAGTGATTGTTATTGGGACCCTAGATCGTTGTGATTAACATTAATGACTTGGTCTTAAATGTAGGAGGCTTGATCAAGAAATTTGTGGACGATGTGAATTGGCAGGATGGTAAATAATGAAGAACACAGCTGTAAATTGCAGGAGGGCTGGTGAGGTGGGCAGAACAATTGCAAATGGAATACAATGCAGAAAAGTGTGAGGTAATGCATTTGGGAAGGGATAACAAGGCATAGAATTAAATTATAACCAGCAGGACATTAAAAAGGACTGAAGATCCGGGTGACATTGGTATGCACATCCGTCAAGGTAGCAGGGCAGTTACTTAAAATGGCATATGGATACTTACTTTTATTAGACAAGGCGTGCAACACAAGACTGTAAAAAGTTCTTAGGTCACAACTGAAGTGCTGTGTGCAGCTGTAGTCAATGCATTACAGGAAGGACATGATTGCAAGAGAGAGGATGCTGTCTAGACTTTGTCTGGAGTGTCTGAACTGTGTGGAAAGGTTGGATTAGTAGAGGGTGTTTTATGAAGGTTGAGAGGGGATCTGGACACTTGTATAAGACTATAAGGGGCATTGATAGGGCAAATAGGGAGGTAGAAGGCTAAGAGGGACTTGAGAAAAGACTTCACCCAGATAATGGGAATTTGGAACTCATTGCCTGAAAGACTGGTTGAGCTGGAAACTCCTGCAACATTTAAAAAATATTTAGATATTCACTTCCGCTGCCATAGCCTCCAGGCCTATGGGCCAAGAGTTAGAAAATGGGATGAGTGTCATCAGATCTTTGGTGAGTAGCAAGGACATAATGGGTCAAGTGGCCCCTTTCTGTGCTGTAAACACCTGTGAGTGGATGTGTTGTTTATTGCATGGTAGTAAGTTACATTGAACAGTTATGTTTTATTACAAAAACTACCAAAACCACTGATAACATCTGTCTCCACCAAGACCTTGTTCTAGTCTGTTTCTTCTCCAACCAAAGACTGTGCAACATTATCAGATGGGGTGGAGCTTAACACAAATTCAACACTAACTTTTTCACAACCGTTACCTTTTACAATAACCCTCCTTCCCGCTCCCCCAGTATTTTTATTCACTCATGAGGCATGGCTACCACTGGCTGGCCAACATTTAGTGCCCGTCCCTAATTGCCCTCAGAGGATAATGTTAATCTGAACCACTGTAGTCCACATGCTGTAGTTAAGTCCACAATGCTCTTAGGGAGGGAATTCTGGGATTTTGACCCAGTAATACTGAAGGAACAGCAATATATTTCCAAGTCAGGATGGTGAGTAGTTTGGAGGTAAACTTGTAGCTGGTGATGTTCTCACATATCTGCTGCCCTTGTCCTTCTAGATCAAAGTGGTCATGGATTTGGAAGGTGCTAAGCATCTTTAGTGAATTCCTGCAGTGCATCTTTTAGATGGTACACATTGCTGCTTCTGAGTGTCAGTAGTGGACAGAGTGGATATTTGTGGATATGGTGCCACTCAAGTGGGCTGCTTTGTCCTGGATGGTACCAAGGCTCTTCAGCGTTGTTGCAGCTAGACCCATCTGAAAATGAGAGTATTGCATTACACTCCTGACTTGTGCCGTGTAGGTGTTGGACAAACTTTGGGGAGTCAAGATATAATTTACTCATTCCTAGCTGCTGACTGGCTTGTGTAGTTATTGTATTTATTAATGAGAACAGTTGGGCTTCTGGTCAATGGTAAGGCCCAGGATATTGATAGTGAGGGATTCAGTGATGGTGAGTCCATTGACTATCAGTGACAGTGTTTGAATGGAATATTTTTGGAGACGATCATTTCCTGGCACTTGTACAACACACATGCTACTTGCCATTTGTCAACTCAAGCCTAGATGTTGTCCAGATCTTGTTGCATGTGAACATGGACTACTTCAATACCTGAGGAGTCACAAATGATGCTGAGCATTGTGCAATCATCAGTGATCATCCTCACTTCTGACCTTATGATGGAGGGAAAGTCATTGATGAAGCAGCTGAACATGGCTGGGTCTAGGGCACTACGCTGAGGAACTCCCACTGAGATGTCCTAGAGCTGAGGTGACTGACCTCCAACAACCACAACCAGCTTCCTATGTGCTAGTTATGATTCCCACCAGCGGACAATTTGCCGCCGGATTCCCCTTAATTTGTGTTTTGCTAGTTCTTTTCCCATTGGTAACATTAATGCATTATTATGTGGTGAATACACAATACCATGTTTTGAATTCACCAGGCCCCTACAGCTCCGTGCTTTTGCACTATTGTACACTCACCAGTGGCCAGAGTTCCTGCTGCTCCTAGCTCCTTCCAGGATTCATGTTACCAGCAACACTACTTACCTACCAGCAATGGCAAATTGACAGTCAATGAATGGTGACCTCACACATCTGATACCTATTGGAAGCAGTTTGTTGTGCCTGATCTTCATAAAATCAGAAGTGGGGATGTTCACTGATGATTGCACAATGTTCAGCACCATTCGTGATTCCTCAGGTATTGAAGTAGTCCATGTTCAAATGCAACAAGATCTGGACAATATCCATTCTATGATGCTACACATTGCTCCTGCTCGAAATCCTCAGCTTCCTCCTCTTAAGACAGCAGCTGCTCTCTCAGCTCTTCATCATCCATCAGATCCCTCTTCGCCTGCTCCAGTTTTGCAGAGCACTGCAGGCAAGGATAATGCAGTACATTCTGCCTGTGTACTGACACATACAGCAGTGTACTTTGAGGGTCCCCACAGTCAGAATGATCAATCTGCAGGAGGCTTATTTTCTGCTCCACTCTGGCCTTCATTGAAGAATGGGCTGCATTGTATCTATGTTCAGCCTTCGTCAGGGGATTGCATAATGATGTCATCAGCCAATGGTGCAGAAGTTAGCTCTTGTCTCCAAGTTACCAATTGTGTAAGAAATCCGGCTTTTGAAATGAAGCAGGAACCTCTGAGATCAATAATATAGACACTGTAGTGGCTTTCAGGGTTTTTGGCACAAACTTCTACATTGTGATGCCGATGTTTACACATTTTTTATTTATTCATGGGAAATAGATATCACCGGCAAGGCCAGTATTTACTGCCTGTGCCTTGTTGGCCTTGAGAAGGTGAGATTCCTTCTTGAACCTCTGCAGCCCACTTGCTGCACAATGCTCTTATGGAGAGAAATTCAGGATTCTTATCCAATGGCACTGAAGGAATGGTGCCATATTTGAGAGACAGGAGTGTGAATGCCTTGGAGGGGAACCTGCAGGTGGTAATGTTCCAATGCATTTGTTGAACTTATCTTCTAGCTGTAAGTAGCCAATGGTTTGAAAGTGGTAAGAATCTTTGGGGAATTTCTGCAGTGCATCTTGTACACAGCACACACTGCTGCTACTGAGTGTCGATGGTAGATGAATTGGTTGCTTGTGGATGGGATGCCAATCCCATCAGAAGAATGAGGGGAGATCTTACAGAAACGTATAAGATTATGAAGGAAATCAATAAGTTGGAGGCAGGGAGGTTGTTTCCACTAGCAGGTGAAACTAGGACTAGGGGGAATAGCCTCAAAATAAAGGGAAGCAGATGTAGGACTGAGGTCAGGAGGAACTTCTTCACCCAAAGGGTTGTGAATCTGTGGAATTCCCTGACCAGTGAAGCAATTGAAGCTGCCTTGCTGAATGTTTTTAAGGCAAGGCTAGATAAATTTTTGAACAGTCATGGAATTAAGGGTCATGGTGAGTGGCGGGTTAGTGGAGCTGAGTCTCAAAAGGATCAGCCATGATCTTATTAAGGGGCGGGGCAGGCTTGAGGGGCCGGATGGCCTACTCCTGCTCCTAGTTCTTATTTTCTTATGTTCAATCAAGCGAGCTGCTTTGTCCTGGATGGTGTCAAGACTCTTGAGTTTTGGTGGAGCTGTGCTTATCCAGGCAAATGGAGAGTATTCCATCACAGACCTGATTTGTGCCTTGTAGATGTTGGACAAATTTTGGGGAATCAGAAAGCGAGTTACTCACTGCAATATTCCTGGCCTCTGACTTGCTTCTGTAGCCACTCTGTTTCTGAGATGCATCCAGTTGAGTTTCTGGTTAATGGTAACCTGAAGGATGTTGATAGTGGAGGATCCAGAGATGGTAACTCCATTGAATGTCAAGGAGTGGTGGTTAGATTGTGTCTTTATGAAGATGATCATTGCCTGGCATTTTTGTGGCACAAATGCTACTTGCCTCTTATTATGACTAATACATTGCTAAATGGAGTCCTTCCTATTGATATAGTGTGCTGCAAATATGGTGTGGTTCTCTTAACACATGTAAGTCTGTAGCAACTGGGGAAAACTAGCTCTGTTGACTAAGCCCACGGCCCAGTCTGCAGTATGAACATCATCATGGCAAAACAAGATAAAGGGATGTCTTCTGTCACAAACTGCTTCAATATCAGCCTTGATACATTTATGGGTTTAGGATTGAGCAATCTCACACAGGGCCCAGTGAATCCTTGATTTCAGCCACTTTCATAAAGAAGATGAGTGCACCAAGATAGGATGGCCACCCTCTCCTATAGGTCACAGATGGCACTCTTCTGTAATGGTGAAGATAATAGATTCCGGGCATCCTGTCCCTTCTTGGCATTCTGATGGATGTTCATCTGTGAATTCCTCATATAGAGGCTGTGTGGTAGCTATTGAAAGTTACTAATGATCTTGGGCTGGTGCATTTGTTCCTCCTCAATGTTGCTGTGCCTTTGTTGCACAGCAGCTCTGTGTTGAATCTGTATTAAGCAACGACAGAGACAAGGTTGTTTGTGACTTGATTTGTATTCAACATAGTTGGACACTGCATGTGTTTCAAATGCAGAATTTTTTGTTTATAGGTACAAGGCCTGGCATGGTCTGGAGGCTAGGTGCCAGCTTGGACCTGGATAGTAGGACTGTTGTTCTGAACTTTTTATTTCTTTATTTTTCTGATTTTCCTAAGAATTTGAACTTATGAAGCTGTATGGAGGTGCATTTGTATGCGATAAGTGATGACTTGTAAACTTTTCAATGTACATGTGAGAATTAAAGCTAGTTCTAGTTCTAAATAAATTCGTCTGTGTAAGTTTCTGACTAATACAATGCCTTTGATGAGCTTCATTTCATTCACAAATAAAACCTATGTCCTCTGACAGAAAGAAAAAAACACTTATTTATCACACCAGCATTCGTTTTCATTTACATTATAAACTGAATGAGGATGGGAGGCCAGGTCACATTTGGCAGAGCGAGTCACAGACCATAGCAGAAACCTTTCTGTTCCTCTTCCCCTTGTACTCTCTATCAAGTCTAACAATTCTGAGCTTCCACATGGGCCCATCCACATCTTTCATGTGAGTTCAATTCCCAGTTTTATTCCCCAGTTTCGGACCTACAGCTTAGTCATACTTATGTACTGTCATTATGTACTGAACCTCATCAAAGCCAGGGTTGCTGTGATGGCCAATGACCGTCCTCCTCCCCACTGGGTGAACACGCTTCCTTCAATGCACTATCATCTCTGGCCTAATATATTTATTTGGCTCCCTTCACAATTATTATCCCCTTTGCATCCCAGCTTGCTGTCTCCAGTCCACCACAGTGCTGGCCCCCTGAGAACCACCTTGATATTAAACTGCCAGGAGTCGTTGCGGCCCACCTCCCCCGGCAAACTCAGAATGAGAGGTCTGACTGACTGGTTGTTGTGCAGCTGCCCAAATGACCTACTGTTAATCCCATGACTGGCTGATCTGGACCTGCTGGATTGACTACTGTCCATTCCCTGTATTGTAATGCATGAAGTCCCACACCCTGAACCCCTCCCCAGCAGCCAAATGGTCATTTCCAGCACCAGGGCTGAAATTGGATGATGCCCTAGACTGACTGTGGTGGGACTCTGTGATTGATTTCAATTCTTCTCGACCTTAATGAGGTCTACTCCCATATGAAGATAAGACAGAGACAGTAGGAACTGCAGATGCTGGAGAATCTGAGATAACAAAGTGTAGAGCTGGATGAACACAGCAGGCCAAGCAGGATCAGAGCAGCAGGAAGGCTGACGTTTCCGGCCTAGACCCTTCTTCAGAAATGGAGGAGGGGTAGGGGGTTCTCAAATAAATAGGGAGAGAGGGGGAGGCAGATCAAAGATGGATAGAGGAGAAGATAGGTGGAGAGGAGACAGACAAGTCAATGAGGTGGGGATGGAGCCAGTAAAGGTGAGTGTAGGTGGGGAGGTAGGGAGGAGATAGGTCAGTTCAGGGAGGACGGTCAGGTCAAGGGGGCGGGATGAGGTTAGTAGGTGGGAAATGGTGGTGCGGCTCGAGGTAGGAGGAGGCGATAGGTGAGAGGAAAAACAGGTTAGGGAGGCAGGGACGAGCTAGGCTGGTTTTGGGATGCAGTGGGGGGAGGGGAGATTTTGATGCTTGTGAAATCAATATTGATACCGTTGTGGCCTCCTCTACATCAGGGAAGCCAAACGGAGGCTTGCGGATCGCTTTGCAGAACACCTACACTCAGTTCACAATAAACAAATGCACCTCCCAGTCACAAACCATTTTAACACCCCCTCCCATTCCTCAGACGAAATGTCCATCCTGGGCCTCCTGCAGTGCCACAACGATGCCACCCGAAGGTTGCAGGAACAGCAACTCATATTCCAGTTGGGAACCCTGCAGCCCATTGGTATCAATGTGGATTTCACAAGCTTCAAGATCTCCCGCCCCCCACTGCATCCCAAAACCAGCCCACCTCGTCCCCGCCTCCCTAACCTGTTCTTCCACTCACCTATCCCCTCCTCCGAACCTCGAGCCACAACCCCATTTCCTACCTACTAACCTCATCCCACCCTCTTGACCTGTCCATCCTCCCTGGACTGACCTATCTCCTCCCTACCTCCTCACCTACACTCACTTTTACTGGCTCCATCCCCGCCCCTTTAACGTGTCTGTCTCCTCTCCACCTATCTTCTCCTCTATCCATCTTCGATCTGCCTCCCCCTCTCTCCCTATTTATTTCAGAACCCTCTTCCCCTCTCCCATTTCTGATGAAGGGTCTACTCCCGAAACATCAGCTTTCCTGCTTCTAAGAGACAGTGTGTGTACCTGCTAACAAAGTGACTCTGTAGCAGCATTGCAATGAAAAATGTCAGTGAGCTCTAAAGTGCAGCATTAAATTGCAGAACAGTATTCAAAGTGAGTCAGAAGTATGCCATGATCATGCGTCCAATGCCAAACTCCACAGAGAAAAGATGTAAGCAATCATTGTTAATGGAGTGGGCCTTGAGATGTTGCTGAAGCCTGGCCAAGATGGAGTGCTTGAGCTGGAGTTCCCATTCTGAAATTTCATGTCAGGACTTTCCACTATCTAGTTTCTTTCCACTACCTGGGAAAATAGCAAGCTGCATTGTAATGAGGAGAGATTAGGTAATAATGAGATATTAACATATACAAAGAGGCATCTCACTGCTCAAGAATGAGATTCCTGTGTCAACATTAAAATCATGGAAAATCAGATGCTTTTTGTCCTCTAACTCGAAAATATTTTTCCAATCTCGCAATATTTTACCAACAGACTCAGCATTGCAAACATTATTCAGGGGGATGGGAGAACAATGGTCCTTTCAATTAGAGGATCAGATTTAGCTGTGTTCCCCCAAGTAGTTGAATAGCCAGCTCACTCTTCACATTAACATCTGAACAGTTACCCACTCAATGCTGCACTGAAGTGCCAGGTATGGATTATGTGCTCAGGATTGAGTGAAATGTACATATACAACCTTCCAGATCCAAAGCAGAAATGGTATCATTGAGCCAAGAGTGGCAATATTGTCTTGGTGAATCATTCTTCACTCTCTCCAAGCCGTTGGCATAATTCCAGGAGTAAAGCACTTAAAAGTAGACACAGCCACCAGTGACCATTTATATTAAGCAGGGCATGTCGGGAATTAAACCAGCTCATGAGGTGGAGCTCTATACATCCATTGAGACATTGCTGTAGCACTATTATTGTATCAAATACAAAATTCAGGGGCCAAACATGAAATGTTTCATTGATCTTTCAGTTCACTAAGCATAAATAATCCACTGTTAAATTTCAGCCAGAAACAGAAAAGCATTTTGAACATCTCTTCAGTTGAATGTAAGATATGGTTTTATTCTGTGTTTTCCCTTGATTTGCCTTTAGTTGAGCTTCTGAATAGATTAAATGTCCTGTGGAGCAATGACTTGCAAAATGGCTGCGTCATCTGTAATTTATAATAAGCTCCAACCGAGACATAATCCTAAACCTAGCATAAAATTTCCCAGCAAACTAGCTATACATTTATTATTATTCATACTTGATTCATAATTACAAAGTTATTGATGTGCAATTGCAATTTTGGCAATAAAGCTGCCAAAGCTTAATATGCAGTAACAAAGGGTGGTGCATGATGAAATACTAGCAAATGTGGCAAACACATTACTATGAATTAATATTGTAATTACAAAGTTATTGCTTAGTAATTATGTCATTATTTATGGAGCCAAAAATAAAGCATCATAACAGTTAGCAGGTATGTTATCGTTGTCTCTGTTCCTTTCCATTTCAGTATTGCTCTACAAACACCAACCTAGGCCATGTGAAATGCAGACACATTGGGCCTTAGAGGGCTTTCAGTCAGTTTGCACAAGACCTCTTTAAGTGATATTCATTGCTGTGAAATGCACTTAGATCCTTGACTTTTCATAAAATTCCAAATAATTCCTGACAAACTCTCAGGGAACCATTTGATCAACTGCTTATCCAATTAAAGACAAAATTGTGACTGTTAAACATCTTTTACAAGTCATTAAACTGAATACATAATTCATTACAGGCCTGTTAATGAGTTCTGGCATATGATGCGAAGGTAGTTATCATCTAACATTGGAGGTGAAAATGTGCAATTGAATAGGACAGAGTTCAGTAGGGAGGCATTAAGTACTAATTAGAAGATTTTCTGCAGCATTCCTTCTAAGCACCCTGAAGCAGGATTCTTCAACATGGTTGAGAAATGGCTTCTATTGAATCTTTTCTTTAAATTGGAATTATTCACATTTAATCTTTACCAACAGGACCAGCTGAAAGTTTACAGAGTGTCTTCAGTAGACAACGGTCTATTTTAATAATTCATTCAGAGTTTCTAATTTATTTGGTTTCAAGGCAGTCCTTCCTTCAACCCAATAATTTGATGTTATTGAATCTAATCCATAGCTACATTGAAGGATTTTCTACTAGACACCAAAATACTACAGCTGAATACATTGTTCATGCTGACAGGAACAAGATTGCCTGTGACAGCCAGAGACTGATAGAACCCAAGAAATGTCGCGCTGATTAAGTGTTGCTTGATTTACCTTTCAGAGAGAGCAGGGACAAACTTTGTAGAGACATTCCACAAAATCAAATGGGCTGAATCTTCAAGAAGGTAAATTTTAGATGGCCTGCACATGGGCAAGCTTGATGTTTAATTATCTTACATTCTTTTGAAAGTCTATATGCTTGCTTGTCAAATTATCATTGTAAACCCTACAGCATTCGAATTTGGAATATGCAGCCGGCCAGTTTTTTTTGTTCAGATAGCTTGTTTACATATTTACACATTGAGATGGTTTGCATACACCAAGGCTATAAAATGTTACATTTAATTTGTTGCAACAGGATGTTCACATTGGATAAAAGTTGATGGTACCTCCAAATTTTGAGACCATATACACAGTACAAATATTAATTTTGGTAGTACAGAACAAGAGCATTTATAAAAATAAATTTATATTCTTGTGAAACGTCCAGGTAATTTCAAGATAAAAGAAACTTTGACAAAACATGTCTACTTTCAACAATATACAATATATGGAAATTGTTCTGTACTATTTGAAACAAAGGATATTGAATAAGAATACTCTCAGTCGGAATTATTTCATACAGTACACCTTTGCAACTTTGCCAATGTTTAACTCTAGGATAACATCATTAAAGCTATTCACCTGGACAGCTATCTCAGTGTCATATGTGAGATATTACTGTGTGAAAATGATTGTGTTTTCCTATAATGCACCATTGTAGAACATGGCTGACATTCACCTTGTTGATTTAAAAGGATTGAAAGTTGGTTATGTTTTACATTGGGTAGCTGTCCTTTCATCAAATTCTTCTCCACATTTTGATGTTAAACACGACCTTTATGGTCTCTCAATTAAATACACCATGGAAAGTCATGGTTCACTCTCTTGATTGGGCTGGAGGTAACTCATTTGAAGTAACATTGAGGGTTTTATAATTGGCCACATACCACAGAGTAATGGGAAGTGAATTCATTCAGAATTATTGGCTCCCATGATTAAATAACATAATTTGTTGCAAAGGTCCAGGGCAGCATTAGATAAGGCTGGACTGGCTCAGCTGTGCTGTCTTTGATATTTGATTAGCTCATGTGAATAATGGCTACTTGGGCAATCGGAGCCTAAAGAAACACAGTTCAGCAATGGTGTCAACACTGAACTCAAGAGAGGAGTGAAAGAAATGATTAAAATACAAAAATTCAGTGGACCCCTTAAACATTAACCAATTCACTCTGTAAGGAAAACAGCATTTTGTGTGCTTAAACATCATGTTTTCTTTTGCTCACATCTCAGTTGTGGTTCAGTTGGTGGCATTCTCACCTCTGAGTCACAAAATTATAGATTCTCGAGCCGTTCTGGGGACATGCCAAGGTCAAGGGCTATGTGTTGAGGGATGCACTAAAGCCTGGGTCAGCTGCTGTCAAGTCACAGTGGGGAAAGATCCACTATCTAAGGTCTTTCTGCCAAAGTTAAGTAGGGGTCTATTCAGTTATCAGACCATCCCAGTGTCCCAGTGTATGTAAGTATAATCTTGTACAAGTCAGAAATGCCTTGGGTTTGCTGGATAGAGTGTAACTCCAATGTTTGTCTGTGTCTTCATACGTTACTGTATAGAACCAAAAAGCTTTCATGATGATGCTTGTGTATAAAGATATTTTTATGAATAAACTATATTTTGAAAGATAAAAATAAATCAGATTCCCGTCTCTTTTCCACAAAAAGGTTGGAAGTTGGGACAGTCAGTCAACATCCATAAGTTAGATGTCTTGTAATTTGAATGTTAGTCTACCGAATACCTCTCTATGAGTGGGAATGAAAAATCCCAATGGTGTCCAGGCCGATATTTATCTGATAAAATTGCAACCTACACCCCACAATGCAGCAGAAGTGTTGTGTGAACCCAAATTACCTGCACCCAAGAATCGGGTCCCAGCCTCCATTTTTAAATCATTCACACTTTTTCCCAACTCTGTGATAATACAAGCTCACAATTTTATGATTTTGTTTTAAACTGTGACCTGAGAAATCAATCACTATCAGCAAACTGCACTGCAGAACTGACAAGAATTTATGTAGAAACATTAAAAATATGTGTCAATCAAAGATCCTTGTTTGTTCAAAATCAGTAATGTCATCATAAATTAAAGCAATGGTTACTAATAGTGAGACAAAGGAAATACTGCTGTTGGAAATCCAAAGCAAAATCAGAAAGAAGTTTTCGGTGTGAATCTTTAATCAGCGCTCCTCCAGAGATGCTGCCTGGACCAGCACTGGACACGGGTCCTCCTAAGGGCCAAACCTCAGGAACTGAACCACATCTGGCCTCATCATTCTGACTAGAAGTGAAGGGGATGGTTAGAGACAGTCTGCCCAAAGAATTATACTGTACAGCACTCTAGCCCAGAGACAGAGACAACCCCTTTACAAAAGCAGTCCTCCCATCAATCCCACCAAGGGGTAGTGGAGGTGCAAGGCCCCAGCCCCCTTCCACTTTTGTGGAAGACATCCAGCCCTACACTGAAGGGGAAGAGCATCTCAACAGGCTAGTCACAAACATGTGGATTGTTGTGGGTACTATCCTTTCTCAGCAGATGGAGCTGGATAAAGATTTTGGAAAATGTTCACTTAATGTTTTCATAAGGAATATTTTCTTAATAAAATTGAGTTGAACCTCAAACTGAATACTGTGACCCTTTGTCCACTTCACCAACAAGAGTGCTGAGGTAAAGTGTTTTTAATACATTAACTGGTGAAAGTGTCCCAAAGCACAGCCATCACTTTGGATAATCTTAGCTGGTTGCATATTTTAAAAGCCCTTGCTGATATCCAAATATTTGGATTTCTAACCCACACTCTGCTCTGTACTCAACCTTTTGTTAGTTCATTACCTGGTCACTCACTGTATATCTCTTTCTTTCTCCTCTGTTATTGAAGAAGATTGCCCTATATCTTAGCATTGTCAGATAATTGATTGCTGGACAAAGCAATTTGCAGTTGCCTTCCAAGCATAAATTATGCTGGAGATGATAAATTCCTTCTCCATTGGTCTTACACAGAAATTCATTAATGCAATGTGAAAATCTTGTTTTTTTTTACTCAACACACGTTGAACATTAAGTGGATGGTATGTGCCATATGTTTTGCTTGACAGGTGGAGTGAGGATCATGGGGTGATGATGCGATATCGGTCACTCCCCATTTAATAGATATGTCCTGAAATGGTTTGCAAGTAAATTGCAATTCTTTGTCAGACACAATGTGAACAAACTGGAAATAACATCATTGTGTTTGCGATGATTGTGGAAAACTCAGAGAAGTAATCCATCACAGGAATGTAATCTTCTTCATGAACTGTGAATAGGTCTCCTGCTACTTTCATTCTAGGCATGGATGGAACACTGTAAGGATAAATAGGCTCCCTCCGCTGCTGGGGTTGATATGTTTGGCGTGTATCACATGCATTTGGCAGTTGTTCAGTATCCTGATTCATCCTCACTTATATAGACGCATGTGCTCAAAGTCATGTGTGTTCAGTACCCATGTGTCTCTGGTGTAATGTGAACACGATATTCTGTCATAATGCCTTTGGCATTAGGGCTTGTTTGCATTTACAAGTTACTGTTATGATGTACCAGTTTTGCCTCTCTGTGGCCAAAATGAACAAATCCTCTCAGTCCTTCTTTAATACTGTCAGACTATTCCTGGGTAATTATTGTTTACAACTCTTGCAGTTGTACATCTTCAGCAATTTCTCATTACAACTGTTCACACTAGCTCTGACCAAAGTATAACAGATAAACTTTGACAACAACTCCAACTTCATAACCTACAGCACTAAGGTGTGGATCAAAAGGGATACCTTATGAACCAGATTTCAGGATGGTTACATCTGACTTCAAAGTTACATTGTTGCACCTTGACAAGCAAACACTGCAGACGTGAGTATGCATTCACTGGTGGCACATTGTTTCTTGTGGCTTTGTGATCTGATTCAATAGTGAAGTTCTGGTCAAATAATTAACTGTGAAGCCACATAATAGAAAAGGCGAAACGTAAATGTGTTCCATAATGGCTATAAGATCATAACCACTAATTGTGCTATTAATTCATTTATTTTGTTCCACAAAACTGTGCACATTTAAGTAAAGAGCCATTTTTTATACCATTTTTATATCCTTTGATCCTATTTGCTGTCTTTTTAATCCTTGTACTCTTAGTCCCTTCCTGTTCCACTCTGATTATTGTTACCTAAATACATGTCCTGCAATGCCCACATCCAATTGCGTTGTAAGCCAGCATCTCCTCTCTCCTTCCACATCCACCTCTTCTTTTGTTTAAAGCCCTCTCTACAGCCCCAATTTACCAGGACAATGGTCCCAGCAACATTCAAGTGAAGTCCATCTGACCAAAACTGCTTCTTTCCACCCCATTATTGGTGCCACAAACAGAAATCCATTCCAGCCACACCATATATTTGAGCCATGCATGTGGCTTTATTAATCCTATGGGTAATGAAGGTTTAGAAAGAAAGGAACAAGCTTTGATGGTATAACAAATGTAAATTATAAGCGTTTATTAACAGACCTGTACACATATTTCATGTTTATTTATTTATTTTCCAAATGAACATAAAAGTGTGGAGAAAGAAAGACTTGCATTTCCATATGATGTTTCTAGACTATCAGATGTTGCAAAGCACTTTTCAGCCAATGAGCTACTTTCAAAGTATGATAATTACTGTTATGTAGGAAATATGGAAGCCGATTGTGCACAGAAAACCTTCACAAACAACAGTGATAATGGCAATGTTGACTGAAAAACAATATTGGCCACAAAACCAGGAACAAATGGTCTTGCATCAAAGTATCACCACAGAATCATTTACCTGCAAAGGCAGACAGATCCTTGGTTTGACATGTAATTCAAAAGATGGTGCTGCTAAGTGCTGTACTCCATCCCAAATATCAATTGTGAATCTTGTGTATGAGTTGAACCCCAGACATTTTAACCTCGAGACAGCAGTGTTGATACTGAACCGTGGTTGGCAAATCCTCACAATGACTGCCCTTCTCCCTGAGAAAATTTGCATGTAACGGTGGGGTGGGGTGGGATGGGGCTGGGTGGGATGCTCTTTGGACGGTTGCTATGGACTTGTTGAGCTAAATGGCCTGCTTCTGCAATGTAGCAATTCTACAATTGTCAGAAAACAGCAACCCATTCACTAGTGTCCCTATGGTTAGCAGCACATTTATGCTTGTTTTACAGTGATATTTACATTGAATTATCAATAACTAGGTCCTGGAGTATAGAATGGTGTTGAAACTTAAAGCAAAAATGTTTGCACAGTTTATGCTTACACACAATGCAGAATATTCCAGGTCAAAAAGTCAATACTGTTCTTATTGTCTTAGTTCAGCCAAGTAGAAGGTGTTGTGAGCCCTTTGGTCCACACTCAATAAACAACTTTCATTCATCCTGTAGTAAACCAGCAGGATGCTGATATACTCACTGGAGGAAAGAAAAGGCACAAAGCTTCCTTGGTTTCGGGCAGATTGTCCCAATGCCACTACTACAAAACAGAAGCCTTTCAGTACAGAACAGCACTTTTTGAATCAAGCTGTTTGCATAATAAAAGCAAAATACAAATGCTAAGTGTTCAGCTCCAGTAAACGACAGTCAGTTTCTAAACTGACTTTCTGTTAAATGCTCCTTTTAGGTTTGAAGAGCCAGCCTGTAATCCTGGAACTAGTTCTGGTGTTTATACTATTCTATCTTGCTTTTTTAGTTGGTGTCAGCTGATGGTTTGCTTTCAGCACATTCACTTCTGAGTCTGTAGATTGTGGGTTCAACTCCCACTGCAGGAATTTGAGCAAAAATCTCAAGTGACATTCCAGTGCAGTACTGAGAGTGCTACACTGTCACTGAGGTGAGATAGAGTCATTGAGTTATACAGCATGGAATAAGATCCTTTGGTCCAACTCGGCCATGTCAACCAGATATCCCAAACTGATCTAGTCCCATCTGCCAGCATTTGGTCCATATCCCTCTAAACCCTTCTGATTCATGAACACATCCAGATGCCTTTTCCATGTTGTAATTGTACCAGCCTCCACCTCCTTCTCTGGCAGCTCCTTCCATACATGCACCCACCCTCTGTATGAAAAAGTTGCTCCCCCTTACCCCATTCACCTTAAAACATGTGCCCTCTCGTTCTGGACTCCCTATCTCAGGGGAAAGACCTTGGCTATTCATCCTATCCGTGCCTCTCATGATTTTATAAACCTCTATAAGGTCACCCCTCACCCTCCGACCCTCCAAGGAAAGTAGCCTCAAGCTATTCTGCCACTCCCTATAACTCAAACTCTGCAATCCTGGGCAACATCCTTGTAAATCTGCTCTGCACTTTTTCAAGTTTAACATCTTTCCTATAGCACAAAGACCAGAATTGAGGTGTAAATCTTGGGTCCCAGCTACCCTCTTAGGGTTACTTAAGTGATTCTATGACTATTTTGAGGAAGAGCATGGGAGTATTTGCTGTCTTAGTCAAAGTTTATCAGTAAAGCAAATAATCTCATAATTATCATGTTTGTGGGATCCTCCCCTTTTTTCCCACTTCACAATTTGTAACTCTCCAAAAGCACTGAGTTAGCTGTAATGTGTTTGCAAAACATTGTAGGAGAGGCTTTACAAATTCAATTTTGTCATTTTCATCTTACTGTAGGCTAGAAACTGACTTTGAGTCCTGATTTTACTCTGAACTGCAAGTCTGCTATCATGAAGAATGGATTTACCAGAGTGATTGCTGAGGAGTAGCTAGGGATGTTAAGCTGCCAAAACCTGAAGCAAGGAAAGTTAAAAAAACAAAAGGCGGTCATGAAACCGATCCATTGCAGACAAGCTTGAAAATACACATTAAACAGTTACAGGGTGGGTCAGTTTGCATTGGAAAGCAAAAAGGGGCTCTGTTTTATCCAGGACCTCTGGAGTGCATTTGGAAGGCTTTGGTTGCTCTGAAGAAACTGTTTCCATTCTGAGCTGGGTCAAAAAGAACTGGGGCTGGCGGATATGAGGAGAAATGATTTTATACAGCAATTTGTTATGCAGTGACTAGAAGGGCAGTGGAAGCTGAGGAATTGGATAAAGACTTGAAAAGCAAAATGTTGCAAGACTGTGAAGGAAGAACAATTATTGATCTCAGTAGATAACTTGGACAAGGAACAGATACAGATACGATGGGTAGAGTGATCTCATTCCATGCTGCGTGTTTTCACGATACTATGAAAATACCTACTGGTCTTTAACTCTCATACAACCTTCACCTAGTACAATTTATCAAATGACACAAATTCAAGAAATTCCACTTCAATATTTAAAGAGAGAGAAAATTAATCTGAGTAAGTGCTTCACTAATCCGCAGTAAGCACCCTTTCTACTCACATAGTTGAAATCAGCCAACTCGACAGAGTCAGGGGTTTGAAAAGGACTTCTATTAATGCTGAATTATCCTATAACTCAAAAACATGTGTTAATGTCTCAAAGGTGACAGTGATACCAATCTAACTAAGCCAGCACTGAATACCCAGCACCTTCTACTTTACTGAAAATTTTGGGAGGGAAATACAGAGTCTGAGGCTTGGATGGCTAAAGATATAGCTCCTAATGATAGGGTGAAGATTTGGTCATTGATCAATTCACCCAGATTTGTTTAGTTCAAGATTTGGTTTGCTGCTTGACCATATTACCAGGAATTTGTCATAAGTCAGGCAGAAGCGGCAGAACGTTATAAGCCCTGAGCGATGTGAGCTATAGGCAGCTTTATGGCTGAATTTAACAAGGAGTCCAATGAGGTTCAGCTCAACATTGGGAACCTCTCACTTCATCTTTTATGCTTTTGATGAGCAACGTAGTGAATTTCTCTCCAGACAGTAATGAGTTTCCAATTAAAAGGGATTATTGCTTGTTAAATATTTTGTTGACAGAGAAACTTGACCTGTTAATATTCAGCTTCCTATTTACCGAATACACTGAACAAGCTAGAGATCAAGAATTCTTGACTTGGAAAGTAGGGCAGGTAACTACAGATTCAGTTCACTGCTTACTTCAAGGGGAGATGATACCTAGTGGTATTATTGCTACCCTGTTAATCCAGAGACCCAGGGAATGTTACTGGGATGCAGGTTCAAATCCCACCATGGCAGATGGTGGAATTTGAACTTAATAAAAGTCTGGAATTAAGGGTCCAAATGATGATCATGACATAATTATCAATTTTCAGGAAAAACCCATCTAGTTCACTAATGGCCATTAGGGAAGGAACTGCTGTTCTTACCTGATCTGGTCTACATGTGACTGCAGACCCACAGCAATTGTGACTGCAGACCCACAGTGATTGACTGTAAACTGCCCTCTCAATAATTAGAGACAATAATAAGCAGTGGGCTAGCTAGTGACACCCACGTGCTGAGAATGAATAAAAAGAGTGGCTTCCATCTTGCTTAAAACCACACGGCATCTCAGTGTGCAATATACAGGTGCCAGCCATCTGCAACCCTTCTTCACAGATATTGGCATGCAGCATTTGCCAACATCTTACAACCATTATGGCACCTCTCTAGTACATAGGATGGTCAGGAAGCCGAGACTTTTAATGAGAGGTGACTGGCAACTAGCATTGAAATGTTGTAGCAGGGAGCGACAGGGACACAAGTCATGGATTGGAACAGGCTGCATCTCACTTAACATCTACCTGCAAGCTTGCAGCACCTATGCCTTGCATTGCCTGCCATGGTACTGGCTTTTCAGCCTGAGCCAAAGGCTACTGGTACAGCTGTACTGCAATGTTCTTTAGCACAAACACACAGACAAACAGCTTGTCAGCGAGGGGGTATATTAGGCAGGGGCTGGGGAGAAATCCTGATATACAGCACTCCTACCTGTTAATCTACCACCTACAGCATGTGCCAGCTGCCTGTGTGGTAAATATTCATTCAACGACACGGTCATTTCAGAAACTGTGGTGGGGGAGCTAGTTCATACTCAAATCAAGGTGGGTGGTGTTGCTGATGGTCGGGGCTTGTTGGTACTGTCAATTGTGGGCACACTCTGCACACAGTCCAGGAACTTGGAAACTGACACTCATTCACATGGGATGCTGAGGGTCAGGAGACCCTGCCCCAGTATAGTCCTGGGAGTGGGCACCAGTCAGTCCTGCAGAGCAGTCAGTGGAATGGCATATCGTCAGTCAAGGAGCTGTAAACCCAGCAGCTGCTGGTTGAAGGTAGTTAAAGGTCTGGAACATATGTAGTCTTGGGGTCAGTCCATCAGGAGGATGTAAAGGCAGCCTATAGGGAGCAGCAGAGGATTGACTGCCAATAGAAGTTAAGGCTGGAAGAGAGTGGGGAAGCAGCAACATTTTCAGAGTGGGAACAAAGACACTGAAAGGGGCAAACTCAAGGTTAATGGCTCTCAACATACTGGTGGGAGTGGCAATTCGCTGTGCGGGTAGTGTAATGTCAAAGGAGATATGAGGCTTTGGGGGATGCGAGGAGCGGTCCCATGTCACTAGGCAGGCTCCATGATAGGATTTCCCAGAAGTCATACTCCCTGCCATCCCTTTCCATTCTGTAGATGCGAAGATCTACTAAAGAAAAGTTGGGACAAGACCCAGCGTGGGCAGGGTCCGTGTCAGCTTATTGGGTTAAAGCTTGGAATCTATGTTAGCTGGACACTAACACATCACAGTAGCAAATACATAAAGGAGCTGTTTGCAGACACCAGTTATATTTAACTTGCAAATATTTCTTCAGCAAAGTGCTGCACAAACAGAGTGCAGGTGACTGGGGGGCAGATGCTGGTTGAAAGTAAACTGTGCAACTTCCAAAAGTGCTGTGGAAGCCACAGAATGTGGCTTCCTGACCAGTCACATAAGTGTAACAATGGACTGTAGTGAATGCAGAAAGAAGCTGACTGTTTGGTGTGGGTCTGGGGTAGATAATCTGTAAGGATGTTGCAAATAGAGATATGTCCTTGTTGTCAGAGCGCAGCGACTCTCACTGTATGCAGCAATGTGCTCAGCCGCAAATGCTGGCTATGCCACCATTGGCCCTTTGAAGATCTAAGAACCTCTACCACTGTTTCTGTTCCCAATGTACATCATTTCCCCTGAGAGTCTTTGGTCCTACTGCTGGGGGTGATGTTCATCATGGGGCTTCCTTCCTGTGAAGGTAAAGGTGAACGCATGAGAATCAGGATCAACATCAAGGACATGAGCAACAGTGGGTCACTGTGAAGAACAGGAAGTACTCAGTTCAGGGAGAGGCCACTGATGCAGGGCTCCTCAGGTTGTGTGAGTGGGCAGCAGTTTTTCAGCCTTGGCTCCAATTCCTGGGGATAAATGAGGTGTAGTGTCAATGTAGTGACTGCATTTCCCAGGACACCATGACAAAACTGTGCTGGATGCTGGAGTAGAACTTGAGGGTACCCGAAATGGGAGGCCATCCTCTCCTGTGATTCTGAAGTCCATGGCCATTCAGAATTTCTATGCACTGGCTCAGTTCAGGGAGCAACGGGTGATTCTTGTGAGATCTCTCACTCTTGCACCCACAAAAACATTGGACACAGATGTCATCCTTGTAAGCTCACACTGGTTCATTTCACTCTTCCATAATGAAGTTAGTGCTGCAGCCCAGGCAGTAAGGTCTGGGGCCATAGCTGACTTCTCCCAGGGTGCCTTTGAACTGTATGCTCATGACACTGAGAGGGCTAAATCAAAACAATGCAGAATTTAATTAACTGGAAGAGGTTCCATTCCATTAATGTTCAGGTCATCTGTGAACACTGTTATCACTTCTTGGAGGTGCATACCTACTACTCTGGCAGCTGCCACATCCACTCATGGAGCACTCTCATGCATCTGGTGCATTGCAGGTCGAGGTTCCTTATGATACTGGGGACAATAGCTGCTCACTGTAGGCATGTCCCATGATATCAGAGCACAACTACCTGACTGATGCACAGCACAGGTTTCATGCACTGATCATGGCTGCAGGGAACAGAGCACTGGGATGTTGAAGGTGCAAATCCACTGCTTGGACTGGTCTGAGGTATTCTCCAGTACAGTTCAAAGAGAGAGTACCACATCATCCTGGCGTGCTGCAAAGGCACAAATTAAGCAGGCAATAGAGTTATGTGCCAGATGCTGAGGAATTAGGGAAATGGGAACTATCTTCTGAGTTGGGTGAGGGCAACATACAGAGGAAGTCCTCCTTGTTCAGGGCAGGGCTCAGCTTTGTCAGATGCTACAAGCCAGAAAGAATCTCACTGACACTGTTTCCAGTTGATAAGATGTGGATGCAGCAGACCATCATGGACTGTGAGCTATTCCCTGATGGTGAAATCAGTTGAATTTCAGCCTCTGGTAGTTTTGCTTGTGGTCACTTTTGCTGCTTGGCAATAAAAGTTCATATTCATATTTATCCAATTGCTGTCTGCATGTGATGTCCCCTTCTGAACAATGACAAGCTGCAGATCGACAGTGGGCCCTGGGACAGGGGAGCTGACTCAGATGGGATGTAGCTCAGGATAGACACACTCTGTGACATGGTGGTGAAAGAGCAGTGGGCCTGAGTGAGTGAAATTGGATGTGTGAGGGAGTGTCAGCAATGCCAGCTATGTGCCATGAGTTATGAGGCTAATGAGCCATGGCATTGTCAACGCGGGGCAACGCCGGACTGCTAACTCATATCTGCTTTCACAGTGGCCTTTCAAAGATTGTACAAACACAAGACAGGACTGTCTTTCAACACACATTCACTGACTTGTGAGTTGTCTGCTAACAGCACATGATAAGATGAGGCAGGAAGCAGGCAAGACATACACCATAGGGGCAGAATGGGTAGTTAGTGTGGTGAGTTTGCTAAGATACCATGAGGAAACTCAGTTAGCCTCACAGGCAAATCCTCCAAAAGTCTCAATGCAATTCCAACGTAATCAAAGAAACATAAGATTCAGCCCCGTGTTTCTATGTTTTTGGAGCATTTTTGTTTGAAAATAGTTTCTAGTTATTGTGTATTAATTATTAATGTAGTGGTGACTGAACAGTAGGTTGTGGTCAGCATCAGATACATCTCATCTCATTAATCCCTAAACTATCAGATTTACGCTGGACTAATATGGCTCCACTCCAGAGTAAACTTTGTAGTTTAATCCGATTGTATGCTGGAGCCAGTCTTCCTCATAGCTCGAGGGTCTTTGAATAACAGAGGAGAACAATGTTGGGAATATTATGGGGGAGCAATGAGAGATTGTGTGTGGTTGCACATCTGGTGCAGTGGAATCCTGCCAATAATGTAAGCAGGGCAAGTTTCGCATCACTGCAAGCCAAAACTATTAGAGACAATTTCCAGCAAAAAACAAAAATATATGTTGCACTTAATGAGATCCTGAGGGCACCAGTGACCAATTTGTGGGTTTCACCCAGCATCAGTTACCCAGTAGCAACTTCTCCAGATTAATTCAATTTTCTTGATGGGACAACCCTTTAAAATGGGCCTTCTCGGTAGATGTCTTTAAGAAATCCAGAATGTTGCTGCCAGCTGATTGAAGCTCATGTGTTGACAGTAGCAATCCTGGGACCTAATTAAGTGAATACAGAACAATATTGTACTTACGCCATTTGTAATCTGCCAGTGCTCTCCAGAAATACCTGGAGCTAGCTCACAGGTGCCAAAGCCTGACTTAAAATGTGACCAAGATGAAAAGATCCTTTATATTTAAAATCAATTTCGCTAAAATTCATGGGAGAATCTGTTATCCATGTTCTTGCCACTTTAGATAACTGAGTTCAGCCTGTTTACATTGTAGATTGTTTTACAGAGCAAAATCATCTCTCTCCACGTACAATTGCTCTCTCCCTCTCTCACTCTTGTAGTTGGCTTGTCCTGAAGAATGGTTTTCTCTATACATGTCTACCATATGGTAACTAAAATTAAAAATAAGACATTGAGAAAAAAAACAAATAGAAATGCTGACTCGACAAATAATACAGACAAACATAACACACAGGGTTACGGTCTAACAGTGGTATTGGAAAAAAACATTCCCTGACAAAGTGTTCAATTTTGGTGCGATTTACTTGCAAACATTTCAGAAGCACTGAAATATCCATTTAAAGATATGTGTAAAACATCACTTCCTCCCATTAGAAAACATAGAGGATTATTTTCTGTGTTTGAAGACATTCACCTTTGCATTTCCATTGAGCACATCTCAAACATGCATCGTGATATCCATCTGGCTCTTAATAGTTGGTTTTATCAAACTTTCTACTCAGTTTAGCAGATTTTTCTTTGATATGGAAGGGTATTCTGGGAGCACTTTCTTCAGATGGTAAAATTTGTGCATTGCCTGGCAACATAGGTCAGATTGGTATTGTAACATCTTGCAATATGCAGCTTCTTAGTAAATTCAACATTTTCTTGCCTGTAAACTGGAGAACACTTCCTTTTGCCAGCAGATTATCTTCAAACTTTGCACACACTGGGAACAGTGTTAATAACAATTAAATGGACAATCAACTAGCAATGATACTTTATTGGTCCAATTTGTTTGTCGTTTGATATGTCTGACAGTTTTCCGGTACATGTGTTCCTTTTTGAAAGGGATAGTTTGAATTGTTTAGCCATTTTATAGCTCATAGGTTTATGTGGAACCAGATCATTTTATTGATCAGATATAAATTGTTCTCTGCATGTGTTCCTTCAGTCTTTTGTTGCGAAGAAGTACGCAATATAACAGCTGCTCTGTGCAGGGTGGGCAACACAAAGAGGATAACAAATGGTTGAGAGAAACTCTTTTTGTTCTTTGCCTGAAGGGGGTGAAACTAATCCTACAATATCTAATACGAGAGGCAATTCAATACCCATACCACCCAGGTTGGGAAAGAAAAGAAATTATCACATAAATAAGAGGCTAACTTTCCATTTCACTTAGAATACTGGGGATGATTGGTTAGGGATAGTAAAACTCATTCTGTGCTCCCCATTGACTCCTGGGCTACGTGGAGGAGATTTATTGCAAATTCAATTTATGTGGGGGCTCAGATTTGGTTTGAAGACCCATTTCTTTGGCTGAACGTTTAATCCTCATTGCTCATTGACAGTGTAATCCACGTAAGTGGTGGTTCAAGGATTTATTTTAAATACAGAATAGCATTCTCAGAATTCTGGATTTCAACTCTCTTATGAAAGAGAAGATCCTGAAATATTCAAAATAATTTTTGCAAAACATTTGTCTTATTAATGAAGAAGACAGCTTGCATGTGCCAAAGCATTAATTTAGTATCAATTAGCTGTTGAAATAAATTAGAAAGTTGTTTCTGTGAGATTACATTCTATATACATTGATGGTGATCACACAATGTAAATATATTTTAAGGTAACCTTTGCATTGAAGTCTATTAATTCAATTTTTGCAATAGACTGCTTTAGAGTTTTTCAAAAAATGTCACGACATGGATTTACTTTTAATCTGTTATATGCAGCTTTGATTTCCTTCCGAGTAGATATGTATAATTGTGCAGGGTCTCCAGATTCAGCAAATAGACATTTGCTAATTTATCATCCAAATGGTTAAAATGGTTACTATGTTATTTTCTGAGGTGATCACTCGTTGTTATCTTATGTTAGCTTGTGTTATAAAGTATATATAGTACAGGGCAAGGTTGTTTGAGTTAGCTCACGGCCACTAATCCCCTTTTGTCTTTGCTTTTCTACAGTAATTAGTGGTAAAGAATAGTGCAGAGCATCTACAGAAGAGAGATAATGGGAACTGCAGATGCTGGAGATTCCAAGATAATAAAATGTGAGGCTGGACGAACACAGCAGGCCAAGCAGCATCTCAGGAGCACAAAAGCTGACGTTTCGGGCCTAGACCCTTCATCAGGGTCTAGGCCCGAAACGTCAGCTTTTGTGCTCCTGAGATGCTGCTTGGCCTGCTGTGTTCGTCCAGCCTCACATTTTATTATCTACAGAAGAGACTCTGTTTTTGGATAACAAAAAGCTTTATTGCATGATAGCGATAATTATAACTACATTTGGTAAACCATTATTAATAGAACTTTAGGGAGCTAAGGAACTCTTGCGGAAAATGATAGTGTCCCTACCTTAAGGCCAGAAAGCAAGTCCCACAGCTTAGAGATTTGTCTGAACTGGCTGTCCCTTCACAACATTACAGGGGAAGTCCTTCGGCTGGAGATTAAATGTCCCCAACTTGCATTTTTTTAACAGAAGGCAGTGCCTTAAGACTTTGAACTGCACGTTGAGAGAACGACAATGCTATTCATTTTAGATTATCAGACTTAGCTTTTTTTTCCCTCTCAAATCTCGGTATAATGTATTGGTTACCCTGAATTTGTATTTATGAGCTAAAAGGCAGTTCTTTCACAATAGTTATATTTCCTATCTTGTTACAATTAGAAGCTATCTTCCTCAACAAAGGCTTCCCAGTTCTTGAAGTAAGCACTGGTCATTAGCAAAGCAATGGCACTGCTTCCTAACCTTTAAGAAAGCTGCCCACAAAAATCCATGGAGATCTGAGACCAGAATTTCCCCTGACTTCAAAGAAAGGGGGTCTCATAGCATCCAGCAACAGTGATGTGAGCAAGCTGATATGTCGCCAATCACATTGAAGGATCTCACCGGCAGGAATCAAGGGAATTAAATGGTCTAAATGTTTCCTTCCTTTCAACAAAAATGTTGGGTTTATGTCATAAATGAACATGATTGCATTTAGACAGATGTTGAAATAAATGAACTTTTGTAAAAGTATTTTTAAAATGTTCAGAAATTCTGCCATAAGAGAACTTTAACATTCCACAAATATAAAATCAGCTCATTGGGCTGCTTAGCAGCAAAGATGAATTTAGTCAAATAAAAAGACCCAGTTACACACCATTCAACAAGTGTAATTTTCTTCAAAGTTTAACAACAGAACTAATAATATAAGAGTGGAAGTTCTTGTCAAGTGAATTGATTGCATTCCGGGACTGCTGAACAGTGCACACATGGGTTTCTGTCCTTACAACCTACAGAAATTGCTGCTAGTTCCAGAGGTGTAATAATGGCCTCCACTGACAGCTTCACTACCATTGCAACTACAAATTCTGAGTTATTTACTCCACTCGCAATGTGGCTACAGGATGCACTACAGCAACTCACCAAGGTTGTCACCACCCAACGGAATTGGGCCAACAAATGCAAAAGAACAAAATGCATGCAAATTAGTACTAATAATTGCACTAATTTACAAGTTACGTACTACATTGAAGCATTACAGTGATCAGAACTTAAGTGAAGTTATTTCAAAAAGTCAAAGTGCAGAATGAGTTAGTGTACCCAATTTAGAACATTGTTCCCAAATTGTTTGAGAGCTGGATCTGTTGGATTAAGTAATCTCTCTTACACATGAAGGTCAGGTGTTGTATGCAAAGGATGCACACTTTTGTTCTATCCATAAAATTAAGACCTCCAGGGAGATTGAGAGGATGGAGTGAGAGGGGCATAAAGTTAGCAATTAAATGTCTGGAGGACAACAGGCTATTGAAAATATGAGGATAGATCTTGGAAATTAAGAAGTATTCATTCAGCAAACTCAGATATAAATGTAGCGGTATGAAATCCATCCTGGCGTAAATTGTATATCTACTTAACAACCGAATTCTTTGAGTTCCTACAAGCTTAACTACCACCAAGCAGTACACATTCTGATTTGGCTCTTATTTAAAGTCACACATGGCTTAATCTGTTGATGGAATAGCTGAAAACAGATTTCAATCTAATCTATCTTAATGTACCATCAGTTTCCTGTTAAATGTATGGGGAATAAGGATTGCCATTAACAGCACATCCATTATATCCATGTATAGCACATGGTATTCTGCATAAGCGACCTGGAACTGAAGAAATCTGACATTTACTTTTTGCAAAAGAATAAACTCTTTACCAAAAGCATAAAATGAAATTGTTGCCAACTGAGGCTCTGCAACCTAGTGCAGACTTTGCTAATTATTCATAATAAACCATTCAGCTCTGTGCTCGTAAATAATCATCCAAGGACCTGTTTTTCATTTATCTGTATGTTTTACAACATTATCAATGATACTAATTAAATTCTAGATCATTGCAATGAATTCCTTCTAATAAAGACACAATGATGCACAAGAGGATGCAACTAATTGTGCCTTGAAATCTCAGGCAGCAGGTCTTAATTAAAGATAGTTACACAAGTGAGAGAAATGAGACAATGAACAGCTGCACACTGAAGGATAAGCTCATGTTAAAAAAGTAACACAAATTATTTCTAGATCTTGCAGATTGTTTGAATTGCTTGAGATAACTTCAGTCTTTTTCCCTGGTATTCTTCATGTTTCCCTCAAAGTTGGTGTCAGTTGGGGGGTACTGAAAGATGAGACCCAGCAAAGGTGTTAGAAATGCTCACAAGACTATACCATTAAAAATCTGAGACTCAAATGGCTCTGTAACTGAACACCTGTTAACAGATTGCTCAAGGAATTCTGTCCAGTGATATGATGGAAATACATGGACATGCTTTTACTATCACTTGTCAAAATTTCAGGATGTCCCAAGGTATTTCACTACAATTTTTGTTTAACTTAACTGACCTCTTTGCAAACTTATCAGAGACCTCCCCATCTGCATATACAGTGTAGCTGAAGGGCAACTTGTTTAAAGTTGAAACATTCAGAAATAGAAGGAATAGGACATTTGGCCCTTCAAACCTATTCCATCATCCAACATGATCATCCAACTTAGTATACTGCTCCCACTTACCCTGCCAAATACACTTCAATTCATTTAGCTCAAAGAACAACATCTAACTTCTTGAAAATATTCAATACTTTGGTCTCAACTGCTTTCTGTGGCAGAGAATTCTAAATGCTCACCAGATGAAGAAATTTATTCTCTGCTTGGTCCTAAAACACCCAACCTTATCCTTAAACCCCTGATTTTGGGCTCCCTAGTTCTTGGGAACATCTTTCCTGTGTTTATGCTGTCTAGTCCAGATAGAACTAACTTTGCCCTTAGCAAACATATCAAAGACCTTTACTGCACTGTCCTGTATTTATATTAGATCTGAAGGGAATCCGGCACGAAGGAGATGCATTATTTCGGACATATATATTTCAAAACTGCACAGCAATGCAGCAAGATTGCTGCAAATAAAACATGCTGCATTATTGTATTAAATCACATTACATAAGTAGAATTACTTCAAAAATGCTTAATTAATTGAGAAATGCCTTGGGACATCTTGAATTTGGGAAAAGCACTATATAATTTAAAGTCTTTGGCCTGGATTTTCATGTGTCCAGTCATGCCCACAACGGAAGTGAATGTCAGAAGAGAGGCAGGCCAGCCCTAGATGTGGAGATCCTGCTCCTCTACAAAACCCCCTTTAAAAGATCAATGACCATTTATAATTAGAGTTCTCCTTCATACAGAAACCATTTCTGTGATAGCCTGGTAGGACCACTTGGTTCCCACTTTTCTGTTGCCAGGTATTGTTGCAGCACCATCATATTCCAGGCTGCCCAGAAGTGGTATCTTTGAAAAAGAACTCCAATTATAAATGGATATATGTCTTTTTCATAACGCCCACCTTGGCAGCTCTGGAGGAAATGATGTAGAAAAGCGAAGAAAGGAGCTAAAAAATGGCGGTGTGCTTCAAAGAAGACAAACGTGCTGCAAAGGAAAGACAGGAACTGCAAAGTCAGAAGAGGAGCTGCAAAAATGGGAAAGGGGCTACAAAGGCGAAGGCAGGGCTAGGAAAGAAAATAACAGGCTGCAAACATGGACAAGTGGCAGAACAGGGGAGTGCAATGTGAAAGGAGAAAAGTTTTAAACCTTTCAGCCAAGGAATGCTCAGCTCAATGGAATGCAGAAAAACTGAGGTAATAAATTCCTTGAAATTAATGTGGAGTCTCGTGCTTTGAGACTATAGAAGTTCAGGAGTGGCTGTATTGAGGAAATCCCTTGGACACTATTATAATGAACACCATGTCAATTGGATAATTTAGTACTCAACAGTATTATTTCAATAAGATTTGCATTTATGTATGTTACTGCATTCAAAAGCATCTGACATATTGTGAATTTAGGGTGGCACAGTGGCTCACAGTACCAGAGACCCAGGTCCAATTCCACCCTCGGGTGACTGTATGTGTGGAGTTTGCACATTCTCCCTGTGTCTGTGTGGGCTTCTTCTGGATGCTCCAGTTTCCTCCCACAGTCCAAAGATGTGCTGCGTGGGTGGATTGGTCATGCTAAGTTCCCCATAGTGTTCAGGGATTGTAGATGAGTGGGTTATAGGGAAATGGGCTTGGGTGGGATGCTGTGAGGGTCAATGTAGACTTGTTGGGCTGAAGGGCCTGTTTCCACACTGTAGGGATTCTAAGATCTAAAAATTTCTTGAGATACTGTGATTGTGTTGAACGTGTAGGTGTTTAGTTGTGACTCCACCATAGAATGCAAGTTTAGGGTGATGGTTTTTATATACAGAAGTGCACATCAGTTATGTTTTTTAAAAAGTTTTTTTTTGCTAACTTATGATTGTCTTGTGTCAAGTTAAATACTGCAGCATCTAGCCAATATAAAGCTTGCCCTTTGTGTTGTGGTTTTGTATTTACTTGTGCAATGATGATTATTAAAGATATGGATAAACTCTTCTAATTCTGATTTCTGTGTGAGTGCAAGTAAACCATGTATCACCATTAAAACAGAAGATCTTGTTATTGCATGGCAGTATCACCTGATGGAGTTAGTGAGGATAATCAAGGTGTCCGTTGCCCTCAAGAAAATCTGGAGAAGAGCTCTTGAGAAAGTGAAATGCTTTCTGATCTCTTCCCAAACTGCCAGTCACATCAGATCAGGGGCTTTCCAAGTGGAGGAGGGAAGGTAGCATAGTCCACTCCCACCTGGTTAAGTACATACCCCACCCCCACCACCATATTCATCATGGGGGGGGGGGGCATTAAATTTTGCCCAGTGATTCACTCCAGGCTTCAAACCTAGATCAATTCATTTGGAGGAGGACGTGTAACACAGCTGATCTGTGAGCTAATGAACAAATGCTGCAGCAAAGGGCAGATAGGATTTAATCCAATCCTTAACATTAACTTTAATTTGAATTTCAGTCTAAATAACTGAAGCATTTTTATATGACCAACATTTAGCAGAAGGCAATAAATGACTGCTTACAGAGTATTTTGGGGAGGAGATGGCATTAGTATCTCATGAGATTACACTTCTGAGGATTGTTGACTTACTGCAGTCTTCTACACTGTAATATTCACCGGTTTACAGCATGGTATGAATATTATAATCATATTTCAAGGCACCTCATTAAACGTGTCTTTTGGGACAAAATGTGCCGGTGCACTACACATATTAAATATGAACCAATTTTAAAAATTCAGGATTTTGTCATCCAATGCCACATATGCCATGTGTGAATGGGACATGATTTTATAGCCTTAAACCTAGGCAACTGACACATTAGGTATATCCTCAATGACAAAATGGTGCAATTAAAACTGTTATTACAATAATAAAAAAAACTACAATTGTAATCCATTATTAAGTAAATACATATTTGAACAAGCACTCTGCCCTTATAAATATACATTACTGTACTAGAGCGAATAATAGCAGGCAAGGTATCAGAATCAAACTCGACATAGATACAAATGGCTCTGGAAAAAATGATTAAATCTATTATATTTGAACCCAAAAAGTAGTTGATGTGCTAATTGTCTGGAGTTCCTGTTTATTCATCAAGTTAATAAATGCAAAAAATTTTAGAACTATTTGTACCATTAAAGCGTGACTTGAGTTTTAAAATCTGATAAGGCATATTATTAATTTATCTCTATATACATGGAAAATTGTGGCAGCCAGGAAATAATTACAGATGTCCATATGACTTACATCTAGATCTAAACACCAGGTGCCAAATGTCCAATCATGTACATTATAGCCCAATTGCACTAATGTTGCTGGGATGCTTAAAACAAAGCAAGATGAGGGCAACTCCCTTACTAATGAGGGTGTTACAATACTGCTTTATTAATACCTGTTCTGATTGAGGCTGGAGTGGTGTGCCAAGTCCTTTCTAGTCCCACTCCTCTACTGGCCATCATTACATTTTAAACATAACCAAAGGGGTGATGTGGCCAATTATGTAAGTCCTAGACTGCATCAAGCTCAGCATTAAGAATAAGTCAACCAGTTTTGTTTAGTCAACAACAAACAACCCATCTATCATCAAAATTAAAACATACTTAAATAAAGACACAGAGATTACTAGCAAACAATTTGTACTCTGCACACACAGATTCTCAAGTCTGGGGGAAACAAAGAAAATGAAAAATCTGCAGACTGTTAATTTTACAGTAATTTGGCCAAGTAATAACTAAATTCACGAATAAAAGAATAAGTAATGGATTATTCCTAAATGGTGTTCTATTCCCAACGTTTTTTCTGCATGTACCATCTGCTGGCATTAAGGCATCTCTCTATAACAGTTGTATTGGGGGGATGCCTTTTGGTGGAAATGGGAGCGTGGATTCTGACAGTCCATTCCCTCTCCACAAGTAGTAAAGATGACGGCACGGTGGCTCAGTGGTTAGCACTGCAGCCTCACAGCGCCAGGGACCCAGGTTCGATTCCAGCCTCGGGTAACTGCCTGTGTGGAGTTTGCACATTCTCCCTGTGTCTGCGTGGGTTTCCTCCGGGTGCTCCGGTTTCCTCCCACAGTCCAAAGATGTGCAGCCTAGGTGGATCGGCCATGCTAAATTTCCCTTAGTGTTCAGGGGTGTGTGGGTTATAGGGGGTCTGGGTGGGATGCTCCAAGGGGCGGTGTGGACTTGTTGGGCTGAAGGGCCTGTTCCACACTGTAGGGAATCTAATCATGACTTCCGGTGGGTATTCAGCTCTCACATGTTGCTGAGAGGAGTTGTAAATAAAAAAGGAGACAGTAATACAAATAGGTCAAAATCACTTCAGAAATGCAATGGTCTTAGTCCACCTAATAAACTGGGCCATGTGGCCATGGTCTGAAAGTTCTCCAGATGGCATGACTCCATCTCAGCTCCCATCTCCTTGCAGGAACAACACTTTTGCTCACTGCCATTTCCTTAGCAAAGTACCCTCTCCTTGAAAGATCAAAATATGTTTATATGGTTCTGCATAAACTTAATATTTTGAATTACACCTCTTCACTATATCCCTGAGGGTTAAACCACTCATTGGTAGCTCTCTGCTTCTGTCTAAACCACAAAGTGTCAATAGCCTGTACAGAATTTTACACATCAACTTCAAGCAAGCAATTGGTTTCAGTGGAAAATTAAACACATACTATCTGCCTGCTGCAACTCCTGGATATTTACACTGAAACTGCTGCCCATATGGGGTGAAATCTGCTTACACTAGTGAGATAAAAATGTCTTGGTAGACCATTCTATGCCACAATTTTCTTTTTCATTCACTTAAAATCCAATAGAAGTTGATTGGTTGTGCCCCAACATAAGATGGCATTGCCACCACACAGCGCCAGGCCTTAGGTTTGATTCCATATTGGTGACTATCTGGTGGACTTTGCACATTCTCCCTGTGTGCTCTAGTTTCCTGTCACAGTCCAAAGATGTGCAGGTTGGTTGGGTCGTCCATGCTAAATTGCCCTGTAGTGTGCAGACTACATGCATTAGCCATGATTAGACCATCTGCCACGGCAGGATTTGAGCCCAGGACCCCAGAACATTACTTGGGTCTCTGGATTAATAATCCATTGAAAATACCACTACGCCATGCCACTTAGGGAGAGACTGAATAGGCTGGGGCTACTTTCTCTGGAGCATTGCAGACTGAGGCGTGATCTTATCAAGGTTTATAAAATCTTAAGGGGCATGGATAGGGTGAATCGCTAAGGTCTTTTTCCCAGGGTAGGGGAGTCCAAAACTAGAGGGCACAGATTTAAGGTGTGAGAGGTAAGATTTAAAAGGGGCCTAAGAGGCAACATTTTCACACAGTGGTTGGTGTGTGTATGGAATGAGGTATCAAAGAATGTGGTGAAGGCTGGTACAATTACAACATTTAAATGGCATCTGGATGGAAATATTAATATGAAGGTTCTAGAGGAATATGGAACAATATGCTGGCAAATGGGAGTAGATTAATTTAGGATATCTAGCAGGCATGGGCCAGTTAGACCAAAGGGTTTATTTCCGAGCTTACCTTTATGACTATGGCTCTATTTCAACAGGACTCAAACAGTGCGACATTTTTTAGCTGGGAATTTTTGCACGACAAGTCAGATACTCATGTTGACACAGTAGAATTTAGAGGACATTAGGCTTTGTGGTTACTGTTTGACTTCATACAGTGACGCCTTTACTCCATAATATCCACATTATGCTTCCTATGCCCTCTGACACATTCGGTTTATTTTCATTTCATTGGATTTCATTTCTGCTGTGCTGTACTTTTGTTAGATTTAGCTTTAGCAGAAAATATATTTAACAATTATCTGGACAAGATTTCCTCAATTGCGGGAATCTGATATTCAGACTCTAATTAATTATCTGGCTGGCCATCACTCTCACCACCTCAGAGAGGGGGAATTCCCTCTCAAATGGTTGACCAGGGACAATGTGAAGTTAATCAAAGCAACAGTTAAAGAGCTCAGAGAATGATCTTTATACTGAAACTGGTTACAATGTGGAATTTTCTGCCAAACCATCATTGAAAAAGTCTAGAAATTCTTTGAAAAGAGAGGTAGTGAGGAAATAGGAAGTGTGGAGGGGGATTTTCTCAGGAGTCCTGTACGAAAAACATTGACACAGAAATGGTCATATGAATAGCTTGTTTCTATCATGTTACACAATGTGGCTATCATTTGTGGAAGGTCGCAATAGAAGAATCTTATGTAATGGATTCCCCAGTCCCCATTGGTTCAGAGCTCAATGTGGATTTTGTTTCATTCATGCAATTGGCAACTAAACAACATTAAGCATGTGCAATGCTGATTGTTTTGAAAAGTGTCCCAAAATGGTTTGTTGGCTAAGATTTTACCGTCTGGCGGTAGGAGCATATTTGGCATGTGAATACATTTAAGCATTCCCCGAATGCACAAAACAAATTTCTTTCTGCGCACCAGTAATTGGGAACTTAAAGAGTTAAGCTGCCTGTGTTTTCTCTTTAGCCACAAGAAAGTCTTCAACATAAGATTGATTAGAGAGTATTTCTCTTTAAAGTCACATGTGCTTTACTTCCAACACCTAAACAGAGAGTTGTCCAGAATTTTAAAAAAATATTTTTAGCAGTCATGCCCAGAAATTATTAGGCTTAAGTTACATGTAATTAGAGATCATGAATGGTTATCGGGCACTGAAGAAATTAAATAACATGAACCATCTTTGATTTTAAGGTGTGCGTTTGGCTCATTTGTGCATAATTTAATAACATTAGTCCATGAAGGAAACATATCAGCAAAGCACAATCTGAGAATTGGCAAAAGTGCAGATATGTCGGCTTTTTTCAGATGTAAAGGAGCATTTCATCATGAATATCGATAGTTTTTCATAAAAACTTTGCCCTTTCTTTTGCCTGAAGAAAGCAATGATATAAGGAGAAAAGAATCAGCATTCTATAATACTGGCGTATTAACACAGTCTCCTTTGCCTTCATTGATTTGGATGAGATTCTTATTATTGCGTGTGCACATGTAATTAAAGATTCCTCCGATGGTACCAATTATGGGCTCAGAGGGACTACAGCACATATTATCAAATGGCAGAACACAGTGATGCTGTAAACATACATTAGCCATTCCAGTTCTCATTAATTCTTCCACAACAACTCATTAGTGTCCTTCGAGTTGACAGGTAAACATGACTAATGGGATGCATCCATCAATAACCTCTTTGTACAGAAAGAGATGCCAATGATAGGAATTTTATGCAGAAACTAATTACGAGGTTAATTTTTTTATTTCCTATTTTATTTTTAGGTGCTAAACCTCTTACCTTAGCAAATTAAGAAGGAATAACCTCTAAATGACCGGTCCACAACTGCATTTACTTCAATGTATATGGGTGGAAGATGTTAATTGGTTATTGATATACTGTATAAACTTGATAGTCCAAGCTTTAATTCTTCCTTTGTAAGGCTGCATAGTGAAACTTCTGGATATTTTCATACACTTATTTTCAAATATGATTAAATAAGATATGTTCACTATTTTAAGTGATATATCACTTTTGTGTTACCTCTATAGCTTACCCAAGGTGACTTCAATTTTATTGCACACAGCCTCACTCTAAAGTGTTATACAGAGCCTATTGCTAAACTGACAACAAATTCATGAAATTGACCAGAGATTGGCAAGATAATTGTTGCAAAAAATGATTCTGCAGCATAATGAACTCTCAGAAATGCTCAATCAACATCTTGTGAAGTCTTGTAGGCAGGTTTAGTAGTCAGAAGTGCCTGTGTTGAACTGCCACTTTCAGCTTGAACAATATCCACTGCACCCAATGTTAGCGCATACATTTCACAAACAATTTTCCCAAGATGTGAAGTAAGTTGAGATATTAGTAAAACTTAATGCTGCAATAAGCAGCAGTAATTATTGTGGTGTCATTTCATATTATCAAATAAAATAACGCCAACGGCATATATTTTCATAACATCTTCACGAGAGTAAACCATTCCAAATTGTCAGAAAAACCCATCTGGCTTACTAATGTCATCCAGGGAAGGATTCTTCTTCATAGATGCTGCCAGACCTGCTGAGCTTTTCCAGCAACTTCTGCTATTTGTGCTTCAGATATCTGAAGGCTTAGTTATTAATGATGGAGCATCAAAAATCCAAGATGTGTAAGATGTCAGATTTGAAAAAGTACAGTTCACATGATACAATGAGGTGATTGTATACTGTGGTAATTCATTCACTTATGCATTTAAGTGCTACTTTCTATTTAGTGTAAATTGAACTAGTTCCTTTACCCTTAGATTGATAAACAATTTGATTTCACATTAAATAAATATGAGGCTGAATGTCACCATATTTTGGTAAAATGTCATTTTTATCAAGCTTCCTGGAATGTTTTCCTCTGCAAGAGCTAGTGAGTTTTTTGCAATTTATCTCAGACTGAGCTCATTACCTACCTGCCTGTCTTCAACTCTCATCTGATGCCTGCCCAATTCTTTCACTTGCCTTAGCCAGAAATTCACACTCCTGCTGGAATACCCTGGGGCATACCAGTATTTCTGGTGCTGGCACCATCCTGGAATCTGGGCTGTGCACCTGGTAAAACATTAGCAGTCAGGAGCTGCCCTTCACCATCACTGTGTACAGCACAGAAGTCACAAGCCAATGCTTCTTACAGCACAGCTGACAGCTCTTGGCACATACAATGGCATATTCCTATCCTTGCCGCTGTTTAAACACCAGATCCCCTGACCTAAGCTACGTACTGTCTTACATCTCTCTCTAAATCAGTCACACTTTCTGACTTTGATGCAGAATCTTATCATTGTTCAAAGAGGGGCCATCACATGCAGGGAAACTTTCAGCAAAGAAAGATCATTTTATTTATGAACGCCAAAGTGAAAGACATCAAATAAACCAGCCTTTTGGAGCACAAACAAACTACTTACATGTTGAATGCCAATAATTTTGCAATAAATTACCATTGCACGCAGCTCTCATCTACTGGAACTGGGTGTCAAGTAAGTTCTAACTATATGGTTGCCCACCATGCAGCTGCACCCTATCAGGACAAGGTGATGTTCGTCCTGCTCAATATCCTCATCTCCTTCTTTGAAAGAACTCTCCTGTTCTCTCAGGTCATTAACATCTATCTTATCCCCTCTTTTTCTGTTTCACTTGTGCAGAGCACAGCACACTAGGAATATGCAGCACATTCTGAAGTATGCTGCAAAGCCCTGTCAGACAACTTCACATGGTAGAATTTCAACTTCAGAAGGCCCACCATCTGATCTACCATGACCTTTATCAAAGAATGAGCCACATTCTATCGCCATTCGGTCCTAGTCAGGGGGTTGCATGTTGGAATCATCAGCCATGGTCACAGTGGGTAGCCCTTGTTTCCCAGTAACCATTCCTTCAAAGACATCTGGACACAAAAACACACCTGGAACATGAGAGTTCCCCAGGAAACAGACATCATGTGCAGGACTGTTTGGGACCCACTATCTGGATTGTAGACAGCTATATTCCCCAACCCAGTCTGCACCTCTATCCCCTCCAGTTGGGCTGTATACAAACCCCTGGACTGATCGGCGATGCTTCCCAGTCTGACCTGTGACCCAGCTTTGCCAAACTCCCTTACCCCAACAGACTGAAGACTACTCCCTTTTGAATATGATATTTTGCCATTTGCGTCTTTGCACATGCCGTGTGTTTGCTGCATTGGGTGCTCACACATGCTGTAGATGTGAGATTGATGAGGCAGAATGCCATTCAGTAATGTGTCTACCCTCTTGACCAATGTCAGCTGACCAATATGACAAGCTGCCTGGCTTGGTGTCTCAGTTAAACTACAAGGCAAGATAAGTGTGCTGGCAGTTTTTATCATGCTGTTGAGGGGGTAAAGTGCTAACAGGCAAGGCAAGGCAAGACAAGGATGCCATGAGCATCCAAATAGGCGCTAGGTGAGTGAGTGCCAAGAAAACAAATGAGCAGCCCAGAGACGCAGCCTGGCCCAAACTGTGAGTTGGGTGTCTATGTGCATAAAGTGAGCTTGTTGCAGTATTGCAATGAATGGTGCTGGCATAAGCCACAGTGCAACATTGGGATACAAAAGTGAATCGGAGAAGTGTCATGATGCTGCAGGGCCTGAGAGGATTCTGCGCACAGGTTCCAAGTTGGAAGAGGTTGGTGACACATGCTTTTCTAACAAGGATTATTACACCACACGTAATAATACCCCTCCTTCTTAGATAAAAAATTGAAAGTGGCGAAACTAAATTCCTTTCAAGATATGAGTGTATATTTTATCAAGATTCTGAACTTTACAATTTACAGAAGGAGGTCATTCAACCCAACATGCATGTACCAGCTCCTGAAAGAACTACCCAGCGAGTCCCACCTTCCAGCCCTATCTCTGTAGTCTTCTAAATTCATTATTTTCAAATATATATCCAGATCTCTTTTGCAAACTTATACAGGATCTACTTTTACCACTCTCTCAAGCAGCACATTCAAAATCCCAACAACTCTCTGAGTAAAGAAGCTTCTAAACATGTCACTCCTAGCCCTCTTGAGGGCAATCTTGAACTTGTGACCCCTTGTTATTGACATACTAACTAGTGGAAATAGAATACCCTTCTTTACCCTGTAAAAATTGTTCATAAATTTTGAACACCTCATTAACTTGAATATTATGGGAATTAGCCGCACACCCAGAAGCATGGGACTGAACCTTCCCACTGGTTTCAGGATCTCGACATCAGGAACAAATAAGGTTCCTAAACGCATACTGACTGGCAGTAGGACTGACTCAGTGATTTTAACGGTGCCAGCCTCCAAAATGGCTGCCTCAGGGCTTGCTGCACAATGAAAGGGGATAGCAAGCTCTCCATGCTGCCATCTGAAACAAAGAATCAACACTTCAGCAGCCTGACCAACACCATGGGGAGAGATGGGAATGGCAGGGAGAGCTCAGTAAATTTGGGGGGTGTTGGGAGGGGGGTCCCCTCAAAATAAAGACACCATCACTGAAGTAAAACTAAAATAAAAATTCAGGATGGCTGAGGGAAGAAACCCCTGCTAGTACAAAGGGGAAAGGCCTCATAGGGAGCAACATTGGAGCCATGGAGGTGCCCATCTCTGCCTGCAGCTCCTTCTTTAGGCAATGGCTTCTCCGGTTCCATTGGCCTCCAGGATATTGTGGCAAGGTCACTTCCAATTGGCGAGGGGTCCAATCCTCTGTCATCAAGCAATCAATATGCACCCTGGCCTCCCTCCTGCCTACCATCAAGAAATAGCCCTGAACAGGATGTGATCAGGGAGTGGACCTGATGTGACTCTTCACTATTTTACTGGCACTGCCAGCTCCAGCCCCATTCCTGCCACTGGGGTCAAGTAAAAGTCAATCTGTTGTTCCCATGAAACATGTCAACTAGCTAAACATCAGACAGAGGTTGGTACTGCTTGTATACAAAATAAAACTATAAATCTAGTCTGTTACAAGGAAAAGGCCGAGCCCAACAGTTCAGGGAAACTAGATTTGAACAATTTGTGCCAGTCTTGGAGAGTTGGTGGTATCAAGGTAATGTCACTGAATTAGTTAATCCACAGGCTCTAGGCTAAACCTCTGGGACACAGATTTAAATCTTACTTTGGCAGCTAGTGGAATTTAAATTCAATGAATATAAACCCATAAATAAATTGTTACAAAAACCCTATCTGATCTACGAATATCTTCCGGGAAAGGAGATCTGCCATCCTTATCCAATCTGGCCTATATGTGACTCCAGACCCACAGTAATATGGTTGACTCTTAACAGCCATCTAAAACAGTCAAGCAAGCCATTCACTTCAAGGATAATTAGGGATTGGCAAAAAATGCTGGCCTTGGGCAGCGATGCTCGCATCCCACTGAGGAATAAAATTAAAGCCTTGCTAATAATGTTAACATCCTATGAATTAATAAAAATAAACTTAACACATTTCAGGTGCCTTGAAATGGTCACAAATCAAGAATGAGTCTTAAAAAGTTTAATAAAAAGGTATTCAAAAAATTGGGCCTGATATATCATGTTATAACAATGATAACAAGTCTTTATTGAGGTTGTCATTACTCTCTTGAAGTTGCTACAAATTTCACTGTAGAATAACAAACCACATTTAGTATAGGGCCAGGGACAAGAGCAGAATATATTACTGAGAAATCAGGAACTAGATTGTTCCCATAAGTCACGCTGTGTTCCAATGTTATTCCTCAGAGATTACAATACAATGTTATTTTAATGATAAGACAAGGTCAGAATAATGTATTATGAGAGAATACTTCACAATTCCTCAGAATATCTTTCACACTTTATCCACGTGCAGAGGTTCAATGAATTTTGCAGAAAAGGATGTGGAAGGGGGACAACTGACAGCAACTTATTGCTCACATTACATTTAGAGAATACTGCACTTGTAGCAGATTGAATATGGAGAATATTGCATATGGAGCATATTGCATATATATAATATTGCATATGTTCATATGGAGAACATATTAGAGTCAATACATTGCTTCAGGTCATAACCAAGATTTTCGTACAAGTTCAACATTCTTAGCTTGTGCTTTTATGTGCTGTAATTCTTCCTGCAAGTCATTCATGTGTGGACAATGGATAAAGGTAAGGAAAGGTAACATTTGTCTTTGCTATCAGCAACTCTTTCATTATAAATGGTTCTTGTAAGATCGCATAAAGTTCTCAGCATTGATGGAACCTTGCATTAAAAAAGCTATTGTCTTCAGGAGAGGAAGAGAAACAAAAATAAAATCAGGATGTCAGTCTGTTACTGTCTCATATTTCCTCTTAATTTTCCATAGATTACCGACACTCATCATTTGTTTCTACCTTCATTTACAATATACCAAATGATACCCGGTAGTCTTGCTCATGGATGGAAAGTAAAGGATTAAGTAGTTTGGAATTAACAATTCTTGTGTTTTTTTTCCTAGTGCAATCGAGTCTTTCCAAGTCTGTGAATGAGTTTTAATGTCTGTTAAGGGGATAAGGCCTCGGCCCTTAAAGACAGGTGTCAGATGCAATGTGTTTCATTAAACAAATTGATCTCTGCTGAATCTCAGATGGGTCCTAATTCATTCTCCAAGGAGCCCTATTTCTGAAATCTGCAATGAACACTTTACTCCATGAAAACTGCCCTTAATGCCAATCCACTAATATATAATGAATTGAGAGCATTTCTTTTTATCTAGGACTCATCTTACTAAAGCTTTGTAAAATAAAAGGCAACTGGATAACTCTTTCAAAACAGAATTGGTGAAATATTACATTGACTTGAGTGCTAAATCAATCACTGCGTAAACAAAAGAAGACTCTCAGAAATTCAATAATACTCCTCAAAAAATGGTTTGAGCAACACTTTTTCCTTGACCATACAATGCAACATAGAAATTCATTATCTCTGATAGAAATTCATTTACATGATTTGTATTTTTATTTGACTTTGAAGGCTATAGGATGCCAATAATCACTATCAACATTTTCTGTCCATAAATACATTGATTAAGTTATTGCAATGAGCCTGTTTTCTGTCGACACCAGTTCTGACGTCTCTGCTATATTTAGTCAATAAGACTCAAAGCTGAGAGGGAGTGTTCCAATTTTTCCTATTTTTATCAATCGTAACTTGCAGAAATATTTTGGACTATAAGAACCAAGAACCAGGGTAAATATGATATCTGGACACAAAAATAGAACTGTAAAAGACAGAGATAATGGGAACTGCAGATGCTGGAGATTCCAAGATAATAAAATGTGAGGCTGGATGAACACAGCAGGCCAAGCAGCATCTCAGGAGCACAAAAGCTGACGTTTCGGGCCTAGACCCTTCATCAGAGAGGGGGATGGGGGGAGGGAACTGGAATAAAGACTGTAAAAGACAAACTGAATTAAATGGAAAATTTAAAGGTATCAATTGGAACACTTCTGCATATATATTTTACATTTCCCTCATCTTTCCCTAAATCGTTCCCTTTTAATTTTTATATATTGCTAAGTTTATTCATTGTGACATTTAATGTAAAGATCTGAATACATTCCACCATGGTTTCTATCACGTCACATTTAGTCCAATAGCAAGAAATTTGCATCTATTTGTCAGATTTTAATGGTATAATTTCAAGGTTTGCATCTTATCTGGTTAGATTGTTGACTTTCCTGTGGGAAAGAATGTCACAGGGGCTTACTAAACAATGTTAGCAATATAATGCTTATGTTTAAGCAGATCCTTTAGAGCTAATGATGGTATGTAGTGGAATGTGTATCTTTTCATCCCTCATTAACATATCACATTGTTTCTACATCCCAAACATAAAGGAAAGTCTTTACTTGCATTAAAATTATTTTTTTCTTTATTGCATTGTAACTCAGAAGTTAGAGATCACAGGAAGTGGACATCAATTGTTGGGCAAACGTTTATAGGCAGCTTTTCTAGAACAGCACTGTGAAATAATTGGAAGAGCCAGTTCCTGCAGTTGTTAGGAATGACATTAAATTGTTTAAGAGTTTTTGAACAAACTTTATTGTAGAATAGAAAAGAAATTCAAGGAAGGTATAATTTGTTGGTTAGACATGAATTGTTTTCATTATATGCAGATGGTGGGCATGAACTTAAGCCCACTGTTAATAGATTACAAGAGAGTCACAGAACTTTTACAACACGGAGAGTGGCTCTTCAACTCATTGCGTACATGCTGGCCTTCAAACACCCATCTCTTAGAAGTGAAGAATTTAATCCCTCCAGCATGGAAGCAGGTCATTTGGCCTATTAGATCCACACTAGTCCTCCAAAGGGCATACCACCCAAATCTGGACCCACCCCCACCCCCTCCCTGTAACCCCACATATCCCATGGCTAATCCAACTAGCCTGCACATCCCAAGGTATTATGGACAATTCAGTATGACCAATCCATCTAACTTGCACATCTTTGTGACTGTGCAAGGAAACCAGAACACCCAGAAGAAACACATGCAGGCATGGGGAGAATGTGCAAACTCCTCACAGTCAGTTACCTGAGGCTAGGATTGAACCTAGGCCTCTGGTGCAGCGAGACAGCAGTGCTAGCCACTGATCCACTATGCCACCCCTTTTGTCATCAAATTTTCCAGATCTTGGCCCATAGCCAAGTATCTATGGTGTTTCAATTGTTGATACAAATGGTCCTTAAATGTCTGAGGGTTCTGGCCTCTACCATTCTTTAAGGCCAACACAGTGTGGAGCTGGAGGAACACAGCAGGTCAGGCAGCATCACAGGAGCAGAAGAGTCGAATTTTCAAGTTGGATGACCTGATGAGGGGTCCTGACCTGAAATGTCAACTTCTCTGCTCCTCCGATGCTGCCTGACCTGCTCTGCTCCATCAGCTCCACACTGCGTCGTCACTGACTCCAGCATCTGCAGTTCTAACTATCTCCAACCTTGGAGGCAGTGAGTTTACCCACAACCCTCTGAGTGAAATTATTTTCCTCAAATCCCCTTTCTACCTCTTCTTCCTTAAAGTGTAATATGAATCGTTAATTTACCACAAACTGAACCACTAACAGATTTACATTATCACTCAAGATCAATTTCAGCCCCAAAGCGTCAAGTTGTTACCCTTTCCTTTTAGCATGCTTGGGTTGGGTTGTTATCCAGTGGGTCAGGTCCAAATAAATTGATGCCAATCTTTATTAAAATTTAATGGAGATCTCCCTTTTCTTTCATTAGTCCATATTTCAGAACATGCACCTGCCAGCAAACTTGGATTAACTCACACTATGGTATGTGGCAGTGCTATTTCAATAAGTTAGAAATAGACTTGAGTTTCATGGACTCAGAAACTTATCGTTAATGAGGAAAATATAGTGATGGCAATGATATACTGTGAATACAAGTTTTTCACATGAATTGTAATCTCATTCTAAATTTTAGAAAGAGAAAAATCTGCATGTTCACAGGTCCCCCAGTTATCTTTCCATTTAAAAACACTGCTACTCATGAGGAGACTGGTAACACAGGTTTTGTATAATATTCAGTTTTGGTATTATCATAAGTGTAGAATACAATCCCATTCACACTGTAAATTCAAATATGATTCTAATATTTATGCACAACAGTTCATTTGTTACAGTATGTGAAACACAGAGCAAGTACAGCTACTACTGCCTTTCTAACATGTAAAATTGCACAGCAATTCAAGCAATTCATTGCAAAGAAACACACTTTCCCTTTGGTCATCACAAATGAAGTGGCATCGACTTTTGGGTATAGCGTGGCATTGTAAAGGAGGTCTTCTCAATGAGTCATTTACTGTTTATTGTGAAAAACCTGCAGCAGGTTTTTGCTGATTTGGAGTGAATCTTAGTGTACATATCCAAGAAGCATGAAAGAATTGTCACTTCTTAAACATTTGGTTTCACAAATCTCAACAGCACATGAGAGCACATGAGAAATGTAAACACAAATTGGATTCGCTTATTTGGCTTTGAAAGCTAGATTGCAGATTGGGGATTGCAAATCATCCCTAAACTGTGTTTTGGACATCCTGCTTTAAGATCAGCTAAGCGTAAAATTGCCATTTCCTGCTGTGAGTTCTACTTTATCTATTCCTTTTGCCCAGTAAACAGGCTCATATTTTCACACTAAACTTAAAGACTTCCCCAAGATCTCAACATTTCTTCCATTTTTTTCAGGATTCTTTCTTATTATAGGGCAGAGAATCCATTTATTAAAATTAAATGTTATAAGTTACTGTTTGTATATTTTATAAGAATAGTAATCAGGGAACAGATGAAGAGCATGTTCCTTTCAGTGTCTTACAACACAGAAGAGGCCCTTCTGCCCACTGAGTCTACACTGACCTGTCTACACTAATTCCACTTTCCACCACTTGGTACAGCCTTGAATGTTATCATACATCAAATGCTTATCCATGTACTTTTGCAATAATGTAGCTCCATTGAGGGCTGCATCATGTCTAACCATGTTTTTCCACTGTAGATCATTTAATAAATCAAGGTTATTGGACCATATAAAAGGAAAAACTGACTGTTTCTAACAATAAACAGATGAATGACCTACTAAAGTGAGTAACATCCTTGGTACACGTATGTAAATATGACATATAAGAGTTCCTTCATGAGGAATTCCTGCAGAAATGTACTGGAGATGAGATGACCAACCTCCAAAATCCACAACCATCCTTTTTCTTTCCCTAGGTATGACTCCAACCAGCAGAGAGTTTTCTGATTTTGGATTTTCTAGCGCTTCTCACTCAGTCAACTGTGCCCTTGAGGTTAAGAGCAGTCACTTTGATGTTTGATGGTGATTGCTCTTAAGGTGCATGACAGCAGGCCTTGCACTTAAAAACAATTGATTTGATTTGATTTATTCCTGTCATGTAAACCTAAGTACAGTGAAAAGCTTTGTTTGTGAGCAGTGCAGGCAGATCACAGTAAGGAAGGATATACAGATCATAGGGTGCTTGGACAGAGTGAGGCATACAGGTTACACTGCGCTGGGGGTGCACAAAGCAAGATCAACATTAACAAGATCAATATTATTTGAAGTTAGAAAGTCCATTCATCAGCCTAGTAACGGCCAGGATGAAGCTGTTCTGGAACTTGTTGGTGCATGCATTCAAGCTTCTATATCTTCTACCTGGTGGAAGAGGATGTAGCTGAGCATTACCGGGATGTGATGGGTCTTCAAATGATGTTGGCGGACTTTCCGCAACAATGAGGAGTGTGAATGGAGTCCAGGGATGGGAGGTTAGCTGGAATAGTCTGGGCTGTGCACACAACCTTCTGTAGTTTTTTACGGTCCTAGATAAAGCAGTTGCTGTACCTGGCCATTATGCGCCTGGACAGTATGCTTTAAATGGTGCATCTGTAGAAGTTGGTGAGGGACCTTATGGACATGCTAAATTTCCTGAGCTGCCTGAGGAAGAAGACGCATTGTTGTACCTTCTTGACAGTCACATCTGCAAGAGAAGTCCAGGACAGGTTGTCAGTTGTTGTTACTCTGAGGAACTTGATGTTCTCCACCCTTTCAAGCTTCTCTCTGTTCATATAGATGGGGTTGTGTTCCTCCGTTCTTTCTGAAGTCAATGATCAGTTCTTTTCAATTCATCACATGAAGCAATTTAAGTCATTTTGAGATGTTGAATGCATGAAAATATTTCTTTCTACCTTGCATTCTGGAATGTTTAGCTATCAAGCAAAAAATGTCAACATGTGAACAACTGGCAAATTTGGATTTCCTGCAGTATTAGCATTCATCTGATCACAGCAGGAGCTTTATCCTTTTTTGTATATCTCCTGTGGACAGAAATACTTGAAGGCTATTTCTCTTTAATACTACTTTCCAGCTGCACAGTAAGCAATTAGAAATGCAATTTGATTTTATGAGTTGATTAGCAGTTAAGTCTAATTTTCCTGTTTTATTTGCTGCTGCTTACCGACCTATGTGACAACAGCTCTCTGAGCTGCATTTCTGGGGAGACCAGAAGTACTTAAGAATTGTGAAAAGAGTTCACCGTGTTGTTAATTTTGAAACAGTTTGGTAGAGCTGAGATGAATGCAGATCTCTCCAATCTGGAAGCAGACGGTGACTCCTGCAGCTGCAGAGTTTACAGACCTTGCAGGAGAATTCCCTGCCGCATAGTTAACAAGACAAGGTGATAATTTCTGTGGATGTGTTGTCATCATTCAGATGAAAAATTAAACCAAGTCTGGCCTCTTAGGTAGATCTACAAAATTCCATGACAATACTCTGAAGAAGGGCAGGGGAGTTATTACCAGTGACTTGGAAAATATTTATCCCTCAACCAATACAACTCAAATAGATGATCTAGCAATTATCACATTGTTTTTTGAGAAACCTTAATGTGTGTAATCAGCCACCATGATCAGCTACATTAGGCAGCAACTGCACATCCAAAGCATTGGCTATAAATCACATTTTGGGACATCATCAGGTCATAAGGCACACTACTTAAATGAAAGATTTTTAATTTTCAGGCAGAAACTGGGAGTCAGGTTGTGATACATCCTCATCCCTTACTCCGCAGAAGCAATAACAGGTCATTTGATGTGGACTATCCACATTCCAGAGCTCCTTTTGTGTATATGCACTTGTAGACAAATATTTCTCAACTTCCCTTCTTACATCACATTAGCACCACCCTGCAGCTTTCAGCTCCTGACATTAGTATACAGGGAAGTGAATGCACCCTGTTTAACACTGTTGCCAAAATCCCACAACTCACAGCAATGTTCATGCTCTTAGAACAGCAATGACAACAGGAAGCAGGAGTCCCAGAGTAGAAGTTGAGGCAGTATTTGAGGTGGAGTTAAGAGGAATGAGAACAACTCTTGGGGCAGAGAGGGGAGTTCCAATTGGATCTGATGGTTGTATGAGGATAAAAGAGGGAGCAACTTAATTTTATGAAGAAAAATGCAATAGCTACTGCCCCATCAACTATGAGATTTTCTACTAAATTTTCCACATGAACCCAAGCCTATGTATCATGAATTTGATCAGACTTTAAGTTAATCTTCCAAAACCCAAAAAACTTTCTCATGATCTTTGTGCTTATTGTCAAAAATGCCAAAGGATTTTATTATTTTTAACATTGGTGCCTAGTCTGAAAAGTGTGACTGATTACCTGTCACTGTTCCTCAGTTATCTACTGATCCCCATAAATAAAAATTGATTTGTTCCTTTAAAAAATTAATTTCTTTTAAAACACACCAATGGATTGCCAGTCCATAGTGAGATGCTTGCTTTCCAACTTCCTTTTGTTTAGCTTTATATTCATTAAAATACCAGTACAAACAACTGGGCAGTGATATAAAGCTTTTCCTGTTTGTTATTCATCGCTAGGCTCTCTCAACTTTTCCTTATTGTTAAATATTATTTCTCCTTTAAAAGTTGCAAGTGTGTGGCTGTAATTGGCATTCTCACAAAAAAAGCAGTGATTAAGTCATTCATGCCTTTTATTTTAATTTTCCTGCCATTTTGGGAGGAGAATATGGTGGAATCGGTTGACCTATGGATTGGCCTCTTTAGCACAGATAACGTTTTTGTTTGTGTTGTTTTTTGCACTTTGTTCTGGGATTGCTTTCTTAGTATGATGCTGTTTCTCAGCATTTTTAAACTGCTGTACTTCTTAATTTTGAAGCTGTCTGGTTCTCCTGTAAACTTCTTTTATTTCAAAGAGTGAGAGAAAGAAATGGAGTGTACACTATACAGTACAGGTTCAATACAGGCTTGTGGCCTTCAGTTTTTGTCGCAACCTGTTTATTTGGCTCTAGTTGTAGTTTCAATGGTATAAATTTTTGACTTACAAGTTAGAGAGTGTGAGATAACACGGTGTGAAGCTGAATGAACACAGCAGTCCAAGCAGCATTAGAGGAGCAGGAAAACTTGACGTTTCAGGTTGGGACCCTTCTTCAGTTAGAGAGTGTGCCTGGTGGCTGCGATTCACCAAATGCCTAGCAAACAGCCAAATGCTTCTTCATAACAATACACTACATGGCCACACAAGTCAATACAGGGAAGTCACCAGGCTCGCCACATCTTCATGCCTGTTTTCTCAACAACACATCTCTCATGCCACATCAGCCCCTTCAACATCATTTTGAAGCTGAGGGACACTTGCATGCATCAGCCCAGGTTGCTTTGCACATAGGGCCATACACATGTATAATCTGGACAGGGTTCCTCTTATTCTTATTTTGCATTCCTAGTCCTCACTGACTTCACACTTATTTGAAGGCTGCCATCCCCTGCATACTTCACACTGCTTTCTCAGGACATACTGACTTGAGCACTGACTAAGGGGCTGCCAACCTCCCTGTAGTTTGCATTGTTTTGTAACACCCAAGGTGGGCCAGGCAGTTTGTCATGGTGGGAGGCACTGGCAGTCAACAAGGGCCAGCAACTTCTGCAGCAAACACCCTGCAGTTATATTCACTTCAAGGTATTAACAGGAGAAAACAGGGTAGATAAACTATTTCTGGTTTTTGTAAACTGTTTCTGGTTGGGCATTCTCGAGCTAGGGGGGCACAGTTTGAGAATTAGGGCCAAACCACTTCGGAGAGAAGTACTCCTACACACAATGTGTGGTAGATGCTCGAAACTCTCTTTCACAAAAGCAGTGGATACTGGATCAGTTGTTAATTTAAAATCTTATATAGATGAGGTTTCGTTAAACAAAGGTATTAAGGGATATGTGCCAAAGACAGGTAGATGGAGTTAGGCACAGATCAACCCAATCTCATAAAACAGTAGAACAGGTTCCAAGCTCTGAATGGTCTACTTCTGCTCCTTTGAACTGATGTTCCTAATGTGAACAGTTCTTAACAATTATATTTCACTCATGCCAGCTATATGCCTTCAGTATATATTTCTCTTCCCTTGCCTTCCACCATGTCAAAGTCCATTCCCAACCTCCATAGCTTGAGTGGAGGGCACTACTCTATGGTTGACATGACTCTGTTGACTTGGAAGACTTGGACAGTCGCTCCATAGTGATTTTGAGCCTAGAAAGTCCAGGCCTGCTGACAGTGCACTGCCCAGAGTGCTCTCGCCCTCCTCAGTGTTAATTATTACAGGCTTTTACTTCATCGGCAGTGGGGAGGTAGAGAGCCCAGTCACCTCTGGAATCTCCTGAGAACATCTGGGGAATGTCAATCAGTCCCTCCCCCTTCTTGCGGGTGCTTGTTTCCGTAAGAGGGATCAAGTTCCCTCATTCACATTCACCTTACCATTGATGTTGAGCCCTATGGCTATAGCGAGGGAGTGTGGGTCTGTGTGCATATCTGGAAGACACCTAGAGTGCTGCACCTGCCCTTCCAAGACAATCACCAACATATCAAAGGTGGCACCTGGGCACTGGCATGTCAGTGCAACATGGTACTGGCAATGTAGGCTTGTCCATCCTTCAATCCAGTTTATTAAGTACCTCTCACAGACCTTCTTGATATTTCTATGCTTACCTCTGCAGTTTGACCAAGTCATCAATTGCCAAAGCCATGGGATCACCATCTACCTGGGGTTGAGTCTGACATTTGGTTTCTGGCTCTCCTCTCAGTATTGGGGAGCAGAGACCTTTCTTCCTCAACTGACTGTGGAGACATATCAGTGGCACACTCACCAGAACGTGTTTTCAGACCTCATCTAGAAAGAATAGCCACCGAGGTGACAGTCTCAGAGCTGGCAGAGGATGCAGGTGAAGTCCTTGCCAATGTATTCTCTGAGGGTTCAGTGGCTTCCTGCTCAGAGTTGGAGGTGGAGCTGAGGATATGTGGTGCTGGCCTCTTTGTGAAAGATTGTTAGGTGCTGCTGATGCTAGCATGAGAAGGAACCAGGATTTTTTAAAAAATTATTCACCCATTGGAATTCCCGAATTGCCAATAGGACAGTTAAGAGTCAACCACATTGCCTATGTGTTTGCAGTCATATATAGGGCCAATCAAGTTAGGAGGACAGCAGGTTTCCTTCCCCAGAGGACGTTACTGAACCAGATGGGATTTTCCTGACAATGGGCAATGGTTTTGCAATCATTAGATCTGTAATTCCAGATTTTATTACTGTAGAACTCAAATTTCACCAACTGCCACAGCAGGATTCGAACACAGATCGCTAGAACATTAATAATCTAGATCAATAGTCTCATACTAATACTGCTATGCCATCACCTAATCATTCTGACAATGAGACAAAAGGAGGGATTGTGTATGATAGAGGTGGATGAAAGAACAGTTCGGTGTGACGTATGAGCAGGAGAGAGGAAGAGCTGTCCCCTGAGTGAGGAGGAAGCGTTGACGGCTGGAAAGGTTAGCAGTGTAGCAGGATGAGGTGGATGTGAGTTACTGAGAGCACATGATGGATGCAATAATGAGAGCTGTAGTCCATGAGCATGGAAGGGGGAGACGTGTGTGTGTGTGTGTGTGTGTAGGTGGGTGGAATGTTTGTGTGGCGGGGTAGCGTGTCTGATAGGGTTTGTTGTGTATGTGTGGGGTGAGTGTGTGTGGGGGTGAGTGTGTGTGTGGGGAAGTGTGTTTGTGTGCATGGTGGGAATGTTTTTTTGTGTGTGAGTGTGTGTGGGGTAGGGGGCGTGTGTGTGCAGGGGGGGTGTATATTTGTCAGGGAGTGTGTGTTGATGGCAGGGAGTGCAAGTGGGGGGACATATGTCTGTGTGTGTGTGGGCTGAGTGTGTGTGTGAGGGAGAAAGTCTGTGTGTGGAGGGGAATGTGTGTGAGGGATAAGATTGTGTGTTTGTGGGGGCAAGTGTGTGTTTGTGGGAGCAAGTGAGTGTGTGGGGGGGAATGTGTGTGGGGGGATTGTGTATGAGAGGGGTGGTGAATGTGTGTATGTCTGTGGTTGGTTGTGTTTGTGAAGTGGAGGTGTGTGTATCTTGCAGGGGACAGTTGTGTGGGGTGTAGTGTGTTTGCATGTGGGATGAGTGTGTGTGAGGGAGAGTGTGTTTGTGAGTGGGCAGTATGTGTTGTATTGTGGGGTGAGTGTGTGTTGGGGAAGCGTGTGGTTGGGCAGGAGTGTGTGTGAGAGGTAATTTGTGAATATGTGGGTATGTGTATGTGTGGGAGGAGTGTGTGCAGGGGAGCGTGTGTCTGGGGGTGCACATGCATGTGTGGGGGTGAGAGTGTGCGTGTATGGAGGGGGACTTTTTGTGTGGGGGAGTGTGTGGTGGGGAGTATGTGCGTGTATGTTTGTGGGGGGGAAATGTGCGTGTAGGGCGTGTGCATGTGTGTGTGTGAGGGGGGAGTGTGTGAGTATGGAGTGGGTATGTGTGTCAGTGAGCTGTGTTTAACGAATGAGTGTGTGCGCGTGTGTGGGGAGTGTGTGCATGAGGGGGAGTATGCTTGTGGGGGAGAGTGTGTGTCTGTGTGCGTGCATGTAGGGATCTGTGCGCATGTGTGTCGGGGTGAATGTGGGTGTGGGAATGAGGGTGCACATGTGTATGTTTGGAAGAATGTGTGTGTGGTGCGAGTGTTTAGGGGTGGAATGTGTGTGCAGGGGTGAGCGTGTGTGTTGTGGGGAGCGTGTGTGTGTTGTGGAGGTTGCGTGTGTGGAGGGTTTAGAATGTGTGTGTGAGGGGTGAGTGTCTTTGTGTGAATGTGGTGTGCGTGTGGGGTGTTGTGTTTATGGGAGCTGTGTGAGTGTGTACTGGGGTGAGTGTGTATGTGGACGAGTGTGTGTTCAGATTGCAGTGTGTGTGTGCGCGCGTGTGGGGGGGATCGTGTTTGTGGGGGTGTGTGTGTATGTGTGTGTGGGTAGGTGGGTGGAATGTTTGTGTGGGAGGAGAGTGAGTGTGGGGTGTTTGTGTGCGTATACGAGGGGTGAGTGTGTGGGAGGCTGTGTTTGTGTGCATGGAGGTAATGTTTTAATGCAAAGAAGATCTTTGATTTTTTTTATAGCACCGCACATTCTGTTTCACTCAGGACACAGCACTGATCTGAGGCTGGCTGTGCCCAATAGGCTGGACCTCTTGTGGCAGGCCACCAGAGAAAAGATTGCCCTCCTTTCCCCACCACCGTCTGCGAAGAAGGGAATTAGTTTGCCATTCTTCCGGGCTACGTCTTGGTCATAACAGACCAGCAGCACAGTGTGGGGGCCAATTACTGGCACTAAAAACAATCTAACTGTAAAAAGGAAATTCTGCCCTTAATCCAACCCAAAATACTGAAAGCACAAGTACGTTAACGTTGATTAAAATTAATATTTAATGACAGGAGCATTTTAGAGTTTGAATGGAATCTTTCAGTTAACTGTGAAAGTTTTAACAATTAACCCCTCAAATCACTTTGAAGAATTTTTTTCTTACTATTCCATTCTGCAGAAAGGTGCTTAATGTTCACCTTAACAAAGTGCTTCCTGAATCATATCCTTAGCTTGTAGAAAATTGGAATAATCTCTTTTCCAAAAAGCCTCCACTGATTGTTAAAAGTGTCCATTCCCAAACAGAAGCACCAAAGATGAAATTTGCAATCACAATGTACACTGAAATAATTTTTCAAAATGCTTACAACGTTAAGCAAAACCATGTTTGCATATCTTAGCAGAAATTAAGAAATTGCTCGAAACAGTTCCCCTTTAGACAGTTCATCAATGCAAATACAGCTAAAATTCCACTTCAAAGGGAAAGTAACATCAGCAAGGATACGGCAACACCCACAAATTTCCCAGCTTGCATTGTTGTGAAACCTTAAAATAACATCTTTTTATCATTGTTATCCCATTCTCTAAATAGCTCAAGAAAGTGGGATCCCTGAGGAGCTCCAGCAAAATATCAATTACCAAATGCTCAACTTCAGTGTAGAACAGGACCTTTGAAAATTACACATAGGCCTTTGACAAATGGGTAGCACGGTGACTCAGTGGTTTGCACTGCTGCCTCACAGCACCAGGGACCTGGCTTTGATCCCAGCCTTGGGTGACTGTGCTGAGTTGTATGTTTTCCCGTGTCTGTGTGGATTTCCTCTCGCAGTCCAAAGATGTGCAAGTTAAGTGGATTGGCCATGCTAAATTGCCCATAATGTGCAGTCTACGTGGATTAGCCAATGGAAATGCAGGGTTTGGGTAGGGTGTTCTTTGGAGAGTTGGCGTGGACTCAATAGTCTCAATGGCCTGCTTCCACACTGTAGGGATTCTAAGGTTTGGCATGGTAGGCTGGTTAGTAAAGTTAGATCACATCAGATTCAGGTAAAGGTAGCCAATTGGATACAAAATTGGCTTGAAGGTAGGAGACTGACAATGGTGTGCGAAGGTTGTCGTTCAAACCGGAGGCCTGTGACCTGTGGTGTGCCACAAGGATTAGTGCTGGGGCCACTGTTGTTAATTATTTAAATGAACAATTTGGGTGAGAATATAGGAGGCATGGTTCGTAAGTTTGTGGACGATACCAAAATTAGTGGTAGAGTGGACAGTAAAGAAGATTATCTAAGAGTACAATAGGATTTTGATCAACTGGGCCAGTGGGCCAAAGGATGTTAGATGGGTTTAATTGAGCTAAAAAGTGAGATGTTGCCTTTTGGTAAAGCAAACAAGGGCATGACTTAAGACAGTTAATGGTAGGGTCCTGGTGAGTGTTGTCGAACAGAGAGAACTAGGGTTGCTGGTGCATAGTTCCTTGAAAGTGACGTCACAGGATGGTGAAGAAAGTCTTCAGCACACTTGCCTTCATCAGTCAGAGCATTGAGAACAGGAGTTGGAATATCATGTTATAGTTGTACAAGCTGCTGATAAGGACACATTTGAGATACTGCATACAATACTGGCTGCCCTGCTATAAGAAGATTTACAAGGATGCTACCAGGACTGGAGGGTTTCAGTTGTAAGGAGAGGCTGGATAGTCTGGGGCTACTTTCTCTGTAGCGTAGGAGGCTGATGGATGACCATATGGAGGTTTCTGAAATCATGATGGGCACAGACAAGAGTAATAACTGGATCTTATGAAGTCTCATGGCTTCAGGTAAAACATGGGCAAGGAAATCTCAAGCTTATTACCATGTACCAGCCTCCTTCAACTGATGAATCAATACTCCTCCATGTTGAGCAATACTTGGAGGAAGCACTGAGGGTGGCACATTGGATGGGAAGCTTTGTCCATTATCAAGGCACGTGTTGGGAGTGTGACGGAATACTCTCGATTTCCCGGAGGAGTCCAGCTGCAATACTCAATAAGATTGACACCATCCAAACCAAATCTATATTACTGTCACCCCGTACTTACTCACCTAGAACAGTTAATCACTTTACTGGTGATGCACAGCGGTACGTACCAGCTCTGAGCTGCATTGCAGCAATGCACCATGTTATTTTTCAACAGCATGTACCAAACATGCAAACTGTACCTCTGAGATGGATAGGAGCAGTGTGCACATGGGAATGGCACCAACTCCATGTATCACTCTGAGTCGTACACAATCCTGATAATGAGATAAAACAGTGTTCCTTTATTGTTAGCCCTTAGTCAAAGTCCTTGAACTCGCTACAGTGAGTCTACTTTCACCACGTGGAATAAAGCAGATCAAGACAGCAGCAGACCACCTTTCCAGGGGCAATGAATGCTGGCTTTGACAGTAACCCTCACATCCCACGAATGCATGTTTTAAAATTGACGCCTTAAGGTGCAAATATTTTATCAGATCTGACACTTCAAACTGAAGTGTTTGGAGATTGCTGTGACATTTTGTCCAGTTTTGTATGTGTCATATACACGACAGTCAATCCAGCTTAACCTCAGCCTGATCAGAGGGTCAGTGAACCTGAAAAAAAGACAGCACTCACTGCTTGGCTCAGTTCTGGAGAATGTTAGAGATGTTGCAGAGTGCCCACAGTGAGGTGGCACAGTGCCAACCTGACGTACTTTCCTTTGCAATCCAACATGAAGTGACAGCTGCAGTATTTCTGTGTCATTCTACTATTGGCATTTTAATGCCCTGTTGAGGAAGTGGAAGAGACAATGCTTTGATAGTGACTTACAGCTAGTTGACTGTTCCTGTGCTGGATAGGGAAATCGAAGCTGATGGTTCACATGAGCCCTCTGCCTCAAAATTTGAGCAACTTTGAATCCAGTATAGAAACATTTAAAACTCGGACTGAATGTTTAATACACTCACTTCTTTGAAAAGATCACTGTGAGTTCATTTAATTATCATTCCATATTGTGTTCAACTCCTTTGGAACAAACAGGAATGTTCTGAGTTCAGATGCCTTTATTACCGGTTATCTTACACTGAATCAATGTCAAACAAGGATGCTGCAGCTTTGAAAGTCAACCTTGTTGATCAGGCCTATTGTAGAACATCCAACGGCTTGACAGATTCTCACACACATTGTGACTGTCTCTGGGTTTAGCTCTCATTAACATCACCATCCGTTCCCATGAGATGAGTGTCTTTAATGGAATGACCACTAACCTCTAGCTCACTTTTGATTCATAGATGACAAAGGACAAAGAAAGAACTAAGAACAATACAGCACAAGGACAGGCCCTTCAGCTCTCCCAGCCTGCACCAACACATTTTACCCTTCTATGTTAAAACTGTCTTCACTTACAGGATCCGTATCCCTCTATTCCCTTCCTACTCATCTACTTGTCCAGGTGCTTCTTGAATGCAGCTATTGTGTTTGCTTCCACCACCCCCTCTGGCAGCGCATTCCAGACACTCTTGCGTGAAAAACTTGCCTTGCATACCTTGTACATCTCTTTTAAACTTACCCCCTCGCACCTTGAACCTGTGTCCCATAGTAATTGACGCCTCCACCCTGGGAAAAAGCGTCATACTTTCCACTTTATCCATGCCATTCACAATCTTTTAAACTTCTAACAGGTCACCCCTCAACCTCCTGCATTCCAGGGAAAACAAACCCAGCCTATCCAAGAAAAGCTGAAAGAACTGCAGATGCTGTAAATCAGGAACAGAAACAGAATTTGCTGGAAAAGATCAGCAGGTCTGGTAGCATTTGTGAAGAAAAACATCAGAGTTAACGTTTCAGGTCCGGTGACCCTTCCCCAGTCTATCCAAACTTTTTTGATTGTTAAAATCCCCAATACCAGACAATATTCTAGTAAGCTTTATCCGTACCCTCTCCAAAGCATCCACGTCCTTCTGGCAATGTGGTGACCAGAACTGTACGCAATATTTGAACTGTGTTCTAACTAAAGCTCTATAAAGCTGCAACACATATTTTCTATCCTTATACTCAATGCCCCTTCCATTGAAGGCAAACATGTCATAAGCTTTTTTTACCGCCTTATATACCTACGTTGCCACATTCAGTGATTTGTGGACCTGCACACCCAGGTCCCTCTGCATATCAATAGTTCTAAGGATTCTGCCATTCTCTGTATAATTTCCACCTGTACTTGACATGCCAAAATGCATCACCTCACATTTATCTCAATTAAACTCCATCTGCTATTTTTCTGCCCATTCCTTCAACTGATCTATATCCTGCTGTATCCTCTGACAATCTCCCTCACTATCCACAACTCTACTGTTTTGTATCATCTGCAATCTGGCTAATTAGACCAGTTATGTTTTCCTCCAAATCATTCATGGAGATCATGAACAGCAGAGTTCGCAGCACTGATCCCTGTGGAACACCACTAGTCACAGCCCTTGATTACAAGATGCATCCGAACATGTTTGCAATATTTGCATCCATTGTTGGATCAAAAAAATTCTTTATACAGCTTGATAAACTCCATCCTGCCCTCTAATTCACATTGAATTGGAGCAATAAAATCACATCCTTTGTCTTGATGGGATAGTTCAGAAATCTACCAATGGGCTTGCAATGCCACAAGCCTAGGTTCAGTGCTTAATATACTCACTGGAATTTCTATAGTTCACGGAATACAATATTGCCATATCAGCAATTCTGTAAATAGGGTGCTAGCCAGCAGCTCACTGTGTCAGCTTCATTTTGAGGTAGAATACAATAAAACTATTCTTCTTGACAGTGGTGATCCTGATCAAATGACCTTTTACTGAAAATTCTGCAAACTCATGTAAGGACTTACAGCCGCTACTTGTGTCCCTAAAATATGTCCAGTCTATCTCACATTTCCCTAGAAATGGAAAATACATCAAAAAGTTGAGCAAAAGACAATTCTAGCTTTTTCACACTGCGATCTTAAAATAAACATGTGAGTTATTTTCTCTATTAACAGGGTGTTGTTGTCCAGACATTTTATTAATGATATATGTGCATGAGGGCCAGTGTGATGCCAGGTATGTAGACTGCACACCCCTGCAATATGTGAATTATATCACAAAGCACATCCCATTGACCATTTGCAGTAGAACATAGGGCATAGAACACAGAACAGTACAGCACAGTAGGCTGCATACTAATAAGTGCTCATCCAGCCCGTGCTTCAAACCTCACAACATTGTGTCCAACATTAAGTGTGATTCTGCTGTTGGAGAATATTTACCAAATAATCCTGGCTCTGTGAAATGACCGGGCCATCCTGCATGGATATTACAGAACATTTACCAGAAAATGTATTTCCACTGCTGGTAATACAACTCCTCAACTGAGGAGCAACTACTCTCACTCTCCAGCACACACATGCTGTTGCAAACACATTATATGATAGTTAATGTGTCTTATCATGAGGAGAGGTTTCCATCTGTTTGACTCCTACAGATTTTGGTATTCTGCTTCCATTTTTGTGGGCACACTTAGAATGCACGTGCAACCTTATTCAAATTCAAATAGGATTTAATACCTTCTACTACATGTGAACAAGTATCAGCAAAAGAGAAGAAACAAAAATCTATAAATCACTCAAGTGCACAATGGAGCTTCATCAGCCCTCATTATCATCTAATAACATGAATTATAGTTACTTAAATGACTTTTTTTCTAATTGCAGCTGGTATTCCATTACACATTTGGATTTATAGACAGTGCAATTTGAATAGAATTTGATTTTTCACACTACGTGTTATTCTAAAACAAATTAATCAGGCAGGTGACTTTTTATAAAAAATGCAAAGCAAGGCTGTCCTTTGTTCTAAACAATCTAGATACAGGCAGCTGATAGTCTTGCAAACAGTGCTATCTTTCAACACAAGCTGTTTAGTTTGTTTGATAGGGGTAAATAGTCATGTGTAATAAGGGAAAGACATACTAGAACCAGAAATGCAGACTCTTGTTTAGCAAGTATTCATGACACATTTGCACTGCTCTGCAGTATAAAAAAATGAAAATACTTCAGTGTGAAATTATGTATCATTCTGATGATCTAAAATGCACAAGGTCAGAGTTTACCAAAGTATATATTATGCCTTACTCAAGCAAGGGAGGCTCAAAAATGGAGAAGCTCCATTTCCAACTCTCTACCCAGCCATTCTCCATTTTAACTCTGATTTGTAGCAGCAGATGAAGTTTACATCAGATGTTGGCAGAAGCATCATTAATAAACATAAATCCCTCAAGGCATTCAGAGCCAGATCAATGTGTCACACAATCAGCGACATGCCCTAAGCTAACATGATAAAGGTTTTCCATCGTGAGGCAATGTGTATTCTTCCAGGGACCATTTGGAAGATCAGAGCATATTTTCCAAATCCACTTCTCTCACTGCAAGACTGTTACAAACAATTTCCCTCATTCACCCTCCCCACAAATCTGGACTTATCTTGCCACCACTTGCACTCTCTTGGTGCTTCCAGACCAACTGATCCAGGTTCCTACAGAACTGAGCCTACTCCTGCCCTCCTCCCCATCAGCCAACATCACTATTTGTCCAAAATGGCTGTGCAGCTGTTTGCAGAACTGAAATTAAAACCTGAGGGGCTTCCAATGAAGAAATCTGCCTCTTTACTCTCTCTGGGAATTAGAATGAACATTTATGTCCAGAACATCCGCTTAGTTCACTTGGAGAGAAGTTCTTCAGAAGCCACAGTAGCACACAGGATGCCTTTATACCATAGGGATCCGAGTTAGTAGAAGAAGTGAAGGAGCTCAGACGGACTATCTTAATGAAATATCCAGTGGAAGGTGGCTGATAACAGAAATGCATTGGAATAAACCACAGGAACAGGCCATTCAAATCCAACCAGTCCATGGCAGCTGATAAATAAACTTCTAGCGGCCAATTGTGTTTAAACAGACAGCCTTTTGCGAGAGCTCTAATAGGGTTAATCAGTCACTGCTGACAGTTATTTGTTTGATATAAATAGTTATTTTCATGCTTTGATGCAACACCATTAGACTATGTAAAAGCCAAAAGAACTGCAGATGCTGTAAATCAGAATCAAAAACAAAGTTGCTGGAAAAGCTCAGCAGTTCTGGCAGCATCTGTGAAGGTGAAAACAGAGTTAACGTTTCTGGTCTGGTGACTCTTCCTCAGAACTCACAGAATTTCACTATTAGACTATGTACCTGGTATGGGGTAGTATGCATTGTTGCCTCAAACACAGGGTACTTGCTGAGCTGGTGTAACAAGTGAGATCATGTCATCTACATTACCTTCATATGGTTGGAATCACTAACCGTGATTATCTGTACTTGACAATCTTGAATGAACATTAAGGAACCTCAGTCCAATAGAATCCCTACAGGGCAAAAAGAAGCCATTCTACCCATTGAGGCTGCACCAACCCTCCAAACAGCATCCAACCCAGACCCACACTATCCCTTTAACTCTGCATATCCTATGGCTAATCTACCAAGCCTGCACATCCCTGAACACTGTGGGTAATTTAACATGGTCAATCCACCTAAACTGCACATCTTTGGACTGTGGGAGGAAACCAGAGCACCCAATGGAAATCTACACAGACATCGAGAATTTGCAAACTCCACACAGACGTCACCTGAGGCTGGAATCCAACCCAGGTGCCTGGTGCTGTGAGGCATCAGGGCTAACCACTGTTCTGTAATACTGACCAACTATATCGGGAAGATGGTTTTCCCCAAAGGCTATTAACCTTTAGGGAGGTGTTTGAGAACAGGTGTCTTTGCTTGAGGTAGAGAAACGTTTCACAGTTAAATATTTTCTAATTTGTGTCAATCTAAAACAAGGCGCATTTTAAGTGTAAAATTCCAAGTTGTTACTTACCACAGTGTCTTTTTTCATCCCTTACAACTATTTCTCCACCACACATCTTCTTCCAGCTGGGCTGGACAGATGGCCTGTACCCTTTACTTCTCCATGACGACTGTGCAGCTCTGTGATTGACCACCAGGACTTGTCACTCAAAGTCTGGTAAACCAGACAATGTCAGCTCCCCTGAGATGGAATCTTTCTTTCCACATTCTGCACCTTCTCACAGCCCAGCTGAGGCCCAAAGAAGACTCATTCAGTTAAAGTCTGAGTGGCAGGCTGAAATCGGCCCTTAAAACGTTTTCACTCCTATCTTCAAATTTAACAGCAAGAGCAGTCCCTCAAAACATGATAGGTTGCATCGAATCGCTACCTCATGCCTTGAGGCATAAAAGTCAGTTTCCAATCTGGCATTTAACTTTAAGGCACCATTTGGTCTATCAATTTTCAATACACTTTGAAAGAGGACCCTACTATATATATTGTATATGGGAAAATGTCAAGTGTTTGCCATGTGCAGAACTAATGCTTACGTAAAGGTTTACACTAGTGCATCTAGGCAGCTATCTATCAACAAATGTTAAAATACAAGAGGCACTGCATCAGAGTTTTAACATGTGACCTCATTTTCACACAAAAAATTTTGTGATTTTGAATATAAGCTTGTGAGCACATAGATCTGTCTCGGAGTCAATCGTAAATGTGCAACTTTTAGTATTTTTTGGTATGCTCTGGGCAGGGAAAGTGGCAAAACCTATTAAATATGCATCAGGCATACAAATGAATTGTGTATTTCAAAGCAGGCTAGCAGCCTTACGTCAGCAGTGAAACGCTGCTCTTTTCATGATTAAAAGCCAGAGCTCACGTATTCTTTCAAACATCCCGTTCCACTTTAATCATGCACACGCCATGCCTCAACATCCAGAAATATGGGCCTTTGGTAAGCTCCTGTTAATTTCAGCAGGGTACCAGAACCCATATGGAGCCTACTGACTGACAAGTAACACAAGGTCTCACCTAAAGGCAAACAATTGAAGCTGCATTGTTTGTACTGAGCTGAATTCAAACATCCTTTTGTTGAATGATGGAAGAAACATCTGGAGTTAGGGCACACCTTAGAGTGAAGAGGCATGGCTGGCAGACAATAGGAGTGAAAATACATTTGTGTTGTGCTTGTTACATTGTTTTTTTTTCAACAAAAGCTAGACTGCCAACAACAGTTTTGCAAGCCCTATTGTGCTGTTGAGAAAGTTCAATCCTGTTGTAATTCTACCGAGGACATATCCTGCAGAAATGCTGGAAGTTGTAACTTTATAAAACCACATTACACAAGCGTCCAGCCTCTAATAATAATGATTCGGAGGGAATGACTGCCACCACTTTGCAAGTTGGATTTTAAGCGCCTCAACAATCAAATAAATATTTAAATTGTCATAAACTACTTTGCTGATTCCACAGCTGTGTGCTCCTGTCACAAATTGCCTCTTGTAGGGCGGACTGGTCAGCAAATAGCAGACAATGATTTCCTGGCTGTTTTCTCCTCACTCACTCTCTCTCTCTCTCTCTCCGTGTTTCTGTGCTGGGAGCACCTGACTGTGGAATGACTGCTGTTTGAAGGCTTAGCTCACAGTTGTAGGTTTTAACCAACAGCCTCCTCGCCTCAGCCTCCTCTGTAAGGAGCCAAACCAAAATTGCATTCTACACCAAAGAGAAACGTCTCCATCTTGATGTCGCAACAAATGTCCTTCATTTCAATATTCAAATAACTTAAATAAATTTATGTAACTAGGGGTCCATTCCCAATGCAAGGCGCTCTGCTAAAAATAGATATAATGGAAGCTTGAATGTGGCTCTTAATGAGGCAGAGACACTTTACATGTAATATTTAAGTTTGGGCTTTACAATGTCTTTTGAGTATTGAGTTTTCTTTCCTCTTTGATTGCTTTCCTCTAAATTCATCTATCTTTTTCCTTATCTTAACTATGTATCCTAAAACACTGGGAATTTCTCTGCCAAATCAGCAACAGTTGAATTCGAATTAAAATTAGCATTAGAATTAGAATTAGCTTTATTGTCACATGTACTCAAATGAGTACAGCGAAGAGTGTTCAAGTCCCCACATATGGCACTACCTTAGGCACAAAGGTCCTTAGGTACACTTTTTTCAGTTACAGTTCTTGTAAAAATAGAAAAGTAAAAGATTACATATGTGAGGAAAATAACTACAATCAACTGAAGGACAACAATTTATAAAGTATCGACTTGTACCATCTTGTGCTTAAAGAGTGTGAGGTAGTCTTACATTTTCAGCTTCCTTAACATTTACCTTCCCCTTTGACATTTGTTCCTGTCACTTGCAGCTAGTGAACATTAAGCCAAGTTATCACATGCTATCAAGGATGTTCCATTGCTAGTTTGCATGATGTTAACCTTGGAATCCCACACAGGGAAACTCTTCAAGCACCAAATTCATGCAGCATTACTTCCACTACAACAAACTTCAAAATACAGGTTTGGTTTATATGTCATTTTTTTCAGTTGGTTTCCCCACCTCCATATATGGGTTATTGCTCTCAAGTATTTTGCCAGACACGTTGCACATTCCTTCCAACTGTTGTTAAGGCTATAATTGCCCTTTTCTCAGAATTGTTGCCATTGTTGAGGTGCATCAGTTTAAATCTGATCTACAGTATGTTCAAGGTTGATAACATGCTGGAATTCCCATCCCATTCTTTTTGGCAGGTTCCCTCCAACAGGTCCAATGCACACCATGAGCTAACTTTCAATTATAAATGAGAGTTGACCGCGAAAGGTCTAGCAAGGTTGCACATATTATCAATTGCTAGTAATCTCCAAAACACGCTGATATCTGAAGGACGAATGTCTCCCTGCTGTATGAGATGCTGATCAATATCATTCCCAGACCTGAATACTCACTCCTGAGAAGCAAAGCAAGTGAAAAATTCAATACTGAGTTAGTGAGCAATTGGTGCAGCATTTTAACAGATTATATTGCAAAGTGCAATCATCTCCATCCCATATAGAATAGAGCACATAAGACACTATAGTGTAAGCTCACCGTATAGAAAAAATAGATTACAGGCTGAGGTTGTGTTGGTTCAGCAAACAGTGCTACAAAGGTTGTGTTACAAAATGATGTCGGCTATTGCAGTCCATCATTCAGCTCAAATTGCATTACAGGGTGTAGTCAGCTTAATTCAAGCTGCGGTGCTGCACAGGAACATTACAGAGTCAGACTGAGTTGGCTCTGTTTCCTTCACATATTACAAACATAGAATGTTTCAGTTCGAAAAACTAATGTTCTTTTTTATTAGAGAAGAGGAGATTAAGTGGCCTACTAGAAAAGTTCAAAATTATGAGGGTTTTGATTAATCAGATATGAAAAGATATGTTCACTGCTTAGTTAGTTAGTAATTGGAGACCATAAATTTAAAATTATCCTCAAACAAATAGAGAGACAGTTAATTTTTTTTTAAACATAGAAAATGGCATACCCATCCCTGAGAGCAGAGAAAGAATAGTAGAAGAAAATGAAATCATGACTGCATTTAAAAGGGAAGATGAATACTTTTAAAAATCAACTAAATTAAACCAGAATATACAACTAAGGCCCAGATTTTTGCTTTTGTGTTAAGTAAAAGAGGTGAGAAATTTCCCAGCTTACCATATCCACCTCAGTAAAAGGTGCCCAAAATAGTGGGATCCTTTTTTCTGGTGAGTGGATACAGGCTGTAGTTGGAGCCACTACCTCTGGAAATGGGTCAGACAAAGACCCAGGGGCTGGCGACTGTTGAGGTAGGCTGGTTGAAAGGCCCACCTTGGTGCTTTGAAGCTTCGTCTCTGTTGTCCGGATGAATGTTAGGCTTTCTACCCCTCAGCTCCTACACCACCACCACCATCACCCACTCCTGTGCCAACTCATGCCAACCCATGTCCTCACCCATTACCAAATAACCTCTTATAAATTCCATACTAACTCATGCCCCTCTACCTAGGTCCATAGCTCTACATAGCTTCCATGCCAACTTTTGCCCTCCCATCAACCCCATAGCTTCTTACAGCTCTAATGCTTATATAGTGCCAACTAATATAAATAGGAGACTACCCAACTCATTCTGAGGTCCCTTATGGCCCCTTTTCCCAACTTAATGCTGACTCAGAGCAACTTAAGCAACTCAGCCACCACCCTTTGCCCAAATATATTACTGACTACACTTTACCAAAAAAGAATCTAATTGACAGAAGACCAGTCAAAGCATATAAATCCCCTCAAGAACTTAACCATTTCTAAAAACAAACATGTGCATTCATAACCTGACATCGAAGGCAGCTAATCCTTTAATAACAGAGCTGCCAATCAAACTGAACCCACATTTTGTTCATAATAGATTGTCCTGTTATTGATCAGCATCTCATACAGCAAGGAGACATTCGTCCTTCAGATATCAGCGTGTTTTGGAGATTACTAGCAATTGATAATATGTGCAACCTTGCTAGACCTTTCGCGGTCAACTCTCATTTATAATTGAAAGTTAGCTCATGGTGTGCATTGGACCTGTTGGAGGGAACCTGCCAAAAAGAATGGGATAGGAATTCCAGCATGTTATCAACCTTGAACATACTGTAGATCAGATTTAAACTGATGCACCTCAACAATGGCAATATTAGGAATAATACTTTAATATTAGCCCTTATGGTTGTGCCAACAAACAGCTATTGAGACTACAAAAACTGAGATACATATAACCTGTTTTTTCAATTAAACTAAAAGGCAGGGTGTGCCAACAACTTGGCAACTTGAAAGTCCTACAGACATTTTCACCTTATATACATATTGATTTCTTCTTGTAAAAATCATAAGTCACATACGGAGGAAAGTGGAGGTCTGTAGAGGTACGTACACTGTTTTGAATTCAAGTGGACCTGCTGAATTTGGGTTTCACCCCTGTCCATCCCAATTTGCTCTACCAGCAAAACTGGAGTCTGTTGGAAATTGGGATGGGACTTCATAATCATGGCATTTTGGATAAGGAGTCTGTGAAAATCCAAACCTGACTGGAAAGCATTTTCAGAGGGTTGGCAGTGATAGCCCAAATAATCTTCCTCAAGGTTGTAGAATTCTGTGGTTTAACAGGAATTTGAAGAGTGAAAGAAAAGATGAGCGTGGAGAGGCCCAGAGGAGTTTAGTTCCTGGGCCTAGGCTGCATACTCTTGCTCTGTCACACACCTGAAAGCAGCATCCCTGAATGGAATGTCAAGCTGCAGCAGGTCCTCTGCCAGAATGGAAGAACCAGTTCCTCACGCTCGGGTAACTCCAAAAGAATGGATTTTGCAATGGACTCCTGATCAGAAAGGAATAATTTGGGACATGGAAAGCTGAAACTTTGTTATATGTTTATGCTGTTGACGTACCAGATCCATCTATGCTGCCCTCCTGTTCACTGATGATGTTATTGAAGCCCCAGTCTTTTTATGTGGGAACTTCAAAGACACGTAACAAGGACTCCGGCCAGTTTCACTTGATGTCTTTGCTGCTATTCAGGGGACAAGTAAAAAATCTAGACTGTTGCAATGGAACTGGTGACAATCCGTTTGACTATGGTTTGATTCTTGCTGTGTCAGGATTTCTTGGAGGGTTTCTCTACATGAGACCCAATGCAAGTTCTTGCCACATCACCCTAAACATCCTCATTAACTATGTACCCTAACCCTCTGCAGTATCCTTGTGTTTGAAAGCTAAAGGATCAATGAGTGAAATTTGACTTTAGAGATTCACCCCTACCTACTCAGAATGTTGAACAGACTGGTATCAAGTACAATAGAGAAAAATTCTGTTCAAAAAAGAAAATTGTTCATTTCTTCACTCAGCAACAAGGAGGAACTGGGCTTCAGAGAGGAGCATAGCTTATAAAATTGATCAGACCAGATCCTGTAGGTGATCTGGATGGATTGAGTGGCCTTTCCAGTTTCCAAATTCTTTCATCTCCAAAGCGATCATTTCCAAAACAATATAAATTGTTTGTGATTTCTGTGCCATACAATAATCACAGAATAACTGTTTGTTATTTCCGAGTGTATGAAATAAGAAGAAAAGTTTCTCTAAAGCATTAATTTTAATGACAGACTCTGGTGCGACATGATTAGCATTCATCCTTAATGTAAATAACACCAGTGTATACCTTGCACTAATGATGGTAGTTTTTATGGCATAATTAGAATCATTGGATTGTGCCATTCCCATAAAGCTCTGTTCCCTTGTTGAATTTGGTTGTCAATTTCTCCTCACTTCTTGTTCCTTTCTTTCATGTGAGGGCTTTATTCAGAGCTTCAATCAGTAATCCTCGATTTTATTCAAGTAGACATTCACTAGGTCTGAACTGAGGAGATGAATGTTCTGAGGGTAGTCAATTCAAATGAGATGGACATCACAGTGTGTCTGATCCTCTGACAATTGTTTATTCACACTCTTCAGCTGGACACACTGAGTTGCGATCAAAATTGGGACTGTTAGCTTTTTATTCTCTCCAGGCTCATGGATTCTGAGATCAATTATAACATTTCTACAGAGAGCAGTTAACACAACAAAGATCAAAGCTTAACTCCAAAATTGATCTGGCTCTCAATGTCATTGTATTTAACCATTTTTAATTGTCTGTACATTATGTGTACCTTGGTCAATCCTGTATTGGACTCAGTTTTACACATTCACATAGCTTTTTTTTCCCAAGGTGAATGAGAAGGGGACCATGGGAGAAGCAGATACTGAATTCCATCTCTTTGAACGAAGACTGTCCTTTATGTTTGACCATGTGCACTAAAGGAAGAAATAATTCACATAAAAGCAAAACACTGCAGATGCTGGAAATCTGAAACAAAAACAGCAAATACTGGAGAAATTCAACAGGTTCAGCAGCATCTAGGGAGAGATAGAGTTAATGTTTGTAATCTGATATGACTCCTCTTCGAAACTGTCAGCTGCTGGACCTCTGCCTCTATTTTCATTACAACCTCTCTTATGCCCACACCCACACTCACAGGGTCTTGTTTGTGTTTTGTTGGCATTGATGTCAGCAGAACATACCTATTTTCTCAGTTTTACACCTACCCTTTACACCTATTTTAGATCTCAATCACTCCACTGTCATCATTCACGCTCGCTTAGTCTTGTGGTCCAGGTATCCTCACTATATGTTCCACTCACCCCTCTTCTCCCTCTGCCAACAATGTTAAAAACCATTTTCCATCCCCTTACAGTTCTGAAGAACAGTCAGAACATATCAGATTCAGAACGTTAACTCTGTTTCTCTCTCCACAGATGCTGCCAGACCAGCTGCACTTCTCCAAATTCTTTGTTGAAGATATCAAATGAGATATTTTTTGATGAGTAGAAGTATACAACTGATTACAATATTGAAACTTTTCTCATTCTCCTTCACATAATTTTCAGACTATTCCTAAAACATCCCAGACAGTATCTAATTTCCATACATTTCCATTAAAGGTTGACATAATATTCACCAATATAACTCTGCCAACCACCAAGCATTGAAGGCTACATGAGGTATAAGAGAATCGTTAAATATTGTCAAGCCTTTATCCAGTAAGTTGGGTCAATAGTCACGACCTCCAGTCAACCACCCCGATTTCTCACAAATTAACCACTTAATAGCCTCTCTAAACCAGGGTGCCCATTGCAAATTGTTGTGAGATTATGAACAGTGTTTTTTGTTGTGGTTTCCTACCCACTCAGAGTAGTTTGTAGCTCATTTCACGCAGACCTTTTATTCCTATTCACAACTTCCAACAAAATTGATTGGGATGATTCTGAACCAAAATACTATGGATTAATGGCTGAGGTTTTAAATAAAGTGAGCTATAATTATTTGTTTCTTTTTTTCCAAAGCATAGTTACTCCATCAAAAAATAACATAAAGTGTTATTTTGTTAACTCAGTGAAAAACAGAATGATTCTGACATTTTCCTTGTCTTTTTCCACTAATTTTCTCCCTTCATCTCAAACTATTCATTCACATTTTCTTTTACTGCTAATAAAATATCACCTTTACACCCACATTCTATTCAACAGAATTGATGGAATTTCCAATGCAGGCATACACAAGTACACAGTCCCAATTGTTAACCCCACTCCCACACATTATATATTTGCATTTCTCCTATTTTAAAAGAAAGCTTCATCTGGATAGTCCAACAAAAACAACAATAAAAATAGTCAGTATTTATCAGGTCTGAAAGGATTTGAACTGTATAATTGGTGCAGTAAAAAGTTTGATAATGTGAACCTAATTAATTCTATTCCAAAAGCAATGAAGTTCTGCATCCTTTATTAGAGACTAATCTTACTCCGTGAGTGATGTGATTTTTGCACCAGAATTAGTGAATCCACAGACATTTCTTGCTTAAATCAAAGTGTGACAGCCTCTAGAATCACATCCCAGATAAGCCCCTGGAGTGATGCTCCATTTTTTGAAAAAAAATTATCCTAATTTGTCAGCAAAATATGCAACTCCGTAAGAAGGAGTCAACAGGAATTCAGCGTTGCAAGTGTTAAAGCCATCTTTGTACTAAAACATGTAAAGGAGAAATTTCCCTGTCCTTGCTTTACTCAGTGCCTCCGATTAAGCTGACAACCCACCTTAGTGATGGCTAAATAATTGGTTGTTCAGCTCTGTCCTTGTCGGAGTCCTGACAGTTCCGCAGATGTCCTGCTCAGCTCTCCAAAGGTTACATTCAGTAGGGGCAAGCCTTCATTAATCATTCCTTCCTGACAGGGCTCTAAGCGCCCCACATCTGCCGCACCGTCCCTCCACATTTCCTGTCGCACATGGCTCAGTCTACTTGGTAGGGCTCACGCAACGGAGAGTTGCGACTCGGTGAAACAGTAGCCCAAAAGATATGGGAAATAATCTGAACATAAACACCACTGTCGCCTGCTATTTAACCCTTCGAGGGAATGATTATTCGCTGCAGCTTTCAATAACAAAAATAATCGGTATCACTTTTAACTATCTTCCGATGTTAACTACTGCAAAACTGAAATGCGAGCAAGACAAAGGTTATTTGCTCAGAGTTTTCTGATTAAACTTCAAATACATATAATGCTATTCATATGCTTTTGAGGCAATTTGTTTTAGTTCTGTTCATATAACCCGTTCTTATAAGTAAACATTATTTTGGCAAGATAATAAAATGTGAGGCTGGATGAACACAGCAGGCCAAGCAGCATCTCAGGAGCACAAAAGCTGACGTTTCGGGCCTAGACCCTATCTCTCTGATGAAGGGTCTAGGCCCGAAACGTCAGCTTTTGTGCTCCTGAGATGCTGCTTGGCCTGCTGTGTTCATCAGCCTCACATTTTATTATCTTGGAATCTCCAGCATCTGTAGTTCCCATTATCTCTGATATTATTTTGGCAAGTCTGCATTTTGTTAACTCTACCCGCCCTTCACTCCACACTCGCCCTCATGAACCCATTCTACCTACCACAGCCCCCATGCCCCTCACCCAACAGGTCATGCAATGAGAAGTGGTCCAGGCCATTTAAGAGGGCTAGACATGTTAGGTTTTAAATTATCAAGCTATGGGTCAGCAAAGAACAATGCTTTGGCATTACCCAGGTTCAACCTTGAGAGAGTCCCAGTGCACAAACCTAAGGTACAGTTTTAATGGAACTAACAGTCAAAAACAGTAAGTACAATCTTTAATCTAACTGAAGCTGATATGCTTGGGTGAGGCTTTTTGTCCTGGTTAACACCACGTTCTGAGATGTTGATTGGATTCCAGCAGTTTATTCCCTCCTCTTACCTTTACTCCGCTCAGATTTTTGCCAAGAAACAATAATACGTTTGTAAATATAAACCAAAATGAAATTCTGTCAATCAATTCATAGAACAGAATGCCCTCTGTATTCCTTATTCTACAAGCATCATTGCAATGAATCAGTGGATTGCATTATCCATTTAATCTAAAATGTGTTGAAGCAGGTTGTCCTTATCTCCTCTCAGTTATGAAGTAACAGGTGGCAAGAAAAATGAATTAACAAAATTTTGAGGATATAGGGCATGTAAAATAAACTAGTGTTTCCAAGAATGAGTAATTTAATGTGATGCATTGCAACCAGACTCCAGTGGTTGCTAGTGAATTTATTGTTTTGGATTCACCCTTTGGAGATTTACTTATGTATAAGTTATTGGGCTGCTCATACCTATGACACAGGCAATGTAAACAACTTCCACATCTTGAAGTTGGAACTACCCATAGAACAGCCATTGAAATCATTTCCAGTCAACCAGAGGCAAATTTGTTTAAAATGGCATGTCAAAAAAACTGGTGAGAAGCAAGAGAAAAATAACGTTTCATAAGGATAAAAGGTTGGAATCGATAAATTAGATCGGGATAGCATGAAGTAAAGTAAAACTGAAGTTAAAAATAGAGTTAAAAAATTGAATGAGGAGAGACCTGGAAAGGAAGGGGAAGAGTAAGCAAGCATAACCAATGGGGGCAACGAATGTTGGATGAGAAATATTGACTGATGTGATATATAACACATAAAATAGCACTTTAAATATTTATTTTGCACTTTTATGACATTTTCAAGAAAATGTTGTTTCTGAGATTTCAGGCAGTTTTCTATGTCAAAATGGAGGAGCTGAAAGCCAAAAAAAAGGTGAAACTCGGGCTATTGTCACACCCTTAGTGCTGTCAAGCAATATAAATGAATCACACTGTGTACTATTTGTGATGAAGGAGTTAAGAAGTTTGAATGAAGTTTATTTCGTTTTCAAGATTATATTTGGCATTTACTTTAATTAATGCTGTTGTTAAAATAGGGAAGAAATGAATTTCACACATGTTGACCTTTGTTACTAATACCATGCAATGCTAGTTCAATGCACAAGAGCAAAATAAGAAATGTTGACAATGTCTTGATTGATTGCTGGAAAAGAAATGCTCAGAAAATAGACAACATGAGGTCATCAGTTATGTGGTCCAACTCCACTCAGTGTATTTTTTAGTAATCACAGATCACCATTGTCTCTTCCCATGAGCTTATGGTCCATTAACTCTTTGCGAAACATTTGGAACCATGCCTTCCTGAGCTGGTGTGTGGAAGCCAATTACAACTAATTGTTTTTACCGATATATAAAACTCCACGATATTCTAAAGTGACTGGAATTGAGACTTAGTTGAGATGCCGCAAACTTTGGTCAAATCAAAATATTTTGAAGAAATATACTAGATGTTCAATGATAACAGTAATAAATGTCAATGTTAATTTAGAGGAGTCTTTGAAGTAACCTTTGAAGCAACAACCACAATACCATTCAATGTGTGTTACACATTTACAGGCACAATTCATGGGAATTGTGCATTTCACCAGAGAAGCATTAACATCTTCTATAGATAAACCCTAATTGAGTTTGGCATAAAATACTTTATTTCTTAGAAATTGTCAAATGGACTAACTGTTGAGTATATGTTCAAAAAAAGACTTGGTTTATTGATATGAACAACATCAAATGGTGGTTCAAACTGGAGTACAGTGCTGCTGATGCCCTATCCAAAGTAGATTTATTTCACTTCTGGGATCTGCCTGTAAATCCAACCTGGGAAAATAAGATAGATGCGGTTTTTAATGGTGGTTCAGTGATTTGAATATGGGCAGGCATACTACTGAACAAATCAATCCACAGCGCAACTTGATATATATTATCGGTCTCACGTGGAGCAACTGAAGGCTTAGTAAGCTTTGGGAATAGAAAAGACAAACCTCAGATAATATTTGAGTTAAGGGCATAATATAAGCTGTCATATAATGGAAATGTTACATTGTCTAACCTACAGTTTTGACTTAGCTGGAAGCATTTTCATGCAAAGTGAAAAGAGGAATGGAAAAATTCCTGTTTCGTGTCCGGATAGGGACTGAAATGGCTTGTCTTCCTGATGTTCAGCTCACACTCAAAACTTGCATTCTTTCTAATGTGCATCTGTATAATAAACTATACAACTAAGTGCCTGTGCCTTGTTAGGTTTTGCCTAACTTGCCACCTCGGCTGCCAAGAAAGGTTGCCACATTTGAAAGCTGAGTACAGGATTAAGGATAGGATTCTTGGCAGTGTGGAGGAACAGCGGGATCTTGGTGTGCAGATACATAGATCCCTTAAAATGGCCACCCAAGTGGACAGGGTTGTTAAGAAAGCATATGGTGTTTTGGCTTTCATTAACAGGGGGATTGAGTTTAAGAGTCGTGAGATCTTGTTACAGCTCTATAAAACTTTGGTTAGACTGCACTTGGAATACTGCGTCCAGTTCTGGTCGCCCTATTATAGGAAAGATGTGGATGCTTTGGAGAGGGTTCAGAGGAGGTTTACCAGGATGCTGCCTGGACTGGAGGGCTTATCTTATGAAGAGAGCTTGACTGAGCTCGCACTTTTATCATTGGAGAAAAGGAGGAGAAGAGGGGACCTAATTGAGGTATACAAGATAATGAGAGGCATAGATAGCTGATAGCCAGAGACTATTTCCCAGGGCAGAAATGGCTAGCACGAGGGGTCATAGTTTTAAGCTGGTTGGTGGAAAGTATAGAGGGGATGTCAGAGGCGGGTTCTTTACACAGAGAGTTGTGAGAGCATGGAATGCGTTGCCAGCAGCAGTTGTGGAAGCAAGGTCATTGGGGTCATTTAAGAGACTGCTGGACATGCATATGGTCACAGAAATTTGAGGGTGCATACATGAGGATCAATGGTCGGCACAACATTGTGGGCTGAAGGGCCTGTTCTGTGCTGTACTGTTCTATGTTCTATGTTCTATGTTCTATCACATGCCAATCAGCTTGTGAAGAGCTGACTGGCAAGCTTGTCTATTTGTCACAGGCCCTGATAAAGGCAACCTGTCTTGTTGGAAGCTACCAGCCAATCTGAGGCAAAAACCTTCCGACAAGGCCCACCTAATGGAGAGAAAGGGATAGGGCTTTGAAAATGAGGGCTGTAGGGTGCATCTCTGGAGCCAACCATTGCCCTCAATCCAAGCCACCAATTGCCTCTGGGTTGGGGCAAATAGAGACCCATCTTTACAACCTGGCCAGCAGGTTACCATGATTACCAAGCTAGGAAACTAGCTGTTTTCCTCAGCTGCCAGGAAAGCAGGTAATCAGGGATGTGGCAAGTTGAGGCCCTTAAAGTGGCTATTAATTGAAAGGGGTGAGTATTTCTCCAGGGCCAACTCAACCACTTATTTCCCCATCTCCAGGGAGGAAAACATTGTATCCAGTGTGAACTTCCATCAGCTTTCAGAATCCCACTGAGCTATTCCAGCATTTTCTGTTTTTTTAGTTTAGATTTTCAGCATGCATTGTATTTTTGTTTTATATAAGAATAATTATGACTGGACAAATGACAAAGTGAAGTGCCTAGCCATTTCACCGAGTATCAGCACTTGAGTTCATTCACATTAAATTGACAGCTCTTTTCGAATTCAAATTGCATGTATATAAATATTGCATTCCTCAAGAAATTTTTTTGAAAAGTATCTCTTTCCGTATCTTGCTGAGGTTAAGTTGATTTCTTCAACCAATGGAGAGAGATAAATACAGCGGAGAAAGACTGAACAGTCAACAGCAGAGCCCTTCATAAAGATTAATATTCAAGGACTCTGCCCAGTTCTGTTTATACTGTGGTTTAAGGCAGGAGATGTGATTCTTATTTTTCTACCTTTTGTGGAGAGATATTTATGCCTTTAACCATGGTAAATCTGCAGCATGTCACATCTAATTCCTGTTTAATAAATCTGTTTGGCAGTTTGCAAGCCATGGTCCAGAGAAGTGTTCATTCTGTCACCTTCTAAGTTGACAAAAATTATGTGAGAGCAGATGATATAACCATTGAATTCAGTCTCTGGTCTTAATAACTTGTCTTACTACAATTCAGCTAAAGTTTGAACAGATTAAAGCACATTTGGGGTTACAAAGAGGAAAGAGCTCACAATTGAGAGATTGAAGATCCAGAAATGTGCAGCAGTCTCCAGAAGGTATGACACAAGTGAAATGGAGAAAGAAAATGACAGATCTGAAGAAACCAATTATGGATAGTGCCCAGTTAGATGGACCAGCAGCATTTCTAACTGTCATTGCACAATATTTTGATTGTATCTGTGGCACTGAAAGAATTTCTTGGCTGGCAGGAATAGGGTTGATTGAATAACTTATTCATACATGCACATGAACAAAGGAGATCATCCAGGAAATAGTCATAGTCACGCAGTACAGAAACAGACCCTTCAGTCCAACCAGTCCAGGCCGACCATAATCCCATAATCAATCAACCTCTTCCACACATACTAAATTGAAAGAAATATGAATAAAGATCACCCAACCTGAAGTATTTGCTGCATGAAGGGTCCTTTGCAGTAAGAGTCACTGTGGCATCATGATGGATTGAAAAAAATTGCTCCCTACCCCTCCCATCAACCAGTCCCTCACATTCCCTACCCAAACATTGAACAGTCCCTCACATTCCCTAAACCTTCCATTGAACAGTTCCTCACATCCCTACCCATATATCAAGGACCCCTCACACGCCATACCCTCCCATCAAGGAGTCCCTCACACACCATACCCTCCCATGAAGGAGTCCCTCACATTCTGTACCCTCCATTCAAGAAGATTCTCACATTTCCTCCCCAAACATTGAGATGCCTTTCACATTCCCTACCCTTCCCGTTGAGGAGTCTTTCACTTTCCCTACCCCTCCCATCAAGAAGTCTCTCACATTCCCTACATTCCCATCAAGGAGTCCCTCACATTCTCTAACCCGTCTTCAAAGAGTCCCTCATATCCGCATGGATTTGAAAATCCTACCAATCTGTGAAACAATCACCCACGTTAACTGAGTTTACTAATTTTGTTTTATGAACACATAAAAAAAATACTGAAAGAAATCAAATGACATCCATCAAGGTGTTATCAATTTTCAGCTGACTGATCCCCATCATCTAATCACATTGCTTACTGTCTTTAATTCATGCCAGATTTGGAGTGGACAACTGTTACGAACTATGGTCTTGTGGACAAGCTCAGCGTTCTAAAAGGAGCTGCAAAGGCTGCAATTCCCATTTTAACCCAATATTAAAAGATTAAATGCAGAATCTGAGCTCATGAACAAGAATGGTGAAAGAGCTGCAAAATCACAACCTCCCTTCAGGAGAAGCTGGCCTCTTTTCAACACACAGGGTTAGGTGTATGATTGATTGCAGTGTTCAACAAGCTTCATTCAACAATCGATCACATGTTCCCTCCCACTCACTGAAGGCAGTTTACTTCTTCCTGCTATGTGGCTGCAATAGTCAACAACTCTTTAAATTTATTGACCACAGCTGTATAACATTTAATAAACAAGAACACATGGAATGAAGACAATTGGTTTTCATATAAACTTCAGGTATTCAGAGGGGCAATTCCCCTCTATTTTCCCCCTTCACCACTCCTGCTATAAAAGCTAATGAAGTAATCTTCACTCCAAGGTCCAGGACTACGTGCTGAGGGATGTGCTAAAGCTTGGGGCAGCTGCTGCCAAGACACGGTGGGGAAGACCACCATATGAAACCCCTTGACCACAATGTAACAGGGGCCCCACTCGGTAACTGGGCCCAGCTGGCACCTTCCCCAACTGGTCAGGGGGCCAACAGGGACTGTGCGGGGAGACAACTGCCAGTGTTTTTTCTTTGGTTTTGTTTTTTGCTTTTTCCTTTAGCTCGTATACGTAACCCCTGGGTAACCCTGAGTGGCTAGCATGACTGGGTAGGTGTATAAAGATTTTTTTTTGTATATTCTATGAATAAAATATATTTTTCAAATAAAAAAAAGCCAGTTGAGTAATCTTGGAGAAGCTGATAAACAACTTCAAAAGAATCGGCACAGCACCCCAAAAATGTCGATATTAAAAACAATAGAGACAAATAGTTATGTGGACCTGGAACCCAATAAACATCTGCCCGATGTTTTTCCTGTAGGACTCTATACAGTTTTCCCAGTTTCCTTGCCTCAGTTGCATTTGTTCTACTGATGCCATCTACTGCACTACAACTGCTTGAACATCTTCCGTTACCACTAGAACTGAGAAGTCACCTCCAGCTTGAGGTCGACAAAGTCCTCAAATGTGTCAGCCTCACTTCCTTAAATTCTTTCCCTTTACTGCGTCTCTCCAAGAACTACGATTGAGTTTGCCTAATTCCCACCTTCCATCCCACCAGCCTTCCTATTTAATGGATCATCGTCTGCCACTTCTTCCAACTCCATTGCAATGTCACAACCAAATATGTCTTCTGTGCATTTCATTTTCATTATTGCAAAGAGATCAATCTCCCTGCAACACCCTGATCCTCTCCTCAAATATCACTTCCCATGCTATTGCAGAAGTTCAATATCCACCCTCCCTTTCGTTTCTATCCTCCAGGATCGCTAACATTACTTCCAGATGAAACAATGCCCTTACTTGCCCTTCTTACAATATAGTATACTTACTGCTTGCAATACAGTCTCCTCTACATTACGGAGGCCGAAGCCATTTGGGTGAAACACCTTCGTTTGGTGCACAAACCAGTCGGTGATCACCTGCCATTTTAATTTTCCATTGCACTCTCGCTTGCATCTCCCAGTCCTCACCCTCACCATGGCAAAATTAACGAAAGCTCAAGGAGCAGCACCTTAGCTTTCAATCAAGCATTTAGAGCATTCCTTATTTAGCATTGGGTTCACTAAAGTCAGATCACAACCACCAATCTTTTCAAACAGCTGAAACAGCATGTAAAGGTTGAAAATAATGTTGCTACTCAATACATTTCTTGCTTCCTTACACTTTTCTTCTTATTCTCTCCTTCTTTTCCTCCTTCTCTCAGTGCCCACTTAATTAATGCATTTGGAATATTTTCCACAGCTGACAAGTCCCTGTCTGAAATGTTAACTCTGTTTCTTTCTCCACATATGCTGTCAAACCTACTGAGTACTTCCTGAATATTCTATTTATGTTTCAGCTATCCAATATCTGCATCTTGTATTTCTGTTCCTCACTCATCTTTTAAAAATCACAGAAAGCTCGAAATGGGAAATCCAAAATGTCAAAGGCACTAAATCAGCCAGGAGTCTCTAAGTGTCTCTTGAAAAGCACTCACCTGGTAAAGTCTGAATTTTTACATTGAAAATTATCCATTTTTTCTGGTCCTGTATTTCCAAATCATTACATTTTTATTCTGCTTATTCATGTTTACATCATGGTTTATCTATTTTTTTTCTCAAAGTTACAGCAGGTGGTTGCAAGAATACTGCGGAAAGGCTTGCCCTTAAATTACGAAGAAATACTGTTTTCAATAGATTGATAAGATAATTAACTGCAACCATTAGCTCAGTCCTCACATTTCAACATAAAACATTCCCTTCCAGTTTACAGATACTCTCTTTCCGTCCAACTCCCACTAATTTTATCACTGAATGTTTCCAGCAATGCTAGCTGCCCACCCCATCACCTCCTCAATTCAACTGGTGACCTCCTTCTGCCCTGCCCTCCATTCAAAGACAAAGCTTTGCATTTATATAGCACCTTTCAAGATGACTGAATGTCTCAGAGCTTTAACGCCCAAAGGGGGCTTGAGGTGGGCTCATTGTCATTAGGTCGAAAGTGCAGCAGCTAACTTGCACACGCATTACATACACCCACAAACAATGTGACAAACACCAGATTATTTACATTTATGTTGATTGAGGGATAAATCTTGACAAATACATATTCAAGTTAATAATCTTTTGCTGGTATTATTTGCTCTAAGTGAAAAAAATTGCTTCTTCAATGGTCAGTATACTTTCTATCCATTGCATTTCATTCCATCACACAACCATGCCCCATCCCACACACCCACCATCCCATTTAAGTGTGGTGCTCTTGCCCAAAGATCTTAATTGGGGCAATTAATACTGACAGTTGCTTTTCTTTTCCGCATCAAAATACCACTCTCAGCTTCTCCCCGTTTCCCATTTAATTCATCTTCTGTCCTTTCTCAGTTACCTCCTTTTCTCCCTCTGCCTTCTTTGGTAGCCAGGTGCCCTCACTTTCCTTTCCTCCTCAGCTCTACCACTGCCCGAATGTTGTTGCTAACGGAAGTGAGCTACTAACTATTACCATTGGCAAGACTTCATGTTCTCATGAAAATCTCCTGATATCATTGTATTACAAGGATGACTTCCATTGGTAACAGGTTTTAAATGGGTTTGGTAATGACAGAAAAGGAGCCCAGTCTGTTTGAATTAGTGTCAGGAAATGGCAGCAAAGAGATTAGGCTGAAAATGTTGCTGTCAATGGAAAATACATAACAGGAATTAGCCACTTGTAGAAATAATAGTTCTTTTCTTGCAATATGTTTCTTTGATGAAAATGAACTGGTGGGTGGAAAATGATCCAGTCTTAATTTTATCCCATATTTCAACATTAGAATTTACAACTGAAGCAGACTGGATCTCCCAAAAGGGCTTTCCTTGGGATAATTCTAGAAAAAAAATGCATACTTCACAGCTTCCAATGTGGCCAATATGACCTTGTTTATATCTAATTACTTTTGATGCAATGGACCAGGGAACTTCTATCATATAATCCCTGTCCCGGTTATACTTCCAGTACTACTGTCTTGGGTTAATACTCGACATTGTTTCTTTTGTTGTTGCCGCACCTGAAAGAACATAGACGCTAGCGAGTTTTGAGAAGATTTGTAGCTCAGGTTGAGTTTCTGGATGTGAGTTTGCTCGCTGAGCTGGAAGGTTAGTTTTCAGACGTTTCGTCACCTTTTTTTAATTTGAAAAAATATACTTTATTCATAGAATGTACAAAAAATAAAACATTTATACACCTCCCAGTCATGCTAGGTGCTCCGGGTTACCCAGGGGGTGCGTACGCCAACTAAAGGAAAAAACAAAACAAAGAAGAAAAAAAACAAAGCAAAGAAAATACCCCAGCAATCGTCTCCCCGCACAGTCCCCGTTGGCCCCCTGACCAGTTGGGGAAGGCTCCAGCTGGGCCCAGTTACCAGATAGGGCCCTTTTTTCTATTCTGGACGAGGGGGTTCATACAGTGGTCTTTCCCCACTGCGCCTTGGCGGCGGCTGCCCCAAGCTTCAGCATGTAGTCCTGGACCTTGGAGAGTGCCAGTCTGCAACACTCGGTCGGGGTCAGTTCTTTCAGCTGGAAGACCAGCAAGTTGCGGGCAGACCAAAGAGCGTCTTTCACCGCATTGATGGTCCTCCAGGCACAGTTGATGTTGATCTCAGTGTGCGTCCCAGGAAACAGCCCGTAAAGCATGGAGTCCCGTGTCACGGAGCTGCTTGGGACGAACCTTGACAAATGCCACTGCATCCCCCTTCAGAACTCCTGTGCACAGACACACTCCAGAAGGAGGTGATCGACAGTCTCGTTTCACCCCCCCCGCAGCTGCCTCGAGGGCAGCGTGCGGTGGCGCAGAGATTCCGGGCATGCATAAAGGATCTCACTGGCAGAGCCCCTCTCACCGCCAGCCAAGCAATGTCCTTGTGCTTGTTTGAAAGTTCTGGCGATGAGGCATTCTGCCAAATGACTTCGGCAGTCTGCATGGGGAACCACATGACGGGATCCACCCTCTCCTTTTCCCGAAGGTTTTCGAGGATACTACGTGCTGACCACTGCCTGACGGCCTTGTGGCCAAAGGTGTTTCCTTTCAAAAATTTCTCCACGAAGGACAGGTGGTATGGGACAATCCAACTACTCGGAGCGTTCCGCAGCAACGAGGCCAGGCCCATCCTTTGCAACACTGGGGACAGGTAGAACCTCAGTAAGTAGTGACACTTGGTGTTTGCGTACTGAGGATCTACGCACAGCTTGATGTAGCCGCACACAAAGGTAGCCTTCAGGGCGAGGGTGGCGTTCGGTACGTCCTTTCCCCCGTTTTCCAGGTCTTTGTACATGGTGTCCCTGCGGACCCGGTCCATCCTCGGCCCCCAAATGAAGTGGAAGATGGCCTGGGTGACCGCAACGGTGCAAGCCCAGGGAATAGGCCAGGCCTACACCACATACAACAGTACCGAAAGCCCCTCGCACCTGACAACCAGGTTCTTAACCGCGATGGAGAGGGACCAAAGCGTCCACCTGCCCAGCTTCTGCTTCAGTTTGGTGATACGCTCCTCCCAAGTCTTAGTGCACGCCCCAGCTCCACCGAACCAAACACCCAGCACCTTAAGGTAGTCTGTCCTGACGGTGAAGGGGATGAAGGAGCGGTCGTTCCAGTTCCCGAAGAACATGGCCTCGCTCTTAACCCTATTGACTTTGGCACCCGAGGCCAGTTCAAACTGGCCACAGATGTCCAACAGCCTACTCACCGACCGACGATCGGTGCAGAAGATGGCAACGTCGTCCATGTACAGGGAGGTCTTGACCTGCAGGCCTCCGCTGCCTGGGATAGTCACGTTCTTCAGGCTCACGTCCTTCCTGATGGAGACGGCAAAGGGCTCCATACAGCACACAAACAAGACAGGAGAGAGCGGGCAGCCCTGCCTGACTCCAGATCTGATGGGAAAACTGTCCAATTCCCACCCGTTGATCGAGACTGCACTAACGACGTTGGTGTAGAGCAGCCGGATCCAATTGTGGATGCCCTCCCCAAACCCCAATTTGGAGAGGACATCCCTCATGTAAGCATGACAGACCCTGTCAAAGGTCTTCTCCTGGTCCAGGCTGATGAGGCAGGTGTCCACCCTCCTGTCCTGCACGTAGGCGATCGTATCCCTGATGAGCGCAAGGCTCTCAGCGATCTTTCTGCCCGGCTCAGCACAGGTTTGGTCAGGGTGAATCACCTACTCCAGGACAGACCTGACCCATTTGGCTATGACCTTGGCCAGGATTTTGTAGTCCATGTTCAATAATGAAATGGGACGCCAATTCTTAATTTCTTCCCTCTCCCCCTTCCTCTTGTAAACGAGGGTGATGATGCCCTTCCTCATGGACTTGCACATTTCCCCTGCCCGAATCGCACTATCATACACCTCCAGCAGGTCCTGGCCAACCAGGTCCCACAGAGCAGAATACAGCTCGACCGGTAAGCCGTCACTCCCGGGAGTCTTATTCCTCTCAAAGGACTTGAGGGCTCTGGTCTTCTCGTCTCGGGATATCGGCCGCTCCAGCCACTCCCTCGTGATGTCGTCTAAGACCTCCGTGATAGTCGACAGGAATGACTCGGAGGCCGTGCTGTCCATGGCTTTCGTGGTGTACAGTACGGCATAGAAGGATCTGCTGATCCTCAAAATGTCAGGCCGAGACGACGTCACCGACCCATCGTCCTCCTTCAGCCGGCTAAGCATAGAGCTCTCTTTGTGCACCTTCTGAAAGAAGAAACGCGAGCATGTCTCATCCTGCTGCATGGAGTGGACCCTGGACTGGAAGATTATCCGGGAGGCCTCCGCGGCGAAGAGCGAGGCTTGCTGGCCCCTCACCTCGCAGAGGTCCTCCGTGACATCGACCCCCATCGACTGCAGAAGGAGCAGGTTCTGCACCCATTTCTGGAGTCATGACAGCTTTCCCCGCCTCTCTCTCACCCTCCGAACACCCTTGAGGACAAAGAACCTCTTGATGTTCTCCTTCACTGTCTCCCACCAGTCGCCCAGAGACTCAAAGAGGGGTTTCACGGTTCTCCAACCGGCGTACTCCCTCTTATGCTCCTCGATGTTCTCTGGGGTCAACAGAGTCGTGTTGAGCTTCCACGTCCCCTTGCCGGCCTGCTGGTCATCCTGTAAGTGACAGTCGGCCAGCAGAAGGCAGTGGTCAGAGAAGAACACCGGCTCGATGCCGGTGGACCTGACCGAGAACGTCCGTGACACAAACAGGAAGTCTATCCTTGAGCGGATAGACCCGTCTGTCCGCGACCAGGTGTACCTCTGCTGCGCTCCATCTGCAGGGGTGCTGAAGACGTCGAGCAGCTTGGCATCCTCCACCGTGCCCATCAGAAATCTGGACATGACGTCCAGTTGACTCCCCCCACCCGCTGTCCCCACGCTGGATCTTCCATCTGCCTCGATGATGCAGTTGAAGTCTCCGCCTAGGATGATAGGCCTGGACGTAGCCAGCAGGGGTGGAAGCCGCTGCAGGACAGCCAACCGCTCACTCCGTACCACTGGGGCGTACACGTTGATCAGCCTCAGGGGAGCATTCCTGTAGGTGACATCAGCCACTAGGAGGCGCCCCCCCACCACCTCCTGAACTTGAGAGATGGTGAAGTTGCGCCCCCGCAGCAGAATAGCCAGGCCTGAGGAGTGACAGTCGTTACCCTCCGACCAGATCGAAGGCCCACAGGTCCAGGCGCCGGACCATTTCCCGTACCTGCCGAGGTGCGGTATCCCGCACTCCTGCAGAAACAGGAGGCCTGCCTTGACGGTGGTCAGGTAGGCCAACGTGGACACACATCTTGCGGTGGACTTGACGCTGCGCACATTAACGCTCTCAACTCGTACCCCCATTGTGGGCAGTGACCGCAGTACCCTCCCCGAGTCCAAGGCCCAGCCCCTCCATCCGTCTCTTCATGCCCATTGCCCGGGAGAACTGCTGGACACTCTCCAGGATCAGGAAACCATCCATGCTGCCTTCCGGGTGGCATCCCCCCGTCAGGGGTACAGAGGCAGGAGAGTCCGGCTCTGGGTCAGGCTGGGGACACACTGTTTCCTGCTTCCCGCCTGAAGGTTCTGGGGGGCCCTCCAGGGCCCCAGCGGTGCATGGCTGGGTGTCGGAGGGAGCCTCAGGACGCCTCCCGTCACCTGGACTTGGGGTGCTGCTTTCCTTCTCCGTTGAGAACTTCAGCTTCTGCTTTGGGTGGGCCTCCTCCGAATCCCCCTCGTCAGAAGACCTCTTATAGCGCCCCCGTAGCTTCCTCTTCCCGCCCGATGGTTGCAGTGCCAGGGCCCGCTGGCGCGCCTTCCTCCTCGCCTTCTGGACTGTCGTCCACTCCCCTGGGTCACCTGTCGCCTCCTCCATCGACTTCGGTTTGTCGGGGCAGAGCGGAGCCTGCAGGGGCGCTTTGCTGGCCTTGGGTCCATCCTGCGGGGCTGGACCCTCCTGCACAACCTGGCCCTCCTGCACATTAGGGGGGGTCCTTGCAGGGGCCTGGTGCCTTCCTCTCTTCCAGGGGGGCATGCCCCGCATTGCCCCTGCTGGTGACCTGGGCGTAGGTGGTCTCCCGCCGCGGGCATGCCCTATAGAGGTGGCCCGCTTCCCCGCAAAGGTTGCAGCTTTTTTCTTGTGGGCAATCCCTTGCAAGGTGTCCCTCCTCCCTGCAGTTCCTGCAGATGGTGGCTTTGCAGTCGGCCGCCACGTGACCTGACCCACCACAGGCATGGCAGACATTAGTTTGCCCTCCATAGGTCAGGTAGCCCTTGCTCCCGCCGATCGTGAAGCTGGACCGTGGGTGTACGATGTTCCCGTCCGCGCCCGTCCTCAGCGTCACCCTGACCTGCCTCTTACTGGTCCAGATCCCGAAGGGGTCCATGATGTTGGTTAGGTCCCCTTCCACCTTCACGTACCTTCCAAGGAAGGTCAGGACATCAACTGCTGGCACATGCCGGTTGTACATGTGTACAGTCACCATACGGCTCCTCTGTGCTGGCACCACAAACAGCGGGACAGCGGTCAGTACAGAGAGGGGGCCCTCACCTCCTTTCTCCTTGAAAATCTCCAGGAAGCGCTCGCAAAGCTTGGCACTCCTGAAGGTTACATCGTAGAAACCTCCTCCGGGGAAATCCTGCTGGCAGTAGATGTCCGCAGCAGCGAACCCACAACAGTCCAACAGGACCCTCTTCACGAAGAAAGTGCGGTCCACAGGTGCACCTTCATCCCCCGGCCTGGGGCACAAGCACTCGCTGCAGCCATCATTGCAGGTTTGCTGCTCCCCTGAACCAGCATTAGGCCAAAGACATCATTAAGATCCACCAGTTGCAAGGGTGCACAGCCAACCTGATGTCTTCCTTCCACCTCCAGCACAGTCGCGCTCTCCTCTTCTCGGTCAACAAAAGCGTGGGTCTTTATTTTGTTCCGGATGTAAGTTGGCTCACTGAGCTGGAAGGTTCGTTTTCAGATGTTTCGTCACCCTTCTAGGTAACATCATCAGTGAGCCTCCGGTGAGGCGCTGGTGTTATGTCCCGCTTTCTATTTATCTGTTTAGGTTTACTTGGGTTGGTGATCTCATTTCCTGCGTTGGTGATGTCATCTCCTGTTCTTTTTCTCAGACGATGGTAGACTGGCTCCAAATCAATGTGTTTGTTGATGGAGTTCTGGTTGGAATGCCATGCTTCTAGGAATTCTCGTGCGTGTCTCTGTTTGGCTTGCCCTAGGATGGATGTGTTGTCCCAATCAAAGTGGTGTCCTTCCTCATCTGTATGTAAGGTTACGAGTGATAGTGGGTCATGTCGTTTTGTGGCTAGTTGATGTTCATGTATCCTGGTGGCTAGCTTTCTGCCTGTTTGTCCAATGTAGTGTTTGCCACAGTTCTTGCAAGGTATTTTGTAGATGATGTTCTAATTTGTTTTGTTTAGCGATGACAAAGGTGTCATCCACATAGCGGACCCAAAGTTTGGGTTGGATGATTGGCAGAGCTGTTTGTTCGAGTCTCTCCATTACTGCCTCTGCTCAGAACCCTGATATCGGAGATCCCATGGGTGTACCATTGGTCTGTCTGTAGGTGTTGTTATTGAAAGTGAAGTGGGTGGTAAGGCATAGGCCCACTAGCTTGATGATGTTGTCCTTGCGGATGAGGTTGGTGGTGTCTTGCGTATGTGTCTTTGGTTCTTCTAATAGTGTCGTCAGTCTTTCTTTGGCCAGGTTGATGTTGATGGATATGATCAGGGCTGTTACGTCAAAGGAGACCATTATTTCATCCTCTTCTATCTTGGTGTCTTTGATGGTGTTCAGGAATTCTTGGGTGGAGCGAATGGAGTGGTGTGAGTCTTCTACTAGGCGTTTTAGTCTTTGGTGTAGTTCCTTGGCTAATCTGTACGTTGGTGTTCCAGGTAGCAAGACTATGGGTCTGAGGGGGGCTCCTGGTTTGTGAACTTTTGGTAGTCCGTAGAAGCGTGGTGTGTTGGATCCATCTGGTTTCATTTTTTGGAAGTCTCTCTTGTTTAATTCTCCAGATTTTTGAAGTTTTTGAGTAAGGCTGTGATTCGGTTCTCTAGTTGTGGGGTCGGGTCTATTGCCACCTGTTGGTAAGTGTCGGTGTCTGCAAGCAGTGCGTTCGCTTTCTCCATGTAGTCTGTTCGGTTTAAAATCACTGTCAAGCGTCCTTTGGCTGCAGGTAGGATAACGATGTTTTTATCTTTTTTGAGTCCTTTTAGGGCTTTCCTTTCTTGAGTATTGAGTGTGTTTTCTTTAGAGGAAACCTTCAAGACCATCAATAATACCCTGACTGGCATAACATTCACAAAAGAGGAGGAAAACAACAATAAACTGCCATTCCTAGATGTCACAGTAGAGCGAACAGCCAATGGGGAACTTCAAACCAGTGTCTACAGGAAAACAACACATACGGACCAAATACCGAACTACAGGAGCAACCATCCCAACACCCACAAACGAAACTGCATTAGAACATTATTCCAACGAGCCACCACACACTGCAGCACAGAGGAACTACGCAGAGCAGAGGAAAATCACCTATACAGCGTATTCAAAAAGAATGGATACCCTATGAACACAGTCCGCCGATTCCTCAGCAATAAACCCAAACAAACAGACAAAACAGGCTTAGAAACCATAACCATTCTCCCCTACATCAAAGACATTTCCAAAATGACTGCCAGACTACTCGGACCCCTTGGCATCAGGGTAGCCCACAAACCCACCAACACACTAAAACAGCAGCTAATGAACTTAAAAGACCCTATACAGACAACAAACAAAACGAACATCATTTACAAAATACCTTGCAAGAACTGTGGCAAACACTACATTGGACAAACAGGCAGAAAGCTAGCCACCAGGATACATGAACATCAACTAGCCACAAAACGACATGACCCACTATCACTCGTATCCTGACATACAGATGAGGATGGACACCACTTTGATTGGGACAACACATTCATCCTAGGACAAGCCAAACAGAGACACGCACGAGAATACCCAGAAGCATGGCATTCCAACCAGAACTCCATTAACAAACACATTGATTTGGAGGCAATCTACCATCGTCTGAGAAAAAAAACAGGAAATGACATCACCAATGCAGGAAATGACATCATCAACCCAAGGAAACCTAAACAGATAAATAGAAAGCGGGACATAACACCAGTGCTTCACCGGAGGCTCACTGATGATGTTACCTAGAAGGGTGACGAAACGTCTGAAAACTATCCCTTCAGCTCAGCGAGCAAATTCACAGCCAGAAACATAGACACTGTGACAGCGAAAGTGAAACATACAACCTGAAGATACAAGAGTAAATAAGGCAGAAGACTCAATGTTATTTAGGTTTTAAGAAAAGCTTTTTAGGCATTCACATCATATTTCATTGTCATATTTGCCACATATGATAAGTATTTATATTTTGTTTACAATACCGTTCAAAAGAAAGAAAACAAGTTGCTTCTTCTGACCTTTGAATCTCAGATCCACAAGTAATGTTAACCTGTACAGAAACTTCCACAAGAACAGAAAATATCCCTGACCATTGGATTTATCTAAGGTCAGTTGGAAGCTAATTGACCACACAGCAACTAGGATTTATGGTGTTAAATGAACACACCAGATGCAGTGCCTAGCTGCATGCAATGCTTCTTTAGCAATAAAATAATACCATCTATTGTTTTTGTACAAAGTTTCTGCCCTTGTAGAGAAATCATAGTGCACAAGCAGATCCAAGCAATGCCACAGGAGATCTGCTATTTTAATAATTAAACATGTAGGACAAAATTAGTGACTCCAAATTTGGAATATACAAGTCATCACCAGTTCTGTCAGATGTCACTGTTGCAATTAACCAAGATGAAAATAGAATGTCAAATAAATGGATATTTTAAGATTTGCTATTACTTAGCAGCCAGAGCTTGCTGTGCAAAGAGAGAGATTAATTTAGTATAATTATCCTTAAAATCAAAAAAAAATTCATACTTTGTCACAAGGAGGAGTTCTTTTCAGAAACTGTTGTCTTGCAAAGCTAGAATTCATTGACACTGCTAGATCATCAACATTCCATCAGTGTGATCCATGGTATTGCCTCAGGACGATCACCTTCAGAGCTGCATCTTGCTCAAGTACTTGTACACAGCGACTCATCAGATCCCCTTTCTCAGTTCTCCCTTCAATTCTATTAAGTTTATCTGTTAGGCATTGTTCTGTAAACAGCTGCTAAACCTCAGCAACATATCCATTATGCAGCTGCTGAGATCTAAAAGGAAACACTTATTACATTGAATTGTGACATCCTTTAAAAAAACAATGTCCATCACTGAGAAATCAGTGCTGTTCAAACTGTCTCAAAGTCAGATTTTAACAGAACAATAAAAGCTGAATCTGTGATTGAAGAATGAGCCGAGTGTTCATAGAAAGCACCCATGTCTACACACTGACTCATCGGTCTTTTTTGCATGGGAATTATATAGGCTTTGCAGAGCAGAAATATGCCATTCAGCCCAACTTGTGCATTCCTGTGTCTGTATTATAGTGTTCTGAAAAGGTTAATGTTGGAGATTGCATTAGGTTACGCTGAACCTAATGATGTCTCAAGTGGAGAATAGAGGAGTCCAGCTGTAAAATCCAATGGTATCAGGAGCACCTCTGTGGCTCCTTTGTAATTTGTCGAACTAGCTGAGGTAAATTATAACCATTGCTTTCATACATTAAACTACATCTTGCAGTTTCAACAAATGCCTCTTTTCATTAAGACTCATGAGTGTTTTATCCTCCACAGTTGTTAAAAAGCTCCTAAAACTAGAACAGGAAGGAAGATTGGTGCCAATGCTCAATCCTAGTCACAAGATACTGGTGGTTCCACAGACACACAATATGGTGATCAGTGATAGCTGCTTAAATATTTCAAGACAAAAATAACAATAAAAATTTGAGAAAAATAGTATAGAAGACAAGTGAATTATAACTTTACAAACATTACCACCTTAAGACTATTAAGACAGTCAGCAGCTGCATGTGATTAAAGAAGTAGTCTTTTTAACTCTGTTAACTCCAAAATCTCTCTTGTGCCTTTTACCATTGTTGATGTGAATGTTTTGCCTGTAGATCCTATAAATGAAACATCAGAACAAAACAATTCCTGTGTTTTTACCATTTCATAAATGGAACATCAGAAAGCAATAGTCCTGCAGGCAAGACATTACCTTTAGAAATGGTAAAGACACAGGAAAGACAATACAGTTAGCAGAATTAACAATTCACTAGTTAAAATTGGCAGATATGGAGTTCTCAGAGAAGTAATCCTAAATAGAGAGTCACCTGGGAGGCAAACATTTCAGAACTCCAAGAATAAAGTTCAAGATCCATTTGGAAAGGGGAAAATTATTAAAAACTAATGTGCAAAAAGACTAGGTTGGGATGGATAGAGATAAAACGGAGCATTGTCCATTCACACAAAGTGCCATTGCCAGAGTGAGCACATGTCATGAAGTATAGTCAACGTAATGAAGGCAAGGGCCAGGAGATTAATTTATACCAAGGCCACAGCATCAGCACTGTCTTAGAGAAGACTTAAGTTCACTAATGGGCAAGTTAAAGGGTTTAGAAGAAGGAAGTTAGAAAACCTTAAGACTTTGACAAGGTCAGGAAATGGTTTACTTAAGCCACAAATTTGGTGGGAAGATGTTATTAAAATCACAGACACAGCAGTCGATTTGAAAAATTGGAGACAGTGATGTGCTTTGAAAATTTGGATGTGAAAAGTGGAACAGCTTTCATTTTACCCAGGAAGAAGAAGGAACAATCCATAGACCTTATAGAAGTGAGGAAAGTCTCTAACTTGCCTGATGGGAAACCATGATGTTGATGGTTAAAAACAAGAAAAGCCCCACAAAACAATTCACAAGTACAGTATTGTTTTGTTTCTTTATTAACAATTTGGGTAATGGCATGGAAGGTCACGTATCCAAATTTGCTGATGTCACAAAGTCAGCTGGCGTTGTAGACTTTGTAGACGATAGCATAAAATAACAAAGAGATACTGACAGACTAAGAGAATGGGCAAAACTGAGGCAAGTGGCTTTCAACATAAGCAAGTATGAAGTTATCCATTTTGGACTAAAAAAGAATAGGTCAGGTTACTTTCTTGATGATATGAAATTAAATACAGTGGATGCCCAAAGACACATCAAGGTGCGTAGACCTTTAAAATATCATGAGCAGGTGCAGAAAATAATCAATAAAGCAAATGGAATGCTGGCCTTTATATCGCGAGGTCTGGAGTACAACAATGCAGAAATTATGCGGTGGTTAACCCTAGTTAGACCTCGGCACCACTCCGTAGGAAGAATGTATTGGTTTAGAGGCAGAACATGCTAGTTTTCCAGGGTTACATTATGCGAAGATATTATACAAATTAGGCCTGTTTTCTCTAGAATTTGGAAGGTTAAGAGGTGATCTGATTTAAGTCTTCAAATAGTAGATTCCAAAACTAGATGGCACCGGTTTAAGCTGGGAGGGGAAAAATATAGAAAGGATCTGAGGGTACGTTTTTCACGCAGAGGATGGTGCACAAATAAAACAAGCTGCCAGAGCAAGTGGTGGAAGCAGCAACAATTACAATATTTAAAAGGCATCTGGGTAGTTTCTAAATAGGAAGGGTTTAGAGGGATATAGGTAAAATGCTGGCAAATAGGGCTAGGTCAGATTGGGATGTCTGGTCAACATGGAAGAGTTGGACCAAAGGGTACATTTCCATGCTGTGTGACTCTGTCACTCTATATTTACAGGAAAAGACAGAGAAGATAAACATAAATTAACTCTGCTGGTTGCACGTTCTAGAACTAGGGACATAATCACAGAATTAGGCCCAGGGCATTCAGAAGAGTTGTTAGGGAGCACTTCTACACAAAGAGAGTGAAAGATGTTTGGAACTCTTTTTCACAAACAGTAGTGAATGCTGGATTAGTTGTTGATTTCACATCTGAGATAGATATATTTTTAATAAGCAAGGGTATTAAGGGCCAAGGGCCAAAGGCAGGTATTTGGAGTTAAAGTACTAAAGATGTTGGAAATCTGAAAATGCTGGGAATGTTAATAAGTTTGGAAGTATCTGTGGAGAGAGAAAGGGTTGGTTTAATGTTACTGCTGTTAAGAATCGAAAAGGATTAGAACATGAGGGTTTTTATGCTGTTGATAAAGCAAGAGGAGCGGCAAGTGGAACAGATGGTGAGGCTGCCCAGAGCAATAGGCAAAAGAGAGTTATTGGTGGCAGAGGAGTGATGTTGGTTGAAAACAGGTGTTAATGGTAATAGCAGAACATTGCTCAGCTCTAAGAGTACATCCATATAAATTAAATGCTGAATGGAGATGGAAGCTGGTGTAATCTTGAAGAAGGATGGTAATCATGGTCTGAAATTGTTGAATACAATGTTGTGGCCTGGAAACTCTAAAGTGCTTTAACAGAAAATGAGATGCTGATCCTTTGCTGTATTCAGCTTCTCTGAAGGATTGCAACAGGCCAAGGACAGAAATGTTAGCATGACAGCTAGATGATCCCCAAACCCCCACAGCCCTCTTTGCTTTCTTCCCGAAATCCATAGACAGGATTGCCCTGGCAGAACCATCATTCTTGCAAATGACTTCCAGCATGCTACCTCGGTGAGTTGTGACAGGGCCACAAAGGAGTTATTTGTTCTCAGAGCTATTTTGAGAGTGACATTTAGGCTGTTCAATACATACTACAAATGGTTGGAGTGTGTGCATCAAACATTCCAACTATGTATACCTGAAAATTGCAATCCAGATCCTATTCCAAAGCAGAGCCCTAATTTGTACAAACAAGCAGCTTTGTGCCTATCTCAAACAGCCGGGTTCCTTATCCATTTACAGAGTTGCCTGAAATGCCTTGGGCATTTTTGCTGGTTAGGCTCATCTAAATGCAGTTCCTTTAACCAAGTGTGAGCACTATCTTCATGTGTAGCAACGTATGCCGTGTTGAAGTTACACTTGAATTTTTCACCTTCGTTTCAATTTGCAAATTTGGAACAAGACAAGGTAGAAAACTTGTACATGCTGGAAACAAAAATGATTATTGCAATTATTACTTTGAAAATGGCTAAAAAAATAAATAAGTTATCTCATAAGGATACCTAAGCTGTACTGAATTCTGAGGCTGGGATATTAGTAACTGTATGGGCTGGTAAAAGTAACCACTTGGGATAATTACTGTTAGAATAGTGCAGTAAGGGATCATACCGTTAGGAGGGAAAGGGGAGAATAATCATTACTTTGTGAAGTGTACAGAGAGCTACATCAAATATTACGCTGGCCATGTCAATGCTGCAGGCCCAGTGTTACATTACAGGCATTTAAGTAAATGAAAAGGCTTTTGAATGTAACAGTGAGGAATTTAATTTGCCAAAATGGAAAGCTCTCGAAATGTCCTGAAACATGACAAATCACTAACATGCTAACTATCTCACCAGACACCCAAATCTGGGACAGATTGATTTGGTCAAGAAATGTATCCATTTCATGCTCAAGCATGATTTACATGTGTATATGATATGTGCAAATTTATGCAGTTCGACGTGTTGGTAGCCTGGAGATAAAACAGGACAGAATCATTTTTAATGAAATTATATTCATATAGCTGAGAGGGTAATTCAATCAAATGATACTTTTATGTGATGGGGTGAAGAAAGGCAGTTCAGCTCCGAAGAGGATACAATGATGATGTTATAATGGTGATCTAGTACCACACAGACTGTCCATTATAAAGAAAGGATCATACATTAGGAATGGCATTAAAATATTGCCAGAGCAAGCAAATGTAAAGCCACAGTGAGTGGAAGAGAATGGTGAAAGAAAGGTAAAGCAGAAAAAAAAATTAAAAGCAGGCAAACATATCAAAACATTCAGCAGAAAGAATTTATTTTCTGTGGTAGCAGGGGTATAACATCATGGATGAATATCATCTTTTATTTCATGTTTAGCTTGGATTTTCGGTACAAATGACAAAATTGCTGAGCAATTCAGTCATGAGGATAATTTGAGTAACAACATGAGCAGATTGTTAGTTGTTATTGTCATAATATATACTTCATTACATTTTTCTGCCTAATTTTTAATGATTTACAGATATTTTCAGCAGTAAGACAAAGCATCATTCAACAGTTTATCATGTACTCCTCTAATTTCAACATGAAATTAGATGATATATGTTGTGAACTTATGTTTGTTTGGAATTGTCTTCAAAGGTGACTGAACTTCACACCCTGACATTAACAGATCGAAAATAGCCCATGATTCAAACCCTTCCCCTGCTGTTCAATCAGCTTTAATCCAGCAGTGAGTTAGCTGCCATAAATAGAGTTTCAAATCCCATGTCATTTCCATCATGAGGAATGCTTATTTCCACCGTCACATTACCCAAGGTCCCTACTTGTAACATCACTTTAGTCCACTTTTTAAAATTAAATCTCGAGACTTAGACTGTCTGGCAAGCAGAGCTTTTATTTTTCATTTCCCTTGAGTGCTGGGTATCCTTCTTGAGCCTTTACAAGTGTATTAAGATTTTTCTTTATACAAAAGAATGGCTTCAGAGGGCAGATATGAGTCAACAATATTGATGTGGGACTGGTTGCCAGATGGAGTAAGCAAAACAGATTTCTTTCCTGCATGGACATTAGTAAAATAGATGTTGGTGTGTTCACCGAGCTGGGAGGTTTGGTAGCAGACGTTTCACCCCCTTACTAGTTGACATCCTCAGTGCTGTGGAGCCTCCTGTGAAGTGCTGTTGTCTCGTGCCGGTTCGGATTTATATGGTCCAGTTTTAGCTGCTTCCGATAGGTGTCTGTTCCGGCTGTGCATTGTTATGGTCGGTATATCGGGTCTAATTCAATGTGTTTGTTGATGGACTTTGCCGATGAATGCCAAGCTAATGTAAAA